>NC_089227.1:7527925-8182425 GCF_963924675.1 Phocoena phocoena
TAGTTGTGGCAAGTGGGGGCCACTCTTCATCGCGGTGCGCGGGCCTCTCACTATCGCGGCCTCTCTTGTTGCGGAGCACAGGCTCCTGACGCGCAGGCTCAGTAATTGTGGCTCATGGGCCCAGTTGCTCCACGGCATGTGGGATCTTCCCAGACCAGGGCCCGAACCCGTGTCCCCTGCATTGGCAGGCAGACTCTCAACCACTGCGCCACCAGGGAAGCCCCTATTTGATATTTAAATAAGGAGAATGAATGAATCATTTGTGTAATGGCAATTGACCATAAGACAATACAAAATGAATAAGTCAGTGCAGGAGAAAACCACACTAAATAAGAGATCACTCTCACGAGGAACGTGGTAGTAGCAAAGCTTGCGGAGTAAGTCAGTTAAGATGCATTTGGCAGCAATTAATAGATATATGGCTAAAACTGCTTTAAATATATGGGAATCTATGACTTCCTATAACAAAGAAGTCCAGATGTCGGTCGGTGGTCCCAGGTTGCTTGTAATTTTCATGTCTTTGGAAAGAACTGCATTCACTTTTTTCTTCAGTCATCTGTGGGCATCTCCTCAGCTGTCCTCATTCCTATTGGTTCATTTTAGAAAGTTTTATCAGAGAAGGAGAAGGAAAAAGAGGGAAAAAGTACCTAATCCCACTCCCTTCAGAGGCAACTCAACATTTTTGCATGATTACTTCCACAGTATTTGTATTATTTATAATACATGTGCGTGATTTTTTTTTTTTTTTTTTAATTTTTTTGCGGTATGCGGTCCGGTCACTGTTGTGGCCTCTCCCATTGCGGAGCACAGGCTCCGGACGCGCAGGCTCAGCGGCCATGGCTCACGGTCCTAGCCGCTCCGTGGCATGTGGGATCTTCCCGGACCGGGGCATGAACCCGTGTCCCCTGCATCGGCAGGCGGACTCTCAACCACTGCGCCACCAGGGAAGCCCCATGTGCATGATTTTAAAAGTGTTACAAGTTCACTATAGGTGTTTTAGAAAATATTTTTAAAAATTTGCTTGAAATCTCATCATTAAGAGAAAGCTATGGTTTACACTGCTGGTGTAACTTATCCTGGTTGGTTTTCAGTGTGGTTTACACTGCTGGTGTAACTTATCCTGGTTGGTTTTCAGTGTGTGTTTTTGACTCTAAATCCGATACTAAGCAACTTCCCATAATTCACTGGCTGCTAGAAAATGCATGGCAAAGTCTGTTGCCTATCCTTTGTATATTTTTCATATGAACATTTTCTCCTCCCATTCCTTGTGCTATTTGTTTTTCTTTCTTCTTTCACCTCTTATAATTTTGTTGTATTTTATATACCTGCAAAATCCAGAAATACTTTCTAGAACTAAGTGAGGTCCAACCAAATTTTACAGACATCCACACACAGAAAGATTGAGACCTTACTAGTAAAATTTTGTACTCTAATTTTTACTAATTGGTAATATTATGAATGCTCCTATTATCACATTTTCTTTAAAATTTAGTTTAATTGGCTGAATGTCACATCATTTTTTGTTACTCTTTTGATGCTTGACTATGTTGTCTCTAGATGTTTTATGATTCTAAGTAATGGTATAAGAACAGACTTCTACTTATATCTTTTTTTGCATCTACAATTATCCCTTAGACTATGTTTTCAAAGGTAAATCTAGTGTGTTGAGGGATCTGAACATTTAAAATCTCTTGAAATCTTTTGCTAAGTATATTTCTAGAAAGGAGGTTTTGACATACAATGGTGTATTCTATTGGAACGATTCCTTATCTGCACCGAGAGTATCATAAAAACTCCGCAACTATAGTTGTTAAAAATGACACCCATTGTTCATCTCCTTTGCATTTCTTTGAGCTCTAGGGAAACTAGATAGTCTCTTAGCTTCTTGGAGTTTGGTATTCAACAGCTAGATTGGGGGTTGTCTCTCCATCATTAGAAAGTTAAGGTAATCTGACCGTTTCTATCATTGTCAAATGGAGGGGTAAGTGTCAGGATGCCCACTTTCCGATGAGTCCTTACAGTGTGTCTACCTAATGGAATGAGGAAGGCTGTGAAGACAACTGCGAATGGTCATTTAAGAAAATCTGTGAGTGGCGGGTGAGAAATTGGGAAAAGTAAAAGTGTTTGAGTGTCCCAATCCTGTTTAAAATGGCTCCACTTGAGCTGTGCTGGGTCTGAGGTTGAGATTCTGAGCACGAGCTGGAGAGTACATCGTCCTTACAGAGAACACGGACTGATTGTGTCATCCCTGCTGCCCTGCTTTCCTGGTGTGATTGCCCCCTGTTACCTACAGGAGAAAACTGAAGCTTGAGAGCCTTAATCAGCTTCTCCAAATCATGTATCTTATACCTGCTGGAGTCTGATGTGAATCTTCCCTCTTGACCTGCAGCCCTGTGCCTTTCCGTGATGTCATGCACTTCCTGGCAGACATGCGGCAACAATACCTGTGCAGGTTTCTGTTGTGGTTCTGAGCCTAAGCCTTTCCCACACGGCCACAGTAGTGGAGAGCCAGGTCGACATGATGGGAGAGCACAGAAGGCCCATAAAAACTGGGATAAACACCATCACAACCATAACTGAAGCAATTTCCTAAGCGTGCTACTGACTTCCACGAAATCTGATGTCATTATTCCTGTGTGCAAAATCTAGGCTAGAGGAGGATGTGAGGCCTTGGAGAGGATAGTATTGTTCCAGAACTTTCAAATTCTATGACGTTCAGGATGTTCCATTCCTGAAGAGTTGGGAAATCTCTAAGAGACAAAAGTGAGTATGAGAGAGATCCAGAATAATTACGGAACAGCTGAAGAACCCAAACAGGCATTTGGATCTGACGTTAGAAAATCACCTGCTAGTTAAGAGGCTTTTTTGTTTTGTTTTGTTACAAATGTTATGGAGAATGTTATTGTAACGAATGTAATGTAACAAATGTTACACATGTTATTGTAATGTAATATAATATAACAAATGTTACAAACGTTATAGTGTGTGTGCAGTGGTCTGAGATAAACACACATAGTTCCAGCCCTCAATGCACTCGTGCTAGATGGGGTTGTCAGAAAAGTAAGCCCACAGTGATCAACTCAGTGTGAAAAATAAAATGTAGTCTCCCACTGCCTGCTAGAAAGGCAGAGAACAGGGGCTGGAGACAGTCTGCAAAATCAGCAGAGACTTCCCAGACACACAAAGCAGTTAATTGTGCCTTGAAGGTTGAATAAGAAGCTTCCAGAGTCTAAAGGAAGGCTGGCATTCCAGCAGGCAGGGAATACACGTGCAAGCGATGGAATTATGAGGGCACGGTAGCATCGTGGGGCGGCAGGTTGATTGGCCGTGAGTGAAGTACAGGCTGCAAGCTGAGGTGTGAAAAAAAGTCAGCCTGGAAAGGTAGGCTGGAACGAGAACACTCCATGAGTTGCGATTCTTTAGTTTCTTTTTATGAATATCAAATAGTCCCAGCTCAAGTACAACAGGCTAATTTATGCTGACAGACCATGTCCAAAAAATTCAAGGAGAGTAATTCAACCCAGCGCTTAGTCTGATCAGAGGGTGAAGTCGCACAAAATAAGCATTGCTGCTTAGTGGAAGGGGGGGTTTCTCTGAGGCAAGAAGGAGCGTTGAGTTTGGGTGGGGCAGACACCAGAGCACTCCCCGACTACAGTTATGATAGTTATTTCAGATGAAGGTGAGGTGGGTAAACTCTACTGTGAAGCTTAAGGGAAATTACTGAACGATTCCTGTCCTGGTAAGGGATGGAGAGATGACATGAGTACATCAGTACCTTATTTCAACACTTCAATTGTAAAATAAAACACAAATACATAAAACCACCAAAAAAACAAGCCTAAATATGTGGATTCGTAAGCTGTTGTGAGGCAAATACCCTTATGATCACCACCCAGGCCAATAAATAGCCCTGTCTCAGCACCCCAGACATATCCACATGTTGTTCCAGTTACAACTCCTCCTTCAATAAGTAGCCACTGTCCACCACTTTGTTGCAGTTCTTCCTCCAAATACAGCAACCCCAGACACTGTCGTTTAGTCCTGTACATTTAAAACACTTTACATGTTTGAAGTGTCTTCTAATATGCTGATCCCCCATCTCTTTTTTCAAATGTATTTTTTATTGAAGTATAGTTGAATTACAACATTGTGTTGATTACTGCTGTACGCACAGTGACTCAGTCATATATATATATACACGCACACACGCATTCCTTTTCATATTCTTTTCCATGACGGTTTATCACAGGATATTGGATACAGTTCCCTGTACTATACTACTGTAGGAGCTTGCTGTTCCCTTCCATTTCTTTTTTTTTTTTTTTTTTTTGCGGTACGCGGGCCTCTCACTGTTGTGGCCTCTCCCGTTGCGGAGCACAGGCTCCGGACGCGCAGGCTCAGCGGCCATGGCTCACGGCCCCAGCCGCTCCGCGGCATGTGGGATCCTCCCACACCGGGGCACGAGCCCGTGTCCCCTGCATCGGCAGGCGGACTCTCAACCATTGCGCCACCAGGGAAGCCCTCCATTTCTTTTTATTCCTGCAATTTATCTGTAGAAGAATCTGGGTTGTTGACCTGTAGAGTTCCCCACAGTCTCTGTTTGCCTAATTGCATACTCGTGGTGCACTTCAACAGACCTCTGTATTTTCTGCTCTCCGAATGGATCCAGGGGCTCCATGATCCAGATTCCGGTTGGATGTCTTTACCAAGACAATAGATAGTGCTCTATTCATTGACCACACAGCTCGTAATATCAGCTTATCTCTTTTTGTGACGTTTACAGATTTAGATGCTAAATACCTAGATTCATCAGCTCATTGGGAGTTACAATTTGAAGAGACTCTAATTACAGCACTTATCACTTCTTAGTTGGAATACTTTTTCAAAGAGGTTCTTCCTTGACCTACTGTTTACTTACCCAATGCTTATCTAGTTCATAAAGGGAAGGTAGGAAAGATGTTTGATTTTTTTCCCCCTGTGCTTACTAATTTTTGAGCTAATGAAAGGTCTTTTCATTCTCTGAGCTGGTTAATTACTTTCAAAATATATTAGAATTTTAAAAAAATCACACAAGTTTTCTGTACTCTTACAGATATTCTTACAGATATGAGTGGCCATGAGGAAGCATTGATGGAAATTCTCAAGTTCTGTCCATGGCTTATGAGCTCTCAGTGGCAGAGCCTGTTTGAGATTAGCGTCAGCCCATAAACTGATTTATGGACACTATAGTTATGAAAAGCAAAAACAATTGCTTTTTGTCTTTTTTCCTATTGTTTTCTCTCTCGTGTTTGAAGTGTTCTTTTCCCCTGGTTTGAACTATCATTATACACAGACTCTCCTGACAGTTTGTTTCTGTTGGTGTTGTCCCTCAAGAACCCAAATGTCAGGGTTTTTGCAAATGAAGCTGGCGTCCTGGCTTTAATTCTGTGCATTTCTTTGATCCTTGTTCTATTTCCTGGGCACAGACGGTCTTCTGGTCGTCACATAGTCTGGGGCATGGGTCAGGATACCCCAAGGTCATTTCTCCACCATGCTGAAGCCCTTCTGACTGCTCATGACAGCGGTAGCAACAGGTTTTCCTGTGAACACTGGATCATTTCCTTTAAGAGATGATTGGTGTCACTGCTGGACTTCATGGATTTTTCCCCCGTTTTTGTTTATTCTTTGTGTTCTGGTTTTGGATAGATGTACACTTGTCAGTCAGTTCCTTCAGGATGGATTGGAGTTGGAAATCAATTTAAATTATGTTTTTCATTGAGTTCTGTTTCCTTGTATGTTACATACTCACATGATGGAGGCATAAACTTGCAAAATGCTGGTGCCTCAAGCAAGCCAATTTCTTTCAAGACACCATGAGGCCAGAATCTCAGCAGAGGGATCTCTCAGCTTCCAGCCCAGTTGAAGGAAATGCCCCAGGCCTTGTGCTCACCGTGTGCACCATTTCCGAGTTTATGAATCTCCGAGTTTTGGCTTTGACTCTCTCTCACAACCTCTGTTTGTCCTCAGGTCTCTAACTTTCCCAGCTTGGCCTCAGCCTTTCCTAGGCCTGCTTTGATCGCCACCCTGGTGGCTTCTCCTGTTTCTAAACATGTCAATGGATGCCTACACCCTATGAAGCCCTGGTCTCTAAACCAGCTCCAACCTTTTGTTTGGCTTCTCCCAGGCCTCAAATGGCCATAGGGTCCAGTGAGTACCCTGAAATTGGGGGGTCCAACCCACTTCAAATTGATGAAGAAACAGAAGCCTGTGGAGTGAATGGGCTGGTCTGGTTATGAGCCCACATTCCCTGATTTTTGTACTGTGGTCTTCCTGCCAAGCAGGACTGCTGCCTGCCTTCAGAAAAGGCATCTTATGCTGGATGAATTATTAAGGGGTGAACTGCTTGTTTTTAAAAAAGTGAAATATACAGACAGATAGAAGCCAGAAAGAAGGCTTCATGTTCCTCGAGGCCAGCCTGGAGGGGACTGGTCTTTTCACATGTTGCAATGCACCTGATGGTTTTGCAAGTTTATGGAAGGATGAAAGTGACCCAGCTCACACGATGGAACAAGTGCTAGATCTGGTTTATTGTATATGAAGATTTAATGTGTGTTGCAAAATCACAAGTGTTCTTCACCGGATCATGAAACCAAATTCCAGCTTCTCCAGTGTGAGACTTCCTAACCGGTGTGGTCTGACCACAGCCTTCTCCCACATCCACAGCATGGATAAAATGGGACAGATATAAAAGAGGAAATGGAACATTCCAAGAACGTGACTAAACCTCCACTCAATTTAGAACTGGACAAGGTGGAGTTCAGGGTGGTCTGACCGAGCCAAAGTGGTGTCCTGGGCACGGGGAGCTTGGCAGGCTGGTGCGATTTCCAGGGAGAGAGAAGAGAAGCTTGAGTGTGGGCTTTGCAGGGGGCACCAATGGGTCAGAGACAAATTTGGGGGTAAAATCCAAATTCCGTGTAAGTTGGGAGATGTGGCTAAAGCACAAGGTGTGCAGGTCATAGCACCACAACCTGATACCCACAGCCTTTCCAAGTAGAACTGTACAGAGTTGGACACATATGTGTGCTTACGGACACACACGTGCACACACGTGCCTGCATAGACACACACCTTCACACAGTCACTTGCATACTCACGCACAAACATGCACATGCTGGTGTGTGGAGTCCATGTGGCACTGGCCCACGTCGACTCACCCTGAGCTCATATGAGGAAAGGACGCAACGTTAATCCCTGGCGAGGCTAGGAGCATGCAGGGCAATTTTGTAAGGGCCTAGTGTCCATCCTGTCGTCCATGGAGGCCCACTGGTTTTGTCCCGTGAGTGGGATGGGAGGGCGGCAGTTCTAGTAGCTGTGGGGTCCTGTCTCCTTCCCGTCTCGGCCACCCTGTCTTCTCCGTCTCAGTCTGCTGCCCACCTGCCCGTGGAGGGCCAACGGCTTTGACAACGTCTCCTTCTTTCTGGGTTTGACAAACCGCCTGACACTCTGGGGGGACAGCTTCTCTCCGTGAGCACGCCACTGCCGGCTGTGTCCTCTAACTCGACGGCGCTCACCGCCGACAGGGCCCCGTTCCACACCTGCCATGCCCCCTGCCTCTCTCTAACGTCCGTGGGCTTTCTGGGCCCATGTGAAGAAGTGGCCGCTTTGTCAAAGTCGTGTGCTGGTAGCTTGGGGAGCACGGATTGTGTCCAAAAGTTCCTGAGCTCTTCCTTCATGCCAAACACTGCACAGGCATCGCCTTGTTCAACCCTGATGACAGTCCTAAGAAGCGATGGCGAGTGTTGGGCTAGGAGAGAGGAGACGACAGCAGAGGGCACGGGAAGGGGAGGAAGACCCCAGGATGCCAGGCTCGTGCTGGTGGCCTTCAGGCGGCTTTCCCTGTCGAGGCGGGAGTCAGGACTGCTGGAGAGGACTTGCTGATGACCAAGAGGGTAAGGCGGGAGGAGGCCTCCACTCTACAGCAGGCTGAGAAGTGGTGCTGATGGGGGGGGAGGGGGGCAGGCCGGCGGGTGGGCTGTGACTCCTTTTCCACCAGTTCTGAGTTCCAGTCCCAGAGGGAGGAGATTAAACGCCTGGAGGCCCAGGTGTGGATGGGAGTCTTACCTTACATACCTGTGACCCAGAAGCAAGTGACAGGAGGCAGTGGGGGGAGAGGTAAAAGAGGGCTCTGGGGGTGGGGGGTGGACTGGATGAGGGTTTTCCTGGTGCTCAGGGAGCAAGCAGGGCAGGAGGGTCTCTGGGATCCTGGTCAATCACCCACCGGGCAGCCTGGCCAGCAGGTGAGGGCGGCCAGCCTCTCTGGCATTACTGTCTCCCAACCGGTGAACACATGATCAAAGACAAGTTCAGCGCACAACAAACACTTTTAAAAGTGCTTCTTCAAAAGAGTTATTATTTTTTCTAATTCTAAAGATAATACATGCAAATTAAAAGGCCTCAGAAAATACAGAAGGATAAAGATCCCCTGTAAACCTACTAACCAGAGATTATCTGTTATTAATATATGGTGTAGATACATTATGTGTGCATTTATTTTTCTTATGTGAGATTTATTTTTCTCTCTGCTTAGGTTTCCTAGATGGTATTTTAAATTGTGTGACACACACCTAATGGAACATTTACCACCTTAACCATGTACAAGCATAAGCTCGGGGCATTAACTACATTCACATCCTTGTGTCGGCATCACCACTACCTATCTACACACAGAACTTTCTCATCTTCCCAAACTGAAACTCATTAAACATGCTAAACATTAAACCTCCCCCAGCCCCTGACACCCACCCTTCTACTTCCTGTCTCTGTGAGTCTGACACTCCAGATATCTCATATAAGTGGAACCGTACAGTGTTGGTCCCTTTGTGACAGGCTTATTCCACTTAGCATAATGTCCTCAAGATTCGTCTATCTTGGAGTATGTGTCAGTTTCCTTCTTTTTAAAGGCTGGATACTATTCCATACACCTTCTATATTTTTGACAAGCACTGGATCATTTTCCCTGTACTGTGTCTTCTTCTAACTTTTAAGTTGACTTGGCCAACTTCCAACCTATACCCCACAGCAAAGGCCTGATGAAAAGGTAGGGAGAGAAGTGACAGAAAAAGGAATAAAAAGACACACTGTGCTTTCATTTATTAAATGCCCCCCACTCCATCCTGTCCCAGGCAAGCTGGCCCCGTGGCCCTAGGGAGCTCCCTGCTACCGCCCTTGGGTGACCCAGTTCAGCCACTAATAGCCACCCACTGGACCCTGGTTTGTCCCGAGGGTGGGTCAGTGGGAGATGAATCACCGCACTCAGGACTGGAAACCTTGTCCCCAGAGACGGAGCCTTTGCTGGTGCCTGGTGCCCCTGGCAGGAGCAGGGCATGGGCGGTCAAGGTTGGGTCATTTATGGAGGTGATTGTTGAGCAGCCGCAGTCTGCTTGCCGGGAGCATCCCCGTGGGTCGGGGCCAGGGGCTCCCCACTTCTCTTTGTCCTGGACTCAGAGCTGCTGTGGCTTTTCGGGACCGAGGACATTGCCTCATCTCTCTCTCTCTAGCTGGCTCTGTCTCAGGATGGGCCGCAGGGGCAGCTGGGGGAACATCTTGTTGGCAATAGAGGAAGCCAGGCTGACTGGACTGGCCTGGGGGTCGGGCAGTTCTGTGTGCAGCATGGCATCTGTCCCTGGAGTGGGTCCCCCAGCCCATGTCCTGGGCACTGCTACTAGGATCCTGGGGATGGGAAGGCCATGAGGAGAAAGTGGGGAGGTCTGTGTCCCTGAGAACTCTGCAAGGCATCGGGATCAGGCCCCAACGTGTCAACTGGGGTGGAGACGTGGGCATTCTCTCCCCTGCAGGGAGCAGGCATGGTCTGGCACAGGCCTCAGCTGATGCCTATGTCTCCTGGAGATGCCCCAGGGAGGTGAGAGCGCCCGGCGGGACACGCAGTGAGGGCAGCTCAGCTGCAGCCCTGGACCAGCTGGGAGGACTCCAGCCTGAATTTGTAAGGAAGAATGGAGGACACCCGGCCAGTAATACTGTGTGTGTGTGTATGTGTGTGTGTAGGGGTTAGATATTCTCTGGTACACCAGGGAGTAGAGTTAAGGACGTGGGGTTTACTGCCTATGTAGCTTGATGTCTGGGAAGCTTGGGCTAGTCTCCCAGACAACTAGTAAAGTAGGTCTCCTGACGCCCACTTTGTTGCTTGGGGGAGTGGAATCTAAGGAGGTAAGTGACTTGCTCACGTTTGCAGGGCGAGTAAGAGGCAGAGCCAAGAGTCGTCCTCAAGGTTGTTTGCTCTGAGTCCATGCTCTTGTCACTGGAGCATGTCTGTACCTTTATGGTACATCAACAGGTTCCTGAAAAAAGAGGCTCATTCTTAGTTCACTGGTTCTCGATTTCAGTCATTAGCCAAAGTCTAGGGACACGACCTGATAGGGACACCTCAACATATCACACACAAAACAACTTCCCAAGATCTAAGTTTCATGTCACCTGCTAATTAGTGGTTTGAAATGCATTTATTACTAATACTGGGGCAAGTCACACCTAGTGGTACAACAGGGAATAACCCAGTTCCTGGAGTCAAGTGGATGTGAAGAGAGAATTTATTTAATTTTAAACCCAAATCTGTGATTTTTTGAGCAAGTTATTTAAAAATTGTCAATCTCATTTTCACCACTCATAAAGAGGATACAACTCTACTCCCCATGTATTAATTAGATGAATTCAAGTGTGTAAAAGTGCCTTGGCTCTAAATAGCTGTTCAACTCTTTTTGGATATCTCCCCCTTTCCTCGCCTCTCCTCTACTTGAAATATTTTCTAAACATGCAGAATTTCCCCTCCGCCTTTCCACTACACATTCTACTGTCTCTTGCACTGGGATGGTCCCAGGGTAGCCGGCTCCTGTCCTGAGGAGGTGGCCCAGCGGGAGGAGAAGTGCATCATAGGAACACCTCTGCTCTTGGTATGAGATGGTTAGGTCTGAGTCTGAGTTCTGCCACCACCCGAGGTGTGGGTGGTGCTGAGGAAGTAACTTGACATTTCTGACTAGATAAGTAGAGTCTGTGGCCCTGGAAAATCTAAAGGCAGCCAGAGGCCGCTCAGCAGATACAAGGACGGAAGTCCTCTCCATTCTACCCCTTCCAGGGGTTGAGGCCAGGCAGCTGCTGAATTACAAGACAGAGGTCCAAACTTAAGTCTTAAAGAGGAAGAAGACCAGCCCAGAAGCCCAATTCTGTAAGTGAGGCCAGCTGAGGAACAGGCTTGGAGTGTGGTGACTCAGGATCAAAGATGTGTGGGTGCCCTAAGACTGTGACTTGTCCTGACTTCCACAGGGGGAATATGGCTTTACTCTAACTGCTCTGTGTAAGTTAGAGGATGTTCTTCTTGTTTCAATCAGGAATGAATAAACACCAGGATGAAACTCTGTGCATAAAAGGGAGAAAAGGGCATCTAGATTATAAAGAGAGGAGAGAAACTATCTTACCTTACAGATGACATGATCTTGTATGTAGAATGTCTGAAGACACACACAAAAACAACTACAGCACGTGCAGCCAGGTTGTAAGATACAGGATACATGTACAACAGTAAATGGTATTTTTATATTATCAATGAACAGTCCAAAATTGGATTTAAGAAAGCAATTCCATTTATAATAACATAAACATGAATAAAATATTCCTGAATAAATCTAACAGAACATGCAGGACCTGTACATGAACACTGCAAAACATCATTGAAAGAAAGTAAAGGAGATCTAAATAAATAGAAAGACCTCTTGAGTTTGTGGGTTAGAAAGCTTGATATTGTCAAGATGGCAAAACTTCCCAAACTGATCAACTCACTCGATACAATCCCTATTAAAATCAAAGCTGCCTTTTCTTCCTTAGCATATACTGGCAAGCTAATCAAAGAATTTATAGGGAAATGCAAGCAGCCCAGAATAGCCAAACAATCTTAAAAAGGAAAAACAAAGTCAGAGGACTCACTAGTCTCAATTTTAAAACTTACTACAAAGGTACAGTGACCAAGACCGTTTGGTACTGACATAAGGAGAGACATACAGATCAATGGAATAGATATGAGATTCCAAAAATAAACCCATAAAGTTGATTTTCAACAACAGTGACAATAGAATTTAATGGAGGAAAAAAATAGTCTTTTCAACAAACGGTGCTGGGATGACCAGATATCATATACAAAATAATTAAGTTGAGGCTCTACCTCACACAAAAATTAGCTCAAAATGGATCGAAGACCTAAATATAAGAGGTAAAGCTATAAAACTCTTAGAAGAAAACATAGGCATAAGTCTTAGTGACCTTGAATTAGGAAATGGTGTCTTAGCTATGACACCAAAAGCACAAGCAGCAACCACAGTGTATACATCGGACTTTATCAAACTTAAAACCTTTTGTGCTTCAAAGGACACTCTCAAGAAGGTGAAAAGACAACTCACATAATGGGAGAAAATATCTGCAAATCATACATCTGATAAGGGGCTAGTGTCCAGGATATATCGTTAAAACACAACGATAAAGGGACAAATAGCCCAATTAAAAATGGGCAAAGGGTGTCAATGCAGGGGACACGGGTTCGAGCCCTGGTCCAGGCAGATCCAACATGCCGTGGAGCAACTAAGCCTGTGCGCCACAACTACAGAACCCGTGCTCTAGAGCCCGCGTGCCACAACTACCGAAGCCTGCGCTCCTGGAGCCCGTGCTCTGCAACGAGAGAAGCCACTGCAAGGAGAAGCCCACATATCGCAGCCAAGGGTAGCCCCCGCTCGCCACAACTAGAGAAAGCCCATACGCAGCAACGAAGACCCAAGACAGCCAAAATAAATAAATAAAATTAAACGTCTTAAAAAAAAAATGGGCGAAGGATTTGAAAAGACATTTCTCTAAAGAAGAAATTCTAATGACCAATAAACACATGAAAAGCTGCTCAACGTCATTAGTTATTAAGAAAACGCAAATCTAAATTTCAGTGAGATACCACCACACATCCTCTAAGATGGCTAGAATAAAAAAGACAAATAATAACTAAGGTTTACGAGGACGTGGAGAAATTGGACCCTCATCAATTGCTGGTGGTAATGTAAAATGGTGCAGCCACTTCGGAAAGAAGTCTGGCAGATCCTTGAAAAGTTAAAATACAGTTACCATATGACCCAGAAATTCCATTCCTAGGTATACATGCAAGAAAGTTGAACTCAGATGTTTATACAAAATCTTGCACATGAACATTCATGGCAGCATTATTTATTATAGACCAAAGTGAAAACAACCAGAATGTCTATCAATCAAAGTGGATTAAACGATGTAGTACATTTAGAAAATGGAATATTATTCAGCCAAGAAAAAGGAATGAGATACTCATACATGCTCCAACATAGATGAACCTTGAAAACACTATGTTAAGTGAAAGAAGTCAGACACAAAAGGCTGAATCTTGTATGATTCCATTTATGTGAAATGTTCAGAATAGGAAAGACCAGAGAGAGAGAAGTTAGGTTAGTGACTTCCAGGGGTTGGGGCAGGGGATGGAAAGAAAATGCTAGTGGACATGATGTTTCTTTTTGGAGTGATAAAAATGTTCCAGAATTAGATCGTAGCGCTGGTTGTACAACTTTGTGAATATGCTAAAATCACTAGATTGTATACTTTCAAAGGGTGATTTTCATGGTACCTGAATTATACCGCAGTTAAATTAAAAAAAAAAGTATCGAGGCAAGGAAGATGGAAATGTTTTGAGGAAAGAATCAGAAGTTAAACTTGAGTCAGAGTCCTTCTGATTTGGGTAGAAACTAATCTGATTAGTATAGAACAAAAATAAACTGGATGTATCCCTATGGACATAAAATATCTTTATCAGTACAAAGTGCTGCCCATTAAAATGGGTACAAGGAACACTGTGACCATCTCTTCCATGACTATTGTTAGAAAGAGAGCAGGTGCTTCTTTGACATTTAGGTCCAAAACATGTAAAGTCAGGGATATCTCTTTGAGTCATTGATTCTGTATTGAAAACACAACTTTTGTTTGTTCTCTTCTCCTATGCTTATTAAAGAATTTCATGCTAATTGTAGAAAGTTAAAAAAAAGCAAAACAAGAATATAAATTACTCATAATTTTTCTACCCAGAGACAATCATCGTTAACATGGTGGCAAATCTCCTTCCATTATTTTTCTACTTTTTTTTCTTTATGTGGTTGAGATCATATTGGCGATGCAATTAATGTCTGCTTATTTGAGTTAATAGTATACCAAAAGCATTTTCTAGGCATTTGAAAACTTAGGGTAACTATCATTTAAGATGCTGCATGCTATGCTATCTGGTAGATGGATACTGTTCTGATTTTCTATTACCTAACAACCCAAAATGTAGTGGCTCGAAAGAAAAAAAAAACCAACAAACTCTCATAGTTTTATGGGATGACTGCATTCAGTTGGGTGTGTTCGTACTTGAAATCTCAAATGTTGCTGCTTAGGTGGTGACTCGGGCTGACATCATCCAGGGGTTGAATGGGGCTAGGTGTAGAAGGAGGTTCACCTTATGTCTGGCACCTCAGTGGGGCTGGACTGGGACAGCTGGGGAACGACCAAACATCATTTCCTCTCCTTTCAGCCTCACGTGTGGCTGCTTGGGCTTTCTCACGTCATGGTGGTCTCAGGATGGCCAGACTTTGGATATGGCAGCAGGATTCTCCAAGAATCCACCTTCTAAGAGACTGAGGTGGAAGCTCCAATTCTCCTTGTGATTTAGCTTTGGGAGTCACATGCACCACTTCAGTCTCATTCATTTGGGAGATGAGTACATAGGGATGTAAATATGGTGAGGCATGAAGCATTGGTGACTGTCTTTGGAAACTAACTACAACATACATTTAGTTCTTATTTTACTGTTATTAATATGCAGTTAACAAAAGTTTTCTGTCTATATCTCAGCTTATATTTCTGCTTAGAAACACATTTATAGGACACTGTACTTATAGGACAGTGAACTAGCTGTGAGCTAATTCATCAGCAAATTACTATTATGTCTCAGGTAGTACGTAGGCAGTAGGGATATGATGGCATAGATAAATGAGATGGGATTCAGGTCCTCAAAGGATTCAGTCTGGACATACACACATGCATCCTTTGTAATAAAAGAGTATGCTCCAGGAATCTAGGAATCACATCTCTCTGATTTACTCTTGAGCCCTGTGCCTAAAAGAGCATCACTAGGACATCCTCATTAAATCTTTGCTAAATAACCAGATACGATAAAGTAGCAGTAGCTTGTACACAGCTATGGGGCCCCAAGGGAGGCAGAGGAATATTCACAGGGATGATAACAATCACAGAGTCCGTGAAGGTGAGTAGAAGTTCAGTGGAGAAAGGAGGGATGGTGTCACATGCAGAGGAAATAGCTGCAGGATAATTTATTCATATTTTTATTACTTTCTCTATTTTCTCCCCTGCTGACTCTTGGTTCATATCACATGCCTGCGTGCTTGTTTCTTGGAAGATGAGCCTGTGATAAATTTTATTCGAGATTTCTCCACATGATCAGTGTTCTATTTTCTTCTTTTTTTTAAGTGTAAAGGGTTTTTTTTAAAATTATGTGTAACACAAAGTTATTTAAGTCAATAAATTTTTAAGGAATTTCACACGTTCTGATTCTTTCCACTGCCAATCACCTTAGTTCCTCCAAACTCATAATCTTCAAGATAAAATAGCCCTTTCAAAAAGAAGTTATCATGTGAGTCAGCCCACAGTTCTTTCAGTTAGGCTTCTTTGATCTCCAATGAAATATGGACACACTTCAAAATTCCCCACCTGTAATCTTTGGGATCCAATTTCCTCAAGCGATTTACTTTAGGATCATGTTTAGGGTCAGGAGATGGATCTGCCTGGTTCTGAATTTGACACCCTCTAAAAATGTATTAGGTTCAAATCATATTCACTCCTAAGCCATCACACCCTAGAACAGTACAGATCACTGGGATATGCCAATACCTAAGATAAAAAGTTTGTTAGGTTTTTCATAGTTTACTTGGCAGCTCTGTCTTGTAGTTCTTTCCCACAGATCTAACAGGTAGTTCTATGAGTAAAGGAAACCACACAGTTAATCTATGAGGCGTTTCCACTATTTTCTGATATATCAATAGCATATATATTTTTCAAGAAAGTTTTTTGTATTTCCAAGTATGGTATATAAAGATGCTCAAAACTCTTATAATGTCCAATCTGTCATTTTGTTTCCACTTTAATTTATTTTAATGTTTTGTATTAGCAAGTCCTTTGCCCAACAGAAAAGTAATATCTTTTATAGAATATGCTAGATTTAACTCTTGACTCGGTTGGAAATTTATTTTGACAGATATATGAGGTAAGAACTTATTATTATCATTTTTGGCTACCAACTACGAGTCATTTTCCTAATGTAAAATGGTCCAGAACCCATTTTTTTTCTAATGGATCCTTTAACATATACCTAATTCTTACATACATTAAGGTCTACTCTGCTCATTATTTTATTCTATTAAAGTCTGCTAGAACAAGGGAAGGGTCTTAAGATCCAGCAAGTAACGTGGAGGTACATAATACATATTAATTTAATAATGTGTTAATATGCTTGTTCTTGACGGCAAGACTTCACAAGGAAGGCTCAAATAATGGAGGCTATTCTGTGATTCTAAGACAGAAAATCCCCTCCTTTGCTTCGGTCCTATAGAAACGACCGACCATGGACACAAGCAGATTCACTTTCCCATCCCTGGACAATCTGTCTTTCCTAAAGTGGTTCACAGAAGGTGGAGGCCAGGGGCTTATGCTAGAGCGAGAGCCAGAATTAGAGAAGTATTTTTCCAGAGTACAGCTAGCTCCGACACTCACCATAAAAATAATTTACTAAATGGTAGAAGGGGCTGAACCTAATTAGGGACAGCACGTAGAAACCTCGGCACTGTCTTGTGAGCTGCAAGGCCATGCAGCTTCCAGCAATCGTGGCATCGTCATGGTGTCTGCCACAAATATTATTCTTGGAATCTAAACTGAGGTTCCTAGAAATCAGTGGTTTGGGGCAGGCTTCTGTCTTGCTGCAAATAACCATGATGTGTTACAGCTGCCTGTGGTCGAGTTGCCTCATGGATATCACGGTGGAGAGGCAGGGGTGGAGGTGAGTGGTACAGAGCAACAGCCTCACTGTGGCTCCACGCTGTCACGTAAGGAGCTGAGGTGATGCGTATCAAGAGGGGAGGCTCAGGCGATGTAAGCCCCTGGGGCCAAGGCTGGCTCTGTGGAGAGGACGGCAGAGCGCTGTAACTGGGTCAGGTGTGGCAGTAAGCGTGCTGGGACATTGGCAACACTGGAGGAACAGGGAATAGGAGTGGGTAGAAGCAAGGAGACTGACCTACTTAGAGAGAAAGCCCCTGGGAGAAGCAAGCACACAGCCTGGAGACACACAGCCATCTCTATCTCTCTGTCTCTTTCTCTCTTAAATTTTATTTTACTGCTGTAAGAACACTTCACCTGAGATCTACCCACTTACAAATGTTTACGTGTACAGTCCAGTGCAGTGGGCTATAGGCACAAAGTTGTACAGCTGATCTCTAGAACGTACCCAACTTGCTTGACCGAAAACTTTATGCCCGATGACTAATAACCCCCCATCTCCCCCTCCTTCCTGGCAGCCACCACTCTGCTCTTCAATCCTATGACTTTGACTATTTTAGCTTCCTCATAGAAGTGAATCATGAGATATTTGTCTTTCTGTGGCTGGTTTATTTCACCTAGTGTCACATCCTCCAAGTTCATCTCTGTGGTTGCCTATGGCAGAATTGGTTTCTTCTTATTTTTTTTAAAAAATAAATTTATTTATTTATTATTTATTTATTTTTGGCTGTGTTGGGTCTCCGTTGCTGTGCGCGGGCTTTCTCTGGTTGCGGCGAGTGGGGGCTACCCTTTGTTGCGGTGCGCGGGCTTCTCACTGCAGTGGCTTCTCTTGCTGTGGAGCACGGGCTCTAGGCACGCAGGCTCAGTAGTTGTGGCTTGAGGGCTCAGTAGTTGTGGCTCGCAGGCTCTAGAGCGCAGGCTCGGTAGTTGTGGCTCACGAGCTTCGCTGCTCCATGGCACGTGGGATCTTCTGGGACTGGGGATCCATCCGTGTTCCCTGTACAGGCAGGCGAATTCTTAACCACTGCGCCACCAGGGAAGTCCCTGGCTTCTTTTTGAAGGCTCAGAGGTATTCCATTGTATGCACAGACCACGTCTTTTTTACCCCAAACCGACTGTCTTTGGAAATTGGTGGTGGGATGAGGGGATTGTTGAGCAGCTGCAATGTGAAGATTCTGCTTTCGGCACTGTCTGTACACTCTCCCCCCTCAGAACTCATGAGGTACAGGTTATTATGAACACACAGTTGGGGAAACCAAGGCTCAGAGAGGTTAGCTAACTAGGCAACACAACAGGGAAAGAGGAAAGGATGCTCCTCCCAGGCGTCTGTTGCCAGAGCTGGAAGGCCCCATCACCTGGACCATGCCGCCTCCACCAGTTGAGTCCTTAGGATTCCTGCAGTTTTCTCGATCACGACTGCCTCGCAACTTCCCTCCCCATCAACGCTTACAAGATGTTTGATCTCAGCAAGTAGCAACTTTTCTTTGCCACAAATACCTCAATACTGCAGGTGTACTGTACGAATAAAATGCTTGAATCATGACTAACCGGGGTTTAGGACAAGCACTGAAGACCAGTGAAATCACAGGGGTTCTGGAGAACCACAGTGCGGGGGAGAGGGACGGACAGAAATGAAGACATTGCCCACCTGTCCAGAAATAAGAAACTAAACCCTAATACTGAATTTCTGAAATGGCAACATTATTCTTGGTCTCCTTAGAAAAGGCTGGAGGGAATGAATTTCCAAATATGATAAGCAAAAACGTCTAGGGATAGCAGGCTAGACCTGACACTCTGGGTTACCACCTATGTTGCCTGGTGCTGGATTTCAAGACTGCTGTGCATTTCAGTTGCATGTGTGCAGATGTTTCCTGATGCAAAATTATTCTGTTCATCTGGAAAATGTGACCTTGTCATTTTTGTTTTATTTTCATTTATGTTCAACTGGTGAGAAACTCAAACTGAGTTTTACCTGAAAACTATTTTTCATGTAATGATCACTTTTTCACAGGACAATTGAATACTGTATGCTGTTTCAACAGGGTTTCTGCTTAGGGATCATTTTGTTTCCCTGTAGGTTCTTGGCCTGGAATTTTATAATAGAAGACTCAAGAAAACATGAAAACAGGAAACAACACTTCTGAGATAATCACAATCGAGATAAGAAGGAGGGATGAGGCCAGAGCTGCAGAGAGGGCCAGAAGCGTGGAACCAGCTGAGGGAAGGGAGACAGAAAAGGAAGCAAAGTACCTCCAGGAGGGGCCAGGCAGGCTCCAGAAAGACTCCTCATAGGGGTCCCAGGGCTGAGCATGACACCCACTCACATTGACGCTCCAGACTCTCCTCGGGCTCTCTACCCTGTGGGCGTCTGCGTCACTCCTGCTCTCCCATCCCGGGCCGTGGACTTGAATGGATGGGAGTTCAGGTGTCCAGCTCTTTTCAGGGGTGGGGATCAGACCAAATGACTCCTCTCAGTGGTTCAGAAGCCCCTCTGCAAGGGCCAAGACCTGGAATGCCCTGGAAAAGAGATGCCCATGCTGCAGGGGGACCGAGTGAAGTGGGGGACTCTGGGTGGAGACAGATGGGAAGACAGAAGGCCAGCTGGAGGGAAGAAGAGGTCTTTAAACCAGGGACCTCGGGTCTGTGGGTCTCGAGCTTTATGTACATGCAAATCGTCTGGGGAAATTCTGAAGAAGGTTCTGGCGTAGGCAGAGCTGTGTTTGGCATCCTCCCCAGGTGGTCCTGAGGCAGATGCTCCCCAAACTCCTTCTGAGAAACACTGCCCCAGCTAGTCCACTTTTGTCGTGGTTTCTTCACGGGCAGAGTCTTCATGGCCACACTTGGCCTATTTCCGTGAGGTTATATATCTGTGACTTAAGACGAGTACAAAGTATAAAATACAGGGCAAATTTAAGTTGAACAAATACAGAAAAAAGCAAATGCAGGTCGTGTCAGTGCCTGTGCCGTGATTCTTACCCGGAGGAGGGCCCCATCAAACTCTGGTCCCAGCGCTCACGAGATGACAGACACGTGAAAATAAATAGTAAAAAAGAAACTCCAAGAGGGCAATGAAAGGTGGAGAAAAGAATCATTAAAACAAAAATGCTTTAAAAATTGAGTGGGTAAAGTGAAAGCTGTAAAACAAATGACAAAAAGGAAGAAAAGTTAAAACAGCAAAATTAAAATAAGAATCAGCTAAACAAACATCTTCACAAGAGCAAAGAAAGATGACTAAAACGAGTGAAATAGAAAATTAGCCTAGAAATCCATCATGAATGAAAAAGGATTAGGAGACTGAGGGAAGGAGAAATACCTGTGGGGCTGCAAGAGAACTAAATGAATATAAAATAATTATAAAGAAAAGCTGATGAACATGAAAAGACCATTGGTCTTTTACTATCTTTTTGAGATAGTAAAAAAAAAAAAAAAAAAAAAAGGAAAAAAGTAAAATCGGCAAACTTGAAGATTAGGAAGATGGATGGTAAAAGGATAAGAATGTAAAAGGAAAGCAATTAAAAACAGCATAAATCAGAAACACGGAATTTATGAAACATGGCAGAGTTACAAGGGCTTAAGTATTTTTAAAACAGAATAAATATATCCTCAAAGATTAGGAAACAAAAACAAACAAATTGAAAGAAAAAAAAATCTCAAGAGTTGAAAGCCAGCAAGAGGAGGGTGTCCTCAGCTTGTCCTTGAGCGGGGACAGCTGGTGGGGCCTGGTGCGGGGTTGGAGCCCCCTGGACAGGTCTCACCTCGGGCTTCATCTGGCACCTCGGACTGAGTGACACCCTAGGCAGTTCCTGCATTTGTCAGGGGAAGCCACCTTGAGCAGAAAAACGCTTTCAACCCTGTATTGCACTGAGTATAGGAACAGCGATGGTTAAGTTTATGTGTCAGCTTGGCCAGGCCACAGTGCCCAAATAATTTGCTCAGACTCCTGTCTAGATGTTGCTGGAAAGGTATTTCAAGATGTGATTGACAATTTCCAATCAATTGACTTGAAAGTAAAGCAAATAACCCTTCATTACGTGGGTGGGCTTCATCCAATCAGTCTGAAGTTCTTCAGAGCAAAGACAGAGCAAGGTTTCCCAAAGAAGGAGTTCTACCTCAAGACTGCAAGATAAAAACCCTGCTTCAGTTTCTCACATTTTCTGCAACTTCAACTCATCTAAATTTGCAAGCTGCCCTGCAAATTGCAGGCACTCCAGACCCCACAAACACATGAAGGAATTCCTTAAAATCTCCCTCTCTCTCTCCTACGGGTTTGGTTTCTCTGGAGAACCAACTAGTATAAGGATTATTGTCTGCATTTTCTGTGTAAAGTATCAGTAATGGAGGCTCCCAGCACTTCAGAAGTACTAGGTGCAGCCTTGTCTTGTAGGTGCAGCCTGGCTGTGGCTTCTGGTGTCCTAGGCCCTGAGGCCCTGTCTGGTGGGGAGGCCTGAGTGTGAGCTCTGAACCAAGACTGGTTCAGCAGCTTTTTTCCTATCTGTGACTTGGGAATGCTTTTAGGGCATTTGTGAAGATTCCGGATATTACACTGATAAACGTGTTTGGTGCATAAAAGGCACTCAGTAAAAGGCGCTGAGTCTTATCATTTTGACTTCTTTCCTGGTGCAGGGAAACGAGGTGGGATGAACAGGAATTAAAACAACAGGGCACACAAACTCAACCTGGATTTTCATGGTCCTTCCCTCAAGAAGCAGCCCTTGGCCATCACTGGTGGATGTGAGAACTACTCCTCTGTTTCTCTGTTTTCCAGGGCTATCGGACCCTTCAGCGAATTAAGAAGGATCCAGTCGAAGGAGGCTTTGGTGGGTTTCAAATAAGAGAGGGCACAGACAGACACTTGGCAAGTGGACTTTCCTGGGCGGGAGAGGAATCAGCGAGGCGGGCTCCACAGTCCTGGACATCTACCTGCTACTCCTGGGCTTTGCAGAGAATGCCTGTGGCATCTGCCACAAAGCAGAGGAACTCTGGGATGGTGGAGATGCATCAAACTGGGTCTTCTCTCACCCTCCTTGGGCATGATGAAGGGCTGACTTTGAACAAGGACATGTGGTAAAGATACCATGGTCAAGAGGGAAGAATCACACCTATTCAGAAGCATGTGAGCCCTGGGCTTGGTTTTTCAACCAGCCAGTGGGAATCCCAAGGGAGATCGAACGAGTGACATGGGTGTTCTGGCCAACCTCCTTCAAGGGGAGCTCAGAGCTGGGTTCTTTTAGAACAACAGGGATGAGTCATGTACTGGAAGCCCTCCTGGCACTGGTCATGGATGTGTACTTAGTCCTTCTTAGTCCTTCTCCTTCAGTCTCCTTGGACTGTTACTCTGAACTCCCCACACTGACCTGGAGTCTGTTGATGAATGCAAGTAAATCTGGCTTCCAAACAAACTTAATTTGGCGATCAGGTGACCAGCTGGGGTAGAATCCTAGGAGGCACTGGCAGATCCTTCCAAAATTTGGGAGTGTAGGTAGAGCAAAGCCAAGTCGAAAGCCTGGAAAGGCAGCCATGGAAGCTGGCTTGGACTCAGCAGCTAAGTGTACTTCTGGGCTCCTGTTGGGCGGGGCACCAAGGGACAAAAACCTCAGCTGGAGGAGGGAGAAAGCAGCGGGGGTGTTCACCGCTCGCCTTACAGACAGGTGAGTGTATGGTACAGGGACACGTGGGCTGAATGAAAGGTGGAGGCTGCAGAGGAGCTATATTCTGTGTATTGAGATTCTCTGTGCAAAGCCAACTGGAATTTGCAATCTACACCACATGGCAAACTTTTTGTTTAGAATGTTTCAGTTTTTAAAATTTAACAGTGTGACTACTAAATCAACATAATTACAGTTCAAAAATACTTCTTTCCTTCCAAGTGAACAGTAAACGAAGGCCACTCTCTAACCCAAATAATTAAGTTGCAAAATATGTGAAAAGCAGGATTTGCTCTGAAACCAAAACCACAAATTAAAATTATAAGGGAAGAAATGATAGAGAAATGTTTGACATTGATAGTCATTTCAGCAGTGACTAAACCAAATAAAAATTTAACTCCTCAGTGTTTGTCGTAGAGATTGCTAATGCTTCATTATACCCCATTCTTCACCCCTTGCTGGGCACAGGAAGACTCTGTCTCTCAGCTCCTTTGCAGGTAGATGGTGCCCTGCTACTTCTTCAAGCTGACAAGCTGTGAGCAGAATTACCAGACGTCACTTCTGACCTGTGGCAGTCAAGAGCTCTTGCCTGTTGTGACACCTGTGGAAGTCCTGTGCTGGGGTGACAGGCCCCCATTTTGGAAGCTGCTTGGATTTAAGAGTCACTGCTTGGATTTAAGAGTCTCTGCTTGGAAAGTGGCTGCCCAGACCTGCAATACAGTTTTATGTGATTACTAAAATTTTGTTCTGTTAAGCCACAGACACATTGGGCTTATTTGTTATCAAGTACAAACTAGCCTATCCTGACTAATCCAGTGTTTGTTGAAATGTCAGGGGTGTGTGTAACCATCTCCATAACTACTTAACTGAAACCCACTCTGTTTGCATGCCTTATTCTTCATTTCCTCTTTATTGAATAAACTCCTTACTTAGCAAGACAGTCAGGACACTTTGTACTTTCTTCCCAGCCTTTTCCTTTTGTCACTCCCAACACAAACACTTCCCAACTCCACTGGGCCACACACCCTCTGCTTACCAGTCTTTGAATATCATCTCTGTAGACTTTCTCCTGTAACTCTATACCCTTGCTCACGCTGAACCTTAGAATTTGTCAGTACATGCCACCTTCTTTTCTGTGTTTACTGAAAGAATAGTCCACCTTCAAAGCCAAGTTCAAACATCTCTCTTTTGAAGACCCAATGGCTCTCAGGGATTGAGAGATGTTTCTCTATGTTCTCTGAGCTATTGAGTTACACTTCCATTCTAGGGTTGATCATTCTCATGGTAGTCGGTACTTCTCTGTCTTTTCTGCTCTTCTGTGCGTTCTGCAAATAAAATAGGAATGCAGAGAAGTATAGATTGTTAGGTTTAAAGATTTTCCTTTCTTTTCTTCTTTATAGGAATACGATAGTCACAGTTGCTATAATTATTGTTAGACATCCTTCCTGCCCTCAAAGATCTCAAGTCAGTGCTGGGAGTTCAGGCTGAGTCAATTAAAACAGCTTTTAGTTGTGAGACCCTGAATACATTAGCTTTTATAAACATGGTTTTAATCCACAAAATGGGGTAAATGGGGCAAATAAAATTGCCATTGTAAAGGTAAATGCTGTCCTACTCCTAATACAGGGCCTGGCAAGGCATGGATTTACTGAATGGTAGTTATGACTAATATCTTTTACTGCGATATAAAGCAGGTTTGCCTCCTTAAGCATTGTGCCTCTCTTTTCGTGGTAGGTGTATGAAGTATGGTGACTTGAATTTCATCTTGGAGATGGAGCTGTGTGTTGTTCTGTGGAAAGTCAAGATGATCAAGTTCTGCAGACTCTGCCATAACACACCTGGGCAGCTGCAGCTGGAGTCCCCACCTGGTTACGTCTTGATGGTGCACATTCTCCAGGGGCCACAGGACTCTGCAAGGTCTAACTGGTAGTGAAATGGGATGTGATAAGAATGCCTGCCCCTGGTTCCTTCCGGTACCTCATACTGGCATTAGTGTCGGTGGTTTCCCTAGATGTAATACTGATTTTGGTGCTATTGATTCTCATTTACCCTCTTAGAAGGGAGTGGAAAGTTCATGCCTTGAAAGTTCATTTCCTCTTACCCAAGAAAAATGAGTAAATATTTCCTCCAAAAGTCATGAACATAAATGTTCATAGGTGCTTTATTTATAATGGCCAAAAACTGAAGACAACTTACACGTCCATCAAGAATGGAGAAGTTAAGTACTGATATACTTGTGGTATATACCATTGATATATCTCACACATGGATGAATCTTGCGGTCTTTATGTTGAGAGAAAAAAAGAAAATGCAGAAAAATATTCCATGATTTCAATGTTTAAAAGACAAAACTAATAAATGGTGATAGATGTTAGAAAAATGATTACCCATTGGTGGCCTGTGGGGAGGGGTTGCTTATTGACTGGGATGATGCACACGGAAAATTTCTGGGCGCTCTTCTAAATTTTGATCTGGGTGGATGTACCCACACTTCTATATATATGTAAAACTTCACTGACATTAGTGAAGGGCTACACTAAGATTAGTTCGCTTCATGTTAAATCTCCATAAAAAATAAAATGAGAGAGTGAAATAGGTAGGAAGGGAGAGGGGAGAGAAGAAGGAAAGGAGAGAGAGAGAAAGAGAGAAAAAGAATAAGAGGAGAAAATAAATATTAATTTTTTTAACTTGTCATGATCTATTAGGTTCTATTTCTTCTATATTAAAAAAATTCTAAATGGAAGTAACCAGACGAATTATCTTTTTTTAAAACAACAGAAGTATAATTGATTTACAATGTTGTGTAAGTTTCTGGTGTACAGCAAAGTGATTCAGACATATATATATATATTTTTTTCTTTTTCATATTCTTTTCCATTATGATTTTTCACAGGATATTGAATATACTTCCCTGTGCTATACAGTAGGACCTTGTTGTTTATCCATTCTATATATAATATTTTGCTTCTGCTAACCCCAAATTCCCACTCCAATTCTCCCCCACTCCCTTCCCCTTTGGCAACCACAAGTCTGCTCTCTACATCTGTGAGTCTGTTTCTGTTTCATAGATAAGTTCATTTGTGTCATATATTAGATTCGACATATATATATATATATATATATATATATATATATATATATATAAGTGATATCATATGGTATTTGTCTTTCTCTTTCTGATTTACTTCCCTTAGTATGATAATCTCCAGGTCCATCCATGTAGCTGCAAATGGCATTATTTCATTCTTTTTTAGGCTGAATAATATTCAATTGTGTGTGTGTGTGTATATATCTCACATACTCTTTATCCATTCATCTGTTGATGGACATTTAGGTTGTTTCTAAGTGTTAGCTATTGTAAATAGTGCTGCTACGAACACAGGGGTGCGTTTATCTTTTCTAATTATCGTTTTGTCTGTATATATGCCCAGAAGTGGAATTGCTGGAACATGTGGCAACACTATTTTTAGTTTTTTGAGGAACCTCCGTACTGTTCCCCACAGTGGCTGTATCAATTTACATTCCCACCAACAGTGCAAGAGGGTTCCCTTTTCTCCACACCCTCTCCAGTATTTGTTATTTGTAGACTTTTTATTGATGGCCATTCTGACCAGAGTGAGGTGGTACCTCATTGCAGTTTTGATTTGCATTTCTCTAATAATTAGAGATGTAGACCATCTTTTCATGTGCCTGTTGGCCAACTGTATTAGACAAAGTATCTTAATCCTG
The DNA here is from genome assembly GCF_963924675.1 of Phocoena phocoena. NCBI lineage: Eukaryota > Metazoa > Chordata > Mammalia > Artiodactyla > Phocoenidae > Phocoena > Phocoena phocoena. Next base: position 7,554,445 of record NC_089227.1, read on the forward strand.
TGGGAAATTCCGAAAAAGAAACTAGGGACTTAGGTCTTGTGTGGAAAGACTGAGTTCTGGGAGTTGCTAATCTCTTTACCGTAACTCTGCCCAGTGTTTACTGAGCATTTTCACGTGGACCCTAGAAGTAAGGATTAGAACTGCTGTTTTCCACTTTTCCATTTATTGATATTCTTTCTGTCACATGATGTAATCTAATCAAAACTAGATCCAGCACAGACGTGATAATCTATCCTGCTAAGATAGACTTCAGTGTTGGCCGTGCTGTGGTTGACCATCCAAACCCACCCAGGAGGAAGCCTGGCTCTGAAAAGGTCCTGAGACTCTGCCGGCAATGATGTGCTCTCACCAGGCATCTCACACAGATTATCTTCTTGTACAATTAGGAAATTGTCACAAGACACTGTGACACATTTCTCAGAAACCAGTTTTTCTGCCAAATCAAAGCAATACATACACAGTGAAAATAATTCAACAATGCCTTCAAAGTAAGTGCAATATTTCATCAGAAAGTCTACAAATGACAAATGTTGGCGTGGATGTGGAGAAAAGGGAACCGTCGTACACTGTTGGTGGGAATGTCAATTGGTGTAGCCTCTATGGAGAACAGTATGGGGGTTCCTTAAAAAACTAAAAATAGAACTACCATATGATCCAGCAACCCCACTCTTGGGCATATATTTGGAAAAGATAAAAATTCAAATTTGAAAAGATACACGCACCCCAGTGTTCATAGCAACATATCTTGCAATGTTCATTGCAAGATAAATACTGTATGATATCACTTATATGTGGAATTTAAAAAATAATACAAATGAATATATATGCAAAAACAAATAGATTCACAGATATAGAAAACAAACTTGTGGTTACTAAAGGGGAGAGGAAGTGGGAGAGGGACAAACTAGGGGTATGGGATTAACAGATACGCACTACTGTATATAAAATAGATAAGCAACAAGGATTTACTGTAAAGCACAGGGAATTATAGACATCTTGTAATGACCTATAATGAAATGTAACCTGTAAAAATACTGAATTGCTATGCTGTACACCTGAAACTATCACAATATTGTAAATCAACTATACTTCAATTAAAAAAATTCAGTTTTGTTTCTCACTCATCCACTTTTTATTTGGCTGAATGGAATGTGAAATTTGTTATGTTTCTACCAAAAATTTCCAGAGAACATAATGGAAAAAGAGAGCCTTTTCAGGGGACCAAGAGTCAGGCAGGCCTGTCAGAAAGGCAAAGAAATAGAAAAATGCACTTACTGGTACCAGGAAGCAAAACTGGGAGGAGATTCATGGCCTTCGCTACAGCTTGGGTTGTCAAGGCAATGGTGGGGGGGGCGGTGTTGGGCGACTGGTCTCTGAGTCATGGGCCGTCTCCAGGCACAGGGCAAATCCACAAATGCAGAGCCCTGCCAGAAGATGCACTGCTGACCTTGCTGATTCACAGCTCTTACACTAAAGTCATCCAGATTTTTATTTCATGACTTGAGATGGCTTTGGTGTTTTTAATTCCCACGAACTGTCACTCAGCTTTCCAGAGTTGATAAATGCCTCGTGGATAAGGTCAGACATGCATACACTATGTATTACTCATGAGGCTTTGGCCCCAAACCCTAATAAGGTCTTCTGGTTTTAACCCTGTGAGCCACATGAAGCTAAGGGCACCCCCGTGGTCAGGAAAGAGAAGAGGCTATGGACCCCATTAGAGAAACCAAGCACAGTGGCTGTCAGAGCACCCACTTGCCCTGTGCTTACCACCCAGTGTTAGTGTTATAGATTTTAACACTATGACTTTGAAAAATGGTAAACCTAAGACGGCAAAGAGAATCACATTTCTCCCTAAGGTTTAGAAGTCACTAGTTCTTCTCTTCATAGCCCAGTGCATCTAAGAAAGCATGCCACCTTCCACAGCAAAGGAGGCTTGTACCACTTTTAAGAAATCAATCGAAGAGGTTGAGAGAAGAGAGACAGGAACAATCTACACAGATGAATCCCCAAAGATGGTCTTTAAGACAAGGGCAAATTTGAATGTATCGTTGGAACTCTCAGCTTCACTCGAGCCCGTTTACATCAGTCTCCACCACCATCACCGGTGGGGAGTGAATTAGAGCACAGAATAACACTAAAGAGAGGGCATCACAATTGTCCCACCTCAGGGAGAGTGGCATGGGGTGGAGTGAACCGGGGAGGACCAAAGACATTAAGGACACATACATACAAGGCGGTAACATTCAGGGATGATCTGGTGCTTTTTGCCTGGTTCACCAGCTGGGTGGTGGTACCAAGTACCCAGCTGGCAGTCAGCCCAAGACAGCTTCTTCGGGACTCTAGAGTGTTTCGGATGCGTTGAGTTTTCATTACCTCGGGACTCCTAGTAAGCAGCTGGAGACACTGGCTGGGGGCTGGGGAAGGGGGCTGTGCGTGATACATAGATGGCTTGTCATCAGCACAGAGTGGGAGACACGGAGATCACCAAGGGAGCACGTGTAGCCTGCAGGTAAGAAGATCGAGGGCGAGTCCGGAGAAGCCCAGCATTCCGGGGAAGGAGGCGAGGATGCCCAAAACGGTCTTGGACGTAGGAGACATCAGAAGAATGCACAGGCTGCTCTACCACTGGGTTCTCATGTGCTGCCATACAGTCCTCCTCTTCAGCTCGCGTAGCATTTCTTTTGTTACCCACTCCTCTCATGCTCCCCATCGGTATTAGTCAGCTCAGGCTGCCACAGCAGAGCACCACAGACTGGGGAGCTTAGACAAGACATTTTTTTCTCAGTTCTGGAGGCTGGAAGTCCCAGATTGAGATGCCAGCTAGGCTGGTTTCTGGTGAGACCTCTCTTCCTGGCTTGTAGATGGCCACTCTCTCACTGTGTCCCCACCTGGTCTTTCTTCTATGGGTGTGTGGAAAGAGAGCAAGAGAGCTCTGGTATCGTTTCCTCTTTTTATAAGGACACCAGTCCTGTTGGATTAGGGAACCCCTGATGACCTCATTTAACCCTATCTCAACATGCTGTCACACTGGGGGCTAAGCCTTCGCAATATGAACTTCGGAGGGACACAATTCAGTCCATAACACCACCCAAGCTACTTCATTTGTGTAGACTGCCTCACCAAGTGACGGATTGAAAGGAAGAGCCCGAGTGACGTAGAGGGAAATCGCAGAAACCACGTGGGTGAGATTGGCCTCGGACACTTGGGTGAAAGTGTCCCTGGAGAAAGGAGGGCAGAGAAGCCGTGCATGACAACAGGACCCCCGACCAGAGAGGTCAGACAGGACAGGTGGGGATCTCATGTGGATGGCCCTTGTCTGTGACAACTTCTCAAATGACTTCCTCTTTTGAAAGACTTTTTACCAATGAATTGCCTGCACAAGTTCGGATTCTCCCTAGCTCTGTATTCACTCAACCATCCCCTCAGATCATTTATCTCCTTGAAGGTCTATTTTACGCCAAGTTCTCTGATTGGAATTGGGAAATGATGCGTGTGTCTCCGACCCAGTGGAAAAGGGGCTCAGACATGCAAAATAAATCACCGTGTGAGATGGTAAGCTCTGTAGTACAGATGTGCTTTGAGAAATCATATGAAGAATTGTTTGAGCTCTAACACTAATGATATGTGATCTAAAAGTCCAAACAGGAGGAAAGCATTCGGGGCTGCTTCCTTCCTGCCATCTGACATTGTGATAAAGTTTAACGGGTCTGCATGGACGGGCCCTTGTCCTCCTAACCCCCTTTGGAAGGTTAGAAGATCTCCTCTCTGGTTGGGACATACGTCTGTCTACTGTCTGTTGTTACTGCCTCACAGCTTCTTCATGGCTTCATCAAATCAGTGAAGCAGGATTGCTGATGGTGGTACGTCTCCCCATCTGCTGCAGGGAATCTCGGTGGTGTGGAATTTTGATATTTGACATGGGGAGTCATAGCCTGTTCTCAGTCAGAGAGGCAAAGCCCTGGAGAGATTCGTCAGAAGTCCATTTTCATGTGTAAGCTGGAGTGACGCAGCTTATGAGGCCTCTGGGAAAGCTGTTTGTTTTGAATTAGACTTATTTCAGGGATCTTGTTTGACTCTCATAAGCTTTTGTCTTTCATCTGCTGGTAAAAAAAATTAAAGACCATAAAGCTAAATGGTCCCTTTTTTAAGTCCTCCAAGACCCCCAAAAGGCCACAGCTGCCGGGTGGGAGATGTGGACTGAGTGCCCTAAACACAGAGCAGAAAGCATGGGGTAAGCGAGGCTCGCTGCTCCCTTTTAGCTGTGTCTTCAAGCCCACATACTTTGTAAGGTGAGCTTTGAAATCAAGTGTTCTCTGGCATCTGGGCCTTAGCACAAATGGAATCACATGCCCTCAGGTTCTGGAGGTTTCTCCATGCTCACTATGTGTATAAATCACTATGTGTATAAATCAGTAAGTATAAATGATAAACTGGGACTCAGCATTTTTTTTTAGTTCTTATTATTAACAATTCCCCAAATGCTCTTCTTTAATCAGGATTTTAAAAACAAGTCAATGAAGAGCCAATCAATAATGTGGATGATTGATAATCATAGCTCCTTCTCTGTGGAACTGATTACATAAAGTTCTCTTGAAGTGTGGTCCCCGGTCCCGGAGCTGGTGCTCCACTAGGTGTGTGATCCTGGTGTCCCGTGCATCCTCGGCTTCTAGACTCTGAGCTCTGCGGTCAAGAGCAGAGACGGCGTTTCATTTGTCCCTCCATCTCTGGAAGAGACAGTAACAATTTGTCCAATAAACAGATGAGTTAATGGATAAGTCAATGGGTGGAGTGAGAGGGTGGTCCCTGTCCTGTGGTCTTTGTGGCAACAAGAGGCGTGGAGTTCCTGGTTCTCTTTCCCCAGGAGCCTTCTCTCTCCATCCTCCCTCCACTTCTCCTTCCCACACGCCACTGCTCAGATATCTTCCTTAACCCTAGGGTCTCGCAGTTCTCATCTCTGAAACAAGGATGATAAACACGCCCTCCCCAAATCCTTGTGAATATTGCAAGTAACACATGTGACACGTCCAGCCCCAGGTGTGACACATGGCAGGTGCTCAATGATGGAAGAGGAGTGATAAACCCCTGGGACATTGGGAAAAGTACAGGTTAGGATTTGGGGGCATTTCCATTCTTTCACCTTTGGCATCCTTAAGGTGGAAGGTTCCAGATTGGAGAAATGAAAAAAAAATTTGGAGGTGTCTGGGCATTGGTATCAGTCATTTCCAGACATGCAGCATTTCACTTATTTTCAGGAAGAAGAGGTGGCAAACTTAGATATCAGTGGCTCAGTGGGGTTGTTTTCCAGTGAGTGTGTGACATGCCATTTCACTTGCTGAGATCTCCTTCCTGCCCCATCATCAGAAATTTGCTTGAGGGATGCCTTCACTGCCAACATGAGGGGAACCTGGGGGACCGTTTAAAATTGCTTCCTTCCTTCCTGCCCGTCTTCAGCTTAGGGGAAGCCCTTCACGCTGCAGGGAGGAGGCTAATCTAATTCCCACTGTTGAAATTAGCAAGACTGTCCGGAACCTGGACCATCACGGACAGAGGGAGGCCTGAGGACAGGGTCGTTGGGCCTGTGACTCAGAATCGGTTATGAGGTGTTTGGAAGGCATGGCCCCTGCCCTCGGGCTGTTTGGGGAGCGCCTGCATCCATCAGACAAGGCGGGACACCTGCTTGCTCCCATCTTTCCTAGGGAGCTTCCGGGCCATCCAATATGGTCAAAATGAGGACTAAGTGTCTGGCCACATCTGTTCACCCAGACAGCTGAAAGGTTGGTTGCCAGGGCTGTTCCCTCTCTTTCGGCATATGTGGGTAAAAGGAAACTGCAACGTAGATTTCATGGATAATAACTTATGTAAGAGCACAATGCACACTCTCTGGCTTAGCGGGGACCTGCAGAGTCTTAGGGGCTCTTCAGCTACCCTGAATGTAAAAGGCCTTGAGAGTCAATTTCATAACTTATTTCCTAAAGTCCGTGAATTCACTTAGACTTGGCTGACGTCATATGGCCACAAAGTGGCAGAGTGGAAATTTAAACCCAGTTCACTGATCCCTACTGATTCTGTTTTTCTACTCTACCATGTTGCCTTTTGGAATAAGAAAACGAATTCTCTGAAGGTTTCCAACTTGAGAGAAGGCAGGATGGCAGCCAGGGAGAAAAAGGACCAAGCAGCTACTGATCTCCAGCCTACGTTGCATATATGTTCACGTCTCCCCTCTGAGGACAGTGTTTTTGGACGTTGAACACTTTGGGAATCTGTGGACACATCTGGTCACAGAATTCTTAGGCTCATGGCCCTTGAGGGATACAGCAGCAACCATGCGAGTTGGCCCAGAAGTGGGATTGGCCCCCATGTCCGACCTCTAGGCCAGCCTCCCTTTATATTGAAGAGGCCAGTGCTTTGTTCAGTGTCGCAGCCCGTTGCAGACTGCAGGGCGTTGGGCTCTTGGCTTGGCCCTCTCTCTGTCGTGATGAGCTGGCCAGGGAAGGACACTGTTGGCCACAGCTGACCAAATGCCTTGGGGCCAAGACTTTACCTCCATCCATTTACCAGGAGGCTTTGATGTGGCGCCTCCCCCGTGAAATGTTCCCAGACAGTGCACAGCTTACATTCCCTGGGCCACCTAACAGTGTCAGCTCACACACCCAGAGCCTGGTGTGGAAAGGTAGGACTGCTGATACGGATGTTGGATGGATGGGGACTGATGGACTAGAAAGCCAGGGTGGTGAGGGGGTCTCGAATAAAGGACTGTTGTTGGAGGGGAGGCAGTGTGGGGAGGGAGGTGATCCCAGGTGTCTGACACATAGAAAATCAACACCCACCTGGAACCTGGGCCCCCCAGGGCAGCTCTGGGTGCAGGGGGCACCCACATAACCGGCTTAACGGGATCCACTGTAGGAGAAAGGACGCATTTGAGCAAACCTGCTGGGAGCTGGAGGGAAGTCGTGCAATTCCATCATCAGGGCAGCGTGAGTAGAGCTGAGAGCACTGGGGACCAGTGCTGTGCACAGTGCTCCTGTCCGCAGGGCACCCTGCGTCTCTCTCTTCTCCTCCCCGCCGCTGTGAGGGAGGGCATTCAGGGAGTCTGTGCCACGCGCTCTGGTGGGGCTGGCAGCTCGCACCTGGTAGGAAGCCACTAATCCCTTTGCTCCATAGCTTTTACAGCGAACGCCATGCTCCATGGCCAATTATTTGGGCTGAGTGTGAGTGATTCAGGGGCCAGAAACAGATGTGTCCACCTGGGTGGAAGCTCTGCTCCAAGCCACAGGACAGCTGCAGGGCTTACTGCTCTGGGAAGCAAAGCCAAACCAGCAGGCGGGGTGGGGTGGAGGTGGGAGGATGGACGGGTGGGTAGGGCACCTGTTTCAAATCTGGTGAGTCAGTGGATTTGCTTGAAGGGTCTCTGCAAGGAAAACCAAACAACTCCATAGGAAACTGAGAGAAATCAAAGCTACAGAAAGGAGAACCATTTAGAAACCTGCTGACGAGCTCTATGCAAGGTGTCACAATCCAGTGGAACTCTCTGATAAAGACAAGACAAGAGTAAACACAGCAATAGCATAAGTAAGAGGCCTAGCCAACATTCAGGCAGGCTCGCTATTTGGTCAGGGTCTCAGCACATGGGGTGGGATTCATCTGGTTGACCTTTGAACGCAAACTCTTAAAGCAATATGCCACGCATCAAGTTCCAAAAAAGCTTTTGTGTGAGATCAACGTGAAACCTGCTTTCTAACTTTAATAGTAGTAGTAGTAGTAAAATATTAATTAGGGGCCAAGTTTAATGTAGCAGTACTAAATTTCTCCTTATATACGATGCGGAAGACAACCTATGTGCTGCTTCTGAGGTCAAGACAGAATGTAGAGGATACAGTTTAGACGTGAGATGCTAGAATTTAGACGACATCCCTACTGCTGAGGGTGAAGATTGGAAGATGGCCTGAGAGAAGAGGCAGGTCCTCTGTACACAGGGTGGGCTGTGTTTTTCCAGAGGTGCTGGCCACGGGGTCTGCCCTGGGGCCAGACCGGAGTCCAGTCATCACACAGACCCCTCCAGGGGATCCAGAGATGGGCTGCAGCCCTGGAACACACATATGTAGGGAGGGATGGATGAGGCCCTGGGTTGAAGAATGAGCTATGGTCCCACTTGATGATTGAAACTGAACCACTTCCCCCGGGGGGAATTCACAGTGATGGGTGTGCGGGCAGGAAACCAGGCCCAGTGGGACCGCGTCTTTTAGTCCAGTTCCTGGGTGGAGGGAGGAAAAGTGGAGAGTTACACAGTTCACCAGAGTGGCAGCCCTCTCACCCCTGTGATTTCCATCCCAGCCACAAATCAAGAGTGGAATGGAAGTGAGTGAACATATGACTCTGTACAGATTTTAGTTCTATAGCATGAGCCCTTTGCCCTGCCCACCCCAGGCTCTTTCCCCATCTCTGTTCCCATCTTAACCTGTCTCTCCCTCTCTCTGTCTGTCCCTCTCTCTGTCCCTTCCCCCTTTCTCTCTCTCTCTCTCTCTCTCTCTCTCTCTCTCTCTCTCTCTCTATCTGTGTCTCTCTCTCTCTGTATCTATGGGATTCTTCTCTGGCCCATGTCCCTCATGGACTGTACCCCAGTCTCTAGCTAGATAGCCCTCTTTCTTCTGGAAGGAAGGGTTCTGGGATTTAAAGTCCTGGGCTCTACAGCACACCCACAGATGTTTTGGTTTAAATTTTCTACTAGTTCTGCCTGTTCCTTTATGAATTTTTATGATTCCTCTTCTCTGGAGTCTGCTGAGAAACAGATGGCAGGTGCCTCCCCGAGTGATGAACCTGGTCCCTATCGATGCTTGCCTGCTCAGGACGTCCTTCCCTCGGGGATGCAGTAAAGGAAGGAAGAGAAGTGATGGAACTGGAGGGAAGACCTGGCGGCCCACAGAGGACTGTGCTGGGTCATGCCAGGCACACTAGCTGATGGGGCAGAGAGGGAAACCGCTCACCCAAGGTCAAGCACTGAGTGTGGACAGCCGAACCAGAAATCGAGTCTTCTGGTTGCAATCAGACAGTAAACAATTAAACACCGAAACAAATAAGATCATTTCAGATAGTGGCCCGCCCAACAGGGAAAATAAAGCCAGGTGAAGTGACAGGACAAATGCATCGAGTGACTCTTTGAGGGGGCGGAATGTGAAGGAGCAACCCGCGGGGAGGGGCGCCGTGCCTCCAGGTGCTGGGGGCCGGGACAGCGGGAGAAGCTGGAGGCTGGAAAGCAGCAGGGTCTGTTCCCAGCTGTGGGCCACGGCACAGAGCAGGAAATGCTCCACTTTTGTCTTAACGTCAGCTCGCTCTGATGGGCTCTCTGGGCCTCTCGTCCCAGATCCGCTAATACAGTAGAAGCTGGAGATGTGGAAGAATTCCTTCCTCCCAGCCTGGGCAGGACCTCACAGGCAACGTCGGCCGGCCGCAGCACACTTCCGCTCCTGTCCCGTGTCCTGCTTGCATCTCCTTGGTGGATCCCAGATGGCTCCGGGCCCCCTGGAGGATGCTGTGTCTCTTACTGTGCTGGGCACTGGTGCAGGGAGATAATGGGTGCACCTCTTCCATCTGCAAGTGCTAGCAGCTCCCAGGCTGTGGTCCACGCCTGGGCGAGGCTCTGTGAATCCTGTGTAATGCGAGGGCCGTACATGCCCCAGTGGAAAGACAAGGAAGGACTCCACTAAGTCTGTCCATCTTTGGGTGGTATCCTAGCACTTGTATGAGGGGCACTGAAGTGCTCTCCCTGAATGTGTGGTCAGTGAGGGCCAGTCCTTGCATGCAAGATTTTTAAAGATGTTGAGTTTTCCGAACCATCCCATACACTCCATGGAAGTTGGTGCCCTTGGATTCAGAATGGCTAAGGCTTGAAGATGTTGCTGGCGTTGGTCTTGGTGTTCCTCGGCGAAGGGCTGGTGACACAGAAACAGCCTTTGGGGAAAGAAAGAGAGAGAGACAGAGAGGCAGAGAGGGAGAAGGAAAGAGAGAGAAAGAGGAGAGAGAGAGAGAGAGAGAGAGAGAGGGAGAGAGCACGCTGAGCTGTGTTCTCCCTCAGAAAGTACCTGGCAAGCCTGGAGGTAGCTGGGGGCCGATATTTGGAAGCTATAAATAAGGTCCACGTGGACAGGCCCACAGGAATCATGGAGGGAAAGTGGACAGAGTGCTCTTCCCAGGGCAGGTATCCTCCCTTCAGGAAGAATTCAGACTCAGGCTCAGGTGAACGCACACTGTCAGGTCAGACACGCAGGTCACTCGTGCTTTAGCCTCTCTGAGCCTTAATTTCCTAATCGGTTCAGTACGTCTGACTTAACCTGAGAGAGAGTAGCACAGCTGATGGTGATAACCCCAAGGCCGATCCCTCATGGTCGTGCCAGTAACGCCAATGTCCTTGTCCGTCAAAGCCAAGACCATCCCCTTCTGCGGTGACCAGAACCCGCCTGCCCACTGCCCGCCCGGCAGCAGGGCCACCTGACCACACTGCTCCATTCACGCTGCACCTCAGAAGGAAGGACCATCAGACACAAAACTAGCAGGTGTGAAAGGAGACAGACAGAAGGGTAGGGGAGGAGGCAGTGTGTGCCTAGGTCTCCTCTACCTCAGGGCCAGCACACTGCGTCCCTGGGCTGCATCCGGTCCCCACCTGCTTTCCTATTTAGAGTTTTGTGAGGAGAGCCATGCAACCAAGTCAGCTGGACAGAGCCTAGGCTGTCCCCCTCCCCCTCCCCCAATACTGATGCAACGGCAGTGGAGTAGACCAAAGCCTGAATGCTTACCATTTTCAGAAAACGTTCACCGTCCCTGGGTTTGAGAACAAAGGGAAACCTTAATAGTAATTGCATGGGACGCATGTACAGTGAACCGCTGTCCTGTACAGCATGTGATGATCGGTGCACCCATGAGCCTCCACCTGGCCTATCTACCATTACCGGGGAGGCTTTCTTAGAGGTACCAAGGGAAACTTGATGTCGACTGCATGGGCTGTGACTCTGGGGCCCAGGGACCGTTTCTTGTTCTTTTCTCCAAAGTCTGTGGACTCCCAGGCATGTCCGCGTCTTGTGTCGAGGTGGGCTTCTGAGGGGCAGCGTGCAGGACAGGTCATCACCCTGGCTTGGTCTTCCCAGTGGACACAAGGAGGAACGGGGCTGGCTGGAGAAGGGAGGAGAAAGAGTGGGCATAGGAGACCGGATGAGCCTCTATGTCCCACTGAGGAACTTGGACCTTCTCCTGCAGTGGACGGGAAAGCAGAAGGGTGATGGGATTGGATCTCTGTCCTTGTCCTGGGGGTGTCAGCTAGTCCAAGGTCCCAGAGCAGTGGCAGGAGTCCAGATGGGTCCCACCCCACAGCCCTCGTCCCTTTCATGACCCCTCTTCCTTTCCAGGGCGATGATGGAATTGCCTGGGGGGGTGTGCTCAAAACGCTGAGTCTCAGGACCCCACCCACCCTCCTGAAATGGACTGTCCAGGGAGAGGCTGGGGAATCTTCATTTTAACAACCCGCTCACGGTTGGGAAAGTTGTGAAGGCTTGTTCTCCACGACACTGCCCTGGGGAAAGCTCAGGTGATTCAGGAACTCTCGGCTGGGCATCAGATAGTGGCTGAGCCTCATTTATCTGTCTAAACTCTTCTCCAAAGTAACTCATTTGTAGTTGTTTCCCAACACTGCCTTCTCAGAGCCCCAAACAACAGAAACCATTAGCCTCTGGCCCATCCTCTGTCCAGCAGATGGCGGTCTCTGACCAGGAATCTTTTGGACCAGCCACCATGGGAAACCGCTTCCTATAAAGAGCAGTTTTCCTGGGGATGTTCAAGAAAACCCAAATTAGGCAATGTTATATATTATCCCCTAAGGACGACTTGTCTAATGGAGAGGAAATTCTTTCTCTCACACGACTGAATGTGAATATTTCTCTTCGGTTTCTGCCAAATGAACACGATGCCCTTTGATGTCAAATTCCTCACCGATTCATCACTGCACTGCAGTCTCAAGATCATCTCAGGAATATTTTATTCAAAGTTACCTAGGTGATAAGGTTATCTAAGGCCTGGCTACTCCTGCTTCATCCTGATTTTCATCTTGTCATTTCCTAAGAAAATTTTAAAAAGGCACTGTGTTTTTGATTACTGGCACAGCTCTGCCTGGGTCCTCCAGATGGGGAGGGGGTCCGGTTGCTTTCCAGAGAGAAAACAAAGACCTCTGGTGAATATGCTCTCAGCTGTTGAGGACTCTTGGTGGCAGTGGAGGGTGGAGGAGGGATGGGGGAGGGCGGGGTTGATGGGGTTTTGGGGGACAGGTGGCTTTTGCTAGTTTCCTTCCCTGGGAGGAAGACAAGCAGAGAGGAGGGGACTTCTTTTTCTTTTTCTTTATTTTTTAACATCTTTATTGGAGTGTAATTGCTTTACAATGGCGTGTTAGTTTCTGCTTTATAACAAAGTGAATCAGCTATACATATACATATATCCCCATATCTCCTCCCTCTTGCATCTCCCTCCCACCCTCCCTATCCCACCCCTCTAGGTGGTCACAAAGCACTGAGCTGATCTCCCTGTGCTGTGCTGCTGTTTCCCACTAGCTATCTAGTTTACGTTTGGTAGTGTATATATGTCCATGCCGCTCTCTCACTTTGTCACAGGAGAAGGGGGATTCTTTCTCAACCCACTGGGCTCTTCCATGGATCATAGGGCTTCCCTCCTGTCCTCCCCCCTCCCCTCCTATCCCCTTCTGTCTCTATACTCACTCATGGTCTATTTTTACTCTCCTGTGAGGTTGCAGTGGCAACCCGGGGACCCGCTGTGCAGGCAGGCTCTGTAACTCTGTAGTAGCAGCAGGGAAGGACCATTTCCACACGGAGGTCCCTCGGTGAGGACTCTGGTTCACATCGACCGTTCTCCCCACAGTTGGAGAGTACGTGTTCTGGTGTCTGTGCTGAGTGAGGCACCCCTCCTGAAGAACTGAGTGCAGTGGCACCAGCCCTGGCAATGCCTGTTTAAAGGCAAGTAAACAGCCTGCTTATTTCTCCTGAGCCACATGGGCTGGGAAGCAGTGACCGGCCTGTCCTGCTTCCACGCTGGGAGATGTGTGAAGTACTGCTGGGTAGGGGGGGTGGTCCCCAAATCCCAGAAAGAGCCTCAGAAGCCCCACAGGCACTCTGCCCTCACCCCCAAAGAAATAGGTCAAGTTTTCTATAGACAGTAAGACGCCCTCTGTCTTGGGTCCCAGGCCCTCGTGCCAGCTCTAACCTCGTAACTAAAATGGTCTGAATCCAAGCAATGCACTCAGCACTCAGCATCCACTCCGCTCTCTTTGTCCAGTCGCTGGTCTTTGAATGTTTCCTGCGTGAGAAACACAACTAGTGGCCTTCCCCACCCACGGGGACCCTGGTGTCTCCGTTCCGTCTTCACGACGCGCATCCAGCTTCTTATGCAAGGATGCAACAGCCAGGACCATTCCAGCCCGTTCTCTCTCTTTTGTCATTGAGGGCTCTTTCCTCTCAGCTTTCTATCATATTATTTGCCTTGTCTTCTTGGTCTCTCTTGTGTGTGTGTTTTGTATTATGCTGTTGCACTGCTTTCCCTCCCTGGATTAACCCTTCGTCGGGGCAGGGATACCTCCACGCCTGGGACCCCAACTGCGGTGTCTCTGGTTCAGCCTGGGCTGTCCTGGATGGGAGGGGACTTCGGGCTCTGTTCCACGCGAGGTCCTTATCAGTAGTCAGTGAGCCTAAACGGGCAAAAAACACAGGCCTCACTCTCTGAAAACAAAGCCCACGGGGAGAAGTCGAGTGGGAATAGAAAATGAGAGAGGAAGCTGCTTCTGCTTTGCCCTCCCCCATGCTCTGTGTTTATGAGGGGCGCTTACTCGGGTCCTGGACTGAGCTCTGGGCAAGAGTCTGGCTGCCTCTTCACGGAGTCCTGGCTGCCCCGACCCTACTTCATTCCAGGACCTGGAAGTCTGCACCGTGGCCGGTGGAGTGGCCCTGGGTGACTGGGCTGCCCTGGGGGAAAGCTGCTTCCCCGGGGGACCTCAGGCTTCACGGGTAAAATGGGCAGAATCATGCATATTTTGCAAAGCCCTGCGTGGATCAGAGCAGCGTGTCTGAGTCTGCAACAGAGACACGCACGGCAACACCTCACGCAACTCCCCTCCTTAAATTTTTGTAACACAGGCAGATGGAACATGTCACCCACTGTCAGGCTGACCAGGAAGCGCTGGAGAGGATGCGACTTCAACAGTGTACTTACGATGAAACGGGAATTGTGGGAAATTCGGGGGTCCACAAAGTTTGACTTGAGGGTATATCTAAAATTACACACCTCAGTTGTGTGTACTTGGCTGAGTAGGATTGCGTGTGTAAAGTTAAACGTGGCCCCAACTATTCCTGTTCAAAGCAGCAAACAGATGCAAAAACATTGGGTTCTGGATCAAGTTAAGGTGAGGTCATTAAGGTGGGTCTTAATGTAATATGACTGTGTCCTTATAAAAAGGAGATGACATAGGGACACCGGGAGAACTTGGCCTTCTACAGGCCCAGGAGAGAAGCTTGCAGCTGATCCTTTCCTGGTGTATAAGGGAGCGTGGCCTTTCCTGATTTCAAACTTCTGGCCTCTGGAACCAGGAGACAATAAATGTCTGTTGTGTAAGCGCCCCCCCCCCCCCCCCCCCCCCGTCTGTGGTCTTTTATTACGGCAGCTCCAACAAGCCATTGTGCTGTGTTATTCCTGAATGGCCTTGACTGGGAGCTCACAGTGTATGAGGGATTCAGGTACATAAGATATAATCACAGCTCTAGGCGGTAAGTGCTGGAGAGATACCTCCTATGAAGGAGATTTGGGGATATGGGGCAGAGGGGCTCTTGGAAGGAATAGGAAGACTTCAAACCTTGAGTGAAGTTCTCAAGGATGGCTAAGAGACAGCTGTGACACAGAACGTGATCAAAGGCACTGGAAGAGCATCCCCTCAAGTGCCTGGAGACATGGAAGGGGTTGATGCCGCTTGTGTGCCATCATGGGATACGAGGTCCCCAGGTTACTAAATGTTCCTTTACAGGATAACTTAAAATGGCTACACAAATCCAGTTTCATTACATCACAGTTCTATTTTAAGCAGTCTGTTTTCTTGGGCACTTAAGTATTCTCATCTTTTTTTTTTCTCGAGTACAAAGAACTTAGGTATAGGCATATTACGGCTAAATTTTCGTGCATATTTGGGTTTGTGTTTTAGAATAAATTAGTTCCAGTATAACCTGAAATGTCAGAATACATTTAACTTACTTTGTACCGTTGAGGTCATCACTCCTAAGGGGGAGAGGCAAGCAGAGTCACGTTCAGGAGAGTCACCAGCTACCAGGGGTGTGTGTCTGGGGCAAGTCCACGTGGTCCATTGCCACCAGGAAGAGGAAAATGGACACGAGAATGCCTTGTAAAGGCTAGTAGCATAACTGTCCATCGTTGGCACTGAAAACGGTCCATAGAGCTGCAGTGAAGCAAAGCCCTTTGGATTTTCAGCTGTGAAAGATGGAAAGTTCTGAGCCAGGCAGAAGGAAAACACATTGCCGCACTGCCCTGATTCTAATAAAGACCCACCTACTCAGAAGGGAACATGCCCTGTGAGGTCAATCACTGGCGTGAGATCTGTTGTCTCAGATACTGGACACGGGGCCACCTGCTCTGCTGGAGTGGGCGCCATTCTTACGGCCACAGTGGCCCCTGACAGCTGCTTGGCTGGACTTGGCGGTTCTGCTGCAGTGGCCCTCAATAAGTGGATTATTTATTGAAACACCACCTAGACAGGTCCCTCTTGTCTGGTTAGGACTCCACACCTGAGCTGTGCTGGTCAGTGCTGCAAAGCATTGCTACTGGGAGACAGACACAAGCTGCTTTCGGTATCAGGCACAGGACAGCATGGTTGATGTGAGCAGACCATGGCAAGGACCACAGCCTTGGGCACGCGATGCTACATTCAATTTTCTTGTGACAAGTATTTACAGCTTCTGATTGTCAGAGAGAAACACTTGCATTTCAGATTCTACCCTGGGGACTTGGCATAGAATTGGATAGTTACATCGTTTCCTCTAGAAAATAGTATTCTTTTTCTTATTTATCATAAAGATTAAAGTTGGGGGAGATTTTAGCCAATTTAATTTCACGAGGTTAGAAGAAAGAAAGCAAAACCTTACCTTTTTAGTTGTCACTTGTTAATCTTTTTTGTAGACCGCTTCTTCAGATACAGTTGACACACCGTACCCATTCACCCATTTAAAGTGTGCAATTTGATGGTTTGTAGCATATTCACAGAGTAGTGCCTCCACTGAGATCATTTTCACATTTTTTTACCCCCAAAAGAAGCCTGTACCCCTTAGCAGTTCCTCCACTTTCCCCCAACACTGCCCTCCAACGCACCAACCCTCACCCTTCTGCACCACTCATCTACCTCCTGTCTCTGTGGCCGATTCTGCACATTTCATGTAAATGGAATCACACCATGTGTGTTGTCTGTGACTGGTTCCTTTCACTTGGCATGTTTTCAAGGTTCAACCATGTTGTAGCATGTGTCAGAAGTGTGCTTCCTTTTTATTGTCATGTAATATTCTATTTTATGGGTATATCACTTTTTTGTCCACCTGTTCATCCTTTAATGGACATTTGGGCTGTTCCCACTTTTTATCTATCATGAATAATGATGCTATGATATTCACGTACAGAGTTTTGGGTGGACACACATTTTCATTTCTCTTGGATCTATACACCAAGGAGCAGAAATGCTGCTTCACATGGTATCTGCATACTTAACCTGTGGAGGAACTGCCAGACTATTCTCCAAAGTGGCTGAACCATTTTATATTCCCACCAGCAGTGTATGAGGGTTCCACTTTTCCACATTCTTGCCAACCTGATATTATCTGACTTTTTGATGCTGTCCACCCTGGAGAGTGTGAAGTGATATCTCATTGTGGTTTTGTCATCTCTCCGGTGGCTAATGCTGTTGAAGATCTTTTCATGTGCTTATTGGCCATATACATACCTTCTTCTTCTTTGGAGAAATTCTATTCAGATCCTTTGCCAACTTGGACATTTGGATTGTCCTTTCATTCACGTCTTCATCTTTGCAATATTTTATGCAATGTTTCCTGTGATTATTTTCATGGAAGATCTCTGGATAGCATGACCTCTTTCCTAGCACTGATGAGAACGGGTGAAACATTAGACAAGCACTCCCGTACACACAAAGCATATAAAGAAGTTTAACTACGAGAAGGTGACTTTTAACACATACATGCAGAGTTGAGTCAGCTGTTCTGTGTGCTACTGTTTTCTAGGCCATGTCAGCATTCACTTTGCCCACACGTAACAATCTGAGTCATGTGTTGGTGAGATCCTACAGATATACATATGTGCAAATACTTAATTGCAAAAATGTTGACCACATTTCAGTAATAGCAGAAGACTAGAGAACACTTGGAATTGCATAGCTAGCAGAGAAGGTAAATAATTTACGGATCATCTGTATACTGGGAACCAAAGAATAGAAAGGAAAGAAAAGAAAAGAAATAGCATAGCCTCCAAATACATTAAGTAAAAAATAACACAAGGTACAGAATAGTGGATAATGTTAAAAAAAAAAATCTGTGTAAAATGGGGCTACCTATACATATACATGCCTGTATATGTACAAAGTATTTCTGGAAGAACACACAAGAGAGCGTTCATAGGTCACTCGAGAGAGATGGCTCACTGTATATCTATTTGTATTATTTTGCATTTTTATCATAAGCATAGATTATTTGTTCAGTAAAATATTTTTAACATACATTTAAATAGTCATGGTACATTTCAAGTTTTGAGATTGTTGTAGAATTCCAACAAATTAACTAAATTTGGTTTCTTTTACCTAACTTAGCAATTATCTGCAGGACCAGTCTTGTCCCGTCTATGTCCCACACCTTCCCACCCATTGCATTTATTGTGAAACGAATCCCAGGCCTCATATCATTTTACCCATTTTCAGTCTTTTTTTCATTTGGCCGCGCAGCTTGTGGAATCTTAGTTCCTCCACCACGGATTGAACCCAGGCCCTTGGCAGTGAGAGCACGGAGTCCTAACCACTGGACCGCCAGAGAATTCCCCCCATTTTCAATCTTATCTAACAAAGTGTCTTTTTAAACAGAATAAATAATGCTTTATGATGCTTCAACTAATTACCAGCAATTCCCTCCCTTAACACATGTCTGGCCAATGTTTAAATCTTCCCAGAGGCCTCATCAACATTCCGTTCAGTGGGCTTGTGTGGTCCACACATTGTGCAGACCCATGTTTCTCTCATCATTCTAATTTTTTTTTTTTTTTTTTTTTTTTGCGGTACGTGGACCTCTCACTGTTGTGACCTCTCCCGTTGCGGAGCACAGGCTCCGGACGCACAGGCTCAGAGGCCATGGCTCACGGGCCCAGCCGCTCTGCGGCATGTGGGATCTTCCCGGACCGGGGCACGAACCTGTGTCCCCTGCATCGGCAGGCGGACTCTCAACCACTGCGCCACCAGGGAAGCCCTCATCATTCTAATTTTTGTGGTCACCTTCCCTCTCTTCTTTTTCTTCACAATTTATTTGTTGAAGAAGCTGGATCATTTGTCCTGTGGTCTTTCCTGAGTATTGGACGTTGCTTTCATCCCTGTCGTCAAATTGGCCACACTCCTGCCTCCTGTCTGTTCCCACCTGGTGTGGTCAGGTCAGGTTCCTCGCTGGCAGGAATTCTTGCCAACTGTGTCCCTGTGTACTCCCCCTGGCACCGTGGGAAGGAGAAGAATTGCTTCCTAATATTGAGTGTGATCACAGGTACAGATGAGGTCACCTGATCCATCCTTTATAAAATGACCCACCAGCTGTTTACCTAAGGGTTTGAACAGCACTGGTAATTATTGTCATATCTATTTCACTAGGAATTTCAAGGCAGTTGTAGTCTAATTCTATTCTTCCTGTACATTTTGACTTAAATTTTTCAACTGAGGTACAGTTCTTAAGAAAGCAAGATAAATGTGTTTTTCTTTTTTTTTGAACAGTTTTCAGGATCATGAGTTCTGCTTTCTTTCATCCTCTGTCTTCATGGAGTGACAATGAGAGCTGTGTGTGTATGCATGTTTATGAACTCAAGGATTTTCGTATATTTGCTGTAACCATTGCAGTTATCATTTCTTTTGATTCTCAAAGTGTTCCATCCTTGGCCAGTTGGCTACTTTTGACATACCCCAGGACCTCTGAGAGCTTTCCTGCTATTTGGTAGAACAATGTGTTGTAGGCTCATCTTGTGCATTTTCCTGCCTCAGGCCCAGACTTGGTTATTCTCCAGGAGATGTGACTGCTTTCAGTGAGCAATGGCATTTTGAGGCCTGGTTCAGACACAGTGTGAAGAAATCCTCCTAAGTTGAAGATGTAAGTCTTCTAACAAATACGTGTCAGCATAAACCCAGCAGTCAGAAAGAGGAGTATAAAAAGGAGAAAAGTAAAAAAAATATATGTCAAAAGAGCTATAGCAGCATCTGGGAAAGGAGCTGGATGGAGACTGAGAGGCCTGTGTTTTGGTAAGGTTATACCATCCCTGATAAAGCACCTTCCCATAGTTGGGGCCCAGTTTTCTTTCAGGGAAACGGTGTATCCAGGAATAGTCCCTTCTATTCTAACCTTTTGAACTTTTCCTCCAGTGCTTTTTAAATAAACATTATTGTTTAGAACTGTTTTAGATTTATCTAAAAATTACAAAAGATGGAGTGCTATATACCCCGTATCAAGCCTTCCTCAAGATGAATATCTTACATTTGTATGGTACATCTGTCGAATTAATGAACCAATACTGATACATTAACTACAGTGTATACCTTATTCAGATTTCCTTAGTGTTTCTATTCTAGGACCCCATCCCGGACATTACATTACAGACATTGCATTCAGTTGCAGTGTCTTCTTAGGTTCCTCTTGGCTGTGACAGTTTCTTGGACTTTCCCTGTTTTTGGTGACTTTGACAGTTTTGAGAAGTACTGGTCAGGTATTCTGTGAAATGTCCCACAACTGGAATTTATCTGCTGTTAAAGAACATTACACAGGTAAAATATCATTTTCAACACATCATATCACGGGCACGTACTATCCAAAGGCTTATCAGTGTTGCTGTTGACCTTGATCACCAATTGTCCAGCACTTCCATCACCATCTGTTAAGAAGAATATCCTATCCTTTCTTCCTTGAATTGCCTTTTGTCCTTTATCAAAGACCAGTTGAATATACTTGTGTGGGTCTATTTCTGGTCTCTGTACTCTGTTCCATTACTCTGTGTGTCTATTCTTTCATGAATACCACACTGTCTTGATTTTTGTAGCTTTAGAGTACATCCTGAAATAGGATAGTGAGCCTTTCAACTTTGCTCTTTTTCAGTGTTGTGCTGGCTATTATGGGTCTTTTGCCTCTCTTTATAAATATCATAACCATTTTACTGATATCTACAAAACAGCTTGCTGGAATTTAGATTGAGATTGCCCTGAATCTATGGAACAAGTGGGAAAGAATTGACATCTTAACAATGTTGAGTCTTGTAATCTGTGAACGTGGATTTTTCTGTATTTATCTTGGATCTTCTTTGGTTTCTTTCACCAGAATTTTGTAGTGTTCCACATATAAATCCTGTACGTATTTTGTTAGGTTTATACCAACGTATTTCTTTTTTGTTGTTGCTGTTGTAAATGGAACTGTTTTGTGATTTTCAAATTTTAATTATTCATTTTTGGCATATAGGAGATCAATTAACTTTTGTATATTAAACTTGTATTGACTTTGTTATTATTAGTTACTGGAGTTCTTTTGTCAATCCTTTGGGATTTTCTATATAGACAATTGTATCATCTATGAACAAAGACAGCTTAAATTTTTCCTTCCTGATCTTATAGCTTTCATTTCCTTTTCTTATTTGCATTAGCTAGGACTTCCAGTACGATGTTGAATAAGAATGGGGAGAGGGAACACACTTGCCTTGTTTCTTATCTTAGGGGGAAATCATTTAGTTTTTCACCACGAGGTATGATGCTGGCTGTAGGGTATTTTTACATGTTGTGTATCGAGTTGAGAAAGTTCCCTTCTATTCCTTACAGAGAGTCTTTATGATGAATGAGAGTTGAATTTTGTCAAGTGCTTTTTCGTCATGAAATGATAAGATTATATCATTTTTCATCTTTAGCCTGTTTATGGGGTGGATTACACAGACTGATTTTATATTGAACTAGCCTTCTATATCTAAAATAAATCCACTTGGTTGTGGTGTATAACTATTTTTACACATTGTTGGATTCAACTTGCTAACATTTTGATGAGGATTTTTGCATCTATGCATATGAGAGATATTTGGTCTATAGTCTCTCATTCTTGCTATGTCTTCATTCAGTTTTGGTATTAGGATAATGCTGCCAACATAGGGCAAGTTACGAAGTACTCCCTCTGCTTCTATTTTCTAGATGTGATTGTGGAGAATTGGTGTGATTTCATCCTTAAATGTTTGGTAGAATTTACCTGTGCAATTACCTGGGCCTGGTGTTCATTTTGTTTTGGAAGGTTATTAATTACTGATTGATTCAGTTTCTTTAGTAGATATAGGCCTATTCAGAATATCATTGTGTAAGTTTTGGTTGTTGTGTCTTTCAAGGAATTGGCCTATTTCATCTAAGTTATCAAGTAACAGAGTTGTTTATAGTATTCCTCTGTTATCTTTTGATTGCTCATGGGATCAATAGCAATGATCCCTAATTGATTTCTGATATTGATAATTTGTATGTTATCTCGCTCTCGCTTTTCTTTTTGGTTAAGCTGGATGGAAATTGATCACTTTCAGTGATCAAAGAACTAGCTTTTGATTCCATTGTTTTTTCCCTATTATTTTCCTGTTTTCATTTTCAGTTATACCTTTGGAAATTTTATTGTTTTCTTCTACTTGCTTTAGGCTTAAATTGCTCTTCTTGCTTTAATTTCTTAATGCAAAAGCTTATTGATTGCAGATTTTTTTCTTTTCTAATATATGCATGCATTGCTCTACATTTCCCTCTAAGCGCTGGTCTGCTGCCTCCCACAATTTCGATAATTAAAAAAATTGTTATTTACTTCAAAATATTTTTAATTTCTCTTGAGACATTCTTTGATCCACGTGTTATTCAGATGTATGTTTTATATCGAAATATCTGAGTATTTTACAGCTATCTTTCTCTTATAGATTTCTAGTTTAATTCAACTGTGGTTAAGAACATATCTGGTATAATTTTTATTCTTTTAAATTTGTTAAAGTGTGTTTTATGATCCACTGGTGGTTCTTGGTTAATGTTCCCCATCAGCTTGAGAAGACTGTGTTTTCTGCTGCTGGCTGGACTGGTCTATAAATGTCGGTTAAATCAGTTGATTGATAGTGCTGTCTGGGTAAACTACATCCTTAGTGATAGTCTGCCTGTTTGATCTACCAGTTGCTGAAAGAGGGTGTTAAACTCTACAAACATAATGGTATATTAATCTATTTCTCTTTTCAGTTCTATCAGTTTTAGCTCATGTATTCTGATGCTGTGTTGTTAGGCACTTCGATGTTTAGGATCTTTATGTCTTCTTGGAGAATTGACCCCTTTTATCATTTAGGTAAAACCCTCCTTTATCCATGATAATTTTTTTTGTTTTGTTTTGAAGTCTACTTTGTCTGAAATTAATATAGCTGCTCCAGATTCATTTTGTTTAGGGTTAGCATGCTTTATTTTTCCTCTGTTGTTTTCCTTTTAACCTTTCTGAGTCTTTACATTAACATGGATTTCTTGTAGACACATCGAGTTAGGTCTTGGTTTTTTTCATCTATTCTGACAATGTCTTTTAATTGGTATATTAAAATTTTTCTTAGATTATTGATATAGTTGGATTAATATAGGTCATATTTGTTTACTGTTTTCATTGCACTTGTTCTTTTTTTAAAAATCTCTTTCTCTGGTTTTAATTGAGCATTTTCTATAAATCCCTTTTATTTACTGTACTAGTGTATCAATTATACTTCTTTATAAACTTTTAAATTATTTTCTTAGAGTTTGCAATATACATTTTAAATTAACCTAATTCCCCTCTTGAAATAACAATATCCCATTTATTATTTTTTTTAACATCTTTATTGGAGTATAATTGCTTTACAATGGTGTGTAAGTTTCTGCTTTATAACAAAGTGAATCAGTTATACATATACATATGTTGCCATATCTCTTCCCTTTTGCGTCTCCCTCCCTCCCACCCTCCCTATCCCACCCCTCCAGGCGGTCACAAAGCACCGAGCGGATATCCCTGCAGGTACCTCATAACAGAATATTCCCAGGTCCTCCCTCCTGCCCTTTACGCCATGGCCGTCACACATTTCATTTATCCAATTGCCTATAATCACCTGATACATTGTCACTATTATTACTTTAAACATTTCTTTCTTTCTTTCTTTTTTTTTTTTGCGGTACGCGGGCCTCTCTCTGTTGTGGCCTCTCCCATTGCAGAGCACAGGGTCCGGACGCG
Organism: Phocoena phocoena; assembly: GCF_963924675.1. Classification (NCBI taxonomy): domain Eukaryota; kingdom Metazoa; phylum Chordata; class Mammalia; order Artiodactyla; family Phocoenidae; genus Phocoena; species Phocoena phocoena. Next base: position 7,578,006 of record NC_089227.1, read on the forward strand.
CCGGCCCAGCGGCCATGGCTCACGGGCCCAGCCGCTCCGCGGCATGTGGGATCTTCCCGGACCGGGGCACGAACCCGTGTCCCCTGCATCGGCAGGCGGACTCTCAACCACTGCGCCACCAGGGAAGCCCCTAAACATTTATTTCTTAACTCAGTTGAGAACAGGAGAAATTAAATGCTTTGTTTACCTCCATGTTTTCCTTCTTTGATGCATTTTCTTGATGTAAATCAGAGTTTCTGACCTGGAGCGCTATCCTTCCGCCTGAAGAACTGCCTTGAGCGCTTCTTACAGGGCACGTCTGTTGGCAGTGAATTTTGGTTTGTCTGAGAAAGTCTTTATTTATCCTTTGTTTTGGAAGAATAATTTCACCAACCTAGAATTCTAAAGATTGGTGTTTTCTCCTTTCAATATTTTAAATATTCTACTCCACTCTCTGCTTGCTTACATGATTTCTGAAAAGTCCACTGAAATTCTTATCCTTATTCCTTTATTAGTACCGTGTTTCCTTCTCTGGTTTCTTTCAAGATTTCCTCTGTCTTTGGTATTCTGCAGTTCCAATATGAAATGCTTAGGTGTCAGTTTTTAAATATTTATTCTACTCATTGTTCTCTGAGCTTCCTGGATATGTGGTTTGGAGTCAGTCATTAATTTTGGAAGATTCTCAGTCATTACTGCTTCAAATTTTCTTCTGATCCATTTTCTCTTCTTTTTCCTTCTGGTATTCGAATTACACATATGTCATACTTTTTGAAATTGCCCCAAAATTCCTGGATGTTCTGTATTTTTTCCTTTTATTTTCTCTTTGCATTTTAATTTAGGAAGTTTCTATTGAACTGTCTTTAAGAGTACTGCTTTTTGGCCATGCCCAGTGAATTGATGAGCCCCATCAAAACATTCTTAATTAGTTATGGTCTTTTTAATTTCTAGAAATTTCTTTTAACTCTTCTTTAGAATTTCTCTCTCTCTGCTGCCATTATTCATTTGTTGTGTGTTGTCCACTTTTCTATGAGAGCATTTAATATATTGACCATAGTTAATTTAAGTTCTCTGTGTGATAATTCCCAAATCTGTGTCTTACCTGAGTCTGATTCTAAAGCTTACTTTGTCGTTTCAGGATGTGTTTTTTCTTGCCTTTTTCATGCTTTGTATTTGTCTTGTTGAAAAGCAAACATGACGTATTGGCTATTCAGAAATGAGGTAAGTAGACTGTAATCCACTGTGACTTTATTGGACACCCGTTGCTGTGCCCCTAGCATCTCATATCAGACAAAATCCTGACAACTGGAGATAAGAAAGAGATCACTCTAGCTCTGCATGATGACATGAAGTGGAAAAGGGAAGAAGCACCACAAGAGTGTCAGGGCAGAGAATCGGGAGCCAAAATTTGCCCAATCCCAGCAGAGCTCTGTCCTCTGCTCCTTGGTTTTTCAAAGGTACATGCTCATGAGCTCAAAGGACAACTTCATTGTGCTTGGAGAGAACCGCCTATCTGATATCCCAATGTTTAAAGAAATGTATCTGCTTATGTTGCATATGAGTTTCAATCCACAAATTCTGGTGTGCGACGAATGTAACGTATTTTTGCATCCTTGAACACAATTTCTATTCTGAGTCCTTTAATTTCTGAACCTTAATGTTTGACACCACAGGGTCTCCTCACCCCTCCCTTTACTTCCCAGGGGATGTCCTGGGCTCAAGGTGGAGAGAGTGAGTGGGGACCCAGGGGGCTTCAGGTGCCCTGTAAACGATTTCATTCTACTATAGGCATTCCATCACTTTTTCAAAGATGTGGACTTTATCCTAAAACTGTATTTCTGTAAATTCATGTTCACTTTATATTCTAGATAAATTATGTGAGTCTCTTACACAGGAATAATACCATTCCTTTTTGTAGTTCATTCCTGAGTTCATATAATTGTATTAATTTTACTCTATGGTTTCATTTCTCAAGTGTGTGTGTGCATGTGTGTGTGTGTGTGTGTTTGTGTGTTTGGCAATAAAAGAAATTTGGACATCTTTCCGGTCAAAAACAATTTTTATTGTTATACATAAAAGAAGAAGCTATGAAAACTCTTGGCGTCTAAACAAAAATCTTTAATTTTTTTCTAATTTACCGATAAGTAAGCTGATGGACAGTTACTACACTCTGGGGATAAGTAAAGGTAACATAAGAGGATGCCAATGTTTGTGATCATTCATATGTCATAACAATGTTGTCCTTTAACCAAGATTTATCAGTCTTAAATAAATACCAAGTATAGAAGTAGTAAGTACCTGGAAATCTTTCTGGATTCCCCCCGACCCTTTTAATAAATGAATTCAAGGGACACTTCTTAGCAAACAAAAATTGAAATAAATAAGTTCATCATCTGTTGTATTGGGGTAGTATCTGCTGCATCTTTTCACCATCACAGTTGGCATTTGTGGTTGAGCCCCTAAATTAATGCTATTCCCAGTAAAAGAGTTTTTTAGGGATCAATCACACAGCCAAGAGGTGAGCATTGTTCACTCAGCCTGGTTTTTGTCAGATTCCACTCTTCATTCTGTGCCCCCGGGGGGAGACCTTGCATGAGGCAGCAGTGCTAGTGGGTCTGGGAACCCAGGAGGTCCTCAGAGTGTGGTCCTTACATGTGTTATCGTGCTTCTTAACTCCTAAAGGGAGAAATTTAATGTGAATCTATTTGGAATAAAAAGAATGAAAGCAAATGTGTTTTGAGAGAATTTCACTCATGTAAACCTGTAACAGAAACACAAATATTTATTGCGTGGCTGTCACTGATTTAGGTACTGAGGATAGAAAATCACTGACCATATAGAGTTAACATCCCAGAGGAGATTATGGCAAGCTAGAATAATAAATTACTGTTTTAGAATTTGACTTTAAATTATTCACGTTGATTCATGTTTCTTCATTTGTTAACTCATTCAAAAAATATTACTAAGGGGACTTCCCTGGCGGTCCAGTGGTTAAGACTCCATGCTTCCACTGTAGAGGGCATGGGTTCAATACCTGGTTGGGCAACTAAGATCCCGCATACCACGCGGTCCAGCCAAAACAAAAAATATGTTACTAAGGATAGCATAGTTTAGAGTAAGAACATTTGTTTGGGAAGCAAAAGACTTAGATATATGGCACAAATCTAATCACTCGCTGTGTGTATTCGTGATTTACATGTTACTCACAAGTCTGTTGGTTCTGCGGTTCTGGGCTGGGCTTGGCAGGGAAGTTCTGCTTTGTGGATCCCTCACATCTGGTACATGGATCTCTCGCATGCTTGGTGATTGTCGGGTGTGGGCTCATCTAATATGGCCCCAACGTGGACAACTGGCTCTTCTTCCAGTAGACCAACCCAGGTCTGCTTCATGGTGGGGTAGATTGATTGCAAAAATGGTTTCTGTTCTCCACACTTTCCTGTAGGCATATTGTTTGCAACGCGACTGTGGAGCCCTTTTCATCCAGAGATCAAGTGACCCTCCCCACTTCTTAAATATGAACAACAAATAGCATTCAAGGAATTGATGGTGTGCAGCCTCTGGGCGGTCAGCGTCAAGAGGCTGTGCTCACTTCTGTGTTCTCTCTTTCTTCTCCGCTTTTACCTCCTGTCCTCGCTGGACCCCCCAGACATGTGGGAGAGCCCAGCCAAGATCGGGAAACCACACAGATGACCTTCAGTCACAGCTGACACGTGAGTGAGGCTCACAAACCTGGCTCAGACCAGAACTGCCCAGTTGACCCACAGATGTGAGGCAAATTAAACGTTGGTGGTCCTGTGCCACTGGACTACTTCAGTCATTTACTATACCTCCGTAGCCTGCGATGATTAGCCGTTACCCTGTGTGGCTTGAGGCAAGTCATCAGCCTCTCCCTGGTACTGCCCGCCCTTTAGTGCAGATGGTGGTGTGTATAGGCCCAGGTGGAAGGTCCCAGGTGCTCTGTTGGAAAGCCCGTGTGGGTGCATGTGCGTGTCTGTGAGAGAGCGTTTTCAGGTGATAGGGCATCCAATTGCCGGGTGCCTAATATCTCCTCTTTACTGTCTTGAGTGTTGGGCGGGAGGCATTGGGGGAGGGGATAAATAAGTGTACGTGGGACTCTAATAGTGCCTATATTTGCTGATAAGCCACCGTCCGTAGGCTGTTGGCCCCTTCACGTGCCCTCTGACTGAGCGTGAGAAGGAGTGAGTGTGAGACAACGGCAGAGGAGGCAGAGCAGGGGGCTTACAAAGGCGGCATAATCTGAAATGAACACTGTTTCCCCTACGGTTTGGCCTCTGTCTACCTCTCAGCCCTACAGCCACGCCCCACACCAGGTGTCTGAGCACACGGCACAGATCTTCTGAGCCTCCTTACACCTGACTCAAAACTCACACCATCAGAGGAAACGCTTCGTGACGGCTTGGGTTGGACAGGAGGTTTGCTCATCATCTACTGCCATGTACCAGTGTGTACTCGCACGCGTCTTTGCATGGATAAGACACAAAGCCGGGGCAGGACCTCAGGGTCTTTTCCCTCTTAAAGCTCTTACCTGTGGTCTGACCTGCAACCATTGCTTCGGCCTGGATTTAATTTCCTGGGCTTTCTGGCATCTTATCAGCAAGTGTCTGCTGGCTCTCATCTATGTATCTTTTCTTTTCCAGTCAGATAGAATTCTCTGTTCCTTCCTTACAGAAGAATGAGTCTCCTTTCTTCTTAGACTCACTGTATTGCTCTCGTTGCATTCCTACCCTGCCTAACCTTCATCTTCATTGGTGAAATGGGAAAAGTAGTATCTGCCTTTCCTAATATTACAAAGTTATTACAATGATCAAATGAAGGGATTAGGTCAAATGGAGTTAATATTGTGTACCAGGAACTCTGTAGGACACGAGCATGATTGAATCCCGGATGCTGAGTCCAAATAAAGAAGGAAAACATGCACATATTTCATGTACTTCATGGATTCATTGGATGTGGACGTTTTCTTTATCTCTCCCCACCAAACTTCCATGGGAGTAGATTAATGTGGAGATGAGATTCTTTGTAAGGGATAGAAATCTTTGATAACTGACCCTCATGGTAGGAAATGGACCCAAGATCAGCCACAGTGGGTGAGTAGATGATTTCTTCCACAAAAATCTGTGCTCCATCATCAGGATTTGCAAACAGCTTGCAGTTTAGGAAGGGAAACAGTAACTCCATTGAAGAAAGGAATATATGTCAAAGGCCTCCCCAGCAGAGTCCACACTGCTGACAGTAATGATTTCCTACTCTTCTGTTTTGTTTTATAGATGGAGGGTGCTGAAAATGTCTCTATTTAGAAATCGAAAATACAATTTAGGAATCGTGTCTTATCAGTAAGTGCTTACAAATACCATTTATTATTTCTCTGAGCAATCTCATAAGCGGTATGCCAAAGAAATATTATAAAAATATATGAATAACTATGTGTAAAATTGTTTTCAGTATTTGCTGAAACTAGTAACAAACTGGATTCACCCTAAATATTCAGCAATATAAGATTATTAAAATAATATATGGAATATCCAAACAATAAAATACTATGTAGCTATTAAATAATTTTTTATAGAAATCTCTTTGCTTTATGTCTTCACTTGTTTTTCTTTTGTATCTGGAAATATCCAGAAAATAATATATACAATGTTAAAAGTGTGTTTCCCTGGTGTTGGGATTTTGAGTAATTTTTATGTACTTCTTACATTACAGATAATGTATTATGTAATTTCAAAATTTAAAAAAATCTATGTAATATAAAACTAGAAAGACCACTAAACATATGGAAATACTTATTCTTAATAGCTGTTAATTAAGAAAAGTCACAAAAAAGCATTAATCTATTCTGTAACCACCCTCCCCCCCCCTTACTTGCTAAATAAAAGAAATACTATTTGTTCTATGTAGTAGAAATAAAGAAAGACAAAGACTTCATTCTAAACTGAGGTGACCTTGGCTTAGCCTCAGCTGTATGTACATACTCAGCACATAGCTTAGTCAAGAAAGCCCTTTAGCTTTTGGCATTGTCAGTATCATGGTCCTCTTTTCAAGGACACTTTTTGTGAGAAATACTTTCTTGGCCCTGGACATTAAGTAATTATTAACAGACATGTTGCACTTAATAGAGTGTGGTCTCAGCTCTAGTTTATAAAAAGCTTGACCGCAGCTCTAAAACACCTCATCATTAGTTGGGGGGAACTTATCCTAGGAACTAAATTTGAGCCAGACTGGCTCTCACTCACCACCCGCGGCCCTCTTACACACACACAGGGGTTGGTGATCCTATTTAACTTGGGCCAGAGTGAGGAAAAGTCAGATCTGGTTGGAGGGTCTCAAGACACAAAACCATTTTAGTAAGGAAATCTCTGGAATCTATCAGAGGTTCCAATGAAGCAAAAAGTGACTCTTCCTACGATATTTTTGGCAACGGTGAAGGGACAAGCCATTGGCTGCAGTCTCCCTACTCTGACTGCGCTTCATTCCAACCTGCTTCTACCTCAACTTACACCAAACTTCCTGCGAGAATCATCATGTGCTGCCTCCACTGACTGACTTCTTTCTGAATCCTCAGCTAAACTGGGTCTGATCTCTGCACCCAGCTGCAGGGCCGTGTGACTAGACAGGCTCCATCAAAGGTGACTGAGGACTTTCTGGTTATTCCATTCCATTTCTTTTTTTTTTTAACAAGTAAAAATTGCAATTCACTTTATTTTTTTTAAACGTCTTTATTGGAGTATAATTGCTTTACAATGTTGTGTTAGTTCCTGCTGTATAACACAGTGAATCAGCTATACATATACGTATATCCCCATATCCCCTGGTTATTCCATTTCTTTTCGTCCTTGATCACATTCAGCTTCCCTGTAGCATTTTACAGTTCTGACCATACCTTCCTTCATGAAGCTCTTGTATTTTGGCACATGAAACTCTGGTTCTGGTTTATATCTGTTTTTCTCCATCCCCTCCACCTACCCCTTAAATCTCACTGTCCTCAGATTTCCAGCTTTGGACTTCTTCCTTTCCCACACTGTATATTCTGTCTAGTTTATTGCTGTGGACTGACTGCTTGTGTCCCCCAGGTCCATATGTTGGACTCCTGACTCTCAAGGTGATGGGATTAGGAGGTAGGGTCTTTGGAAGGTGCTTAAGGCATGAGGGCAGAGCCCTCATGAGTGGGATTAGTGCCCTTATAGAGAGATTCCAGGGAGCTCCCGGCCCCTCCCACCATGTAAGGACACAGCAAGAAGGCGCTGTCTATGAGCAAGAGGGTTCTCACCACACGCCGTATCTGCAGGCACCCTCATCTTGGACTCTCAGCCTCCAGAACTGTGATAAATCACTGTCTGTTTTTTTCTGAGCTGCCCAGTCTGTGGTCTTCCTGCTGCACCAGCCTGAATGGACTAAGTCATCTCAGCCTCTCTTGGCTTCAACAGCCACCTTCAACTCATAACTGAAAGATATCCCTCTGTCCCCCAGAGTGTCTTGTGTGCACCAGTTAGAAACTTTCACATGCTTGCAGGACATTTCCACAGGGACATTGCACAACAGCTCCAGATGGACCCATCACCCTCCCTACAAACATGCCGTCTTTCCTGTGATTGCATCTCAGTCAGCAGCATCTGGTCCCACGGGCCCATCCTACTGAAAACATCCCTTCCACTCAACACAGCCTTCACGCTCACGTCCCACCTTCTCACTGACTTTGGCTCACTTTATTTCTGACATGTCTCCTGTTTTACCTACTTATTTGCTCATTACCACTGCCCTCTCTTCATCTGGAGTGCTCCTAAAGCCTTTGGTTTTGTTTTTAGCCTAGTAGATGTTCCCTCCGCAGATGAGAGGTTCAGTTGCCATGATATCTTTCACAAACAAGGCCTGATCACATCCCTCTTCTCAGACACTTTGCTGGATCCCTGTTGCCTATAATATATGGTACAAACTCTAGCCAGGCACTTCTTCAAGGCTGCTCCCAAGAGTATCCAACCAACCCTCCTCTGCGGTGTTACGTAACTCATGGGCAGCTTTGCCTCTCCATCCCACTGCCCACGTTCCTCCCTCTACTGGAAATATGTCCTTTTTCCTCCTGTTCCTGTTTGTTCCAAGCCAAGTCACCCTTCCTGACCTAACATAGTCAACTAAGGACCAAAGAAATACTGGGACTCAGGGACTGTGGCCTGAGACCATTTCATATGCTGATTTATGACATTTGGGGATTCCTGCAATTGCAAAACAACTTTCTTAAGTAAAACTATCCCATGATGGTTTTCAGCTGCTCTTGCAAGGGAGAGCAGGGAGAACCACTGAATAATGTAAAAACTGAAGGGAAATTACAGGGAATGACAAAACTCTCCAAGCTGCCAATGTTCCTGAACATGACTGTGTAAGTGGAATAGCTTTTGTTGTACAGTTCATTTTTAAGCACAATCGTGGGGATTGTTGCTGTCAATAGATTTCTAAATGGAAATAATTAGAGCCAGTTTTCCTAAGAGTTATTTCTCAAGGAATTTCCATGACTCCATCCAGGTTTAAAAATAACACACAGAATCAGGCAAAGGGGAATAAAGGAGAAGCTTATCATTTCTAGACAAATGTAAAAACCAACATGTTCATAAGAACAAGTTAACAGAATTGCAAAGTAAGATGCTAAGTTTGAGAGAGATGTGTGTGGAGAACAGGTGGAAACTAGAGTTCATATTCTGAGAGCAAGACTGATCTCTGCTAATAGCTAAAGAAATACATCATTTGATCCCACTGGGTGCCAACTGCTACCTGAAAATGATATTTAGGGAATCTTCCAGATCTAATATACCGTATTAACTTACTTCAATGCAGTTGTTGCTCTCCGAAGTGCTGTACTAATTTCTGGCTGAGATTTAGGGCTAATTAATTCATGGTCATTTGCCTTCAGGCAATTACACCCTAGTGAGGGAGAATGGTGCTTACAATTTCTATCCTCTAATAGAAGTAGATTGTGGTTGGCCATATATAGGACACACAAAGTAGGAAAGGAGTCAGCTAAGATGTGCAAACATGGGTGACCAAGGAACCATTTTCAGGGGACATCTACTTGTAGATCTAGTGACTGAGACTCAGGTTCTCTCTCGGGCCCTGTTACATTTAGTATTTTTGGTTTTTTTATCAATGACTTTTTAATAAAGGCATAACATTGGCTGGATGTTGGATGTCCTGTAAATATGATGGAAGACACTGCCCAGTGTATTAGTCTACTAGGGCTGCTGTAACAAAGTACCAAAACCTGGGGGGCTTAAACAACAGAACTTTACTTTCTCACAGTCCTGGAGGCTAGAAGTCCAAGACCAAGGTGTTGGCAGGACTGCTTTCTTCTGAGGCCTCTCTCCTTGGCTTGTAGACAGCCATCTTCTGCCTGTGTCCTCACATGGTTTTCACTCTGTGTGAGTCCCAGTGCTAATCTCCTCTTCTTATAAGGATACCAGTCATAGTGGATAAGACCCATCCATATAAGCTCATTTTAACTTGATTATCTCTTTAAAGACCCTATCTCCAAAGGAGGTCACCTTCTGAGGTACTGGGGATTAGGAACTCAACACATGAATTTGAGGGGGGGAACACAATTCAACCCATAGCATCCAGTTATTCAAAGAAATAACAGATAAAGGGAGTTCATAGTAAAGGGAGTCACTACCTAGCAAACAGCGAGGTGGAATAATTAAACACACCTGGATACGGACCCCAGCTCTCCACATATTAGCTGTGTGTTATGTGATGCTGCTGCTGAGATTGGAGACCTTTAGTTTATTCATCGGCAAAATATGAGTAATGATCCTACACCAGACAGTTACGAATTTTAAATTCAACTTCTGAGATAACACCAGGAATAATATGCTTACATAGAACATAACTTTGAGGGGCTTCCCTTCCCTGGTGGCGCAGTGGTTAAGAATCCGCCTCCCAATGCAGGGGACGTGGGTTTGATCCCTGGTCCGGGAAGATCCCACATGCCGCGGATCGACTAAACCCGTGCGCCACAACTACCACACAACTACCGAGCCTGCGCTCGAGCCACAACTACTGAAGCCCGCACGCCTAGAGCCCGGGTTCCGCAACAAGAGAAGCTCCCCGCAGTGAGAAGCCCACGCACTGCAATGAACAGAACCCCCTTCTCGCCGCAACTAGAGAAAGCCCGCGTGCAGCAACGAAGGCCCAACGCAGCCAAAAATAAATAAATAAATAAAAATTTTTAAAAAAAGGACATAACATTGAACTTCCCCATCAGGAAGCACAGAGTAACCCTTATTTGTTGCCTTGGAGGCATAAAACTGAGAATATTCAGGTATGATAGCTAATGAAAAAGAAGTGGAAGAGAAAAAATTTTCTTCATTTAATTATTGATTGAAACCTTATCAGGACACAATTTTTCTATTTTATGGAAATTATGTGCAATAAAAAAGTTACCACTGGTAATGACTCAACAAATACTAGTGGGAAAAACACTAAATTCTTTTTACTTGTCACAGCATTGTGTGTTTGACTCATTCTTAAGGAAACAAACAAGATTCTATTTGGAAAAAAAAGAGGATTAAAAAAACCCCAGTGAGTGTGATAGCTTGCATTCATGAAGCTGTGCATTGTTTCCATAAGAAAGTATTTACTCTCCCACGTGTAATCGTTAGGTGGTTTTGAACACTAATTTTTATCATAATTTTTTTGAGCACTGGTATTTTCATGAAAGTATTAAAGATATTAAAAATGAAGATTCCAATTTTGAAATGCTTCGTGACAAATTTTTCTGTTGATATCATTCCAAATTTTATTAACCTTTCTTTCCCCGCATTCAGGCCCAAAATACATATACTGAAAAGAAACGTCTAGTTTCAGTATGTTCTGAAATGAATCATAAAAATTAGGAAGCACGAGAGACCACATTGTGCTCTGGATAGAATCTGGGGACTGGAGTCAGGCAGACATTCTTCTTTTTTGACAATCATGGCCATGTTTTATGCATTTTCTCTTATGCACCAGGCAATTCTGAAGGGCAGACCTTATATTTCAAGTTTAAGTGAGGAAACCAAAGATACAACAGGTTAGGTTGTTTGCATCAGTTCACCAGCTGAAAGGTAATGAAAGCAAGGTTGGAACCCAGTTTGCCTAATCTAAAGTTGGTACGTCAAGCTTTAAACCCAGTTTCTGGCTTAGATACCACTATGCATGGGACTTAGGGGCTTCCAGAAGGAAGAAAACGCCTTCAAAATGACCTCAACGCTGCAGAAAATCACACTGGTCTTTAATGGAGGGTGTGATTGTGAGCTCAAGACTATCAAATGACATTACCTCCTGGATCAGCCATATGACACTCAGATCTGAGTTCTATGAAGTGCAGGGTGGGTGCAACATGAGGAAACATGTATAAGAGCTATTTAACTAAAAAATTTGTCATGCATTTGAAGCAAGCAGCTCACTTATATACACCTTTAAATGTGGATGGTGTTTCAGAGAGGGCAGGGGTCCCTTTATCACCACCCACAACTGTGTTCACCCCCAGGCAATGGATCATGGTTGGTTTAAACTAATTATGACCAGTGATGGCAATCCTGTTCCTCTTGGCCAGATTCTTGATTTTACAACTTTCCTGACAGGCACTAGTGATGTTCCACAATATTTCCAGTTCTTCTCATTCCAGCATCTGGTTCAGATGCAAGTTTATCTCACCTCAAATGTGTGTGTGGTGTGCAATTTGCTTCAGCCAATGACGTGTGAGCAGAAGTGATGCATGCCAGTGCTGGGTGGAAGCTTCTAGTGGCTGAGAGTCTCATGTCTTCTTTCCTTTTGCTGTGGCAGCTGATATGGTTCCAGGCAGTAGAGGACTCTACATCTTGGGTCCCTGAGGGAGGAGGCTATAGAATAGAGGTCCTGCTGAACTCAGAGGGACATATAACAGGAAGAAGAAATGGACCTTTGTGCTTCTAAGCCACTAAAGACCTAGGACTGTGTGCTATCACAGCATTTCCTTGTCTATCTTAACTGATACCAGGACATAATTGGCTGGTGTACCCCCTTCTTTCTTCTTTCTGACTGGAGTGATCATGATGCCTGGAGATGTTGAAGCCATCCTGACAAGTGTTAGGAGAAGAAGCCAAGATGATAAGGTTGTAGATGATAAGAAGAGCTTGGGTCTTTGTTAACATCACTGAACAGATGACCAGTTCCACCACTTTCCCACCTCTTTAGAAAAAATACTCCCCCCCCCCATTTAAGTTCTTGTAACTGGCATTTTCTATTACTGCAATGAAAAGCAATGCCAACCAACAACTGCATTGATGGAGTGGCTGGTGGACTTAGGGCAGCATCCCAAGGAAGCAGTACAGAGTGGGGCTGTGGTGTCCCTGGGGCCATGGTTGCAAGACCTGAGGGTACCCGGCCAGATGCAGGCAGCTTTGTGAGAGGCTGTGAGGTGGCATGTGTACAGTTACTGTGTTTGGTGTGAGTGGTCCATTAGTGGATGACTCCATAGGTTAGAGACATGAGGGGAAACTCTAATTTCATCAGTGTATTAAATATCTTCTATCATTTTTTTGACCACTTGATGAAAGCAATGGGTTAGGTTGGTAATTGTAGGCTAACGTCTCTGAAAACAACTGTGTTTCTGTCCAGTTTCTACACAGGTGGACTTTATGCCTATCGATAACATAATGCTTGGAACATAAGGTTCATGGCTTTTATATCTGTGTTATTATTTTCATCAAAACAAGATGCTATTCTTCATACTCTTAAATAATTTCCCCTTAGATTTCTGCTTATCTCTTAATGATTACCACGTTTACTATCACCTTTATTTTGTTCTTCTGTATCTTTGCTATATTTTATGTTTTCATGTCACTTCATTTTTGTCCTATTTACCTTAACTTTATATATATAAATATATAAAACAGTGGGATTTGTTTTAATCCAATTGTGATTTTTTACTCTTTTATACATAGAATTTAAAGCAATTGTTTGACATATGGTCGAAACTGATCACATTTTTTGGAAATAACTCTCTCACAAAGAACAACTAAACAAAGTACATTAAATATATTTTAGAAAATCTTATAAAAACGGTAATGAGGACATGTAGAATTCTGGTTTTGGACAAAGCGAAGTAATAGAATTGGGTTTACTTCTTGCCTAAAATAAAACAAGCTGACAAAATATATAAAGCAACGTTTTTCAAGACACTGAATGTCAGGCAATAGAGGAGAGTGCTCCCTGAGAGGCTGGAATGAAACAAGATGAGCCCTGTGATGGCCCCAGCTGATTGCCTGGGAGAGTTTACAGGATGAAGTGCAGGAAGGGGACCCAGGCAAAGCCTCATGGGTTGGGGGGTGGAGGAGACAAAGCTGAGAATCCAGGGACACAAGGTAACTCAAATCTGTAGAGGGAGAGAATAGCACCTGAGAGAACTCTGGAGGGCTGCAGAGGGTGTTCAGCCGAATAAACACTTGTGAAGAAACTACCCAGGGCCAAGGAAAGAAGCATCTGGGAGAGTTAGAAGTACCAGAGCCCAGTTCTCACACTTGGCTGAGAAGAACACCTGTCCCATCAGGCAGCCCGGAAAGACATGAGGAATTGGTCAGAGGACTTGCCTCAGGAGAAGGGAACAATAGCCCTAGACTGAGCCCTGGACTGGTAATGATAAACAAATATTAAAACCAAAAGATTCAAATTGTGTCCAAGTAATTTTACTAATCAAAGCTTAAGAATATTTATAGGAATACAGAAATATCCAGCACCCAACAAAGTACAATTCACAATGTGTCAAATCCAACAATAATCACCAACAATGGAAATAAGCAAGAAACTATGACCCATAATGAGGAAATAAGAGAGCATGAGGGGCGGTGGACCTGGAGTTTCCAAAAGGGAAAGATGGGGTGGAGCTACAAAATATTGAATGTTAGTAGCCAAACACTTTCCAAATTTGATGGAAACTATAAAACCACAGACCAAAGTAGCCCAATGAACTGCAAGCACAAGAAACATGAGGAAAACTAAATAAAATTGCTCAGAGCCAGTGATGAAGGAAAATTCTTAAAAGCAGCTAATAAAAAAAGGCATATTATATTCAGATCAGCAACGATAAGAATGATAGCAGATTTCTTATTGGAAATGATGTAAATAAGAAGGCAGCATAGCATTATCTTTAAAGTACAAAAATGAAAAACAACAAAAAAATTACCCTGTAAGCCTAGAAATCTAGACTTGGTAAAAAATATCTCAAAAATGAGGCTAAATACAGACTTTTAAAGTCATACTAAAGCAGAATGTATTGATTACCAGCAGACACTTACTAAAGCCAGCTAAAAAGAAGGTTTCAGTAAGATCCGGAATCTCATTCTATAATATAAATAAGTTCCAAGTATAGAGGAAACATACTTCAATATAACAAAGGTCATATATGACAAACTTATAGCCAACATCATACTCAATGGTGAAAACACTGAAAGCATTTCCTTTAAGATCAGGAACAAGGCAAGGATGCCCACTCTCATCACTTTTATTCAATGTAGTGTTGGAAGTCCTAGCCATGGCAGACAAGAGAGAGAAATAACAGGAATCCAAATTGAAAAGAAAGAAGTAAAACTCACTGATTGCAGATGACATAATACTATATATGAAAAATGCTAAAGCTGCCACCAAAAACTATTAGAACTAATAAATGAATTCAGCAAAGTTTCAGGACACAAAATTAATATACAGAAATGTCTTATGTTTTTGTGCACTAACAAATAACTACCAAAAGGGAAATTAAGAAAACGAAGCCATTGACAATTGCATCAGAGAATAAAATACCTAGGAATAAATTTAACCAAGGAGGTAAAAAACTTGTACTTGAAAAACTGTAAGGCATTGATGAAACAAACTGACTATGTCACCAACAAATGGGAAGATATACCATGCTCATGGATTGTAAGAAATAATATTGTTAAAATGACCACACTACCCAAGTCAGTATGCAGATTCAATGCAATCCTTATTAAAATATCAAAGGCATTTTCACACAACTAGAACAAATGATTGTAATATTTTTTATTGAAACACAATAGCCAAAGACATCTTGAGAAACGAGAACAAAGCTGGAGATATTATGCTCCCTGATTTCAAACTGTACTAAATGCTACTGTAATCAAAATAGTATGGTAGTGACACAAAAACAGACATAGATCCATGGAACAGAATAGAGAGCCCAGAAACAAATCCACACACATATGGTCAATTAATCTATGACAAAGGAGGCAAGAATATACAATGGAGAAAAGACAGCCTCTTCAATAAATGTCTACTGTACAGCAACATGCAAAAACATCAAACTGGACAACTTTCTCACACCATATACAAAAATAAACACAAAATGAATCAAAGACTTAAATGTAAGACCTGAAACCATAAAACTCCTGGAAGAAAACATAGGTAGAACACTCTTTGACATTGGCCTTAGCAAAGTTTTTCTGGATCTGTCTCCTCAGGCAAGGGAACTAAGGCAAAAGTAAACAAGTTGGGACTACATCAAACTAAAAAGCTTTTTCACAGTGAAGGAAACTGTCACGAAATGAAAAGGTAGCCTACTGAAAGGGAGAAGATATTTGTAGGCAATATATCAGATAAGGAGTTAATATACAAAATACACAAAGAACTCATACAGTTCAACATCCAAAAAAACTAATAGCCCTACTTAAAAATGGGAAGAGGACCTAATTAGATATTTTTCCAAAGAAGACATACAGATGGCCAACAGGCACATGGAAAGGTGCTCAGCATCACTTATCATCAGGGAAATGCAAATCAAAACCACAATGAGATACACTACCTCACACCTGTCAAAATGGCTATTATCGAAAAAAAAAAAAAAGAAAAGAAACAAGTTTTGGGAAGTGTAAAGAAAAGGAAACCCTCGTGCACGGTTGGTGGAATTGTACATTGGTGCAGTCACGATGGAGAACAGTACTGAGATTCCTCAAAAAATTAGAAATAGAGCTGCCATATGATGCAGCAACTTAACTTCTGGGTATTTATCCAAAGAAACCATAAACACTAATTTAAAAAGATATACACACTACAATGTTCATTGTAGCATTGTTCACAGTAGCCAAGATTTAGAAGTGGCCTAAATGAATGGATAAAGATGTAGTATATATATTCAATGAAATATTAGCCATAAAATGAATGAAATCTTGCCATTTATGACAACATGGAAGGATCTAGAGGGTATCTTGTTAACTGAAATAGACAGAGAAAGACAAATATTGTATGATCTAACTTACATGTGGAATTAAAAACAAAACAAAACAAAACGAAAACAGACTCATAGATACAGAGAAGAATGGGTGGTTGCCAGAGGGAAGGGGATGGAGAGGGAAAAATAGTGAAGGGGATTAAGAGGTACACTTATGAAATAGATAAGCCATGAAGACATAATAAACAGTATAAGGAATATGGTCAATAACATTGTAATAACTTTGTATGGGGAAAGATGATTACTAGACATATGTGGTAATCATTTCATAATGTATGTAAATGTCAAATCGTTATGTAGTACACCTGACACTGATGTAATATTGTATGTCAACTATATTTCAGTTAACAAAAAGAAAATATAGGTAAATATTTTGGTCATTAATGTAGCAAAAGTCTTCTTAAACAAAACACTTATATGTATGCTATATAATAATTAATACATTTGACTATATTAAGAATGAGAACTTTTATACACCACCAAACAAAAACTGAAAAGACAAGTTACAAAATGGGATAAGACATTTTCATTAGGTACAGCCAATGAAGGATTAGTATTGAGAATATATTAAAAAAATTCTGAACACGACTAAGGAAAGCACAAACCACACAAGAGAAAAGTAGGAAAAGACGTGAGTAGTCAATACACAGAAGAGTATGTACCAATTTCCAGAGAGACGTATGAGGAAATCAACATAATTGGTGACAAAGAAAATACAGATCAAAGCACAATACGATCCCATTTCACAGGCAAGAGTTGGAACGTGTACCCTTATCAGGATTGGGAGAATCTATTATTCATTGTTGTTAGGTGGGTTGATTGTGGGAACATTCTGGAAAATCATTTGGCATTTCTTCCTCGGGCTGGGCGCACACATATTCTACCCAAGAGAAAGTCTTGTACACAATACAATGTATGAGAATATTGACAACAGCACCGAGAATAATGGAAAAATGCTGGAAATAATTCAAATGCTGGTCTATTTGACAATGGATGGATAAATTGGTACGTTCACACAGTGGAATAGTATGTAAGAGGAAGATGAATAAACTAAGGTATAACAATATGAGTGAATTATGGCAAGTTTAAAGAGCTGAAATATTAAATATGGAATAATACTCTTTCTATAAAGTTAAAAATTAAAATAAAATATACTTTAGGAGTATATACCACATGGATATGAAAATATATATGTAAATTAAATAAAATACTATAAAAAGGACAAAAAGTAATGACCATAGGACTTGGGGTGATGGTTATCCCAATGGAAGGTGGATGGAGGATTAAACAAAGTTCAAAATGATTATTCAGGTTATATTTCAATCATTAATAATTCAAAGTTTTAAAATCAATGTCATTTAATTCATAGTTAAAAATGAGGTTAGAGCTAGTCAACCACTGTGAACTCATCAGAGACAAAATGAAAACAAATGAATGGCCAGAATAAAATTATAACATGAATATATTGTTGAGTGAAGAAAAGTTAAAATTGCAATAGCATTAGAATAAAGATTGCATTGGAGTTAAATTAAAAAGTTCCTATATCTCTCACACACTCTCTCTATCCCTGAGAGACGGATTTGAGATTGCTCTCACAGGCATCATACAGGACCCTAGGAGTGGTCCAGTAAATCATGCCATTTCAAGCCAATAACTGCAACAAGACAAACAAAAAGCCAGTGATGATGGTTTCTCCCTGCTTATGGAAAGCACTGAAACATAATATTATCCTTTGTGGATTTCTGGGAAGAGGTTACATACATAAAACAAGCACTTGTCAGTAAGCTTGTTGTTTTAACCAAACGATTAGCCCAATGGGAATTTTATTTCATTTGAGTGGACATGTGACAGTGTCACTCTGAAGTAATGGTGCTGGTGCTGCCATATTGCATCTGGAAGAGATATATGAGCATTATATTATTTCTTTGGAAAGAAATCATTATAAAAAATTATTTCTTGGACTGAAAGTTCTTATGTTTGGTAATAGTCTAGGAGAGAAAATTTTAATTCCAATGGTGAATACTACTTAAATGACAGTTATTAATTAGAAGACAGGTTGTCATTAAAATTTGAATATGTTATTTATAAGGATAGCAGGTGAATGAAACTGTCATTTAAAACTTAACTGAAATGTGTCTCTCCGATTCTGTTCCAGGTTGATTCTCTCACGCTTATTTCAGCCCAGTGGGAGTTCACAGAAAGGCCCTGATGTTTGACATTTCTTTTGGTTTAAAAAATTGGCTAAAATTCAGTCAGATCTATGTATTCATACAGGTGAATGCCAGGGTCCAGGCAACCCAGTTTAGACTAAGTTATGGCTCCCCCTCAAGATTTGTGACTATAGCCAGGATCAAGGTGGTTATATCCAAGTTCAGTCTGATTGAATATAGAGGGAACAGAAAAGGGGGGGAAAGGTGTGGAGCCTAGATATTCTATTACGGTTTCAGAAGTGGGGATTTGATTCTCTAGTGAAGTGCTTCTCAAAACTTTCCACCAAAACATATACAAGCAGAACTGAAGAGTACAGTTGTACACTATGTATAAATGTGCGGTCCAAGCCCAAATTTACCTCGAGCACTTTGATTTATTTTGAAATTCACCTTTTGCACACTATAATGTGCATGCTTGATTGAGGGTAAAAATATTGTTATAACAGAACCAACAGTTAAAGTCACTGAAGTCTCCCTCTCCCTCCGAATCATTTAGTAAGATTAAGCAGGAAAACAGGAGGGAGGGTGAGCTTCTGGGTAGAATCACGTTTAAGGCATGCAGGATAAAGATGGTGAGAAGCCATCAGAGAGATAAGAGGCAAAAAGCTAGAGGACAGATTCCCAGAAGACAAGGGAAAGGGACCAGTCAGGAGTATCAGAGAAATCAGAGAAAGTGAGGAAGGCATGGCTGAGATGGGGCAACTGAACTTGACAACGAGGATACCCTTGGGGCTTGTAGAGGCAGCTCTTTTTATTCATGTTTTTTTCTTTTTAAATCCATGAATGACTTTTTTTTTTGGATTTGTACTCTGCCTGTATTTTATTTATTTATTTTTTCATTGGAGTAAAATTGCTTTATAATGTTAGTTTCTGCTGTACAATGAAGTGAATCAGCTATATGTATACATATATCCCTTCCCTCTTGGACCCCCCTCCCCCTGCCCCGGCCCGATCCCACCCATCCAGGTCGTCACAGAGCACAGAGCTGAGCTCTCTGTGTTATACAGCAGGTTCCCACTAGCTATATATTTTACACATGGTAGTGTATTTATTTCAAACTTAATCTTCCAATTCATCCCGTCTTCCCCTTCCCCTGCCCCGTGTCCACACGTCTGTTCTCTACATCTGTGTTTCTATTCCTGCCCTTCAAATAGTTTCATTTGTACCATTTTTCTAGATTCCACATACATGGGTTAATATAAGATATTTGCTTTTCTCTTTCTGACATACATCACTCTGTATAACAGTCTCTAGGTCCATTCACATCTCTACAAATGACCCAATTTCATTTTTTTAATGGCTGAGTAATATTCCATTATATATATTTACCACATCTTCTTTATCCATTCATCTCTCAGTGGACATTTATGTTGTTTCCATGTCTTGGCTATTGTAAATAGTGCTGCAATGTACATTGGGGTACATGTGTCTTTTTGAATTATGTTTTTCTCTGGGTATATGCCCAGTAGTGGGATTGCTGGGTCGTATGGTAGTTCTATTTTAGTTTTTTAAGGAACCTCCATACTGTTTTCCACAGTGCCTGTATCAGTTTACATTCCCACCAACAGTATAAGAGGGTTCCATTTTCTCCTCACCCTCTCCAGCATTTATTGTTTGTAGATTTTTTGATGATGGCCATTCTGATGGGTGTGATGTTAACCTCTTCTCAAATTTATATATAGATTAGAAGTTTGTCAGTATTCGTGTTCTTTATTTAAATTGATGATTCTAAAATTTGTACAGAAAATTTATACACGAGGAATACTAAGAGGTTGAGGACAAGGAATGCCAGACATCCTTATCTGATTGTTTCTATTTCCTCTATAAAGAAGATGACAGTGTCACCTGCTGAGAAGGAGAAGAAAGGACTACTTTTCATAATCTCATCTCTCCGCCTTCAACTTCTGCCCACCCACCATCACCTGCTTTTGTGTCTGGCCTTGGTCCCTGCTCCCCAGACCAGGTTCTGGTTCCTCATTTACCCTTTGTTGTGACAAGGGTCTCCCCTAGGACTCAGGTCCCATCCCGCACCTCAGGCATGAACTCTGCTGCTCACAGAAGCACCTTGGGTTTCTTACTTGTTTCTTACAAGGTGCGCACCACTTCTCCCATGCTTTTTTGTTGTCATCCGTGTGTTTCTTCTCTCTGGCTTACTCTAGTTCTGGCGTCAGCTATTTGTTTACCTGCTTGGTCCCCACCTGCAGTAGGTCAACACCTGTCTTTCCCCACCTGCTCTAACCACCTACCTCCCCTCTGGTGTTTGTCAGTGACACCTTGAGATCTCGAAGTCCTCAGGTAGTTTCTCTTCTGGACATGGCCACCACGAGACAGTGGGCCAGCTGGAGGAGGGTGTCGTCATCAGAGCCTGTTTACCCGAGAAGTGGGCCGAGAGGCTCTGTAGACAAAACACTTCCAGGCCAGATGGCCCAGCACCCTACAGGCTCAGAAGTCTCAGTTGGCCTGGAAGTCATCATCTGAGGTGGCCAAGTGAAGCTTTTGAAGAAGTCCCATGTGTGGGGAAAAAGCTTCCTCTGGTATGCAGTGCTGAGTGTGGCTCTATGCTGACCGCTGGTGTCACGGGGCCATGTTTTCTTTTTTGCTTTAGTTGTTGACAATTTGCTTAATGTTAGATAATGGTAGTATGTAGACTTAGTAATATTAGCATAGCTAATCTATTCATACAGTTCAAAAATAAAACCTGTAAGATGTCTTCAGTTCCCGTTTTCCACTTTGCAGCCCTGCTCATCAGCACTGACTGCCCCTTCCCATACTCTGACCGTGCTCACATCCCTGTAACATGTTTGTCTCATTTTTCTGTCTTCTCTTAGGTAGGTGTGTTGGGGCGTGGTAGTTTTCCACCCCAATGCCTGATATAAAACTTGTCCCAGGTTGTGCTTAAGAAATCTTTGCTGAGTGAATGAATGAATGAAATCCAGAACTCAATACTGAGAACTCCTGGCCAGTATTAATAAGCTTCTGACTTACAAAGATTCCCCTTTTCAGTGTCTTGTTCAAAGCTAGGGTTTTAAAAACATCTCTATTCTTAATACCTCTGTGTTCCCTTTAAAATCTTGCAGAGAGGAAGGTGGGAAGACAGGGAATGGATATTTTATTTTCTCCAGGACAGGGAGAAGACTAGCCCTGGGCAGGCCGTGCCAGGGCCTTTCTTTCACCTCATAATTATCGCCAGGCAATGGAAGTACAAGCATGGCCTGCAGCGAATTTCACTCAATGCCTGATGTCAGTGATTCCCTTCCAGGAGCCCAGCATCCCACTTTGTTCTAGGACAGAGATGGGTATTGGCAGTCTCCCCTCAAGACCTCCCCAACTCTCTCTACAAAGCAGTGCCATCTTCCCCATAAAGGGCAGTAGAAACTGTGTACTATGGGGGTGCAAGAGAGGGGAAAGTCAGAGCAGCAATGTTTCAGATGGGGTTTTGATAGACAAGAAGAGGAGAAATGCCCCCTGCCCAAGGTGCAGAGGTGAAAGGGAGTGAGGTGTTTGAGGGGTAATTTCCTGAAGTAGTAGGAGGATTAGACAGGTCTTGATTGTACATTTAAGAACCTCGGGCTTAACCTGAAAGACATAGGATTCACTGAATACGTACAATTAGGGGGAGGTTTGATCCATTCTGGGTTTTAGAAAGACTACTTGAGCAGGCGTGGCCAGGACACAAAGCAGTGTGAAGAGAGTGGAGACATTTCAACTTCCCCAGCAGGAGTGTGTGTGCGTGTGCAAGGGTGGGTGGTTCCAGCCAGCCAGTCTCAGCTAACCAGCTGCTGTTTCTAGTTGGTACCTGTCTCTCCAGGTGAAGTTGCTGCTAGTCAAAGTTTAGGGTTGAATGTTACCCTTGAACATGTGTCGCCATTGGACATGGGACCAACTGCTCCAGCTCTGTCTCTACTTCTTTTATCTCCATGTCCACTTCCACTGAGAGTCAACTTTATCTGAAGAAGCAAGAAGATACGTTTAAAGGGAATAGCATAGTGTCAGTGCACTGGTACACTGGAAGGTGGTCTAGGCAGGTGCAAAGTCCCTTGTACGCCTGAGTAAGTGGGACTCGAGCAGTGACGTTGTTCCCCTAAGCGTACCTGGTCAGCCGATCCAGGATGAGCTAGTCTGAAAATCCAGGACTCGGACCCCCGTGGTTTGCAGTCACACCCCACAGTTCTTACATCATTATGTGTCACGCGTTATGCTCACCCATAATTTTTGACATTGACTCGGGCCACAGTGAGAATGAGAGACAACAAAAGTAAGAGCCACACTTAATTACTGCATCCTTAGGGGCTCACTCAATCATAAGCATACCCTCAAATAATCTCCAAAAAGGGTGTTTTTTCCCAGTATTATTTACAATCTTTCAACTGTAGCAGGGTGAAGGTAGCTATTGGTGCATACATAGGGTCCTATGGTTTGATGGCTTATTTGAAAAAACGCTCACGTTTCTCAAATAAATAAATATAGGCACCCCAATGTTCGCTGTTTACAACAGCCAAGACATGGAAACGACCCAAGTGCCCATCAACAGATGATTGACTTAAGAAGACATGGTATATTATATATACAGTAGACTATTACTCAGCCATAAAAAGTAATGAAATAATGCCATTTGCAGCAACATGAGTGGACCTAGAGATTATCATACTAAGTGAAGTAAGTCAGACAAAGACAAATATTATATGGTATCACTTACATGTGGCATCCAAAAATAATACAAATGAATCTATATACAAAACAGAAATAGACTCACAGACATCAAAAACAAACTATGGTTAACAAAGGGGAAAGGGAAGGGAGGAGGAACAAATTAGAAGTATGAGATTAACAGATACAAACTACTATATGTAGAATAAATAAGCAATAAGGATTTACTGTATAGCACAGGGAATTACATTCCATATCTTGTCATAACCTATAAAGGAGAATAGTCTGAAAGAACAAAACTGAATCATTGTGCTGTACACCTGAAATTAACACAATATTATAAATCAACTATAATTCAGTAAATAAATAAATAAATGTCAGCTCTGCAAGCTTACTTGATAAGTAAGCCTGATAATTGTCAGCAATGCCATCACCTGCCTTCCTTCCCAGGGTGCCTGCTCCCCCTTCCTTCCTGGAGCCTCCACCATCACCTGCTCTGTGCCTATCATGGGGCCCCAAAGAGTCCAGATGCCCAGAGGGTTAAGCTGACTTGTGACGATCAGAGCACTGAGGAAACTCACAGTCATGATATGTTCTGAATGGACTTCAACCGCAGAGAGATGAACTGTTTTCCACACAGTTTGCTATGGTCTGAATGTTTATGTCCCCCCACATTCCTATGTTGAAACCTAATGCCCAAGGTGATGGTACTAGGAATTGGGGCCTTTGGGAGGTGATTAGGTCATGAGGGCGGAGCCCTTGTGATGGGGTTAGTGCCCTTAGAAAAGTGGCCCCAGAGAACTCAACTCTCTCACCCCTTCTGCCACATGAGGACACAGTTAGAAGCTGTCAGCTGTGAAAACAGGAAGTAGGCCTCACCAGACTCCAAATCTGCTGGCTCCTTGATCTCTGATTTCCAGCCTCCAGAACTGTGAGAAATAAATCTCTTGTTCATAAACCACCTGGTCTGTGATAATTCTGTTAAAGCCACCCAAACAGACTAAGATAGCTAGGAATTGGCTGATCCTAGATTCAAATCTAGTGCTGAATGACGCCCAGTTCTGGCACTTTCTCATCCAAGGTCAGAGACACTTGCCTGATGTCAGTGACTGGTGGTGGCCTGGACAGGAATCTCAGGGTGGCCCGGGAAGGGGCAGTTTTGGGACTGAGCGGTTACGATACAGTCACATGGAACTGCAGTCCGTCTGGCCGGCCTGTTCGCCCATAATGGATCTTTCCTTGATGGAAACCTGCTGGAAGGAATTTGGAAGGTGGAGGTGCTGCCAAATAAAACATTTTTCTGGCCCCTAAACCTGCCCTCCTTGGCCCCTGTCTGGGCACGGGCTGAGTGGGCCATGCAGCGGTCCCACTGGATGGGACAATTCTCCCCCTCCCTCTTCCCAGGACTCCAGGGAGAGGAGTGCTGGGGCCTGATGTCCCCCAGGGCAGGCCGCTGGGTCCATGGCTGAGCACATCCATGCCCTACCTTCTATGGCACCTGCAAAAGCTCTCCCTTCCAGGATCTCATTGCAAAATTTTGGGGAAATGAAATGTGCCCAGTTGGATGAGATTGATAAGGTGGCTGAATAAGTATGGGTTATGGAACCATAAGCGTGAGGAACAAAGTCATAAATCAGATTCGGGTGCTGGGTGTGAATGCAGGTAGAAGGAAAACAAGGCCGTTAAAAGGTTATTTGCTTCTGCAGAGTGTTGGTCAGCATCCTAGCAGTTTTGGCGAGCAGAATGGGCTCTCACAGAACCAACTGGCAGCCACCGGGGTGGAGCTGAGGTGTAACAACTTGGAGAGAGGCTGGTGTGTCAGGAACTGTATCCTTAGCCAGTCAGGGGCCCCTGCATGCAGGTGACTGAGTGAGGGTTGGGTGAGAACAGGGCCTGAGACCCAGGAGCAGAACATTAACTCAGCTGGTGAAAAACTCAAGCGACCTCATCACAGTAAGTCATTGTGAAGGTAGGTCTTTTCTAAATATCATGATGGCACACTTTTTTTTTCAGAAATGCCATGGCCTAGATTCTTCTCATAAAGCCTTACAGTTGCCTTAAAGCCAAATCCTGGCTTTCTAGGCTGACACCCATGACTTTCCATCTGCCAAGCTGCCAGGGCACTTGTTTGCTCTGCTAGAACCCACAGACCAAAGTGGAGTTGTGCACCCCTTTCATATTTCTGTACCTTTGCACAAGGCATTTGCTCTCACTGGAAGGTTCTGTTTATTTCTCACTGGGCAAATTCTTGCTCTCACTTACCAGCATCCTTATAAAGTGTTCCCCAACCCAGTTGTCCCCTAGTTTGTATCCTATAACATTTAATACAGCTCTAGGGTCATTATCACTTGGTTCTCTAAATAATTCTGCATTTATGTATCTTCTGTAATAAAAAAATAGGTAGCATTTCTCCAGATCTTGCTATGTGCCAGCCAGTGCTAAGCTCTTTGCATGTATAATTTTACTAACGTTTGGCAGCAATCCTTCCAGCTGGTGCTATACTCATATCACCCTTTTACAGAGGAGGAAGGGACACTTAGGTACAAACTTGCCCAAGGTCACATATAGGAAAGGTCAGGACCCAAATTCGAATCCAAGTCATCTGACCCTAGAGATGAAATGCCGGGCCACTGACTTGCCAACTCTGCTGGAACTTGCGTTCCCCAAGGGCGTGGTGGGGACTTACCCCTTGCCTCTCTCATAAAGACTAAGGTCATCTACATCTGTGGATGAATTCCCCCACCTTTCCCAAAAGTGAGCACCACGGACAGCCATGCAGCTGAGAGAAGCATCTCCCTCGGTGCCCTTGGATGGACGTCCAGGCATTGAGGACTTTCCTCCCATCCCACCACGTGGGTGGTTTCTCCAATCTCCTCATTTGCAGGGTCAAGGAAAAGATAGGCCAGCAAGCCCCTCATGCATCTTTCTGAGCAGATGTGTGACTATTGATCCCATCAGGAGCCAGAGTGCCATGTGGGCTACATCCTGGTGCCAACTCTACGACTGAGCCTGAATTGTGCTGCTCTCCACCGGTATCACTGCTGCCCAGATCCAGGGCCCATTCCCAAAGAGAAGAGCGTGTAACAACTGAAGTTCTCAGGGAGGGGCTGCAGGGTGGGGGGCTGGATGTCTTGACTGCTTATGTAGAGTAATAACAACAGCAAGAGCAAGAAATGACTACCTGCCTTCTGGGCATTAGGTACTGTGCCTGTGGCCTCCAATAGTCCTTTGCTCTTCCCTGCTGCCCTGGGCTGTAGTATATATGAGAAAATTTTATATATGAGAAAATTAGGGCTCAGAAATTCAGTAACTTGCCATAGTTTAAAAAGTTTGTGAGTGATTGACCTGATATTAAAGCCCATGCTTTTAACATAATTTGAAAATGCCTCCCTCCCTCCCTCCTTCCCTCCCTTCCTCTCTCCTTCCTTCCTTCACTCCTTCCTTCCTTCCTTCTTCCTTCCTTCCTTCGTTCCTTCGTTCCTTCCTTCCCTCCTTCCTATATTCCTTACGGAATGGCCATGGGCCTGGCCAACACCAAGACAAACATGCCCCTCCTTGATAGAGCACTTCAGGATAGGGCCCCAAGAAGGCTGCTTCAGGCTGGGCAGGTGCAGAGGGAGGACAGACCCAGGGGAGAGGGAGGGTGTGGGAGCCACTGCAGTAGTGTGTCTAGGTGTAAGGACTCGGGTGGCCAGATGGAGACCAGGTGCTGGAGAACCTGGGAGGGAAGAACAGAACCTAAGTCTTGTGTTAGGGATGAGGCATGGGCTGGACAGGGCAGCAGAGCAAGAAGGAGGGGCAGTGGCCTTTGGAGAAGGAGAGCAGAGCCCTGGTTTCTGCGCATAGAACAGCCCTGAGATGGGAAGAGGCTTAAAGCAGAGGGTAAAGGTTAGGAATTGGGGTCCATGATTTTAGTTTGGCTCACACCATGCTTCTGCTATTGTTTTCATTTTATTTTGCATTTTACTTGAGCCAACTGAATAACCAACAGATTTCAAATGGAAGTCTGGATTTTTTTTTTTCCTCTTCTTTTCTCTGTGAGTCGAAAGATCGATCATGCTGGCCATGGACTGCAGTGGGTTGGCGTGCTTGTGGCCATTCTCCGAGGGCACAAGTTCCCTCTCCTGGGCCTTGCTCAACCTGCAGGGCACCAACTCACCAGATTGGAGGTGCTTGTCAACCAGCCTGGGTGGGCCTGGGACATTTGAAAATGTGATTCCTGACCCCAGGTATGGGATGTGTAAGTGTCTGAAAGGAGGGAAGGGAAGATGATCATAGGTGAAAAAAATCCATGCACTTGGCCTGGGGTGCTGGCTGTGTCACCCTCATGGATACTGAGGTCCCCTAGAATGTGTGTAGGAGTTGGGGAGGTGGCATGGGAGGGGATTAGGATAACTATGTGAGGTGAAGATGCGTAGAGGGTGAACAACCAGGTGCCAGTAGCTTCAAAGGACTTTTTCTCATGCAGATGGAAAAGCAAAGATATTTCACAGTTTACATTCTACTCATATGAAAAAAGAAAAATGAACAGATTTACTAGCAATCAGCAGTTTAATTGGCCTGAGCAGGGTGTCACAGTGTGTATAATTGCTACAGATGTCTTGTTCCTTTGGATTTGGGTTAAAAATGTAATTTGTTTTGCTTAGGGACTTTCAGGGATTTTCCAAGGCCATGTAAGAGTCAATCATATGGCAATCTGCTCTTTCTTTGTCACACTTTAAAGTCATTTAATAAAAACTTAGGGAGCAGACTTGGGAATATAATACAATTTGGCTCCTTTAAATTGAATATATATTTTCTAAATACCAAGTAGATAATTTCCAGGAAAAGAATGGCTGTGATACTGTACTTATTGTTACAAAATTAGGCGACTGAGAGCGTTGCTTGCAATATTCATGGAAAATAGCTCAACCACAAGTGGGAGTTGCCAAGACTTTGTCCCATAAGTAATGTTGGGTAACTTCTTCAGCACTTAACTGAGTTTCAGTCCCCTCAGTTCCTGCCAGCATCGCCATAGGTGTGGTGAGAGCCAGGCCACAGCCTGCCATCACCTGATTCTTTCTCCAGTGTCACAGCTGGCATTTGGGGTCAGATTAAACATGTTAGAAGGTGTCACATTCCTGGCTTTATCTCAAGCTTCTAACAGGAGAGCCTGAAGGGTGAGGGGCCTCTTTTTTCCCCGTCTCAAAATCCATTTCCACAGTTGACTATTGTAGGAGTTGATCTCTCATCTATACATTTTCCATGTACACAAACTCAACATTTCCTAAACTTACCTCTTTTGGAGACTGTCTTAACTTGAGCTTCCTGAATTATCTCCTGGAAATCCTAAGTCCAGGAGTCCAGCCACTTGTCTCCTCTGGACTGCTCTGGATAAGAACTACCCTGACCTCTCCAGCTGCTACACCATTCCTCATACACAGGTGGTGACACCTTCACGGTCTCTGCAAACAGAAACACCTGCTTCTGGATACTCTGGAGAAAAGTCCTGGAGCCAGCTGGAAATCCTCAGCTTCTATAAACAACACCTGTAGTACTGACACATTTCTACTGTGGTTTCCCCCAAAGAAGTGTATGGGCAGGCAGACAACATGCAGGTTGGGTGTGTAATCTAAAGTGGTGGGCCTTAAACAGGAACTCAAGGATTTATTTTTAAAATTCAGTGTTATTCCACAATGTATGCATGTTTGATTAAAAATGTAAGTTAAGTTCCACTTGCAGTAATGGCAGACTAATTCAGACAACTTCTCCTGGGCAAAATATAAGAAACATTTTCTTGAAAGTGTTGGAGGGTTGATAACACAGCGAAGAGTACAAGGCCAACAGCAAAGGAGAAAGGACATCAGAAAGGCAAGCCAGAATTAGGAATGATTTTCCTCATAGGTGTCTATCAAGTCCAGAAAGGCTATGGAGGGTGTCCAGGAGCCTGAACCACAGCTGGACTCCCTTAAAGTCTGGGCTGCATGGATGAGGGCAAACCTGAGATGGTCCAATCCTACCCAAGACAGAACCCATCTTTGAATCAATCCCTCACTGAAATAGAAGAGTCTGTAGATTGCCAGTACCTGGGCTACCTGCTAGAAGTAAAGGCAAAGAGTGTCTGGAAAAAGAAAAGTATTATATAATTTTTCGTATGTGATGTCAATCATTCAATCAAAAATAACGAGGTGTGTGTAAGCAGGAAATAATGTGATCTAAGAGCAAAAGACGCAACCTAAAAGGAAAAAGGTCAAACAGGGCATTGACTTAGAAATAACTGTTACTATGTCCAAGAAAACAAAAAAACAAAACTGAGATGAGAATAGTTAAGGAAAGTTCCAAGTGGACATTCCATAATTTAACAAATCCATGAAAGAAAATAAGAGCTCAAAGAATGTGTTTAGCAGAAAATTGGACACAGAACAAAAAAAGGATAAACAAATAAAGAAAAGAACATATGAGGTGTATGGGATATGTGAAAAAGATCTAACGTATCATTAGTGGGACAATGAGGAGAGGTAGAGACACAGAGAGAGACAGGGAGAGAAGGCCAAGAAGAAGCTTAAAAATCACAAGCGACTATTTTCCTTGTGTCTATGCAGATACAACTGGAAACCTTGATGAAATGGATAATTTATTGGAAAATACAGTTTACCAAAATCCATTCCAGTAATAACAGAATTATTTAACACACCCATTTCCACAGAAAAACTAGAGAAAGTTATCAAGGAATATTTCACGTAAAACCATCAGGCCCAGAGAGATCCAGGGGAATTCAGTCAAAATTTTAGAGACCGTGTCAAAACTTCTAAGTTCTTTTTGTGAAGCAAATATAGTAATGATATATAGTAACGATACTTAAACCTGATATAAATAACATAAAAATGAAATTTACAAATATTAATTTTAAATAACAATGCATAAAACCTAGAAGAAAATACTAGCAAGTGGATTCCAGCACCACGTTAAGAAATAATTAAGAATTCTTCAAGACCAAGTGGTTTTAGACTTTCACTAAAGCATGATTCAATATTAGGAAATCTATTAATATTATTCAGTTTATTAATATTTCCAAGGGAAAGAACATATGATCTGCTTGATTGATGAAATCCTCTTTGACAGTCAACACCATTTTCTTTTATTTATTTATTAACATCTTTATTGGAGTATAATTGCTTTACAATGGTGTGTTAGTTTCTGCTGTATAACAAAGTGAATCAGCTATATGTATACATACATCCCCATATCTCCTCCCTCTTGTGTCACCCTCCCACCCTCCCTATCCCACCCCTCTAGGTGGTCACAAAGCACTGAGCTGATCTCCCTGTGCTATGCAGCTGCTTTCCACTAGCTATCTATTTTACATTTGGTAGTGTATATATGTCCATGCCACTCTCTTCGTCCCAGCTTACCCTTCCCACTCCCTGTGTCCTCAAGTCCATTCTCTATGTCTGTGTCTTTGTTCCTGTCCTGCTCCTAGGTTCTTCAGAGCCATGTTTTTTTTTTAGATTCCATATATATGTGTTAGCATACAGTATTTGTTTTTCTCTTTCTGACTTACTTCACTCTGTATGACAGACTCTAAGTCCATCCACCTCACTACAAATAGCTCAATTTCGTTTCTTTTTATGGCTGAGTAATATTCCATTGTATATATGTGCTATATCTTCTTTATCCATTCATCTGTCGATGGACACTTAGGTTGCTTCCATGTCCTGGCTATTGTAAATAGAGCTGCAATGAACATTTTGGTACATGACTCTTTTTGAATTATGGTTTTCTCAGGGTATATGCCCAGTAGTGGGATTGCTGGGTCATATGGTAGTTCTATTTTTAGTTTTTTAAGGAACCTCCATACTGTTCTCCATAGGTCAACACGATTTTCTAATAAAAACTATTGAAAAAGGTAATTTCTATCAAAACATAGGTAAGAATACTTGAGAATAAAGTTAAGAAGAAATGCCCAAAGCCTATATGAAGAAAATTGGAAAACACTCCTGAAAGACACAAAAGTAGACACTTGAAAACTGTAGGCAACATTATACTTTCTGTGATGCCTAATGTGATAAAAATGACAATTCTCTTGTTACTTCATAAATTTAGTATATTCCCAATAAAAATACCAACTAGGTTTCTTTTCCCCAGACATAGGCAAGTTGATACTAAAGTTCAAATGGAAAAATGTACACAGTAGAATAGCGAAAATAAAAATGAAAGAAGAAAAAGACAGGAAGAATGGTGAGTGTTTAAGACTCTACCAAACACCATTACAAAGCCAGTGAGTGAAAACATCTGGGTTCCGGCACATGCAGAGTGACAGACCAGTGGACAAGAAAAGGAACTGTGGAAATTGATTCAAGTCCATAAGGACACCCAGAGCATGATAAGGGCTGCATATCCAATCACTGAGCAAAGATAGACTGCTTAATAAATGGTCCTGGGACAGCAGGATAGCCATTAGGAAAAAGATAAAATTGTGTCTGCTCTTCACTCTACACATACAAGAAAAACCCAAATGGTTCAGAGGTAGTAATATAAAATTGAAAATATACAATAAAGTATGTGTGAATACCTTCAAAACCTCAGTGTATAGAAAGACTTACAATATCTTAATCTAGAGGCAAGAATGAAGGATTGATTAATTTGATTACTTAAAAAGAAAAATGTGTTCATGGCAGAAAACATCAAGATTCGTCTTGAGTCAATATTTGCAACATATGTCACAGATAAGGGAACTAATATTCCTAATTTATAAAGAGTATTTTAAAAGAATCTGAGCTCTTTTTTTTTTTTTTTGCAGGAACTACTTTTATCCCATGAAAATATTCCTTAATGATTCGGCAATTATTTACATGAAGGAGAGTCCCGAACACAGATTTATGACTGTACTAGCCTTGTCCTTAGAGACTTATGAATTATATACAAAACATTTTTCCTTAGAATACATTACTGAAGGTCAAACAGAATGTGAACTTGCCAGAGCTTACTCCTGCCTGTCTATCTGCCTTCATCAGACCACAAGACAGGTGTAAAGATGGACATATTTTAAGACTTTGAATTTAAATAGTTTGAATGCTCTTTCCCAAATGCATCAGTTCAAAAGCTTCACTAATTTGGTAAAAGACAGATCGTCAATCACAAATTCATCTACTTTTGTCTTTGGGACATACATTTGGACAAGACATTCAGAATAATTTAGAATTATTATTATCTTTTATCTAAATGTCCCATAAAAATGGCTAAAGGAGACTTAAAGACTTCAGAACATTGATGACACACGTGTTGGTGAGTCTCTGGTGAAATGGGTACTGCTATATTTCTCTGTTGGGAACGCTAAGTGGTACGACCCCCAGGGAGGTGCATTTCCAAAATACGTGTGTACTTATCCTTTGACTCAGCAATCTCATTTCTAGAAATATTCCCTAAAGACACACCTCTAAAATACAAAAACACATAAGCAAAAGATTACGTGTTAGCATTGTTTGTAATTACAAAATATTGGAAATTACTGAAATGTCCAAGAATAGGAGAATGAGTTAAAAAATTTGGTACTTACACAAAAGAGAAATATGCAGTTATATAAAAGAATAAGAAAGATCTATATGAAGAGTTTGGAGTAATTTCTGAGAGTCACTGTTTGCTAAAATAGGCAGACTGCCAAAGAGTACATATAGTATGCTACCTACTATGAAGAAAAAAGGGGAAATAATAAAATATACACATATTTGACAATTTTGACAAAAACAAAACAGAAAAGCACTGAAAGGATAAACAAGAAAACAAGAAAATTGGTTCTAAAATGGGTGGGGCGAATGCTGTTGAAGGGCCAGAGGAAGGAGTTAATTTTCTGGTTATGTCTTGAAGGATTTTGACTTTTAGAAACATGTTAGCATTCCACATAATCAAAAATAACATTAAATAAACAATTATGGGGGGAAAATCTAATAATGAATACAATTAGAAACAAGTGAATATAAGTCCACTTCATACCCACAGTGAAGGAAAAAAAAGTCAAATGCAAGTAACTTGAACATGGTAATTTGATTGTAAAACTGCAGCCTTCAGAATAAAGAACTGAAATTAATTGTGCGCTCTCATTAGTAAGTCTGTGTTTTGTAGTGTTATGTGTGTAGTAATTTGGAAACTATTTTAATGTAAGACAGGGCAAACGATGAAAAGTGGTAATCTTGATGGGATTCAGAGTTTTCATTTGAATAGGGAGAAGGCAAAGAAAAAAGGCCTAGTAATGGAGGTATTGGAATGTGTGTGTATATATATTTATCCATACACACTCACACACACACACACACACACACACACACACACACACACATATACACACTAGTTTTGTCTGGTGAAAGTGTCAAGAAGCAAAGATATCTCAGGAGCTATCTATCCAAGAGACCAGGTCTTGGTATTAAGAAAATACCCACTTTTGATTGACCATAGCTTTGAAGTCTGGGAGGGTGATACCTCCAGCTTTGTTCTTTATTATTTTTTTTCTCAAGATTGCTTTGGCGATTTGGGGTCTTTTGTGGTTCCATATAAACTTTAGGGTTATTTGTTCTAGTTCTGTGAAAAATGCCATGGGTATTTTGATAGGGATAGCATTAAATCTATAGATTACTTCGGGTAGTGTGGCCATTTTAACAATATTAATTCTTCTAATCAAGAGCACAGGATATCTTTCTATTTCTTTAAATCATATTCAGTTTCCTTCATCAATGTTTTATAATTTTCTTTCACCTCCTTGGTTAAGTTTTTGCTGCGATTTTAAACAGGATTGTTTTCTTGCTTTCTCTTTCTGATAGTGTATAGAAAAGCAACAGATTTTTGTATATTAATCTTGTATCTTACAACTATACTGAACTCATTTATTAGTTCTAATAGTTTTTGGGTGGAAACTTTAGGGTTTTCTATATAAAGTATCATGTCATCTGCAAATAGTGAGAGTTTTACCTCTTCTCTTCCAACTTGGCATGGTACTGGCACAATAACAGACACATAGATCACTAGAACAGAATAGATAGCCCAGAAATAATCCCACAAACCTATGGTTAATTAATCTATGACAAAGGAGGCAAGAATATACAAACGAGAAAAGACAGCCTCTTCAATAAGTGGTGCTGGGAAAACTGGACAGCTACATGTAAAACAATGAGATTAGAACATTTCCTCACACCATATACAAAAATAACCTCAAAATGAATTAAAGACATAACTGCAAGACTTGAAACCATAAAACTCCTAGAAGAGAACATTGGCAGATCACTCTTTGACACTCTTTGGATGTGTCTCTTAGGCAAAAGAAATAAAAGCAAAAGTAAACAAATGGAACCTAATTAAACTTAAAAGTTTTTGCACAGCAAAGGCAACCATCAACAAAGTGAGAAGACAACATACCTACAGGATGGGAGAAATTATTTGTAAATGACATGACCCACAAGGGGTTAATATCCGAAATACATAAACAACTCATACATCTCAATATTAAAAAAAAAACAAACAACCTGATAAAAAATGGACAGAAGACCTGAATAGACATTTTTCCAAAGAAGACATACAGATGGCCAACAGGCACATGAAAAGATGCTCAACATTGCTGATTATTAGAGAAGTGCAGATCAAAACAACCATGAGATATCACCTCACACTTGTCAGAATGACCATTATCCAAAAGTCTATAAATAACAAATGTTGGAGAAGATGTGGAAAAAGGAAATGTTCCTAGGAATGCAAATTGGTGCAGTATGGAGGGGCTAGTTAGGGGTATGAGATTGAGATACAAAGTACTATGTATAAAATAGGCAAGCAACAAATATATATTACATAGCACAGGGAATTATAGCTGTCATCTTGTTTTTTTTTTTCTTCTTTTTTATTGAAGTATAGTTGATTCACAACGTTGTGTTAATTTCTGCTGTACGCCATTATCTTGTAATAACTTTTAATGGAGTATAATCTGTAAAAATGCTGAATCACTATGTTATATACAGTAAGTAGATAGAATGTGAACTGATAAAGGTGGAGTGAGTGTGAACGTCATGAAGTTTCTTGCAACTTGCAACTCAGATTCTTTCTGGCACCAAGGCCGGTGCCGTTCCTGCCACCGTCCTTCTGAGAAGAACACTTCAGAGGAGGA
Organism: Phocoena phocoena; assembly: GCF_963924675.1. Taxonomy (NCBI): domain Eukaryota; kingdom Metazoa; phylum Chordata; class Mammalia; order Artiodactyla; family Phocoenidae; genus Phocoena; species Phocoena phocoena. The sequence continues at coordinate 7,613,221 of NC_089227.1, forward strand.
CGGATGGCTTTGAAAATCTCCCTGCAGGAGGCTGTTTGTAAGGACAAGCCCCAGGGACACTGGCACATGTGCTGCTGGGTGCCATCGCCTTACATAGTCATATTAGCTTACATACACATCGGGAGGCCTGGTGGCAGTCCCCCACCCCAAGAGCCACACCTCCACCCTGCAGCCGGCTTGTCACCTGCTGGGGGGGCTCCACGGCACCTGCACCTGACCTGCGTCTGTGTCAGTGTAAGCCTGGAAGGGAGAACCTGATCGAGCTGCCTCTTCACTACCCTACCCCCTGTGGGCTCTGGGAAGGATATGCTGCCCACAGACTGTGCCTGGAGCTGGGGGACAGTTTCACTGGGCACTTCCTGTCCTCTGGTGGTGGTGGTGGGGGGGGTCGGCTGAGCTGATATGGCTGACTGTTTCCTGGTGGCCAGTTTTAGTTCTCTTACTGGCACCTGTGTGTTGGCAGCCCTACTCTGGCTCTTGTGAGCATCGTGGCCGGCCCCCCAGCATTCTTCTGAGGGACTTGAGGTCCGGCCAGTGTGTTCCACACCCCTTCCCTGTAGGGACTTCTGTCGTCCACCCAGGCCACACCAGACTTGTCTCCTCTCTTCCCTTGGACTAGACGAGCCAAGGCACTCCTGTCCTGCTGGTCCTGAGCCATCCCGATCTCCAACGCTGCAGGCTTCCTAAAAGAGGATCCAGTCTTCACCGCAGCATGGGGACAGGACACCACCCAGGGGTGCTCGGAAGTGAAGGGACCTTGAGAGACACAGGACACTGAACAGCAGCACAACCCAGCAGCCCTTCCTTGACTGAAGGCCGAAGCTTACGTTGAATAACTATGTTACTACAGTTATATAGTCTTTAGAATCATCACTTAAAATGACTTTGTATTTTGTTCTCAAGTTACTTTCACCCTAAGCAACTTGTTGGCCCTTTAGGCTGCTTGCAGTTTTTCTTCATTAGCCATGATATTGTGTACAAAATCTTTGTGCACATAGATATGACTTTTCCGTATTTCACATCCCTCCAGATAGAGTTCCAGGAGTTGTAACGCCTACTTAAATGGTGTCATCCTTGATACTTACTGTGCCAGTTTGCTCTGCAACCACTCAGTAGTTTATAAAAGTTCCCCTTCTACTAATCCTTGTCAGCAGTGGGTATTCCATTTTTAAAATGTTTTGTTAATTTAGTCAGTGATCTAAGTATAAATTGCTAATTACTAAATTAAAAAAATTAGCTTGCATGAAAGAAAAGTTTTCAAATCCAATTATTTGGCCACTTATCAAAGGGACACATTATGTACCTCCATAAATAATCTTGAGATGTTATTTTTATGTCATGCCTTTAATTATTACATCAAATTATGCAGTGGCTGTCAACATATTTTACACAAAACACATTTTAAAAAATTGTGATTTGTTTGTGAGGTTTTAGGAAAAACAACTTCAGCTTAAAATATAAATGGAAACATGGAACATAGAAGTGAGAGGAACAATGAAATTCCCCCAAACAGCTTGAAATAATATCGAAAACTTGATCTCATTTTAAACACAACAGTATGGGGTTTCTGGAACTGATTTAAGAGTTCTTTGAAATGGTTAGTTCTTACATCCAGCACATACATAAATACCCACATCAGAAATGCTACAGCTAGAACAAAAGAAGCAAGGTGCAAAAATAGAGTTCTGGGAAAAGTTCTCCAAACATTACCACATTTGCTTCAAAATTTATTTTTTCTCAAGGAACTTCTTTTGAGAGAAATCTGGGGTACTCAGACCCAATTGCAATTGACAGTGGTTTGTTGCACGTAACGCAGCTGTGTTTTAGGAGCAATGCCTCCTTATACCTACTTTGGGAACTAAGCAGTACACTTTGAAAATGGAGCAGTCCTTAATCTAAGGATTTTCTTTTCATATATTCCACCTTCCTGAGCACAGCTGGTCTTCTTGGATGAACATGAGGATTTGGGGTGGCTTTCACCTTGACCCTGGCAGGGTCGCTCTCCCTCACGCCCCGTGGGCTCAAGCTGTGTGGATGGCATGCATGCTGCGCTGTCATCAGTGTCTCCTGCTTGGCTCCTAAGTGGTGCCTGTCTCCCCGGGAATGGGAGGGAAAGCTGGAACATTTGGAAGGGGCTGTGCGTGGCTCAGAAGACCGTGCTCTCAGTCCGGCTGTTTGTTGATTTTAAGTGACATTAAGTGAGTCACTCCCCCTTTCATACCTTTACTTTCTGGGTTTCTATGTTTGTAAAGTGTGGGGATTATATCATATGACCTTTAATGATCTTTCGCCTCTGCTTTTCCATAATTACTTTACTCTTGCAATTACTGAGGTCTTTGGAATTTCTTTACAAGTTTTGTAGATTTCCTTGAAAATGTGTAAAAATAGATCACTTGAAATGTTTGTGTTTTTCTCAAGCAATTACTGAGCTTCTGCTTTGTAGAAGGAATTCTGATAGTGTGTTCAGGCACATAATTTAGTAAATTGACTTGGTTTCTGTCCCCAAAATCTCATGATTCCATAAGGGGAAAAGCCAAACATTATTTTGGCAGAACCTGGTAGGTTCAATAAGAAATGCACAAATGTGGTCTAGGAGTGTTGGAGAAAAGGCCTCCAATTCTGCCTCAAGTGTTTTAGATCCCCCATCCCTGAAGCATTTGCATTTGAGCTGAATCGAAAATAATGGGTAGAAATGCCAACAAGCTGGAGACACTAAAACAGGCTGACTTTCTTTTTGGTTTAGGTTCTATGTAGTTTTTCTGTTACTGTAAACGATGTCATAATAAATATATGTGTATATCTATATTGAAATCTATTTCTACATCTCCATCTACTTATCTATCTCCACCTTCGCCTCCACATCTGTATCCACATCTATGTCTATATTAAGAAGGGAATTATATAGGCAAAATAGAGGGCTGGAAAAGAGGGAATGTTCTGACCACTCTGAAAGCTGGTGGTCTGGAATGTGAGACTGAGTAACAGGTAGATTGTGGAGCCCTTGGAGTAATGGAGACCAGGGGGCTTCACGCTTTGCTGCATGCTAGAATGTCCCTGGGCAGCTTTTATACCCTTGGTTCTCAGGCCACACTTTGCACTAATTCATTCAGAGTCTCTATGGGATGGAGGCATTAGTACTTTAAAAATTTCCCAAAGTTATTCTAACTTGTAGCCAAGCTGGAGGACCGGTACCTGACCATAGAGAGCCATTAGAGATCTGGATCCTGTGGGCAGTGTTTTTGGTGTGCATTCTAGAAGCCTCCTTCTGAAAATCAGCCGGCAGAGGAGCTAAAGCAAGGAGAGGCCAGAAGCAGGAAGAGTACCAGCAGGGATCAGTGCGTGAGGCTGGTGGTGATAGAAACTCGGAAGGGTCCATTGTCGGGCACAGTGAGGAATTCCATAAAGGGGGAGGGAAGAGGCAGGGTGGGGAATGGAGGTGGGGACCCCTGGATAAAGAACAGTGTAGTTAAGTGAGACAGAGGGGTGTCTATGAGAACATGAGGAGGAAATGTTTGCTAATCTCAGGGGTAGAGGAGACAAGCTCTGGGGGGAAGGTTTGGACGGCTGGAAAGAAGTGTTTGGGAGTCGTGGATTCAGGGGGATGTCGGGCTACAGGGATAGATGTGCCCCCAGCCTCCACCCCAGGGAGCAGGGGCACTGAAAGCACCTGTACCACTTCAGCTCAGAGCCCACGGGCGGGCAGGCCCTGTGTTTCTATTGGTTGCACACATCAACAGGGTGTGTGAAGCCCTTGACCTTAATTAGAGGACTGATTTCGCACAAGCTGTCCTATTCCACAGATCCCATAGATCTCCGTTCCATACATTATGAGGTGGAAGGTTAAGAGATTAATGACTCAGTGTTTAAGGGAAGAGACAAGCAAGGAGGCCACTTGGATGGCTACTTCCTAGCCACAGAAGATGCCCCAATCCAGATGCCTGTGTGCGGCGTCTTGAAACCCAAGAAACTAGAGTTGCTCTTGACCTGTGACGGGGTCACACCATCCCTGTTTTCCTGGGTTGTTCTCTTTTCTTGTCTCTCTTTGTTCAAATTTTTATGTTTTCATACCCACAGAAAAAGGGAAAATGGTGTCCATTTTGGTGGGAGACAAGTGAATAGCAGACATCCAGGAAAAAAAAATCCAAATGTAAAATGTTTTAAACTTAGAATGTTTTAACAATTTAGGAATATTCCTATCCCAAAGTGTCTGAACCAATGGCAGAATTGGACACTCTCTCTCTCTCTCTTTCTCTTTCTCTCTCTCTCTCTCTCTCTCTCTATATATATATATATATAACTTTTCTGAACACTTGAAATATTGTACATCAACCATACTTCAGTAAAAATTAAAAATAAAAAGAAGAATTGGATCTGCTTCTGACTCACCATGACTTGTTCTTAGCCCATTCACCGCCCCAGTTAGAAGCTGGAACTGTTTGAACATGTTGCCTTCAGGATGCAGAGATCACTTCCCTGGGTGCTGGAGAGGCTGGAGCAATTTGGTCAACTGGGTGCAAAATGCAAATCTGAGGCTCTAAGGCTCTGGCATTGGAAGAGCTAATGTATTCAGCTTTGTACATGCATGTCAACTCGCAAGACCTCTCAGGTGAGGAAAAATGAAGCAGTGTTGGTCTTAAGCAAAAAATTAGGTGAAGTCGTCTATTCTGAAATGCTTCCTGTAACAGGAAGTTAATTTAGACACACTGAAATCCCCTCTTTTGAGTCCCTGAAGAGGTGTGTGTGTGTGTGTGTGTGTGTGTGTGTGTGTAACATGGGAGCCCAGTGGTGAGGATCTTGCCAATTTTAAACAACTGGCATCTTTATTTAGCTGTTAAATTCCATATCCCCACCAAGAGCCAGCTCTGCAAACACCAAGCCCTCCAGCATCTGGTTTCTTAAAGTCCTGGGACGCATACACACTTTCTGGTGAAAGTCAGCATTTTGCCAAAATGCCAGAAATCATTCTCAAACTCCAGAGACTCTTCCTGAAATCTGCTTCTTTAATTTAGGGGCCTCAGAGCAGCTCACTGCAGCGGCCCCCCCTTTGTCCTGTACCTGCAGAAACCATGCGTTCGAACTTCATACCTCTCATTCTGCCCGGTGGCCTCCATCACCCTGCAGGGCTCTGGGCTCCCCTTCATAATTGCTTAGCTGTCTTTTTTTCTTTTCTCTGACCAATGATATAAATGCACAAATATTGTGGAAATTTCAACTTCTGTTCGTAGTTGTCTTAATTCTCATTTACAGAATGTTTCCTCCTTCTAACTTATCATACCCAAAAACTGATAATTGGAGTCCACATTTACTTGCGTAATTCCAAATATTATAGGCCTATATAACCTCACGTATTATTGATCCTTTTATCTCAAAGATGAAGCGACCAGGGCCCGGAGAAATTGTGACCTTCCCGGGCTAGGTCACCGCATTTCTAGTAGGTGAGAGGGTGTCTTAACTCCAGATTTTCTGACCGTGGTCTAGTGCTTTCCTCAGTCCCATTTAGCCCTAGACTGGATTTGAGGGCATAGAAATGAAATGTCACCCACATCCTGATATTCTATGAGGCAATTTGCTCCACTAAGACCCAAAATTTTGTCCTGAATTCTTTCCCGTGGGTAATCAGTAGTTTCCCATTATTGCTGCCAGTGAGGACAGGTGAGGGCTGCGTGACCTCGTGCAGGTGAGGGAGGGACTGGGCCCCCTTGTCAATGTTTGTGCCTTATAAACCCTCTCACCATTGTCGCAGACCTCGTCAGGGTTCTGAAACCCTGTGGTTATCCTTTGGGGTCTCTTGAGTTAAAAGAGCAGATCTGTGACTGTTTAAAAAGGAGAAATGGTTTTCTCTTTGAGAAACGGAGTCCACTAGGTTACCAAGGAAAGGACAGGAGGCAGGGACCAGAGGATGGGGGAGTTGAGATTGTTCAAATTAGGAAGTGGCTATTCATGTTTAGGGTCCAGGATCTGATGATCAATCGTGTGCATGTGTGTGTGGTAGGGTGTGCGGACGAAAAACTCTGAAGCCCCCAAAGATAAATGACTGTTGCTAACGGGGTTAGTTAGCTACTAATTAGCCAATCAGTGATGCTTTGAAATGGAACTGTCCAGGTAATTTTCACACAGGTCTGAGTATATTTTAGCCTTTCTTTGGGGTTTGATACTTTTTGGTGCCTCAGGGTGACCAGGCAGAATGACATTTCATTTTGTAGCTTTAGATGATAGGGGATGCATGACACAGTCTACAGAAAAGTGCTCAAGAAATGTTAGTTGTCTCTGAAATGGACACATCTGACAAACGACAGGAAGATCTCTGATGGTAAGTCATGGCTGTCACATATTACAATCAATGCAGGTGTGCAAATGTTTACACACAACTCAGAGAAACACGCAGGCACGCACACAAACATACACGCTTTCTCACATACACACTCACACACACAACATATGCCCTCACAGTCACACATATACACACTCACTCTCCTACTTACATGCGCCCACACACAATACACCCAGGCACTCACAGTCACACATATACACACTCACTCTCCTACTTACATGCGCCCACACACAATATACCCAGGCACTCACAGTCACACATATACACACTCACTCTCCTACTTACATGCGCCCACACACAATACACCCAGGCACTCACAGTCACACATATACACACTCACTCTCCTACTTACATGCGCCCACACACAATACACCCAGGCACTCACAGTCACACATATACACACTCACTCTCCTACTTACATGCGCCCACACACAATACACCCAGGCACTCACAGTCACACATATATACACTCACTCTCCTACTTACATGAGCCCACACACAATACACCCAGGCACTCACAGTCACACATATACACACTCACTCTCCTACTTACATGCGCCCACACACAATACACCCAGGCACTCACAGTCACACATATACTTCACTTACACTCACACATAGGCACATATATACACTCTCATGCATATTCTCCCACACACTCCCACCCTCATGTTACCCTACTATAAACTCACACACAGAGACACACACAACACTTACACACAGGGTCACACATACACATATACACACACTCACACACTTACAGACACGCCCACACAATATCCTCACACGTGTACACTCACGGCCACAGGTACACTCCTTCACATACACACACATTCTCACACACACACAAGGTCACACATTCACACACATATCAGAACACACACAAATACTTCACATACACTTTCATATACACATGTATATACACGGCTACACTCACATATTCTCATGCAAACTCAAACATACACACACACACTCATGCATACACTCACTCATACACATATCTTCACACACACATTCACACATGCACTCATTCTCAAAAGTCAGGCTGAGCCCAGGCTTCCCATGGCCACCTTGATGAGTTTTCCACTACATGTGCTTTGTGATTTCTGTCGGCACTTTTAGAACTAATACTCATATGGCAATTTCCCTCAGATGTTCCAATTCAAACCATCTATCTTTCCAAGGAGCTTCCTGGCATGTGTATACAATAAAACATGGCTAGAATAATAGGACAGTGGATCCTCTGGGGAGAGAGGACAGTAAAGATTTGACAAGGACCTACTCTATAGCACAGGGAACTCTGCTGAATAGTCTGTAACAACCTAATAGGGAAAAGAATTTGAAAAAGAATAGGTACGTGTATATGTATAACTGAATCACTTTGCTGTACACCTGAGACTAACACAACATTGTTAATCAACTGTAGTCCAATATAAAATAAAAAGTTAAAAAAACACAAAAAAACCAAAACAAAACAACAGAAAAATGAAGCAGAGGGAAGATACCCTGCGTGTCACTGAATGACGGCCAGATGGAAAGCCTTATCGCAGGACCACTTCCGGGGGAGTAACTGGGAGCAAGTTCCTCAGCTTTGCCAGTCTCAGTTACTGCTTTGTAATAAGGGTTTCCTGGGGCCTGCCATAGTCATTTTTAGAAATATTGGGGGAGTTGAAGGTACAATGCATGTACAAAGAACTTGTCCATAGCAAAATGCAACAGTGCCAGGAGGAGGGAGAAGATATTAAGCAGGAATAATTATTCAAGAGCAAATCTCAGAGCTTACCATTAAAAATGTGTCACCTTTCAATTTGTCATCAAATATCTAATGAATTTATATTTCTAAAAATTTTCAAATTGTCGATTCCCTTCCGAGCCTCTCTTAAACATTCTCACTGTAAAGCTTAAATCCCCCAGAATTTCTTGGCCAGGGTACCCTCACATTTTGGAGCTGCTGTCTTTATTTTACTGTCTCATTCCACACCAGCCCTAGAAATTAATGAGACATGGATGAAATCGTTCTTTCCAGAAAGCGCCTATTCTCAACTTTCAGCTGATAGACGGTGAGGACACGCTTTTATCTACTAGAAAGAACACACTGTTTGAATAACACCGTGCTCAGACAGAGCACAGGCACCAGGTATGTCACAAGAGAGGCAGGTGGCCATGCTCATCCTTGAAGGACTAATGGAAGAGACAAGAATCAGATTCTGAAAGACAGCTGTGCCCTTCGTGAGCTGAAGCGCCAGTTACAGAGCACGAAACCCTCGGTGGTGACTCTGCCAAGCGATGCCTTAGCATCCCTCATCCTGAGGGCATTGCTGAGTGCCCTAGGTGGGAATGGATTTCTGACGCTTCACTGGCTCACTGATGCCGTGAGTTGGTGACACTGTGGGGCAAGCAGAGATACTTGGTATGATCCATTGGAAGTAGATCCACAGCCAGAAGGGGCAGCCCCATCACTGAAAGATCTACTTTAGATGAGGGCTTAGAAGGTGTCTGCACACAGAGGAGGAGAGAGAAGAGAGAGAGACTGGACATGGGAGCAGGAAGTAGCTCTATGAGCGGAATCACTGAAGAATCCTGAAGCGGTGATTTCTAGGAGCAAAGGCTCATTATTGAGCAAGATGCCGTGGAGCCAGGAGGAAAGGACAGTGGATGTTGATCAGCTCGTTGGAACCACAGAACCTGAGCTCCCCAAACCAGGACTAGAGGCGTGATCTAGACACTTGAGCCCATAGAAAATGGATGAGCTTTTCTACTGCGACTATTCAAGTTTTGATATTTGTTAGGTGTTTGCACGGAACACGAGCTGCATGCTCCTGGGGGTGGCTGGCCAGTGCGCTCCTGGATGAAGTAAGTCGGCCAGGGCTGTGCACACATGATCACTCCCACTTTCTTGTCATTCAATCCTGTGAAACGAAGGATGCTACTTCCACTTTGCAAGCGAGGAATGTGAGCCTCAGAACTTGTGTCCCCTACCTGGAAAATGACCAAGACGGAATTTGCCCACTCAGTGCAATTTTAAATTTCACTCCTCCATCCCTTGTCTTGTGCTTCATTAAAGAAGAATTACTCCGTTTGTGGGGGAAGATGGCATCTGAAACAAGGCACCGAGCTAACTCGACTTCTGGCTGTTTAAATCCTTGACGTGACTTTTCCCTCATTATTTGCTTTTATTTAAGAGGCTAAAGGGCCGAACCAAAATGAAGTCTTCATTATGTTTTGTTTACACGGGAAAAAAAAGTATTTTGAAATTTGCGTTATTAGAAAAATATTTCTGTAAAGAATTCTCATTCTCATGTATGCGTTGGGGGACCGGGTGCTAGTTGCACATCCTCACCACTAGATGGCGATGTCTGAGCGCCGAGCCGAGCCCTGGGCGGTGGGCTCCAACTCCAGCAAGGCCCCTGGGATGCTGCGTGGTCTGGTCCGCTGGTCAGCGGTCAGCACATTTCCTGCACCTAAAATAAACCAAGGAGATTTGAAGCTCCTGATACTTTTTATCCATGTCTGAAGCCCAGCTCAGCTCCAGCCTCTACCCCTGCTTGAGAAACTTAGCAGTGTCTTCTCCTGCCAATAGGACTAAAGTCACATACCGTCCCCCTCATACTTTATAGCATGTGTGGCATGTTCATGGCCCATCTGAGCAGCCCACATGGATGTGATGATGGGGCTGCTGTGCTGTGCCTGGTGGGGACCCAGCCCTTCTTCCCGGCCATGACCGGCTTCACTTGCCTGCTTCATTTTGGCTGGGGCTTTCCATGTTTGTTTCTGTTTCACCTGCCCACCACAGACACATCCAGTCTACACCTGTCTGTCTGCCCTTCCTTCCAGTCGGGCCGTGCACTGGGTTCTGTGGCAGGATTCTCCTGGCCTTTTTTCTCTGAACTCCTGCGGCCGGATGTGCAGGGCCTTGGAGTATGCAATCAGGCCCTGTGGCCCAGGAGTCTTGCTGAGGGACCTGGTGCTTCTGGATCCAAGGAGGTTCCTGCCTCTGACTCAGGGCATCCTGAAAAGGGGGCACTTCAGGACACCGAGGTCTGTAGAGGTCACTGTGCTTATCAAGCCGTGAGTCCTTCCAGTTCCCGCTACTGTACCACGTCCTGGTGGTGCCAGTGTAAGGGCAGATTCATGCCCTCCAGAAGCCAACGGTCTAGTCACAGAAAAAGGCAAAGATATTCCCACAGGAATGTATGTTGGAGTAGAAGCACCTACAACCTGAGGAAGGAATGCAGAGGGAGGTCTGTCTGGGGGATTTGGGGAAAGGGCAAGACCTTGCAGGGGGAGGGGGGCATCTGGGCACCCACCTCCTTGAAGGACCTCTCCGCTCCCCCTTCTTCCTCAGCGTTTCCTCTGCCTCCTGGGCTCACTTCCCTCCACAGTGGTTAGTTGAGGAGGATGGAGGGGTTCCCCTTGAGTAAGGAGACCCAGAAACCCTGCCCCCTGGCTAACCTCCTCCTCCGCTTCTTTGACAGGAGGGTCTGAGTTGCTTCTCCGTGGCGGGGAGGGGAGACTGTGCTCTCTCTCTCTCTGGTCTGGGACAGGGATCTTCACCTGGCTGTGCCCTAAGAATGTGGACATTCACTGTGCAGAGTGACCTTCCCAGACAGGCCTTGGTGCCCACATGGATAAGTTCCAGGACCTGGCTGCAGGTTTGGAAGGAGTCGAGCCACGTAGCTGCTTTGGTTCTAAGCGTCAGGTCATGAGGCTAGAGGAAAGTTCTGTCCGCTGACCAGTCAGTTCCTTCGCTTCCCGCTAGGGCTTGGGAAGACAAGATTTGATGGAGAAGAGTGTCCTTTGCTTGGCTTTCCTCTATGGATATCCTTCTCTGACGAGTCTTATACTCAACCTGGCAAATAATCTTTTCTTCTTTTATATGGTATGCCATTTCAGAGAATGTGTATTCATTTGTACTTTAAATCCAAATCTTTTAAATCAGGGGTCCCCAACCCCCCGGCCTCGGCCTGTTGGGAACTGGACCACACAGCAGGAGGTGAGCGCTGGACGGGCGAGGGGGGCTTCATCTGGTGCTCCGCATGGCTCGCATTACTGCTTGAGCTATCCCTCCCAGCTGTCCGTGGAAAAATTGTCTTCCACAAAACTGGTCCCTAGTACCAAAAATGTTGGGGACCGCTGTTTTAAATCATTCATTGCCCAGAAAATTGGATAGATGGGTGTTAATTTGAGTGCTCTGTTGGACGGCTGGTAGCTGTGAGGCTGTTATAGGGTCCTCAGGTGTCTTCATATTCTGATCTGACCTTATACTCATTATCTGAATAGTAATGGGATGAAAATTGCAGGACCTGAGGGCAGAGACCGCTCAAATGTGTGCTCTTTCTCTGCCTTGTTTTAGTTTGCCCTGTGCTGTACCCCCACCCAATGTGACGTGAGGTAGCACCCATGTTTTGGCCAGCTTGGGCCTGCCAGTGGGGTTCTCCTACTAATGAAGAGCTGGGACCCCAGAAGAGCCATGCTCTCTGGGTGGGGGGCACAGAAGGTCTTGCCCACTTCTGACCGGGGGGCTCCGGCAGTGCTACAGTGACTGTCCCAGCACAGCCTTTCGGTTCCTTTCTGAAGAGCAGGAATTGGGGGATCCTGGGGACATCCAAGTGCACATTTCTTTTGAGGAAATCGACATACGGAGGGATTCATTTCTCCCTAGTCTGTCTATGGAGGTACCCGTACCCAAAAGGACAGACACACAAGATTTTTAAAATAAAGAAATGTCTCAGGCTCCATTTTGCATAGTTTTGTTTTTTAACAGACCTAGTAAAAATAACTGTAACCTTGCACTCCATACATACACAGTTTGTCCAAATGAGTGAAAGCATGAGTGCGTAACCTGAGCGGTGGCTCATGGGGTGGGTGCATTCCCGGGGAGGTGTGGGCATCAGGGAGACCTGATGGCATTTTGCTGCTCCATGAGAGTGACAGGATCTGGGACCAAGGTTTTGAAGTTCAGTACCATCCTCACTGTGTAAGTAATCTTGGAAAATGTACCGAGCATGTGTGTTATCTGACAAAGCAGGTAATTATAACAAAAATGCCATTTAAAACAGCTATAGCTTTGGCATGCTCACCATTCCCAGTGCTAAGGACTTTCTGTTCATCAACTTATTTATTATAAACCCAAGAGGTACATGGGTCAGCAGGGCACAAGGTGAGGTTTGAACCCAGGATGGCTTTATCTCATAGGATGGTTGGGGTATTATTCACGTTTATGGAAGTAACTCAGGGGTGTGTGTGAATCTGTCTACCGCTGAAGGTACACAAACGTTCCTCAAGGAGGAAGGACAACGTGAGAATAAAGGGGCTCATGGTGTTCTTGATGTTGAATGAAGACCATGTTACTACATTCAATGAGTCAGAGTCAAACAGCTAATGAGCCCTCATACAGAAATACATTTAAAAGGGAGATCATGTTACATGATGAGCAACAAGCCATCGATCACACTAAGTGCCAGGATATGGGAAAATTGCGAGAGATTGAAGAGTAAAAATCATATTGGCAGAAGGGGCCATAGGCCAAAGGAAATGGTAAGAAAATATAAAAATGAGTTCAAAGAACTGACTTTGAATAAGAGCCCACAAGAAACTGAAATTCCACTGCAGGTGTGCCTGCGGGGGAGAATGACACTTAGCCTACAGCGATGACAATTTTTAATCTTTAGCAAATCTTGTAATTCTGTCTGGCTCAGTGCACCTCCCAGAGGACCCCGATAGAGAAATACCAGCCTTTTTTTAACTTTTGAATTTCATATGTAAAATGTTCCTTTCTGGGGGGTATTTTTCTTAATAGGGCATACACATCTTTCTCATTCCTTGTAAGGCAGGATGTGTGGACATCTGACCCTACTGCTGGACATTTAGGTTTCTTCTAATTTGACCTTTGCAATGTTGGAACAGACATCCTCCTGCACACTTCGACATGGAATGCGTGAGTCAGTCGGTTGCACAGACTTCTAGAAACGGAATCTGTACATTAAAGGTAACACATGCTTTGATAGGTCTTCCAATTTGTTCTTCCAGAAGACTCAGATACTTTCTGCTTTAACCAACATGTGTCAGATTGTATGCATCCTCTTCGTGGATGAATATTATCGATCATTTAAACTTTTGTGTGTCTGAGGGAGAAAAATTCACATTTTTATTTTAATCTGCATATTCTGAATTACAAGTGAGACGGGGCACATGTTTCATAGTTATTTGCTCCTTGCATTTCTTCTATGAATTTTTGTTCATATCCTTTGCCCCTTTTTCTATTGTAACGTTTCTATTTTTCTTACTGATTATAGGATATTTTTGCTGTGGAAATCTAGGATGGATTTAGGTTTTGTGGTTCCTAAAGCTTATCAAATATAGGGGATCATCCATAAGAAAAATTATACAAAATTAGATAAGAATGTAACTATTTACTGCCAGCCCCTTGCCCGGCCTTGGGATGAACCCACACAAGTAACTGGTCCCGAGCTTGAGCTGCCTTAGCTTGGGAATGAATCCGACTCTTCTACAAGTTACTCTTTTGTTGTGTTTGTAGCAAATATCTACATTGTAAGGACACTGACTTTTGTGTTTGCAAATCTGCCAATAGTTTCCATTTTTAATGGCTGAGCTGATAACTTTACTTCTGGGATTGTGGCTTCTGTCCTTTGGGGATTTTGCAGGTTTCCTGGGGCATTGCTGTGCCTGGTTAGCTTCTGTGCCCATCCCCACTAGCGTAGCATGGGAAAAATTGTGCTGAGCTGAAGTGGCCGGGGAAGAAAGATATCGTATTTGCTCTAGATTGCAAGTGTCTAGTCCATAGCCATGAAAACTTCCCCATGCCCCTCCCACCCTTGGTACTTGTTGATTCTGAGTCTAGAATGGTTGGTTGTCTAGAAGGCTCAGTACCCCTCCTCTGCCTAGATGCTGGGCTGTGAGTTCCCAGGCTTGTCTCTCATAGGTCTGTTGGCTGGTTGCCTCCCCAGAGTGCTATAAAAGTTTTGCTTGGCTAAAGGCTTTAGCTTCTATTTTCCAGCACTCTTACAGATTTTATAAAGATTTTTCTGTCAAAACAAGATTTCCATCAGGTGGCTGTGCATTTCAGACTGTCATTAGAGCAGCTCTTCTCTGGATTTGACCTCCTCGGAAAGAGAGTAGGCAGGTGTCCTTTAGAAGAAGAGTTGGTTGATTGAGTGGACCAAACCAGCGACTTTGAAAATTCTTTTACCGTAAAACACAGTTTATATTTTTATAGGAAATATATTTTATAACACAAGTTGGCACTTCTACTGCCATACACAGGATTGAAACAAGAGTCACAGAAGACGGCTTAACCCCTGGGGACCAGGCAGGCTGAAGTTTGCCCTTTGGCTCCCCTCGCGTCCTCTTTCATCTTCTCATCTTTCTCTTCTGTTTACTTCATTTCATCTCAGAATGCTGGCTGCTGCCCATTAAAGGGAACTGACAATCACTGGTGAGCCGGGCCCTGCAGGCTGGCACGTGCAGCTCTATGAGTGTAGAGTCCTCCCTGGAAAAGGGAGGTGGCCCTTCTGTCCCAGGACTCGGCCCCAGTGACTGACCAGGGAGCCCTCTGTCCGTCCCCGTCCTCCCTGCTCTCTGTCCTGCAGCCTCCATTCTCCGTTTCCTCATACATGCAGCCCACTGCCTTCCGGCTCCACAAGGCTGCCCTCCGCCCCCGGATCAGGTGAGGGCCTCTCTCTTCTTTTGTGAGTCAATAAGAAGTTTTGAAAAGAGTCTAGATTTTTTTTTCTTCTTTTCTTTAGTGCAAATTTTCGAAAAACAAAGAGCTCGGGAATTCCTTGGCAGTCCAGTGGTTAGGACTTGGTGTTTTCACTGGGCCCAGTTTCAATCCCTGGTCAGGGAACAAAGATCTCACAAGTTGTGTGGTGTGCTTAAAAAACAAAAACAAACAAGGAGCTTGATCTTCTAAGATTTCCTTATGGACCACAAGGCCCAGGAGCCTTAGCCCTGAGCCCTGAGGCTCATTGACATGAATTTACGTGGAGCTGGAGGAATGACTGGGAACGGTGGTGATGGGAAACGTGAACACAGGTCAGAAGCTTATGATGTCCTGGGTGATCCTGAGTGCTTTGCTTACATCATTCATCTTTACAACAATTACAAAAGTAATAAAGCCACGTGGAGTAGACAGCCTGGGAGCAGTGAGGGACTGGTGAAGGCTGAGAACTGATGAGGTCAGTGGAAGCTCTTTAAAAACAAAGAGGGCAAACTCAGGCTCAACTTTCTTTTTTAAAACTTTAGACACTAAAAATATACAGCATTTTCATATTTTATTGTGTCTGCCGTCCTCAAAAGGGAGCGCAGAGCTTATAACTGATTGCTGTTTGAGGGGTGCAAGTGCTCTGGCTCTTTCTCACTGCCTGACCAGCTCACCCTTGCACCCTGACCCCTGACCCCTGCAGCCATTGTCTCCTGTCCCACCCTGTCCATTCTCTCCAGTCTTAGCTTGGTTGTGCGTCTGCGGGTGGAGAGGGATTAGGGTGAGGAGGGGTTCTATTTTTCTGAAAATCTGAGCAAGGAATTCTAATGTTTGTACGTACAACCAGGGCGAGTCTGGCTTGTAGGATGAGGTGGCCAAGGATGGACAAGGTGAGGGAAAGGGCTCCACCATGACCCTACCTCCCGCCGGGTCCGTGATGTTCAGTAGGTTACTTCCATATCCTGAACCTTCCATGGTGTCTTCCTGTATAAAACGTGGGCCATAATCAGGGGTCTGAGTAAATTAGGAAGGTGGGAGCACCTGGCTCGGGGTCTATAGTTACATAATAACACCGTTGTTCGGCAGCCCATGAACGTTAGAGGCCCCCGGCCATCCGGCTGCTTGGCCGTTGCTGTTTCCCTGGGAGAACATCTAGGGGAGTTGCCCTCACCTAACTGGGCCGCTTCATCCCCCTGTTGGGGCTGCAGGAGCCCATCCTGGGATGAGATACACGAGGTTCTTTACCCTCCAGTTACCGTAACAACCTGTTAGTGCTGATTTCTGTGTGTGAACATTCTTCTTTTCAGACACTATACCAATGAGCATTTTGGGTTTTGGTCTCCAAACTCAAGTAAGAAAGCTGTGCTTCCTACAACCACGGGAAAGGCAGCCAGGATGCCTGCAGGGGAGGATGGCTCCAGGCCGAGCCACACGAGAGCCGTCCCGTCCCTGCCTGAAGAGTCCTCTCGAGTCAGGAGCCATCCAGCTCCAGCTCCAGACCAAACAGATTAGGAGGAACATAAGCAAAACTGTAGGATGCAGCACTGAAGTTCAGGGAAGGTCATCCCCCACTAGACAAATGTCCAGCTTCTCCAGTGTTTATTTAGTTTTACAGCATTGGCGGCACCAGCGGGGGATCAGCGAGGCAGACGGGGGTGGGAACTGTTCCTGTCCTTTCCTCTGCCCTTAGCAGGACATCCAGCTCCTCGAATTCAGTACGAGGGGGAACAGCATTTTCTGACCAGAAAAAAACCTCTTAATAAAATAGAATCATCTCCTTAAACAGAAGGAAAAACCACATTGCAGCTAAGATTAAATACATTCTTACGATTTTTTATTTAGATTGGCAACATAAACTCATATGATGTCATTTTTGTATACGTCCAAGATTTAGACTTAAGAAGGCTCTTTCATCTGGGTTATTGGTTCATTCATTTAGCATACATTTCCCGTGAGTCTACTATGTGCCAGCCCCTGCGCTACAAGCTGGAGATTCAGTGCCCCTCTCCTCAGTAGGCCTTACCATAGTGGGGAAAACAGACATGGCAAACGATGTTACATTGTAGAGTGATGGGTATGTTTTGAATACAGAAAAGAAAACTACTAACTGTCTAAGGTTTGGGCAGCCTCCCAATTTGATAAGGGGTTAATATTCATATACAAACATAAATAAATATATTTACACATATTTATAAATATTACAATAGCCAAGATATGAAAACAACCTAAGTGTCTATAAATGGATGAATGGTTAAAGAAGATGTGTATATATAAACAATGGAATACTATTCAGCTGTAAAAAAGGAATGGAATTTGGATGGAGTTTGAGGCTATTATGCTAAGTGAAGTAAGTCAGATGGAGAAAGACAAATGCTGTATGATTTCATTCAAATGTGGAATCTTAAAAAAAAAAAAAGCACCCAAACAAAAAACACCAAAGAACAAACAAAATAAAACAAAAACAAACTCATAGATACAGAGAACAGATTTGTGGTTGCCAGAGGGGAAGGGGCTTGAGGGGTGGGCAAAATTGGTGAAGGTGGTCAACTATATGTTGATGAGTGGTAAGTAGACCTGTGATTGTGATCACAGTATAACGTATACAGACGCCAGACTATAATGCTGTATACCTGAAACTTACATAGGTGTGTGTATATATATTTATGGCCCATAGACTGAAATTCAAAGAACAATATGAATTCAATAAGTGAGAAAAGAACAGGAAGTGAGTATAGGCAGAGGAAAGTGCATGTATTTTCCTCTGTGCATGCACAGGGTTTGAGATAAAAAGAGCAAAACATATTCATGGAAATTCCGGCACCTGGTATGCATGGAGTTGGGGTGCGCTTAAAGACGATTTGGGGGGTAAAGAGTGCACAGAGAGGTGATTTCAATGCTGGGATGCAGCATAAAGTATTGGCCAAAGACCTTTACATTTATCCTGAGGGTAATGGGGAGGAGGTTGAGCTGTAGAAACGTAGAATTTCACATATGCCAAAGCATTTTAGGATATGTATTTTATTATGTATTTTATTAAGGAGGATCATTCTGGTTGCAGTGTAGAGCAAGAAATGAGGTGTACTTGAACTAGGGTGGTGGTAGAAAGAAAATGGGGAGGGGGCAGTGTGAAGGACACTGACCGTGTTAAGTTGACCCAACTCAATCAGAGGCTGGTTGGGGCAGGCAGGAGTCCTGCTTAGGTCTTGGGTTGAGGACCTGTTGCACAGCAACGCTCTTGGAGAACAAGGCAGTTTTCCCCACTCCTGAGGACCTGTTCCATCGTAATGCTCAGCTCACAGTTGGAGCTCAGGATTTTTTGCAAGGACCAAGGATACCTCAGGCTCAGGGAATATGGGAAGGTCAAGTGTGTGGGGAAAGAAAATAATGTGTGGACATGTGAAAGTTGAAGGTCCAGCTGGCAGTAGGATACGTCAACCTCTGCTTTGAGATCTCGAATAGGGAATTGTCAACATGAGGTGATGGTTGGAAGCTGGTCTGGGAAGGGGCATGAAAGAAGAGACTCAGGCCAAGAGGGGGCAGGTGTTGCAGACTTAACTGAAGAGCCCAGGAAGCAGGAGAAAAATGAGGGAGATGTCTTTCAAAAGCTGAGAAAATAATAGATCAGTTAGGTTTTATTGATTCCAAGTAAAACAAAAGGTCCCTGGGTTAACAGGCACAAATGAAATTTGGTGCAGCATGAGTAGCTCCAAGGTGGAAGAAACAGCTGGGAACCAGTTCCAGAAAGGGCAGAGGTCATATTTAACTCAGTAAGGACAGTTTCATCAGGGTAGTAGGAAAAAGAGATTGCAGAAGGCAGAGGATTGATGAGAAGTGAGGTAGTGAAGAGCTGATGCATAGCTTGCTGTGAAGGAAAAGATATCAAATACCTGGAAAGTGACTAAGGTTAATAGAGGTTGAAAATTTTTTTTCTTTTGTTTTTTTAAGGTGGCTCTTTTGAACGTGTTTCTATTCTGAGGGGAAGGACCAGAAGCAAGGAAGTGACTTTACACCAAGCAGAACTGGGGATAAGTGGTTGAGTGGAGTTGAAGTCACAGAACCTATGAAAGCACCAGCCAGGGAGGAAGGAGGACGTCCAGTCCCTGAGCCCGGAAACCCTGGGCAGATAAACACCGTGAATGGACCATGTGCAGAGAGGTAAGTCCTACTTCAGAGTCTCCAGTTTTCATTATCTGATATTCTCTTCACAAATAGTTAACTCTTCTTCATTTTATAGTAAGATTAAGGAATATTCCCAGGTTTGTACAACTAGTAATGATAGAAGTAGGGTATTCAGTCAAATGTCCTTTGGCTTCAAATCCAGTGACTTTTCAGAAACTAAGCAAAATGCTACGGTAGTAAGCATGTGGCGTGTGTGTGTGTGTGTGTGTGTACCTATTACACGTACTATTGACAATTCACGAAAATTCATTTTCACAGGGCTTGTTTTTTTCACTTTTTCTTTGAAACCATCTTCCATGTTTATGCCCAAACAAGCTTTCTAAACCACAGCTCTGATCAGACTCCATCACTGGCCTAAAAACTGGATAGTCTCCCATTGCCTGAAGAATCAAGCCTTAATCATGCAATATGGCCCCAAGACCCTGTGCAATCTGGTCTATAGCCTACGTTTCCAAGCTAACTCAGAATCATCTTGCCCTTCTGAGGAATTAAAAGGGCATCCGTTCCTCAAAACACCCTCTACCGTTTGGCAGAAGTCTGTCATAATATACTTATTTAAAAAAAAAAATTTTATTGCGATATAATTTATATACAAAAATTTCACCCATTTTAGGTGTAACTTGATGATTTCAGTAAATTTATGGAGTTGTGCAGCCATTAGCACAATCTAAACACTGGTGTTTCATTATTATTTTTTCTTGTTTACTTTTATTTTACTTTTTAACATTTTGAAGAGTGTGGCCATTTATTTTTTTATTTTTAACATGTTTATTATAAGTGCTTTACAATGGTGGGTTAGTTTCTGCGTTATAACAAAGTGAGTCAGCTAAACATATACATATATCCCCATATCTCATCCCTCTTGCGTCTCGCTCTTACCCTCCCTATCCCACCCCTCTAGGTGGTCACAAAGCACCGAGCTGATTTTGCTGTGCTATGCGGCTGCTTCCCACTAGCTATCTATTTTACATTTGGTAGTGTATGTATGTCCATGCCAACTCTCACTTCGTCCCAGCTTACCTTTCCCCCTCCCCATGTCCTCAAGTCCATTCTCTACATCTGTGTCTTTATTCCTGTCCTGCTCCTAGATTCTTCAGAACCAATTTTTTTTTTTTTTTAGATTCCATATATATGTGTTAGCACACTGTATTGTTTTTCTCTTTCTGACTTACTTCACTCTGTATGACAGACTCTAGGTCCATCCACCTCACTACAGATAACTCAATTTCATTTCTTTTTATGGCTGAGTATATTCCATTCCATTGTATATATGTGCCACATCTTCTTTATCCATTCATCTGTCTATGGACACTTAGGTGCCTTCCATGACCTGGCCATTGTAAATAGAGCTGCAATGAACATTGTGGTACATGACTCTGTTTGAACTATGGTTTTCTCAGGGTATATGCCCAGTAGTGGGATTGCTGGGTCATATGCTAGCTCTCTTTTTAGTTTTTTTAAAGGAGCCTCCATACTGTTCTCCATAGTGGCTGTATCAATTTACATTCCCACCAACAGTGCAAGAGGGGTCCCTTTTCTCCACACCCTCTCCAGCATTTATTGTTTGTAGATTTTTTGATGATGGCCATTCTGACTGGTGTGAGGTGATGCCTCATTGTAGGTTTGATTTGCATTTCTCTAATGATTAATGATGTTGAGCATCCTTTCATGTGTTTGTTGGTTATCTGTATATCTTCTTTGCAGAAATGTCTATTTAGGTCTTCTGCCCATTTTTGGATTGGGTTGTTTGTTTTTTTTGATATTGAGCTGCATGAGCTGATTGTATATTTTGGAGATTAATCCTTTGTCAGTTGCTTCATTTGCAAATATTTTCTACAATTCTGAGGGTTGTCTTTTTGTCTCGTTTATGGTTTCCTTTGCTGTGCAAAAGCTTTTAAGTTTCATTAGGTCCTATTTGTTTATTTTTGTTTTTATTTCCATTTCTCTAGGAGGTGGGTCAAAAAGGATCTTGCTGTGATTTATGTCATAGAGTGTTCTGCCTACGTTTTCCTCTAAGAGGTTTATAGTGTCTGGCCTTACATTTAGGTCTTTAGTCCATTTTGAGTTTACTTTTGTGTATGGTGTTAGGGAGTGTTCTAATTTCATTCTTCGACATGTAGATGCCCAGTTTTCCCTGCACCACTTATACAAGAGGCTGTCTTTCCTAAATTGTATATTCTTGCCTCTGTTTTCAAATATAAGGTGACCATATGTGTGTAGGTTTATCTCTGGGCTTTCTATCCTGTTTCATTGATCTATATTTCTGTTTTTGTGCCAGTATCATACTGTCTTGATTACTGTAGCTTTGTAGTATAGTCTGAAGTCAGGGAGCCTGATTCCTCCAGTTCTGTTATTCTTTCTCAAGATTGCTTTGGCTATTCAGGCTCTTTTATGTTTCCATACAAATTGTGAAAATTTTTGTTCTAGTTCTGTGAAAAATGGCAGTGGTTGTTTGATAGGGATTGCATTGACTCTGTAGATTGCTTTGGGTAGTATAGTCATTTTCACAATGTTGATTCTTCCAATCCAAGAACATGGTATATCTTTCCATCTGTTTGTATTCTCTTTAATTTCTTTCATCAGTTCTTATAGTTGTCTGCATACAGGTCTTTTATATCCTTAGGTAGATTTATTCCTAGGTATGTTATTCTTTATGTTGCAATGGTAAATGGGAGTGTTTCCTAAATTTCTCTTCCAGATTTCTCATCATTAGTGTATAGGAATCCAAGAGATTTCTGTGCATTAATTTTGTATCCTGCTACTTTACCAAATTCATTGATGAGCTCTCGTAGTTTTCTGGTAGCATATTTAGGATTCTTTATTTAGTATCATGTCATCTGCAAACAGTGACAGCTTTACTTCTTTCTGATTTGGATTCCTTTAATTTCTTTTTCTTCTCTGCTTGCTGCAGCTAAAACTTCCAAGACTATGTTGAATACTAGTGGTGAGAGTGGACAACCTTGTCTTGTTCCTGATCTTAGAGGAAATGGTTTCAGTTTTTCACCATTGAGAGCAATGTTGGCTGTGGGTTTGTCATATATGGCCTTTATTATGTTGAGATAAGTTCCTGCTATGGCTACTTTCTGGAGGGTTTTTTTTTTATCATAAATGTGTGTTGAATTTTGTCAAAAGCTTTTTTCCACCTATAGAGATGATCATATCATTTTTCTCCTTCAAGTTGTTAATGTAGTTTATCACATTGATTGATTTGCTTATGTTGAAGAGTGCTTGCATTCCTGGGATAAAACTCACTTGATCATGGTGTATGATCCTTTAATGTGCTGTTAGATTTGGTTTGCTAGTATTTTTCCATCTATGTTCATCAGTGATATTGCCCTGTAGTTTTCTTTTTCTGTGACATCTTTGCCTGGTTTTGGTGTGAGGGTGATGGTGGCCTCATAGAATGAGTTTGGGAGTGTTCCTCCCTCTGCTATATTTTGGAAGAGTTTGAGAAGGATAGGTGTTAGCTCTTCTCTAAATGTTTGGTAGAATTCACCTGAGAAGCCATCTGATCCTGGGATTTTGTTTGTTGGAAGGTTTATAGTCACAGTTTCAATTTCAGTGCTTGTGATTTGTCAGTTTGAATTTTCTATTTCTTCCTGGTTCAGTCTCAGAAGGTTGTGCTTTTCTAAGAATTTGTCCATTTCTTCCAGCTTTTCCATTTTGTTGGCATATAGTTGCTTGTAGTAATCTCTCATGATCCTTGGTATTTCTCCTGGTCAGTTGTTACTTCTCTTTTTTCATTTCTAATTCTATTTATTTGAGTCTTCTCCCTTTTTATCTTGATGAGTCTGGCTAGTGGTTTATCAATTTTGTTTATCTTCTCAAAGAACCAGATTTTAGTTTTATTGATCTTTGCTATTGCTTCCTTCATTTCTTTTTCATTTATTTCTGATCTGATCTTTTTTTTTTTTGATCTGATCTTTATGATTACTTTCCTTCTGCTAACTTTGGGGGTTTTTTTATTCTTCTTTCTCTAATTGCTTTAGGTGTAAGGTTAGGTTGTTTATTTGAGATGCTTCTTGTTTCTTGAGGTAGGATTGTATTGCTCTAAACTTCCCTCTTAGAACTGCTTTTGCTGAATCCCATAGCTTTTGGGTCGTCGTGTATTCATTGTCATTTGTTTCTAGGTACTTTTTAATTTCCTCCTTGCTTTCTTCAGTGATCTCTTGGTAATTTAGTAGTGTATTGTTTAGCCTCCATGTGTTTCTATTTTTTACAGTTTTTTTTTTCCTGTAATTGATATCTAGTCTCATAGAGTTGTGGTCAGAAAAGATACTTGATACAATTTCAATTTTCTTAAATTTACCAAGGCTTGATTTGTGACCCAGGATATGATCTATCCTGGAGAATGTTCTATGAGCACTTGAGAAGAAAGTGTATTTGTTGTTCTTGGATGGAATGTCCTATAAATATCAATTAAGGCCATCTTGTTTAGTGTATCATTTAAATCTGTGTTTCCTTATTTATTTTCATTTTGCATGATCTGTCCATTGGTGAAAGTGGGGTGTTAAAGTCCCCTACTATGATTTTGTTACTGTAGATTTCCCCTTTTATGGCTGTTAGGTTTGCCTTATGTATTGAGGTGCTCCTATTGTGGGTACTTAAATTTTTACAATTGTCATATCTTCTTGTTGGATTGATCCCTTGATCATTATGTAGTGTCCCTCTTTGCCTCTTCTAATAGTCTTTATTTAAAAGTCTATTTTGTCTGATATGAGAATTGCTACTCCAGCCCTCTTCTGATTTCCATTTGCATGGAATATCTTTTTCCATCCCCTCACTTTTAGTCTGTATGTGTCCCCAGGTCTGAAGTGGGTCTCTTATTGACAGCATAGATATGGGTCTTGCTTTTGTATCCATTGAGCCGGTCTATGTCTTTTTGGTTGGAGCATTTAATCCATTTACATTTAAGGTAATTATTGATATATATGTTCCTATTACCATTTTCTTAATTGTTTTGGGTTTGCTATTGTAGGTCTTTTCCTTCTCTTGTGTTTTCTGCCTAGAGAAGTTCCGTTTGCATTTGTTGTAAAGCTGATTTGGTGGTGCTGAATTCTCTTACCTTTTGTTTGTCTGTAAAAGTTTTAATTTCTCCATTGAATCTGAATGAGATCCTTGCTGGGTAATCTTGGTTGTAGGTTTTTCCCTTCATCACTTTAAATATGTCCTGCCACTTCCTCCTGGTTTGCAGAGTTTCTCCTGAAGGATCAGCTGTTAACCTTATGGGGATTCCCTTGTGTGTTATTTATTGCTTTTCCCTTGCTGCTTTTAATATTTTTTCTTTGTATTTAATTTTTGATAGTTTGATTAATATGTGTCTTGGTGTGTTTCTCCTTGGATTTATCTTGTATGGGACTCTCTGCACTTCCTGAACTTGATTGACTAGTTCCTTTCCCATATTAAGGAAGTTTTCAACTATAATCTCTTCAAATGTTTTCTCAGTCCCTTTCTTTTTCTCTTCTTCTTCTGGGAACCCTATAAATCGAATGTGGTGCTTTTAATATTGTCCCAGAAGTCTCTGAGACTGTCCTGAATTCTTTTCATGCCTTTCTCTTTATTCTGCTCTGTGGTTGTTATTTCCACTATTTTATCTTCCAGGTCACTTATCCGTTCTTCTGCTTCATTTATTCTGCTATTGATTCCTTCTAAAGAATTTTTAATTTCATTTAATGTGTTGTTCACCTTTGTTTGTTTACTCTTTATTTCTTCTAGGTCCTTGTTAAATGTTTCTTGTATTTTCTCCATCCTATTTCCAAGAGTTTGGATCCTCTTTACTATCATTACTCTGAATTCTTTTTCAGTTAGACTGCCTATTTCTTCTTCATTTGTTCGGTCTGGTGGGTTTTTACCTTGCTCCTTCATCTGCTGTGTGTTTCTCTGTCTTCTCATTTTGTTTAACTTACTGTGTTTGGAGTCTCCTTTTCACAGGCTGCTGTTTTGTAATTCCCATTATTTTTGGTGTTTGCCCCCAGTGGCTAAGCTTGATTCATTTGGTTTTGTACATTTTCTGGTGGAGGGGACTGGTGCCAGTGTTTTGGTGGATGAGGCTGGATCTTGTCTTTCTGGTGGGAGAACCATATCCGGTGGTATATATTGGGGTATCTGTGACCTTATTATGATTTTAGGCAGCCTCTCTGCTAATGGGTAGGGTTGTGTTCCTGTCTTGCTAGTTGTTTGACATAGGGTGTCCAGCACTGTAGCTTGCTGGTCATTGAGCAGAGCTGGGTTTTGCATTGAGATGGAGATTTCTGGGAGAGCTTTTGCCATTTGATATTACATGGAGCTGGGAGGTCTTTGGTGGACCACTATCTTGAACTCGGCTCTCCCACCTCAGTGGCACAGGCCTGACACCCAGACAGAGCACCAAGACCCTTTTGGGAAGTTTGAGGTCTTCTGCCAGTGTTCAGTAGGTGTTCTTTAGGAGTTGTTCCACATATAGATGTATTTCTGATGTATTTGTGGGGAGGAAGGTGATCTCCACATCTTATTCTCCGCCATCTTGAAGGTCTTCAACACAAGTGTTTTAGAATGCTTCCAATACCTGAAAAATATTCTTTTTTCTTGTTTGCAGTAAATCCCTATTCTTGTCATTTCATGTAAATGAATCATGCAATATGCAGCTTGCATCTGATATCTAGTAAAATATTTTTGAGGTTCATTCATATAATATGTACCAGTGGTCCATTTCTATTTTATTGCTAATTGTATTCTATTATATTTGATATTCATACTAATAAAGCATATTTTATTTATGCATTTACAAGTTGATGGACATTTGGACTGCTTGTACATTTTAGCCATTATGACTAACATGGCTATGATCATTTGTATACAAGTTTTTGTTTGTACATATGTTTTCATTTCTCATTTCATTTCAAATTCTCTTGGAATGGAATTTCTAGGTCATAGGGTAAATTCATGTTTAACATTGTAAGAAACTTTCAAACTGTCTTCCAAAGTGGCTGCTCCTTTTACATTCCCACTGTAATGTTTAAGAACTCCAGTTTCTCCACATCCTTACCAACACTTGTTATTATCTGTCTTTAATATTATCATAGTTATCCTAAAGGGTATATAGTGTTATATCATTCCAGTTTTCATTTTCAAAAATACTAATGATGTTGTCCATCATGTTTTGTTGATCTATGTGTCTACCCCTCGAACAATACTATAGTGTCTTGATTACTGTAGCTATATAACAAGCCTTAATATTAGGAAGAATGTTTCCTCCACTTTATCATTTTTCATCAAGATTGCTGTAGCCATAGAGTCTGTGGCTTTTCATACATATTTTAGAATAAACCTGTCCATGTCTAGGAAAACCTTGCTCAAATTTTGTAGGAATTGCATGAAAACTGTGGTTCATTTTAAGGAGAAGTGTCATCTTTACTGTATTGACTCTTCCAATCCATGAACACAGTATGTATCACCATTTATTTAGGTTTTCTTTGAGCTCTTTCATTAGCACTTTGTAGGTTTCAGTGTACAAGTCCT
Organism: Phocoena phocoena; assembly: GCF_963924675.1. Classification (NCBI taxonomy): domain Eukaryota; kingdom Metazoa; phylum Chordata; class Mammalia; order Artiodactyla; family Phocoenidae; genus Phocoena; species Phocoena phocoena. The sequence continues at coordinate 7,639,950 of NC_089227.1, forward strand.
GGACATGCTTGTTAGATGTACACCTGTTTCATTTTTCTTGGTTGTTATAATTGTATTTTAATTATGGTTTCCGTGTGCTGGGTGGATTTATGTCCTTATTCATGGGTGTGGCATCCTGGTGGGGAGGAAGAACTATGAGGAGGATGTAGGGAGGAGGATGTGCACTCAGGTCCTACCTTCATCTCTTTCCCCTTTGTGATCCTGGGTAAGTCATTGACGCTCAGGTGATGATTAATACCTACCTCACAGGAGTCAGGACAACCCAAATTCTATTTAAAATGCAACCAAGTATTGGTGCTTCTGTCCTTATCAGACTGGTATACTTTCCACGTTTAATAGCTATCCACATATTAATAAAAAAACCTTTGATATGCCACTTTGTAAATGAAGGGCAAGGATCATGAAACCTGGCTTAGGAAGATAAAGCAAAACAAAATGAACTGTATCATGACATGCATAAGAAATATAAGTTTGGAGGAAAGTAACAATGAAATGATGGATAGAAGAGGACTGAGCAACACAGTAGTGGGTGAGATGCCTGTACAGGATTAGCAGCCAGTGAGAAATTCAGTTTTGGGAGTGAGAAAAGAACCACAGAATAAAAACATATCTAATATTCAAGTTTAATTTCTTTTAAAATTTATTTATTTATTTATTTTTGGCTGTGTTGGGTCTTTGTTTCTGTGTGAGGGCTTTCTCTAGTTGTAGCAAGCAGGGGCCCCTCTTCATCACGGTGCGCGGGCCTCTCACTGTCGTGGCCTCTCTTGTTGTGGAGCACAAGCTCCAGATGCGCAGGCTCAGTAGTTGTGGCTAAGTTGCTCCATGGCATGTGGGATCTTCCCAGACCAGGGGTTGAACCCGTGTCCCCTGCATTGGCAGGCAGATTCTCAACCACTGCACCACCAGGGAAGCCCCAAGTTTATTTTTTAAAAATCTCCTTTTTTTTTTTTGCTGTTTAGTGCTGCGTTGTTGCCCTCCACTGTCACTGAAAACAAAATTCATTAAAATCTGGAATCCACAGATGCTCTATGTGGATGGGCAGTAGACTGGGATCGAGAATGGACAAGAGGAGAGATGAGCCACACCCTCTGGGAGATGAAAATAAAAGTTCAGTTTAAAATAAGGAAATTGGAGCTGAGTAGGGTAAGCCATCAGGAAGTGACGAAAATCTTGGAGAAAGCAGGGATTCATGCCAATTTAAGGTGGACCTCGTAGGACAGACAACATGACATTAATTGGCACCTGTGTTTTCTAAGACACGCATGACAAGTGTGGGTGGATGTGCTCCCCTCAGCACTTCCTACCATGGTTGGAGAGTCATGGCGTCCCAGAGCACATGCCTGAGCTGGATGGCAGTGACCAGGCTCCTCAACTGTCGTGTGGGACAACGCGTATACTGACTTTATAAGAGTGTTGGGACATAGATTTGTACAGTACCTCACACATATACACGCTTAAAACCTCTCGACTATGGCTTATGTTAAAACTGGGTTTAAGTCCCAGGGACATATGTTACTGAGCATCTTCCAGCTCCCGGAGGAATGCCTGGCACACAGCAAACAGTAAGGAGGTGTGCAGAGAATGGACTGAATGAATAAACGTGGGTAATTTCTGCCAAACATTTAATCCTCAGGATCTTCGTCGGATGACTCAAGTCTATCATTCTAAGCAGGCATTAAGTTGAATACTGTAAACATTCTTTTAAAATTCCCAAATCCGTTTACATGAACCAGCCAAAACCCTCTGAAAATACTGTCATGAGGGATAGGGGAGGAAAGAATGCTCAGGATCATCTCAAAGTACCTGCAGAATATTGTCCTTACAATGGTCCCCTTCTACACTAACGCTTCCCAGCTGCTCTGTGCACAGGTTCCACGAGAAGACATGGTGAAAATGTCTAGGAAGCTAGAAATCACCTCTACTCCAGGGAAATGCTTGAATGCATTTAGCATCGCCGTCTTTGCAGACTGGTATCTTGCTGGCTGTCCAAGGTCCCAGAGAGACAGTCACTGGTAAATGAGTCAAGCAAAGTGTCCTGTAAGCCAGGAGATAAGTAAAGTTGCCTAATACAAACCAGGCCTTTGACATTTGTTATTTAGATTTAGAGGTTCTTTTCATGGTCAAAATATTTGCGTTTCCTTCAGATGCCTTCCAAGAGAGTTTATCTTAACATTGAGGCTAGCTGGAGTTTCAAGTCGAGCAAAGATTAGGGTCACACAGAGCAGTCTCGGTCTCTTCTCAAACAGCTTTTGCGAAGGAGCAGCTGTGGTATCATCGCAAGAGGCCTGACCATAGAGGAGCAGCAGAGGGTATGGGTGGAATGTGGCCATTAGCGAGCCCCTTAGCCACTCTGGGCCTCGCTTCCAGCAGGACAGCCAGGGCTCTCTGATTTCCGCGTCTGTGAGCATCATGACTGGTGGGAGAAGGGATGACTAGTGTGAGAACTGTAATTGGTGACTGCCTGCAGGGTGCGCGCCAAGGAGGGGGGGGGCAAACTCTCATCACATACTTTTCTAATTTAATCCTGAGAACAACCTGGTGAAGTAGATCACAACGGAGTGGAAGTTTTACAGGTGAGGAGAGAGTTCAAAGGTCCATCGGAGGTGGGTGGGTCGAAATCATCCAGGTTCACATGGGTGCAGTGATTTGGAAGCCCACACTGGATGAAAAAAAATCATGGAGAAGTCATTCCATCCTCTCAGATTCCTTTTTTTTTTTTTTTTTTGCGGTACGCGGGCCTCTCACTGCTGTGGCCTCCCCCATTGCGGAGCACAGGCTCCGGACGCGCAGGCTCAGCGGCCATGGCTCACGGGCCCAGCTGCTCCGCAGCATGTGGGATCTTCCCGGACCGGGGCACGAACCTGTGTCCCCTGCTTCGGCAGGCGGACTCTCAACCACTGCGCCACCAGAGAAGCCCTCAGATTCCATTTTTAATTGAAGTGAAATGCCCATAAAATGCATGAGCTTCAATCTGCATCTCTTTCTAAGTGGCTCAGCATTATGTCATTGACAACTGATTTTTTTCATGTTCAAAAATTGACTTGGGTCTGGCCTTTTAACTTTCCTACAACAGGGTGCCAATTTTTACTCTGCCCATATAATAGAATCTACCAGTTTCCATTAAAATGCATTAATTTAGCTTGTTTTTTTTTTTTTAAAAGAAAATCCTAAATAAAGAACTGGCTCACCCCAAAGTCCTAGCATTCTCAAAGAAACTGACTTTGGCTGGATCCATCTTATCTGCCTCTTTTCTTCAGGCAGGAGAAAACACACCACCACAGTAACGTGCTCTTTAGAGCCTGAGTTTTTCTCATGTTTTACAAAAGCGACCCAGGTTGCCCTCCTGGACTGTGAAGCGTGGAGTCAGGAAGTTGGGGGCCTGGTACAACCCAGAGTCAATGTTCTATGGTCCTGCCCAGGCTGGAGGCCAATTTTCCAGCCCACACTCTTGCCAACATCCAACCCTGGCATTGAGTGACAGCCTTCTGGGAGGCTGAAGCTGACTCTGTCGTCTGCTGCAAGCCCTTGGGCAGCAAGTTCTCCCATGAGCGAGGGGAGGTGACTCTCAGAACATGAGGGCATCTTTGGTCCACGGCAGGCATAGAACTAAAAAGAAAATCTAAAGTTTCAATTTGCCAGTTTAAGAGTAGAAAAATTATGAATCTGTGCCCATTTCTTAAGCTAAGTTTTAAAGCTTGTGACCTCACAAATAAAAAGAAACTTTTTCTTGTCGTGGCTTCGACACCTGACTATAAATCCATGTGTGTTATAGATCAAAGCAAGAACCTTCCCACAGCTAAATGCCAAGAATGGCTGATATGCGAAGTGGAAAATGTTTCCCGTGGGGCTAAAAAGTGAAAAGAATTGGGTGAGTATAAAATTATAAGACTAGAATTTGATTATAGAATTATAAAACTGCAATTTAAATATTATTACTTTTATTGGATTTTAAGTAAAACAGATTTCAAATTTAGAAAAATTACTAAATTTTTACAAGTTTTTCAACAAAGACAAGTGTACATTTAATGTACTTTCTGATATCTGGCCTCATAAAGAAACTAAAAATATACTCCAGAAAATGTCCTGCTGATAAGAAACACTTAAATCTATCTTACTATTTGAGAGAACCCCGATTAGTTTACCATTTTAGAAAGTTAACCAGTATACAGACCAAGACCTATCTGGCTTAGAGTACAAATCTGGTGGTCCCCGGAAATTGCTCTCAGGAGGCTCTTGGGGCCTTTCTGAGCTGTGCTCCCATGGACCTTCTACAGGGATGCACAGCCAAGATAAAGCTGCCTTCTATAAAGGTTGGGCTCATTCTGGACTCACGTCAGGGTTCATACAGCCGCGTTCGGGCCCAGATGTCAACTCATAGCCACAAGGAGAGAAGAGGTTTTAACTTAAGACTTCATGAAGACGAGAAAAGAAAGTAATGACTGAACTCAAATGAAACCTCCGGTTTTGAATGCATGTACAGTACAGTCGGCCTAGGCTCAGTGTCTCTGGCCCTACTCCCTCAGGACTGTGAGAGCCCTTTGCCGGCACATGTGACTGATCAACTTCTGTTGAGGCCCAGGTACGTGCCTGACAGTGATGGCTGTCTTGTGCAATCCTGTGCTGAGATGCCACTTTCCCACATCAGGGCTCTTATTTGTCTTTGGGAAAAGTCCATGCTTGCTACAGTAACTCTAAATTCAAATTTGAACTGATTATCTATGCGATGAGGGGGGCTAGTCCTCTTGGCTGTGCTATATTTAATGCCTGCCATACATTTATTCTAAGGGGGAAAGCTTTCCACTAGTAGAGAAATTCCTGCCTGGCTCTGTTCTCAGAGACACAGCTGGGCCTCTGTTGCTTCTCTTGGAAATGTGCTGATGCCTTGGCAGTGACCAGCCTCACCTCTGCCTGCCCAGCTGAGAGAGTCTCAGGCTGATGGGCCGTAAGCTCAGCAACCATGATGCTCAATGGTTTCCTCACTTCCGATGTTCCATTATTGCTGTGGAAACATATAGAAAATACCTACATGTGTTATAAACCCAACAATACTATATTCTAATTATTATTCTAATGTCTTTGAAGTACTTATGTGTTTTCTGGTGCTCTCCATCTCTTCTTGTGGGTTTGGATTACCATCTTGCCAGTATCACTTCCATTCCACTTGAAGGACATCCTTTAGTATTCCTTGTAAGGTAGTGTTTTGATCAGTTCTGAATGCTACAACAAAGTACCATAGGTTGATTGGCTTATAAACATTAGGCGTTGGTTTCTCACAATCCTGGAGGCTGGAAGTCTGAGATCAGGGTGCCAGTATGGTCGGGTGCTGGTAAGAGCCTGTCTTCTGGGTTGAAGACTGCCTACTTCTTTTATCCTTACATTGTAGAAGGAGAGGAAGGGACCTCTTTGGGGCCCCTTCTTTAAGATCATTAATTCCATTTGTGAGGGCTCTATCCTCATGACCTAATTACTTTTAAAAGTCCCACCTCCTAATACCATCACCTTGGGGGTTAGAATTTCAACAAATGAATTATGGGGGTGACACACACAATCAGACCGTAACAGGTCTGCTAGCATGGAGCTGTCTTAGCCTTTGTGTGTCTGGGGATGATGTTATTTGGCTTCTACTATGAAGAGTGTTGAAAAGAGCTAGTGGCCTCCACCTACTCCCTCTTTCCTCCCCATCCTTTTATTTTTGGTTAATCTCGCAAGGCCACTTGCTAGCCATTTGCCTTTCAAGCCCTCTCCAATCAGCTAGAGGGAAGATCTGCTCTGCACTCTCTGGTCTCCATTTTCACCATCATTCATTCCATTTATAAATCTAGACTTGTCACTGCTTCCCCTACGGGGCTCCACTTGGGTCCTCCTCGCAGGGGTTCTCCTCAGTGCCCCTTCATTGTCCTGAAGAGGGTCTTTGATTTATGAGTTTGCAGCAGGTACAGGCCTGGACCACAGCAGCCCCGTTCAGATTGGTCTGGACTTTCCATTGTCTCACCCACAAGTGGAGAGCGAGATACCCCATGCCCTCAAACCTTGTGCCTCCCAAGGGGCCTGGCTTGATGGGGACAGGGCTCTCTCCTCCTCAGGCCCATAGAACTGCCTGCTACTGCCTTTGTCTCTGTGATTCTTATGTGACCCAAGTTCTTATCTTTGGATTTTTCGTTCTGATCTTTGGATTTTTCTCTACATAATCACATATTCAGATAAATACAGTTTTATTTTTTCCAGTCCACAATTTATATTTCATGTCATATTGTACTGACAATGTCTTCCTCAACAATGTTGAATCATCACGGTGTTATTGGGGTCTTTTCTGTCTCAATCTCTCTCTCTCTTTCCGTTTCTCATATTCCTGGTATCACTGAGAATCAGCTAATGTTTCCAAGTTAGGAGCAGCTGCTTTGAAGTGAGTACTCTTCTTTGTGTTAGGCAAACACCATCTTATTCTTATTTTTGAATTTCAAAGTATATTTATTAGCTATTATTTAAGGATTTCAATCACTATCTTGTGAGATTAGTTCTGCAGTTTTTCTTTTCTGATCTACATTAATTATACTTTCATATCAGCATTAAGTATGCTTGGTAAAATAAATATTTTTCATCTTTTTATATATTTTAATTTTAATGTTTCTTGAAAATATGATAAATTTAATGTCTTGAAGTCTTTGTGACTATAATCTCTTTGGAAGTCAGAAATTTCTTCCGGGAGTCTCATTTTAGCTTTGGTTGTTATTTCTTCTAATTTATTGGGGATCACCTAACACCTAATTGCAGATTATAGAACTACTGAGAATAATAAGGAAGCACATGGCAATGCCTCCAGGGCACCTAAGCCTATTAATAGTCCTACAAGACAGGTATCTGCTAATGTTACAGAAGGAAAAACTGAGGCTCAGAGAGTTTTACTGACTTAGTCCCTTTCCCACAGGACAGTGGAGAAAGAACTTTCCCTTGAACTTGAATCTTTGAAAATCTTGTGTTCTTATTTCTCCTGCATCAAGCCAAGTCTGGTGACTACTGTTTATATTAATTATTATTTCTTCCAAGTTGTTAAAGGAAATAGCTCAAAGAACAGTACATTCCTGACCGTCGTGAGTTTCCTCTGAGCCCTCACTCAGCCATGCAGAATGTTTCCCCGACGTTGCCACAAGCCAGTGCATCTCACAGGAGCGGCAGCAAGGCGGGTTCCCGTGTGAAAGGTCTGGTTCTGGTTTAGGTCGGCTGGTCTAAGTCTTCCGAACCATTTGTTGTGTCTGAGGCTTCAAAACCAGGTGGCCCATTTCCCAGATATGTTGTTGGCAATTCTGAATATTTTTCCCTAAAGTCAGAAGTTCTGTCTGTAGCTTTTTCCGGATTTCTTCTCATTGACATTTTTCATTAGTCTAGGTTTTGTTTGCCGTAGAAAACCACTGTGGTCAAACAGCCTTTCACAGCCCTTCCTACTGGTGTTGGCTCAGACTCAACTGGGCAAGCATGTGTCTTCTCGTTGCCCATCACTGCTGACCACAGGCTGGGTTGCCTGGAAAGGCAAAGAGAACTTTTCAGATTTTGATGGGATGCCATGCATGTCCATGTCAACCAGCAGAGGCCCTGGCAGGGAGATCCTTACAAGGAGGTCTCCTCCTGTTCTGTTTCTCATGCTGTCCAATTCCACACATCAGGGAATTCTGTGTATTGAAACTAGAAAGTTTCTGAGGAATACTAGAGTCTTTCGCAGCTTCCTCTGCAACCTGTGCAAATACCATGAGAACTGAATTCTAATATGCATACTCTTATTTAAAATAGATATTCTTGACATTTCTTTGTTCAGCTTCACTGCGGTATATGTAACCTACCAACTGTTACACTTATTTACTGTATGCATTTTGACGAGTTTGGATATTGCCTGCGCCCCTGATACCATCACCACGAAATGAGAAACACATCCATTACGTCCATGAGATTTCTTGTGTCCCCCTTGCCTTTTTTTTGTGCTAAGAACACATAGCATGAGACCTACCCTCTTAACAAGTTTTTAGGTGCACAATGCTAAATGGTTAGCTATAGGCACTACGGTGTACAGAAGGTCTCTAGAATGTATTTATCTTGTATAACTGTAACTTTATACCTACTGCACATCTCCCCATTTCTCCCTCCACCCAGCCCCTGGCAACCACCATTCTACTCTCTGCTTCTATGGGTCTATTTTAGATTCCTCATGTTAAGTGGAATCAAGCAGTATTTGTCCTTATTTCACTTAGTGTAATGTCCTCCAATCTCCTCCATGTTGTTGCAAATGATAGGATTTCCTTCTTGTTTAAGACTGAATAATACTCTGCTGTGTGTATCCATATCTATCTCTATATCTACATCTAGCTATATCTATATCTATCTATACCTATATCTGCATCTATCTCTATCTACATCTATATCTATATATCTACATCTACATCTATATCTATCTATATCTATACCTATATCTATCTATACCTATCTATCTATACCTATATCTATACCTATATCTATCTATATCTATACCCACATCTATCTCTATCTAAATCTCTATCTACATTTATTTCTATATCTACATCTACATCTATATCTATCTATATCTATCAATATCTACCTCTATATCTATATCTATACCTATATCTATATCCATCTATATCTATACCTACATCTACATCTATTTATCTCTATCTCTATCTATCTAAATCTCTATCTATCTACATTTATTTCTATATCTACATCTACATCTACCTCTATATATATCTATATCTATCAATATTTATCTCTATATCGATATCTATCTATATCTATCTATATCTACATCTATCTATATCTATCTACATCTACATCTATCTATATCTTTATCTATCTATATCTATCTATATCTTTCTATATCTACATCTATATCTATCTATATCTATATGTACATCTATCTATGTCTATACCTATCTATATCTATCAGTATATACCTCTATATCTATCTATATCTTTCTATATCTACATCTATATCTACATCTACATCTATCTATATCTATACCTATCTATATCTATCAATATATACCTCTATATCTATCTGTATCTATCTATACCTATATCTACATCTATGTCTATATCTACATCTACATCTACCTATCTATATCTCTATCATCTCTATCTCTCTCTATCTCTATCTATCTATATCTATATGTCTATCTCACATTTTCTTTATCCTTTCCTGTGTCAGTGGACATTTGGCTTGTTGTTAAATCTTGGCTATTGTGAGTAGTGCTGCGGTGAACATGGGAGCGCAGATTTCTCTTCAAGATCCTGCTTTCAATTCTTTTGGAATTGAAAAAGAGTGGGGTTGCTGGTAGATGAAAGGGCAGGGAACTTGAAATCACATGATCTGGGATGCAGTTTCTGATCAGCTGCACTGGCGTGTGACCATGGGAGGGCCCTACGAGGTCCTTGAGCACCAGCTTATTCACAAGGACACCATGCATGCCGCCCAGCAGGCCTTCACCAGATCCCAGGTGATGGATGAAACAGCCTGTCTCATGGAGCGCTCGTTAAAATCATGAGAAACGAAGTCTGTAGCAGCCTTTGGGATGAGCCTCTGGGGTAGCAAGTCTTCCCCTGGAGAAGTGGGGGAGCAGGGCAGGATGCTGGTGGAGCGGGCTGTTCCCCTGTTCCTCCTTCACACTGATGTGAACACCAGAGCACAACTGGCACGTCCTTCCTGCCTCACTCATGAGAGACCCCTTCCGGGTGGCTCCCCTGCAGCACCCCTGCACGGAGAGGCTGAGCACATTCACTCTTTCCATGGTCCTCATCCTCAGACCGGTGGAGGGCTGACTGCATTGTACAGCATGGTTTCATGAAAAATTTTCGGTTTAGTCACCCTTGGGGTTTGAGCCAACATCTTCAGGAGGTAAAAAATGACTCTGTTTACTGACCAAACAAAACAACTCCAGTGCAACTTCTACTAATGTTTTACGAAGCATAATATTTTTGTTTCTTTCTTAGGAAGTTCCTGTAATTCTTAAACATTTCAAGAACTTTATGGTTCACTTCTTGTTATTTTGTTAGTTGTGTCCTGGATACAGTTTATATGTGGAGTGTAAGCGCACTTCAGTTTATTGCTGTGTGAACAAAGGCTCTATTGCTGACACGAGACCTGGTTGGCAATCTATTTAGACACAGGGATGCATGGACAGGGAACTGCGAGGTGTCCAGGGGTTCTTCCCTTCCATCTGGCTCATGAAATTGGCTTTAACTGATTTCAGTTACGTGTGTAAACGAGAATGACGTCTGAGTTTTCTTGTTTCACAGACAACCTAGAAAAAAATAAAAACATTTAAGTATATTTTTAAGAGTCTAAAAATGCAGCTTTTTCCCATATTAATTTTTTTCTAGATTGATTCATTCTGTATTGAAAGTTAATGAAAGGCAAGATATTTTGCTTCTAGGTGAGCATCCTAATATTTTAAGAATAGTTTATTTGCTTATCTGCTTGCTCTTTATTGATCTTACTCCAGTGATCTTCTCTGGACAACAATGCGTACAGTAAGGAACACAAGATGGGAAATGGCCTCAGGTCTGCCCTTATGGAATTTGGTAGCTAGTGATAACAATGAAATCACCCCACCTTTTAGCCTGTTTTGAGATGCAAGTAACAGAAGAGTTGGCTAATGGACTGAGTGTCTTGGGACCTCTGTTTTTCTCAGGAGTACCAGGAGAGTGATTCCAGTGGGATGGGGGACTAGGGGTGTGTAGCAACTCCTCTCTCGGGAGCCGAGACCCTTCTAGAATAGCGGTTACCAGCATAGCTGTTGGACCCTGATGGCTGGGGCTGAATCCTGGGTCAACCCCTTACTAGATGTGGGTTGTGTGCGAGTTACTCAGCCTCTTTCTCTCACTTTCCCCATCTGTGCAGTTTCCACGAGGTGGGAGGTGATTTCGCACAGCAAGCACTCTGTGTGTTAGATGCCACAGCTCTGGGTCCCTCACAGCTGCCTGAGGCACAGGCAGGAGTGGTCTCCACACGTGGGGTTCGGCCCCTGACAGGAAATGGGCGCTGTGTGAGACAAAGTAGGCGTCCAGACTTCTCCTGGGATCTGGCAGAGCTCCTTGGAATTCTTCCTGAAATCGTTCTTAATTTTTCAGAAACCCCCGAAATTTGCTAAAACGTCATTTTCAAATTAACGAAGAATTATTAAGCACCTATTGTGATGTTTGTCACAAAGTTCTATGCTCAGTGCTAAGCCCCGAGGACACCTGGATAATCACCAACACATTTCTAACCCTCCCTTACCTCCTAGTGCAGTAAAAAGGTTGGCTTGAATGAAAGCATTGCTTTCATGTGGGAATGTTCTAGAAAGGGAGAGTAAGCTGGGGATAAAACATAGAGGAGATAGAGGAGGAAAAGGACGACAGGTACGGAAAAGCCAGATTTTCCCTCTTTACTTATGAGCCATGTGTACCTAATGAGGTAGCTAATAAGATGCATGTGTTGGATTTCAAAGGCACCCAGGACTCAAATTCCTAGACAAGAATGTCTCAGCGGTGAGAGTCACCTGTTGCTTCTGGAAGTACTGAAATTCATGCATCATACAGGTGGATGGATGAAGAACATTATCAGGCCAGAATTTTGGTATAATAGGGAAATGGATTTCATAAGAAAAGTCTGTCATTAAAAAGAAAAAAAAAAAGAAGAAGAAGACAAAGGCCAGGAAGGAGGAGAGATAAGATGTCATGGTGTTGGGACTCTGGATCTAGACATGACGTCAGGGTAGGGAATTTGGATCGAACTTCCTTCTCTCCGAGGACGAGTGGAAAGCTGCACAAAATATTTAGTAAAATCCCTCTGGCTACTGAGTGGAGAGTGTCCGTTAGGGAGATAAGAATGGAAGCAGGGAGATAATTTATGGACATAGATTATTAGGCCAATCGAGAAGTAATAGTCATCTGAACCATAAAGTTAGCAATGTAAATAAATATTTCACTGGAATAATTGGAAGGATTTGGTAATATTGAACAGGGAAGAATCAAGAATCACTCTTAGTTTTTAATTTTGATCAAGTAGTTAGATGGTGGGCACCTTTAATGGGGAGGAGAAGATTTGAGGAAGGTCAAGTTTGGACAAGTATATGCTGAGATGCCTGTGGCATCTCCAAGGTAGATATCAAACAGACAGTTGGACATTGTGTTTGTTTGCTAGGGTTGCCATAACAAATACCACAGACTGAGGGTTTTTAACAATAGAAATTCATTTTCTCACAGTTCTGGAGGCTGGAAGTCTGAGATCAAAGTATTGGCAGGTTTGGTTTCTTCCAAGACTTTGACTTGCAGATGGCAGCCTGTTGCATCCTCACATGGTGTTTCCTCTGTGTGTATCCATCCCTGGTATCCCTCCGCGTACCAATTTTCTCTTCTTAATGAGGACACCAGTTAGATTGGATTAGGCCTATTCAAACTGCCCCATTTTAACTTAATCACCTCTTTAAAGGCCCTATCTCTAAATATGGCCAAATTTTAACTTACTGGGGATAAGGTCTTCAACATATGAGTTTTAGGGGTAAAGCACAATTTAGTCCATGACAGATAGACACACTGGGGCAGGAAATGAAGTTTTGGTTGGAGATATAAATTTGGGAGTTTTTGCATAGAGATGGTATTTAAAGTCATGGGAAAGAATACAATCAGTGGGAAAGAGGGAGGGGGGAGAGAGAGAGAGAGAGAAAGAGGGAGAGAGAGGAAGAGAGAGAGAGAGGGAGAGAAGGTGAGAGAGAAGAAAAGGGGGGGAGGAGGGAGAGGGAGAGGAGCGGGGAGGAGAAGGAAGAAGAGAAGAAGAGAAAAAGAAGCTCTGAGAGCTCATTTATCTCTTGGAGCATAACTATAATCTTTATGAACATTATTTATGATCTTTACCATTAAGATGACAGCTAAGAAAGGAGGAGGACCTCAACTCAGAGCCAACAGAAGAGCAGCCAGACATATGAGATGAAAACCAGTGGAATGCTGTGCCTTGAAATTCAAGAGAACATTATGCTCAGAGAAAGTGACATTGGACAACTGTGCTGAATTTTGCCAAGGGGTCTAGTGAATTTGTCTGAAAGGTCAGGAGGAAAGAGGCTTTCTTGTATAGAGAGGCATAAAGATGCTAGAAAGAAATGTTGTGGAGGCATGGGATGAGAGGTGACCAGACAGTTGAAAAGGAATGTATTTCTCTGAGATAAATTCTTTTTTTTTTTTTTTTTTTTTGCGGTACGTGGGCCTCTCACTGTTGTGGCCTCTCCCTTTGCAGAGCACAGGCTCTGGACGCGTAGGCTCAGCAGCCATGGCTCACGGGCCCAGCCGCTCCGCAGCATGTGGGATCTTCCCGGACCGGGGCACAAACCCATGTCCCCTGCATCGGCAGGCGGACTCTCAACCACTGCACCACCAGGGAAGCCCCCTGAGATCAATTCTTGAAGGGGCTATTTTCCAAGTAGGAAGGGAAACTAAAGTGCTCACTGAACTGAGTAGGAAATTTGAGATGGAAAAAGGAAGTAGGCAACTTCGTAAAGTGTGATTATGAAGTTTATTTTGGGTAAATTAAGTACAGGCAGGTTTGGGTGGATGATGATGATCCAGAGGCACTCGCAGCTGCATTCTGTCCCTGAAATGGGCACGTAGAGGGGCTGAAGCCAAAGACAGAATCTGACTACTAGGGAGAAGCATATCAGCACTGACCGGAACCAGGGTTTTCCCACCCACTACGATCTCATGACCATTATTCCTTGTGGACCATTAACCATCTGTGTCAGCAGGAGGTATTCTTCTGCTTTTCATAACAGATGATGGCAAGGGTGAACGTTGACAGGAAGCTTCTCTGGCTTGGGCATATTCCTGTGAGTGGGCTAAAGCTCAGTCACATAGAGAAGGGGTGGGGTGGGAGCCTAAGATGGAGCTGACAACTTGGGGTTGGTGTGGTTCAGCCACGCGGCCATGAGGAGGGGTAGTTCCTCGTTCCAGTCCTCAATGACAGGCCAAGTTCAGGGGCCAGAGGAGAAGAGAAGCCTGGTTGAAGACTGGTCGAGATGGCAGGCATTTGTCCAGATTGGTCAATGGGAGTTTGGGCTGTCGGGCCTGGTCCTAGGTGAAGAGGGGGCATCATGAGTGTTATCCAAGTTGTGTGGGGAAGGGAAGGCTTTTGCAGTGGACCACTTCCCCACACACACACGTGGGGGCATTTATTGACCTTCTGTTTCCTAGGAGCACAGACTCAGGTAAAGTTCAACAATGTCACTTTCTCCTGGCGTCAACCATCGTATCTCAGATTATTGTTACTTACACTGACTGTTTTGTTTGTTCCTTTCTCTTCTCCTACGGTGTTGTAAGGAGAAAGAATGCAGCCCTCTGCTTCTGGAAGACATATGTTTGAGTTTCAGCCTTACCCACCTCTGTGGTCCAGGGAGAGACAGTTCACTTACAGGTGAAATTGTGATGTTGGCATTCATCTTTCTGTCTACTCCTGCCTTATCTTCCCACGGTGGCTCCCTGAGTCAAGTCTTTCTTCCTGGACCCCTTGCTGAAGAAATGTGAGCTCCATTTCTTCCCCTGCCCTCTCTCCCTCACTTCTGAGTCACACACACCCAACCCGTGCTCTGCACTAGGTTCTGTGAGATCTCACCCTTACTATAGGTTTTTTCTTGATAGTATTAATTCTATATAATTTGTCTTTTTAAAATGCAGTGTTCAAAATAACATAGATTTGATTATTTTATGAAAATAAGACAGCTCATCTTTTGCATAACTCCAACCTCTGGCACTTAGAGTAATTATAGGGGTACTGTTCAGTGTGTCTGAAATATTCTGCGATGTTTTGATATATCAAATCATGGAGTGTTAAACATTTCCTATTCAGTATCAATACAGTCTTCTTCCTGTGACATTTCACATGAATATAATCTATGTCTCATGCCTTAGAATTTATGAAAATATTCATGCCATGTTTTATGATTATACTCATATTACACAGAACAACCAAGGTTCAGGAAAAAGTCACATAGCTGTTCGGTGGCAATGCCAGGATTAGACATCCAGATATTTACCTCCTTAGATTTGGTCTGTCTTTCACGCTACAATTCCCAAGGATATCACACTTTCTGAAACAGAGTGAGACAGTAAAATATTCCCATTGTGCTCTTCAGCTGAATCTAAAATTCTTACCCTAAACTTCCCCTCCCCTCTGCCCTACACCAGCTTCTTAAATTGCTTTATTTTCATAATGATACACAATACTACCTAAAATTCATGCTTTATGTATATTTTATACTTGATTATTGGCTGGCTTCTCCACTAAAATGTTGTTTCCAGAGGGCAGAACTCTCTATCTTGTTTATAGCTGTACATGCATGGCCTAGACCAGCTATGGGCATACACTAGGTACTCAGAAAATACTTGTTGAGAAAATAGAGCAAGGAGGTCTTGTTGCCTAAACCTATTGTTGGTTCTTTCATTGACTTATAGTGAAATCTATTTTTGTATCAAATGGTAAAATATTATAAATTTAAGTTTGTGTTCTGAGGACTTCCAGCCTGGAGAAGATGGAGAACTGCTCCCCCATGAAGTGCAACTATAAACCCTGGAAGTAATGGGACAGACAATTAAAGGAGAGCCCTGAAAGCTAGTAAGACGGAGAATGGGCTTGGGCCCCAGGATTGGAGGTACAACACCATGCCGGGACATTGCATGTCTCTCCACTCAACAGAAGAAGTGGACCCTGATCCCGCATTTCCCCCAACCCAGCAGCAGGGAAGCTCACTCCCATCTCTGACTGAGTGAAATG
Source organism: Phocoena phocoena (assembly GCF_963924675.1). Lineage (NCBI taxonomy): Eukaryota > Metazoa > Chordata > Mammalia > Artiodactyla > Phocoenidae > Phocoena > Phocoena phocoena. Next base: position 7,655,746 of record NC_089227.1, read on the forward strand.
GGGACACCAGGAGAGCCAGGAACATCCTGAGTCTCACTAACCACAGGGCCAGGAAGGACTTTCCTCCCCTGCCTAGAAACCCTGGGCCTCAGGCGGGTGTGGAGGGGAATCCCCACAATCCTGAGATCCCTTTGTCCCACTAGGTGATACTAGGGTGGTCAGGAGGGACCCGGCCTAAGAAGTGTCCTGGCCAGGACACTCTACTCACAGGTAGAGGGATGCTGCCACACAAGGAAGCCCCTGTGGCCCCAAGAGTTCCCTCCCAACTAGGGATACAGGGTTAGGAGGGGCCCAGCTCTGGTGTAGGTCCTGGCTCAGAATGTCTCCTTGTCCCACAGGTGTAAACCCCCTTCCCTCAAGACATAGAACAGCAAGGAGATACTCTTAGGGTTTCCTGACAAGCATCCAGCCAGGGAGCCTCTTTTCTGCTACACAGAGACTCTACCTGGAAACCCCTCTGCCCCTCAGGCAGCAACATTGGGGACCAGCAGGAACCTCAGAAGCACCAGATAAATTACACAGACCAAAATAGTATGGAATGACTGATTGAACTGTCAATGGGACCACAGCCTTCAGCAGACCAGGACCACCACATCAAATGTAAACAGGGTGACTGGCTGCTGAAATAGAGACTTACATAGGATCCAGAATCTCTTAATATCAGAGACAAATGTCCAGAATACAACGGAAAATCCCCTGTTATGCCAAGAGCCAAAAAATTATAACTGAATTAGGAAAAAAAAATCAACTAGTGCCAAGACCAAGATGAATCAGATGTTGAAATTATCTGAGAACTTTAAAGCAGATGTCATGAAAATGTTTCAATGATCAATTCAGCATTCTCTTGAAAAAAATAAAAAAGGTAGAAAATCTCAGCAAAGAAATAGGTATTAAGAAAAAGAACCAAGTGAAAATTATGGAAACAAAAATACTACATTAGAAATTAAAATAAACTTGGAAGATGGGATCAATAGTAGAGTGGAGATGACCAATGAATAAATAAAACCAATGAACATGAGGATGGTTGAATAGAATTCACCAAACTGAACAGAGGAGAGATGAAAACAAGAACAGTTTCAGAGACCTTTGGATAATAACCAGAGATCCAATATTTGTACAGAGTCCCAGAAGGAGATGAGAAAGAGAGTGAGGCTGAAAGAGTATTTTTAGAAATAACTGAAAACTAAAATTTGGTAAAATGCACAAGTGTCCAGATTCAAGAGGCTGAGCAAAAAGCAAATGGGATAAACCCAAACAAATCCATGCCGAAAAATATCACAATAAAATTCTGAAAACTGAAGACAAAGGAAACATCTTAAAAGCAGCCAGAAAAACTGTACCTTACCCATAGGAGGACACCGATTTGAATACCAGTGGATTTCTGAGTTGAAACCATAGAGCCAGAATGAAGTAGTGCAATATTTTTCAAGTACTGAAAGAAATAGCTGTCATCTGTGAATATTATATCGAGTGAAACTATACTTCAAAAATGAAGGGTAAATAAAGATATTCTCAGATGAAGGAAAACTAAAATAATTAGTTGCCAGTAGATGTGTCAGGAGGCTAAAGGAGGTTCTTGGAACAGGAAGGAAATAATAATAATAATAATAGTAATAATAATATCTAGGAACCTCAGTAAGGAAGAAAGACCAACAGATAGGGCAGAAATATGGGTCCATACAAGAGATTATCTCATTTTTTATGCATTTTATAAATCACATTTCATGATTGAAATAAAAAAATATAATATCAGCTGATACCCAAAACAATGATATTTCAAAGTGGGAAAGGTAAAGGGACATAAAAGGAAATGAGAGATCCCTACTTGACTCCAAGTGGTAAAATGGTGATACCAGTAGGTGATGATTTATGTTTTTTAAAATTTTTATTGGAGTACAGTTGATTTATAATGTTGTGTTAGTTTCAGGTGTACAACAAAATGAATCAGTTATACATATACATATAACCACTCTTTTTTTTTTTTTAGATTCTTTTCCCATATAGACCACTACAGAGTATTGAGTTCCCTGTGCTATGCAGTGGGTTCTTATTAGTTACCTATTTTATATATGGTTGTATGTATATGTCAATCCCAATCTCCCAATTTATCTCTCGCTCCCCTGCCCTTATCCCCAGGTAACCATAAGTTTATTTTCTACATCTGTGAATCTACTTCTGTTTTGTAAATAAGTTCATTTGTACCCCCCATTTTTTTTTAGATTCCACATACAAGTGATATCATATGATATTTGTCCTTCTGTCTCTGACTTACTTCACTCAGTATGACGGTCTCTAGATCCATCCATGTTGCTGCAAATGACATTATTTTGTTCTTTTTTTATGGCTGAGTAATATTCCATTGTACATATGTACCACATCTTCGTTATCCATTCCTCTGTTGATGGACATTTACATTGCATCCATGTCCTGGCTATTGTAAATAGTGCTGAAATGAACATTGGGGTGCATGTTTCTTTTTGAATTATAGTTTTCTCTGGGGATATGCCCAGGAGTGGGATTGCTGGGTCATGTGGTAGTAGTTCTATTTTGAGTTTTTTAAGGAACCTCTACTGCTCTTCATAGTGGCTGTACCAATTCACATTCCCACCAATAGTGTAGGAGGGTTCCCTTTTCTTCACACCCTCTCCAGCATTTACATTTGTAGATTTTTTGATGATGAACATTCTGACCAGTGTGAGGTAATACCTCATTGTAGTTTTTATTTGCATTTCTCTAATGATTAGTGATGTTGAGCATCTTTTCATATGCTTTTTGGTCAGCTGTATGTCTTCTTTGGAGAAATGTCTATTTTGGAGATTAATCCCTTGTCAGTTGCTTCATTCGCAAACATTTTCTCCCATTCTGAGGGTTGTCTTTTTGTTTTGTTCATGGTTTCCTTTGCTGTGCAAAAGCTTTTAAGTTTAATTAGATCCTAGCTTTTTATTTTTGTTTTTATTTTCATTACTCTAGGAGGTGGACCAAAAAAGATCTTGCTGTGATTTATGTCAAAGAGTGTCTGCTTATGTTCTCCTCTAAGAGTTTTATAGTATTGGCCTTACATTTAGGTGTTTAATCCATTTTGAACTTATTTTTTGTGGATGGTGTTAGGGAGTGTTCTAATTTCATTCTTTTACACATAGACGTCCAGGTTTCCCAGCACCACTATTGAAGAGACTATCTTTTCTCCTTTGTATATTTTTGCCTCCTTTGTCATAGATTAGGTGACCATAGGTGGGTGGGTTTATCTCTGGGCTTTCTATCCTGTTCCATCTATGTATATTTCTGTTTCTGTGTCATTACCATACTGTCTTGATTATTGTAGCTTTGTAGTAGAGTCTGAAGTCAGGGAGCCTGATTCCTCCAGCTCAGTTTTTCTTTCTCAAGATTGCTTTGGCTATTCAGGGTCTTTTGTGTTTCCATGAAAATTGTGAATTTTTATGTTCTAATTCTGTGAAAAATGTCATTGGTAATTTAATGGGGATTGCATTAAATCTGCAGATTATTTTGGGTCATATAGCCATTTTCACAATATTGATTCTTTCAATCCAAGAACATGGTGTATATCTCCATCTGTTTGTGTCGTCTTTGATTTCTTTCATAGGATCTTAAAGTTCACTGAGTACAGGTCTTTTGCCTCCTTAGGTAGGTTTATTCCTAGGTATTTTATTCTTTTTGTTGCAATGGTAAATGGGAGTGTTTCCTTAATTTCTCTTTCTGATCTTTCATTGTTAGTGTATAGGAATGCAAGGGATTTCTGTGTATTAATTTTGTATCCTGCATCTTCAACAAATTCATTGATGAGCTCTAGTAGTTTTCTGGTAGCATCTTTAGGATTTTCTATGTATAGTATCATGTCATCTGCAAACAGTGAGTTTTCCTTCTTCTTCCCCCAATTGGATTCCTTATATTTCTTTTTCTTCTCTGATTGTTGTGGCTAGAACTTCCAAAACTATGTTGAATAAAAATAGTGAGAGTGGACATTCCTGATCTTAGAGGAAATACTTTCAGTTTTTTACCATTGAGAATGATGTTTGCTGTGGGTTTGTTGTATATGGACTTTATTATGTTGAGGTGTGTTCCCTCTATGCCTACTTTCTGGAGAGTTTTTTCTTTTTTTTTTTTTTTATCATACATGGGTGTTGAATTTGTCAAAAGCTTTTTCTACATCTATTTAGATGATCATATGGTTTTATTCTTCAATTTATTAATATGGCATATCACATTGGTTGATTTGTGTATATTGAAGAATCCTTGCACCCCTGGGATAAATCCCACTTGATCATGGTGTATGATCCTTTTAATGTGTTGTTGGATTCTGTTTGCTAGTATTTTGTTGAGGGTATTTGAATCTATATTCATCAGTTACATTGGCCTGTAATTTTCTTTTTTTGTGATGTTTTTGTCTGGTTTGGGTATCAGGGTGATTGTGGCCTCATAGAATGGGATTGGGAATGTTCCTTCCTCTGCAGTTTTTTGGAAGAGTGTGAAAAGGATAGGTGCTAGCTCTTCTCAAAATGTTTGATAGAATTTGCCTTTGAAGCCATCTTGTCCTGGACTTTTGTTTGTTGGAAGATTTTAAATCACAATTTCAATTTCATTACTTGTGATTGGTCTGTTCATATTTTCTGTTTCTTCCTGGTTCAGTCTTGGAAGTTTGTACTTTTCTAAGAATTTGTTCATTTCTTCCAGGTTGTCCATTTTATTGACATACAGTTGCTTGTAGTCATCTCTTATGATCCTTTGTATTTCTGTAGTGTCAGTTGTAACTTCTCTTTTTCATTTCTAATTTTATTAATTAGAGTCCTCTCCCTTTTTTTTTTTTTTTTTGTATCCAGTAGCCAGTCTGTGTCTTTTGGTTGGAGCATTTAATCCATTTACATTTAAAGTAATTATTGATATGTATGTCCTTATTGCCATTGTTTTAATTATTTTTGGTTTGTTTTTGTAAGTCTTTTTTCTTCCCTTCCTTTTTTGTTCGCTTCTCTTGTGTTTTTTGCCTGGAGAAGTTCCTTTAGCATTTGTTGTAAAGCTGGTTTGGTGGTGCTGAATTCTCTTAGCTTTTGCTTGTCTGCAATGCTTTTGTTTTCTACAGTGAATCTGAATGAGATCCTTGTTGGGTAGAGTATTTTTAGCTGTAGGTTTTTCCATTTCATCACTTTAAATACTTCCTGCCATTCCCTTCTGACCTGTAGAGTTTCTGCTGAAAAATCAGCTGTTAACCTTATGAGGATTCCCTTGTATATTATTTGTTGCTTTTCCCTGTTACTTTTAATGTTTTTTTCTTTGTGTTTAATTCTTGTTAGTTTGATTAATATGTGTCTAGGCATGTTCCTCTTTGGCTTTATCCTGTATGGGACTCTCTGTGCTTCCTGGACTTGGGTGACTATTTCCTTTTCCATGTTAGGGAAGTTTTCAACTATAACCTGTTCAAATATTTTCTCAGGCTCTTTTTCTTTCTCTTTTCCTTCTGGGACTCCTATAATTTGATTGTTGGTGTGTTTAATGTTGTCCCAGAGGTCTCTGAGACTGTCCTAATTTCTTTGTATTCATTTTCTTTATTCTGTTCTGTGGCAGAGATTTCCACCATTTTGTCTTCCAGGTCTGTTATCCATTCTTCTCTCTCAGTTATTCTGCTACTGATTCCTTCTAGTGTATTTATCATTTCAGTTATTGTCTTGTTCATATCTGTTTTTTTGTTCTTTAGTTCCTCTAGGCATTTGTTAAAATTTTCTTGTATCTTCTCAATCCATGCCTCCATTCTCTTTCTGAGATCTTGGATCATCTTTACTATCGTTACTCTGAATTCTTTTTTAGATAGATTGCTTATCTCCTCTTCATTTGGTTGTTCATGTAGGCTTTTATCTTGTTCCTTCATCTGTAACATATTTCTTTGTCATATCATTTTGTCAAACTTACTGTGTTTGTGTTCTCCTTTCCACAGGCTGCAGGATCATAGTTCCTCCTGCTTCTGGTGTCTGCCCCCTGTGGGTGAGGTTGCCATTATCTCCTTTATATGGGGTTTGATTGGTGTTTTGGTGACCAGAGCCTGCCCTAGATATTGAGTGGGGCCTCCCCTTTACTCTGTGGTTGTCACTGCGCTGGGTCAGAAGTGAGGTCTGATCCCTAGTTGTTGAAATAGAGGCCCCCAGATCTGCTTCTTAACTGTGATTCTGATCTGCATTGTGAGGTAGGCAGGATTGGAACACTCCCACTGGGGGAGAAGCCACTGAGTATTCCTCCTCTGGAGCTGTCACCTGTGAATGTGCTCTGTTGTGTCCCCTTTCACCTGTTCTGCAGGCTGGCAAAATATACTGTTGTTGGGCTTCCCTGGTGGCGCAGTGGTTGGGAGTCTGCCTGCCCATGCAGGGGACGTGGGTTCATGCCCCAGTCTGGGAGGATCCCACATGTTGTGGAGCGGCTGGGCCTGTGAGCCATGTCTGCTGAGCCTGCGCATCTGGAGCCTGTGCTCCGCAACGGGAGAGGCCACAACACTGAGAGGCTGGCGTACCACAAAAAAAAAAAAAAGTACTGTTGTTGGCACTGCTCTTGGTCCTGCCTTAGCTGTGGGTATGTCTGCAGTTAGCCCTGGTGACTCTCAGGTGTTGCTTTCACCTGGCCGTTGGTGCAGATCCACTGAGGTCAGGTCCCAGGACTGTAGTAATCATGCACCTGGACCCACTGTGGGAGCTATGGAGGCAGCTCAGACTCTGGCCTGCCCCAACCCCCGTGTATACATGCCCATAAAGCCCACAGCTGCTAAAGTCAGACCCATTTCAGCTTCAAGAGCACTTGTTGTCCTTTCAGATGTTTCACAGGCACTGGATTTAGGAAGCAGTCAGAAGAGGTGTAACAATGCAGTTCACGCAGCTGCAAGGAGAGATTTCAGCTCTTCTTCCTGAGCCCCTGGGGCTCAGCTCTGGCTTCAGCCCGTCCTCTGGGCACATTTCCTAGTGGGCAGTAGCTATCCTTCTCAGGACAGCAGGGAGGGTCCTGGCACCAACTGGCAGATTTCCTAGTAGCGAGAGCTATCTGCATGCTCCTGGGATAGCTGGGCTGTTTCCTGCATCTGATGACAGATTTCCTAGTAGCAAGAGGTTTCTGTCTGCTCCTGGGACATTGTGGGAAGGTCCTGGGGCCCACTGGCAGAATTCCTAGTGGCTGGAGCTGTCCATGCCCTTCCAGGTCAGCCGGGGTGTGTCCTGTGGCCCACTGGCAGAATTCTTCGTGGCTGGAGTTGTCTGTGCCCTTCTGGGTCAGTGAGTGTGGGTCCTGGGGTCTGCTGGCAGAATTGCTAGCTGCTGGAGCTCTCTGCACCCTTCCAGGTCACTGGTGGCAGGTCCTGTGACCCGCTTGTGGAATTCCTAGTGTTGGGAGCTCTCCGCATCCTTCTGGGACAGCAGGATCAGGACCTGGTGTCTGCCCACAGGTATGAAAGAGGTTGCCAGTGTCAGTCTCTGGAGCGGCAGCGACTGGCGTCCACCACTGGAGCTCCTGTAGGCAGTGTCCTGTTGCCTGGGAGCACTCACAGGGAAAGAAGTTCTTATGGTGGTCCTGCCCCTCTCCTCGTGCGCCTCCCAGTAATGGTGCCTTACCTCTTTCGTGGGCCCAGGCTTCTTCATAGTACACCCTCAGTTACCAAGGCCTGACCTCTTCAGGCTGTTTCCACACCAAACTGTGTTCCTCTCCATGGTCCTGAGCTCCGGAGTCTGAGCTTCAGCACCTGAACCCACCCTCACCAACAGAGGAGTATCTCAGGTAGGGGAGAACAGGGTGGAGGTGCCGACCCTTTGTGCAGGTTACTTCTCCATTTATCCTCCCCAAAACAGGCTGCTGCTCTCCCCTCTTAGACTCCAAATCTGCCCCTCTGTTCAGTCTAATCTCTCTGCTGGTGAGGAGCCTTCCAGAGGTGCGGGAAACTTTCCTCCTTCACAGCTCCCTGCCAGGGATGCAGGCCCTGTCCTGATTCCTTCTTTTTCTTTTTCCTTTTGTCCTACCCAGTTACTTGGAGGTTTTCTTGTCTTTTTGGATGTCTGAGGTCTTCTGTTGGCACTTAATAGCTGTTCTGTGTGAATCATTGCACTTATAGATGTATTTTCAATGTTCCTGTGGAGGGAGATGAACTCTGCTTCCTATTCCTCTGCCATCTGGATCCCACCCCCCTATTTTTTTTTTAAATTAATACCCAGAGCAACTGCTGTGAAAACCATACAAACAGATACATTTAACAATCCTGTAAATAGATCAAGACAGAATCCTAAATGTTCAAGTACCCCAAAGGACGGAAAGAAAAGAGGAACTGAGGAATGAGCAATAGAGGAAACAAGTAGAGAACAAGAGATAAAATGGCTGACTTTATGCTAAAATATCATAATTACCTCAAATGCAATGATTTAAATACATCAATCAAAAGAGACTGACAAAAGAATGAAAAAAAAAGAAAAGAAAACTGAACTGTCTGATACAAGAAATGAATGTCAAATTTAATAACATAGGTAGATTGAAAGTTAAAGAATGGAGGGAGATATACCATGCAACCATTAATATAGAGAGAAGCAGGAGTGCTTAGATTAATATCTGATAAAATGGACTTTAGAGCAGAAAAGATTTCTCGATATAAAGAGGGACATTACATAATGATAAAAGAATCAATCTACCAGGAAAACACATAGATCATATTTTTGCACGCACCAAACAACAGAACCTCAAAATATATGAAAGAAAACCAGAAATAGGTGAAAGAATGGACAAATTTACATAGTTGGTGACGTCCACACTGACTTCTCAGAATCTGATAGAACTGCTAGACAGAAAATCAGCAAGGATATAGGACTGAATCACATGACCAACCAACACAATCTAAGTGATATATATGGAACATTCCAAACGAGAATAGCAGAATACACATTTTTTCAAATACCCATAAAACATTCATCAATTAGACCATATCCTGGGATGTAAAACAAACTCCAACAAATTTGAGCAAATTGAAATAATACAGAATGTGTTCTCTGACCATAATTGAAAGAAATTGTAAATCAGTAACATGAAGACAATAGAAAAATCTCTAAATATGTGGACAATAACCCATACAATTCTACATAATCTCTAAAGTCAAACAGAGAATTTCAAAGGAAAAATTTAAAATACACAGAATTGAATGAAAATGAAAATAGAACATTGCAAAAAATGTGGGAGGTAGCTAAAGCAGTGGTGAGAATAAAATTTATAGCTATAAATGCTTACATAAGAAATGAGAAAAGTTCTGAAATAAATAATCTAAGTTCCTAGGTCAAGAAGTTAGGAAAAGAGGAGTAAAGTAAAAAGAAAACAACCAAAAGAAAGGAAATAGGAGACTTTCAAGATGGCAGAAGAGTAAGACATGGAGATCACCTTCCTCCCCACAGATACACCAGAAATACATCTACACATGGAACAACTCCTACAGAACACCTACTGAACGCTGGCAGAAGACCTCAGACCTCCCAAAAGGCGAGAAACTCCCCACATACCTGGGTAGGGCAAAAGCAAAAAGAATAAACAGAGACAAAAGGATAGGGACGGGGCCTGCACCTCTGGGAGGGAGCTGTGAAGGAGGAAAGGTTTCCAGACACTAGGAGGCTCTTTCACTGGCAGAGACGGTGGGTGGCAGCAGGGGAACCTTCAGAGCGACAGAGGAGAGTGCAGCAACAGGGGTGCGGAGGGCAAAGCGGAGAGATTCCTGCACAGAGGATCGGTGCCGACCAGCACTCACCAGCCCCAGGGGCTTGTCTGCTCACCCGCCAGGATGGGTTAGGGTTGGAAGCTGAGGCTCGGGCTTCGGAGGTCAGGCCCCAGGGAGAGGACTGGGGTTGGCTGCATGAACACAGCCTGAAGGGGTCTAGTGCACCACAGCTAGCCGGGAGGGAGTCTGGGAAAAAGTCTGGAACTGCCAAAGAGGCAAGAGACCATTGTTTCGGGGTGCGTGAGGAGGGGATTCAGAGCACCGCCTAAACGAGCTCCAGAGGTGGACGCGAGCCGCGGCTATCAGTGCGGACAATAGAGACGGCATGAAACACCAAGGCGGCTGCTGCAGCCACCAAGAAGCCTGTGTGCAAGCACAGGTCACTATCTGCCTCCCGGGAGACTCTGGAGTCCACCACTGCCAGGGTCCCGTGATCCAGTGACAACATCCCTGAGAGAACACACGGTGCACCTCAGGCTGGTGCAACGTCATGCCGGCCTCTGCCACCGCAGGCTCGCCCCACATTCCATACCCCTCCCTCCCCCTCGCCTGAGTGAGCCAGAGCCCCCTAATCAGCTGCTCCTTTAACCCCGTCCTGTCTGAGTGAAGAACAGACACGCTCATGCGACCTGCATGCAAAGACAGGGCCTAACACAAAGTTGAACCCCAGGAGCTGTGCGAAAAAAGAAGAGAAAGGGAATTTTCTGCGAGCAGCCTCAGGAGCATGGATTAAATCTCCACAATCAACTTGATGTAGCCTGCATCTCTGGAATACATGAATAGACAACGAATCATCCCAAATTGAGGCGATGGACTTTGGGAGCAACGATATATATATATTTTGTTCTTTTTGTGACTTTGTATGTGTATGTTTCTGTGTATAATTTTGTCTGTATAGCTTTGCTTTTACCATTTGCTCTGTCAGCCCATTTTTTTGTTGTTTTTTAGTTTTTAGCACTTCTTTTCATTGGTGGATTTCTTTTAGATTTGATTGCTCTCATCTTTCTTTCTTTGCTTCTTTTTTATTATTTTATTTTAATAATTATTTTTTATATTAATAACTTTTAAATTCTTTCTTTCTTTCTTCTTTTTCTAACTTTTATTCTGAGCCTAAGCTGTGGGCATGACAGGATCTTGGTGCTTCAGCCGGGTATCTGGCCTGTGCCTCTGAGGTGGGAGAGCCAAGTTCAGGACATTGGTCCACAAGAAACCTCCCAGCTACACATAATAACAAACAGCAAAAATCTCCCAGAGACCTCTTCTCAATGCCAAGACCCAACTCCACTCAATGACCATCAAAGTACAGTGCTGGACACCCTATGCCAAACAACTAGCATGACAGGGACACAACACCACCCACTAGCAAAAAGGTTGCCTAAAATCATAATAAGATCACAGACACCCCAAAACACACCACTGGATGTGGACCTTCCCACCAGATAAACAAGATCCAGCCTCATCCACCAGAACACAGGCACTAGTCCCCTCCACCAGGAAACCTAAACTACCCATGGAACCAACCTTAGCCACTGGGAGCAGACACCAAAAACAATAGGAACTTTCTGCAGCCTGTGAAAAGGAGACACCAAACACAGTAAGTTAAGCAAAATGAGAAGACAGAGAAGCACACAGCAGATGAAGGAGCAAGGTAAAAACCCACCAGATGAAACAAATGAAGAGGAAATAGGCTGTCTACCTGAAAAAGAATTCAGAATAATGAGAGTAAAGATGATCCCGAATCTTGGAAATAGAATGGAGAAAATACAAGAAACATTTAACAAGGACCTAGAAGAACTAAAGAGCAAACAAACAATGATGAACAACAAAATAAATGAAATTAAAAATTCTCTAGAAGGAATCAATAGAAGCATAACTGAGTCAGAAGAACAGATAAGTGACCAGGAAGATAAAATAGTGGAAATAAATACTGCAGAGCAGAATGAAGAACAAAGAATGAAAAAAATTGAGGACAGTCTCAGAGACTTGTGGGACAAAATTAAATGCACTAACATTCGAATTATAGGGGTCCCAGAAAAAGAAAAGAAACACAAATGGACTGAGAAAATATCTGAACAGATTAGAGTTAAAAACTTCCCTAATATGGGAAAGGAAACGGTTAATCAAGTCCAGGAAGCACAGAGAAACTGTTAATCAAGTCCAGGAAGCACAGAGAATAAATCCAAGGAGAAACACACCAAGACACATATTAATCAAACTATCAAAAATTAAATCCAAAGAAAAAATATTAAAACCAACAAGGGAAAAACAACAAATAACATACCAGGGAATCCCCATAAGGTTAAAAGCTGAACTTTCAGCAGAAACTCTGCAAGCCAGAAGGGAGTGGCAGGACATTAAAAGTGATGAAAGGGAAAAACCTCCAACCAAGATTACTCTATCCAGCAAGGATCTCATTCATATTCAATGGAGAAATGAAAACTTTTAGAGACAAGCAAAAGCTAAGAGAATTCAGCACCACCAAACCCGCTTTACAACAAAGGCTAAAGGAAATTCTCTAGGCAGGAAACACAAGAGAAGGAAAAGACCTACAATAACAAACCCCAAACAATTAAGAAAATGGGAATAGGAACATATATATCAATAATTACCTTAAATATAAAAGGATTGAAGACTCCAACCAAAAGACATAGACTGGCTGACTGGATACAAAAACAAGACGTAAATATGCTGTCTACAAGAGACCCACTTCAGACCTAGGGACACATACAGACTGAAAGTGAGGGGATGGAAAAAGATATTCCATGCAAATGAAATCAAAAGAAAGCTGAAGTAGCAATTCTCATATCAGACAAAGTAGACTTTAAAATAAAGACTATTACAAGAGGTAAAGAAGGACACTACATAATGATTAAAGGATCAATTCTAGAAGAAGATATAACAATTGTAAATCTTTATGCACCCAACATGGGAGAATCTCAATACATAAGGCAAATGCTAACAGCCATAAAAGGGGAAATCGGTAGTAACACAATCATAGTAGGGGACTCTTAACACCCCACTTTCACCAATGGACAGATCATCCAAAATGAAAATAAATAAGGAAACACAAGCTTTAAACGATACATTAAACAAGGTGGACTTAATTGATATTTATAGGATATTCCATCCAAAACAACAGAATACACTTTCTTCTCAAGTGCTCATCGAACGTTCTCCAGGATAGATCATACCTTGGGTGCGAATCAAACCCTGGTAAATTTCAGAAAACTGAAATTGTACCAAGTACCTTTTCCAACCACAACGCTATAAGATGAGATATCAGTTACATGAAAAAAATCTGTAAAAAATACCAACACATGGAAGCAAACAATACACTGCTTAATAACTAAGATATCACTGAAGCAATCAAAGAGGAAATCAAAAAATACCTAGAAACAAATGACAATGAAAGCATGATGATCCAAAACTCATTGTATGCAGCAAAAGCAGTTCTAAGAGGGATGTATATAGCAATACAAACCTACCTCAAGAAACAAGAAACATCTCAAATAAAAAAACTAACCTTACACCTACATCAATTAGAGAAAGAAGAACAAAAAATCCCCAAAATTAGCAGAAGGAAAGAAATCATAAAGATCAGATCAGAAATAAATGAAAAAGAAATGGAGGAAACAATAGCAAAGATCAGTAAAACTAAAAGCTGGCTCTTTGAGAAGATAAACAAAATTGATAAACCTTTAGCCAGACACATCAAGAAAAAAGGGAGAAAACCCAAATCAATAGAATGAGAAATGAAAAAGGAGAAGTAACAACTGACACTGGAGAAATGCAAAGAATTATGAGAGATTATTTGCCACTATATGCAAATAAAATGAACAACCTGGAAGAAATGGACAAATTCTTAGAAAAGCACAAACTTCCTAGACTGAACGAGGAAGAAATAGGAAATATAAACAGACCAATCACAAGTGCTGAAATTGAAACAGTGATTAAAAATCTTCCAACAAACAAAAACCCAGGACCAGATGGCTTCCAGGCGAATTCTATCATTTAGAGAAAAGCTAACACCTATCCTTCTCAAGCTCTCCAAAATATAGCAGAGGGAGGAACACTCTCAAACTAATTCTATGAGACCAGCATCACCATGATCCCAAAACCAGACAAAGATATCACAAAAAAAGAAAATTACAGGCCAATATCACTGATAAACATAGATGTAAAAATCCTCAACAAAACACTAGAAAACAGAATCCGACGAGCATAGTAAAAGGATCATACACCATGATCAAGTGGGGTTTATCCCAGGAATGCAAGGATTCTTCAATATACGCAAATAAATCAATGTGATGCACCTTATTAAATAATTGAAGAATAGAAACCATGTGATCATCTCAATAGATGCAGAAAAAGCTTTAGACAAAAAAATTTTTTTTTTTAGACAAAATTTAACACCGATTTAGGATAAAAAGTCTCCAGAAAGTAGGCATAGAGGGAACTTACCTCAACATAATAAAGGCCATATATGACAAACCCACAGCCAACATCGTCCTCAATGGTGAAAAACTGAACCATTTCCACTAAGATCAGGAAAAAGACAAGGTTGCCCACTCTCACAGCTATTAGTCAACATTGTTTTGGAAGTTTTAGCCACAGCAATCAGAGAAGGAAAAGAACTAAAAGGAATCCAAATCGGAAAAGAAGAAGTAAAGCTGTCACTGCTGGCAGGTGACATGACACTATACATAGAGAATCCTAAAGATGCTACCAGAAAACTACTAGAGCTATTCAATGAATTTGGTAAATTAGCAGGACACAAAATTAATGCACTGAAATCTCTTGCATTCCTCGACACTAATGATGAAAAATCTGAAAGAGAAATTAAGGAAACACTCCTATTTACCACTGCAACACAAAGAATAAACTACCTAGGAATAATCCTACCTAGGAGACAAAAACCTGCATGCAGAAAACTATAAGACACTGATGAAACAAATTAAGGATGATACAAACAGATTGAGAAATATACCACGTTCTTGGATTGGAAGAATCAACATTGCAATAATGACTATACTACCCAAAGCAATCTACAGATTCAGTGCAATCCCTATCAAACAACCAATGGCATTTTTCAGATAACTAGAACGAAAAATTTCACAATTTGTATGGAAACACAAAAAACTCCGAATAGCTAAATCAATCTTGAGAAAGAAAAATGGAGCTGGAGGAATCAGGCTCCTGGACTTCAGACTATACTACAAAGCTACAGTAATCAAGAGAGTATGGTACTGGCACAAAATCAGAATTATAGATCAGTGGAACAGGCAGGATAGAAAGCCCAGAGATAAACCCACACACATATGTTCACTTTATCTTTGATAAAGGAGGCAAGAATATACAATGGAGAAGAGACGACCCCTTCAATAAGTGGTGCTGGGAAAACTGGACAGCTACATGTAAAAGAATGAAATTAGAAACTCCCTAACACCATACACAAAAATAAACTCAAAATGGATTAAAGACCTAAATGTAAGGCCAGACACTATAGAACTCTTAGAAGAAAACATAGGCAGAACACTCTATGACATAAATCACAGCATGATCCTTTTTGACCTACCTCCTAGAGAAATGGAAATAAAAACAAAAATAAACAAATGGGACCTAATGAAACTTAAAAGCTTTTGCACAGCAAAAGAAACCATAAACAAGACTAAAACACAACCCTCTGAATGAGGGAAAATATTTGCAAATGAAGCAACTGACAAAGGATTGATCTCCAAACTTTACAAGCAGCTCATGCAGCTCAATATCAAAAAAACAAACAACCCACTCCAAAAATGGGTAGAAGATCTAAATAGACATTTCTCCAAAGAAAATATACAGATTGCCAACAAACACATGAAAGGATGCTCAACATCACTAATCATTAGAGAAATGCAAATCAAAACTACAATGTGGTATCACCTCACACTGGTCAGAATGGCCATCATCAAAAAATCTACAAGCAATAAATGCTGGAGAGGGTGTGGAGAAAAGGGAACCCTCTTGTACTGTTGGTGGGAATGTAAATTGATACAGCCAGTATGGAGAACAGTATGGAGGTTCCTTACAAAACTAAAAATAAAACTACCATATGACCCAGCCATCCCACTACTGGGTATATACCCTGAGAAAACCATAATTCAAAAAGTCATGTACCACAATGTTCAATGCAGCACTACTTACAATAACCAGGACATCGAACAGATGAATGGATAAAGAAGATGTGGCACATATATGCAATGGAATAGATTATACTCAGCCATGAAAAGAAACGAAATTGAGTTATTTGCAGTGAGGTGGATGGACCTAGAGTCTTTCATACAGAGTGAAGTCAGAAGGAGTAAAATACCATATGCTAACACATATATATGGACTCTAAAAATAAAAAAGAAATGGTTCTGATGAACCCAGGGGCAGGACAGGAATAAAGACGCAGACATAGAGAATGGACTTGAGGACACGGGGAGGGGGAAGGGGAAGCTGGGACGAAGTGAGAGAATAGCATTGACATATATATACTACCACAGGTAAAATAGTTAGCCAATGGGAAGCAGCTGCATCATACAAGGAGATCAGCTCTGTGCTCTGTGACCACCTAGAGGGGTGGGATAGTGAAGGTCGGAGGGAGACTCAAGAGGGAGGTGATATAGAGTTATATGTATACATATAGCTGATTCACTTTGTTATACAACAGAAGATAACACAACATCGTAAAGCAATTATACTCCAATAAAGATAGTAAAAAAAAAAAAAAAAAAGAATAGAGCTGTTGTAAGCATTTATTTAGAGGATTTTGTGTGAACATAAGTTTTTACTACCCTGGCATAAATGCCCAGAGGTGCAGTCACTGGGTCATTTGGTAATTGCATATTTTGTTTTATAAGTAAGTGCCAAACTGTTTTCCAGTAATTTTCCATTACTACCAGCAATAGAGGAGTGATCTATTCTCCTCACCAGCATATGGTGTTATCACTATTTTTTTTTTTATTTCAACCATTCTGATAGGTGCATACTGATATCCTATTGTGGTTTTAATTTTCATTTCCTTTACAGCTAATAATGTTGAGCACTTTTCATTTGCCATCTTCATGTTCTCTTCAGTGAAATGTTTCTTCGTCTTTTGCTCATTTTCTACTTGAATTGTTTAATTTTTACACTTGAGTTTCGAGAGTTCTTTACAAATTCCAGACACCAATCCTTCATTGAGTATGTGATCTGCAAATGTTTTCTTCCATCTTTAGTTTACGTCTTCATCCTTTTCATTAGAGTTTCTATGGAGCAAAAGTTTTAGTTTTGATTACATCAATTTTCACTTTTATGGATCATGATTTTTGTGTCTAAGAACTCTGCCTACCCCTGAATCCTGAAGACTTTTTTCTATTTTTAAAGACGTATTATATATTAAGGTTTACAGTTAACCCCATGATCCATTTTGAGTTTTTGTTTTGTTTTGTTTGTATAGGTCTAAAGTTTACACTGAGGTTCATTCTTTTTGCCTACAGATGTTCAATTATACCAAAACAGTTTGTGGAAAAATCTATCTTTCCTTCATTGAATTGGTTTTGCACCTTTGTCAGAAATCAGTTGATTATATTTGTGTTGCTCTATTTTGGAATCCTGCATTCTGGCCCAGTTGTCTGTCCCTCCAGCAATACCAAACTGCCTTGACTGTTATAGCTATATAGCGAGACTAAGCATTGGGTAAAATGAGTCTGACCTCTTTATTGTGATTTGTCTAGAATGGTTTAGCTATTCTAGGACCTATGTCTTTCAATATAAATTTTAAAATAATGTTGTCTATATCTACAAAAAATCTTGATGGAATATTGGTAGGAATTGCATTCTACCTATAGGTCAGTTTGGGGGAAATTGATGACATCTCTACTATGTTGAATCTTTTGGTCCATGAACATGGTATGCTTTCCATTTATTTAGGTCTTCCTTGATTTCTTTCATCAGCATTTTGTAATTTTCACCATACAAATCGTGTACATATTTTATCTAGTATGTAGCTTAATATTTCATTTTTTGAAGTAAATGTAAATGTTGTTGTGTTTTAAGTTTCCATGTGCTGCAAACTTTTGCTGCATCCCATAGGTTTTGGGTCATCGTGTTTTCATTGTCATTTGTTTCTAGTTTTCTTTTTTATTTCCTCTTTGATTCCTTCAGTGATCTCTTGGTTATTAATAGTGTATTGTTTAGCCTCCATATGTTTGTATTTTTTACAGATTTTTCCTGTAATTGATATCTAGCCTCATAGAGTTGTGGTCAGAAAAGATACTTGATTTTAATTTTCTTAAATTTACCAAGGCTTGATTTGTGACCCAAGGTATGATCTATCCTGGAGAATGTTCCATGAGCACTTGAGAAGAAAGTGTATTCTGTTGTTTTTGGATGGAACGTCCTATAAATATCAATTAAGGCCATCTTGTTCAATGTATAATTTCAAGCTTGTGTTTTCTTATTTATTTTTATTTTGGATGATCTGTCCATTGGTGAAAGTGGCATGTTAAAGTCACCTACTATGATTGTTACCGTTGATTTCCCCTTTTATGGCTGTTAGTATTTGCCTTATGTATTGAAGTGCTTCTATGTTGGGTGCATAAATATTTACAATTGTTTTATCCTCTTCTTGGATTGATTCCTTGATCATTATATAGTGTCTTTCTTTGTCTCTTGTAATAATCTTTGTTTTAAAGTCTATTTTGCCTGATATGAGAATTGCTACTCCAGCTTTCTTTTGATTTCCATTTTCATGGAATATCTTTTTCCATCCCCTCACTTTCAGTTTGTATGTGTCCCTAGGTCTGAAGTGGGTCTCTTGTAGACAGCATATTATGGGTCTTGTTTTTGTATCCATTCAGCCAGTCTATGTCTTTTGGTTGGAGCATTTAATCCATTTACAATTAAGGTAATTATCGATATGTATGTTCCTATTCCCATTTTCTTAATTGTTTGGGGTTTGTTATTGTAGGTCTTTTCCTTCTCTTATGTTTCCTTTAGTCTTTGCTGTAAAGCTGGTGTGGTGGTTCTGAATTCTCTTAGCTTTTGCTTGTCTGTAAAGGATTTAATTTCTCCATGAAATCTGAATGAGATCCTTGCTGGTTAGAGTAATCTTGGTTGTAGGTTTTTCCCTTTCATCACTTTAAATATTTCCTGCCACTCCCTTCTGGCTTGCAGAGTTTCTGCTGAAAGATCAGCTTTTAACCTTATGGGGATTCCCTTGTGTGTTATTTTTCCCTTGTTTTTAATATTTTTTCTTTGTAGTTAAATTTTGATAGTTTGATTAATATGTGTCTTGGTGTGTTTCTCCTTGGATTTATCCTGTATGGGACTCTCTGCGCTTTCTGGATTTGATTAACTGTTTCCTTTCCCATATTAGAGAAGTTTTCATTTATAATCTCTTCAAATATTTTCTCAGTCCCTTTCTTTTTCTCTTCTTCTTCTGGGACCCCTATAATTCGAATGTTGTTGTGTTTAATGTTGTCCCAGAGGTCTCTGAGACAGTCCTCAATTTTTTTCATTCTTTTTTCTTTATTCTGCTCTACAGTATTTATTTCCACTATTTTATCTTCCAGGTCACTTATCTGTTCTTCTGCCTCAGTTATTCTGCTATTGATCACTTTTAGAGAATTTTTTCTTTTTCAGTATGTGGGCCTCTCACTGTTGTGGCCTCTCCCATTGCGGAGCACAGGCTCCGGACGTGCAGGCTTAGCAGCCATGGCTCACGGGCCCAGCTGCTCCACAGCATTTGGGATCTTCCCGAACTGGGGCATGGACTCATGTCCCCTGCATCGGTAGGCGGACTCTCAACCAGTGCGCCACCAGGGAAACACTAGAGAATTTTTAATTTCATTTTTTGTGTTGTTCATCATTGTTTGTTTGCTCTTTAGTTCTTCTAAGTCCTTGTCAAACGTTTCTTCTATTTCCTCCATTCTATTTCCACAATTTTCGATCATCTTTACTCTCATTATTCTGAATTCTTTTTCAGGTAGACTGCCTATCTCCTCTTCATTTGTTAGGTCTGCTGGGTTTTTACCTTGCTCCTTCATCTGCTGTGCGTTTCTTTGTCTTCTCATTTTGCTTAACTTACTGTGTTTGGGGTCTCCTTTTTGCAGGCTGCAGGTTTGTAGTTCTCATTGGATAACTTGTCTTTTTATTTCAAGTGTTGCCAGCCCATAAGGAGCCACATATCATTCAGATCTTGGAGGACCACATTCCTGCTTGCAGTGGCATCAGAGAAGAAATATCAGCCAGTGCCTCTGCCCATCTGCAGAGCTAACTCTGTGGCCCCGTCTGGTCAGTAAGCTCATCCAACATGCAAAGGGATGTCAATCTCTCCAGCTTCCTACTGCAGCTATACTGAATTCCTTGCAGTTTCCTTGATTCATTCGCCAATTCACCAGCAGCTCTATTCTTAATAGCCAAAACCCACAGTTAGTGCTATGAGGTGTCTGAGAAAACATGTAATAAATACTCATGAGCCCAAAGGTGGAAATGAGGTTGAGAGTCAGGCATAAGTAAAGCATTATGCTGAGAGTCAAGTAACGAAGAATGAAGCCAATGGGAGGACAAAAAAGAAGGTGCTGAGTATCAGGGACAGGAGCAGGGCAGGGAAGGTGACCAGGAGCAAATGGGAGGTTGAGCAGATTTCCACAAATACATAGTTGTCAGGTGTCCAGCCTCCTACTGCTCCAGCAAGTGTTGACACTGGAGAAGCCCTTCAGCCTCTGAGAGACCACGCAGTCCCTGTGATAAGGACAGCCCCATCTTTCTTCCTGTAGTCACATTGCAGTGGTGAGCTTACCTCCACGTGGGTTCCTCAGGGCAGGTCGAGCTCTTGCATTGCATAATCCAGCAACTGGCTAACTGTTCTCATTGCTCGATCTTTGCTTTTTCTTGTTTCCTAGCACAACTTTATCCTGGATCTCTTATCATTCATCCTGCTGTGGTTTTCAATCTGCAAAAGAGACAGAAGCTGTTACAAAGGTTATATAAGGAGAAGGGTATCATTGAAAATCTGGGCTGGCTTAGCCTGGAAAAAGCCAGGTATTGGTGAAATTAAGCATATGGAAATTTCCTACACACAGAATGAAACAAGCCATTTGAGCCCCTTGAACAGAGCACAATGACAGAGGTTCAAGGTGGAGCTTGGTGGACCTGTAAGGAAGGTTTTCCTTTAACAGAACTCATGGTAACAAGGCACCAAGTCCTGTCAACTCATTTCTCTGGATCTCTTTTTGTAAAGGAAAGGTTATCTACTGCCTCTGAGGATTTGCCAAAGTAGGGTGACCACCTCGATGATTTCTCAAGAACTCCTCATGTTCTCTTAGCCTCTAATTAGCATTTTTATGTGCTTTTCTGGGGTTCAGTCCAAAAAACCAAACAAATCATTTGCTAACCATCCTTCTTGAGGTTCCCCTGTGAAAATGAGTGTAAGTATCTTGTTAATCTTTCGACCAGGAGTTCCTATCAGTTCACTTTGAGCTGAGCCAAGATGCTACAACTTTCTGGATGCACACAGGCTGAGCCATGGGAAGCTTTAAGTAATCCTTTAGGGGCACAGCAGGGATAACCTTACTTGGTCTCTGAGTATATTTTGAAACCCTTATTTCCTTTGCAAATTGCCTTCATGGGAGATGAGCCCCTTTGCGTATATTTTGTAAAGGGCACTGAGTGTTTCCCCAGGACATGTTCTGGCTGCAAGCACAGAGAACAAGGAAGCTGACAGGCTCCTCCTGCCCCATGCTTAGACCCAAGCTTGGGCTCCAGCCTCTCAAGGTCCAGTCCCTTTAGCGTGACTGCCAAATCTTCTGCCTATGGTTTCTAACCATTAATCACCTAGTCTCTTAAGCTAAGTTCATATTGATAAAAGAAATGTTTACATATTGAGGAATGAGGCAGTCATTCTGGCTTACATGTGAGTTAACTTGAACTTTATGTCAACTAGAACAGACTGTTTGTGGCCTTTCAAACATACATTGTACATCTGCTTTAATTATTAAAGAAGAGGGCATATTGACCAGAAGTAAAGAATGCCCATGTTAAAAATAAAGATTGAATGCCTCCCTTCCTGGACGCCAATGCTGGTCCTACTTCCATGTTAAGACTCCCTTCCCAGGTGCCAAGGCCAAACTGACTTGCTGTGTATGTGATGATCTCTTTTTTTTGAAACCTTGAAGGAATGTACCCTTGAATTATTTGATGGTTTTTGCTCTGACAAGACATAAAACTGTGCTGAAAACCATACTTATTTGATGTATTTTGTTCTGACAAGACATAAAACTGTGGTGCTGAAAACCATGCTTCTCCAGAGCAGTTCCTCAGAGTTATCTGGGAGGCTGTCTCCCAGGCTATTGTCCTCAGTTTGGCTCAAATAAAACTCTTTTCTATTCCTATTATAGATTGTATACTGATTATTTTTGTCAACAATACTGTGTGTTACTCGAGGATCCTGGAAGCTAAGCTTCTTGCCCTGAAAGGGACTGGTGCCTTTGAGGGCTAGAAATCCACACAGCCTTCTTAAGCCCCCGTTCCTCCCTGGTGATTTCATGTCAGGGGAACAATCTCCCTTCCAGAGTCATTGCAAGAATTAAATATTAAACATTTAAGTCATTACCATTTAAACATTATGAGCATTTGAGTGTACAGTAGTAAAAACACAGATGCGCCCTTCCCCTTTTGCAAGCTGTAAGGTGCAGGGAGGCTCTGTGTGTTCCTGAACATGCTGGCAGCAGACTTCCCCAGGCTTGAGACCCTGGTCTGTCCAACCTATGATCAGAGCTCGTTTGTTTGTTTTTTTCCTCCACACTTTTTCTTCTACTTGGACCTAATATCTTACCTGCCTGAATATATATTATAAAGTGGATTTGATCCTGATTTTCCTGATTTCGAGAGGGACTTGAGTGTTCATTTCATTATTATGCTCAATCTTCCCCAAACATGTAGTCCTTCCCTCTGACGAGCCCTCCTCTTTGTCATCCAAGTGGGCAAGAATTTGTTGGACACAGAACCTGACATCAGCACTGGGGAAGCAGCTGAAAACTTCGTCTGCTCCTGCAATGGCTGGAACCTTTTTCATCAGCAAAAGATTTGGGGGTCCCTAACCACTCAACTACTACACCCTTCTTTCCTGCCCCAAACTGGCTGAAAGTTTGCTAGGTAGCAGCATACTTTTTGTTTTGGTGCAGAGTTTTCCTTCTGATTATAAACATTTCGACAACCCTTTTCTGTTATAAAACTTAATTCAGTGACTAAATACCATTGAAGGTGGGTCAAGGGTTGGGAGCATTTTTCCTCTCTCTGCCTCAGAAACATTAAGTTCGACTACAATCCCAGCATATAGTAAATTCATGTCCCATTGTGTTTGAGGTTCTTGCCTTCTCAAATGCATGCAAAATCCTCTCTGTTTCCGTGTCTCCCTTAGTCTGAACCGTGGTCTCTTTGACTCCTGAATTCCATCTCGCACTGGTCCTTGTATTTAGGATTGCACTGATATCCAGTGTCTCCAAGCCAACTCAGCATCTTTCCTAGACAGGCAACATGGTGCCATAAGGATGGCAGGTCACACACTGATGATACTGGGATCCAAGCACATTCTGTGTCATCTCGTTTATCCCTCAAGGATACCAAGGATACTGTGATTGTCATCCTTCCTTTGAACATGAGGAAACAGGCTTGGGAGGCTCCAATAACCCCCAGGTGGCAAGTGAGAGGTGAAATCTAGGATGCAAACTCAGGAGTGGGATCCGGAGAGCACAACTCTAGGAGTTGCACCTGACTGGATCCTATTGCCCTGCTCTTCACAAGCAGCAAGGATTTTGTGTGTGTTTGTGTCTCAGACCCCTGTATCCTGGTGCAGCTGGATAAATGGAAGTTGTAGTAGATGCTGCCTCATTGCATGACTTAGATGACAGGATGACCTCCTTGAAGTATATGATTTGGTTTATTTCCATAGGAATTGGAGGGAAATAGCCAGAGCTAAAATGCTCCTTTCCCTTGTCCCTCATGATGAACTTCTCAGAGCCAGGAACCCCCCTGCACATGTGTCTGCTGCCAGGGCCTGGCAGGGAGTCCACGAGCCTGGGAAACTTGCCATGTTTATTCCTCTGCGAACTTCAGTATCTGCCTCTGCCTCCCTGGGGGTTTCTGGGAAGCAGAAAGCTGGGGAGTCTGGTCAAGGGAACACTGGCCCCCATGTCAAAGGGCCCAGGCTTTGGGACATGCGCCTTGTCACTAATTATCCATGTGGCACCCTTCCCCAAATGCAGGCTGGCTGCCTCTTATTTTCTCAGGGAAATGGGGGTTTGATAATAAAAGCAGCCTCCATCCTGTCCTGCGTTTTGTTTCAGATATGTCTTTTTGTATGGTGATGTTTTACTCCAAAGGTTTGCTTTTTGTGAGTATTTATAAAAATAACTGATATGGTGCCTGATACATAAATGCCAAAAACATGTCAACTCATCAAATATGCATAACTGAATGATGGCTCAACATTTTTACATTTTACAGGGAAATTCTACCAACTGTCTTGGGTTTTCAAACAGCCAAGTGAAATAAGGGACACTGTCCCCATTGACAGGTGAAGGTTTTCTATGCAGAAACATGGTTCAGAAGGTGGTCAAAGGGCACACGACTCAGAGTGGCAGACCTGAGACACCCCGGGGGCCGTGGGTCACAGCCTCTGTGGCAGGTGCCCCCAGCTACTACTGTTCTGCACTGGAGTTCAACGGAGCTGGTGCTGAAAGACTTGAAAGTACAGACATGTTACCGTGATTGTTACCTGGCTTATTTCTAAGGAGCATCAGTTATCTTGACCCTGGTAGGAGAACAGGAAGGAGAGCAGGTGCTCACCTGGGCTTCCTACTTGGAAACCCAGGCTGCCTTTTCCTCCTGGTCACTTGGAATCCCAGACTTGGGTCCCTTTCCTCATTAACATCTGTATGTGTTTGTTATTATTTTTATGTTTTTAAACTTAAATTTTTTCAGACAGCAAAAAGAATTAGTTGAAAGGAACTGAACGCAATCTATAGAATAAGCCATATATATATGTTTGTGTGTGTGTATGTATGCACACATGTTTTGGCATGTCAGTGTTTTGTATGTTTGTGTGTGTATGTATATGTGTTTGCATGCAGGCTTGTGTTTAGTGTGCACTGTGTTTGTGTGTATGCCTGCATGTAAGTTTGTGTATATCTATGTGTGTATGTATTTGTTTATGTTTGTACATATGTGTGTGCATGTGTGTATGTGTGTATCTGCACACATACATGTTTGTGTGCACGTTTTCACGTGTGTATGTATGTATCTGTGTGTGTGTGTATGTACATAAAGTCTGAGAAGAATGGGTGTATCCACTTTGCGTTTCTGTCTGAAGTCTCTATGTTATTATTATATTTATGTATTTATTTTTTTGTGGTATGCGGGCCTCTCACTGTTGTGGCCTCTCCCGTTGCAGAGCACAGGCTCTGGACAAGCAGGCTCAGTGGCCATGGCTCACGGGCCCAGCCGCTCTGCGGCATGTGGGATCTTCCTGGACCGGGGCACAAACCCGTGTCCCCAGCATCGGCAGGCGGACTCTCAACCACTGCGTCACCAGGGAAGTCCTTATGTTATTATTTTTATTGTGTCACCCCAGGTCCTCTTCTATGAGCATTCTGGGTAGATGCACAGTGGTTGGTGCCCACTGGACAGATCTTTGTCTTATTTCAGGGCACTGTAAATTTTCTAACTCTAGAATATTCTCAATTTTCCCACCACTACTCATAAGAGAATCTACTCCTTCAACTCCTTCTCTGCCTAGCTAAAGGCTGGTCCTTGTGCCTCCCAGACCTCCATCTCCTCTCTCGTGTAAAGTCTACCAAACGTCCAGGGCACAAGGCCCTCCCACCTCTCTGTGTGGTGGCAGAGAAAGGGACTCAAGACTGCCCGGCCATGTGTTTGCTCATCCTGTCCTAGGAGATACATGGACGTATTAGTGAACAAGCACAGCCCTCCTGGGATCAAGTGAAAAGAAAAGACCAGCTCCCGGGCAGCACTGACACAGGGCACTGGGGGCCAGGTGCATACAAGCACCAAGACATGTGTCACACATGCCAGCACCCCACACCTGTCTCCAAGGAGCTATTTGAGAAGCAAAAGAGCTTCTCATCCTAGTGGGAACGGTGTCGCAAATTGGATAATCTCTAAGTACAGTTGCTCACCACAGCCATCCTGCTTTTTGTGGATCCTCTTAGTGAGTGTGCAAGCTAGTTTTAGGCTATTGGGATACAATTAACACCCTACAGCAGAAATACAAGACTTGATCAGGGAAGTAGCAAGTGCAACAGTCATTTCAGTTATCACGCTTGGCCTCTTTTTTGTCCACATTCTTTACTTATTGTGAATTTTGGTGTTTATTTGGGTTCAAGCTGGGGAACACCACCTTGGGCTATTCCCTACCAGGGCCTGGCCATTCTCCTCTTCCTGGGGTGGATTTGGAATTTCTGTTTCCCGGAGCTGCAGCTCTTGCTGCTCCAGCATCTTCCGGTGCACTGCTGACCAGCTCCTCTTGGAAGAAACTTTCCTCTTTTTCTTGGAGATACTCCTATCACCTGTCTCTCTGGCTCAGAGAGGTGGCCCACAGAGATGGTCACAATGAGGTGACTGAGGTTCCAGTTTTGGGATTGCAGCTGCTGTTCTTAATGAGCTGGACATGACTCACTAAGCGGCCTGTCAAGCCCACATTGGGGAGCATGTATGGTTCAGATTAGGGAAGTAGGAGGACAGGGTTTCTGGGGGTTCTAGGGGCACCCTTTAGCTGAGGCAGTGTGGAAACACTAGGAAGATTCGCATCTATGCAGAGTGAAAGAACATTCAGGTCATCTGTTTGTGGACTTCATTCTAACACTGACCCATTTCCCATGCTGAGATCCAGTGGGGCTCCAACCCTGCGTGGCTCAAACCTGCACCTCCTGGCCCTCCCTTTTCCCAGCCCAGGTTGCACTCACCCACCAACTTCTATTGGTTCTCTCCACATTTTGAACTGGGGATTTGTTCCTATGCCCACGATGCTCTTTTAGTTAAGCTCCTCCTTTGGCCACCATTCTTTCATGGTCACCTGGCATCGTCCCCCTGGAGGTTCCCCCTCGCCCACTCACAAGGCTATGTTGCAAAGTCCCCATAACACACGGGTGTTCTCCCTGTCCATCTCACCCTGCTCTGGAGGTTCCGTGTGGCCCACACGACAGAGTCCCACACCTCCACTGGGCACGTTGGTCTCTCACCACTCATCTTCACCTGCCACCATCTAAATCTATCTCCTGTCCCTCTGATTGCTGGGCACTGCTCTCCGTGAACTTTTCTGCAGGTGACAGCTTTTCTTGTCATATTCTTCAGTCTTTGAAAACCACCACTGGAGTCCCAACCCGTTTGAGGCATATTCTCTGGTCCTCCTCATTTGCAGAGACTATGATGTTTATGAGGAGTATGAATACCTTTCTTTGTGAGGTGCAGCCATGCAGCATCCTTCTCTCAGGACTGTAATCTTCTTGAGTAAAAGAGTAAAGGCTGTGACATACCTTAGTGTTCTTAATGCCTAAAAGTGGCTTGCATGTAACAGTTTGGCAATAAGTCTTTCTTGGTTGCTTAACTATTCTTTGGTACATTACAAACCCTACTGAATGTATACTATTATTTTCAGTAGAAAAACATTCTCATTTGAACATTGTGGTAGTTGCATTTGGGAGAACACAGGGAAATAAAGTATAAATATACTGGTGGGAATATAAATCAAAGAAAATTAAAAACAATGAAATAAACCATGAAATGATGTTTATCATGATGTATCTCAAATCTCCCAAAGTGTCCACGCTCTTTGATCCAGAAATATGTCCTAATGAGGGAAACAATTAACCAACATTTGTGCAGAAGATGTTATTCCTGCAATCTTTATACAAACATTGACTGGGAAACAACTTCAAATTCCAACCATAGGAAAAGTGTCATTTGAATTATGATTTGCCAACCTATGAAATATAATTTGTTATTGCATTTATTATTGTAGTTATTAAAATGATAATCATAAAAAACATTTTAGATACAAAATATTGTTTTTGCTAGAATATTAGGCTTAAAAAGCAGATTCACAATTGTATAATCAGTATATCTATTTACCTCCAGATATCATATATATTCGTTTCTGTGCATGTATACACACATCACACTGACAACAGATATATATGCATATCTCCAATTATATATAGCAAGTTAGGTATATATGTGTATATATATCTAGTATATATCTATATATACGTTCACTCACATACACATGTATATCCAATCTGTTTGCCTATTTGTTGTTTATCTACCTATCTGTCTTTGTGGCTGGATTTTAAAAATTCACCAAAAATTTTAAAGCAGTTGTGTTTTAGAAAAAGGCCTGTATGAGAATGGTTTTATCTTTTATAGTTTTTGTCTCTGAAATGTGTCCTTATGAACACGTATTATTTTCTTTTAATGAAAACAATATATCTTTTTTTCAAGAGTACTTTACCCACCATTTCACATTTATGACCATCAAGACTTTCTAAAAGTTGGACTGCAATTTAAATAAAAATAGCAATAGCCAAGACAATGGGCATTTTTTCCCCTCTGGCAGTCACACAATGAGAATGCATTTGACATACAGCCCAGAACATTCCGAGTGAACTAACAGCAGGAAACACAGTCAGGCTGAGATCATTTTAACTTACTAGATGAGAGTTTGTTCTAAATTTCAAAAAGTTAACCCAGCAAGTAGGATTTGGCCACAAGGAAAGAATATTAAAAAATCCTAACTCTTCCTAACATTTCAACCTAACTCTTCCAATGTTGAACAATTTCTCACCGTTGTTTTGCATAAAGCCCAAAGGTTTGTTATGTCTGTATGTGTTTACATCTTTACAGAGGCAGCTTTCACAACAAAGAAACCCAACAGCTCACTGACCAGGTGCTCAGTACACTCCAGGCGCCCAGCTGAGTATTTTTATGCAGTATTTCTCATTATAATAGCACTCTTACAACATGGGTGTTTTGTTTTTGTTTTTGTTTTCTTTTATGATGCAGAGATGTTAAGTAACTTAACAGAGGTCTGTAGTGACATATGAAGAAATAATGCAGGTAAAGTGCCCGGCTCAATGCCTGGAGCATTGTGAGGGTTTCACAAATGTTAACTGGTTCACGTAACAAGTGTAGCATTCCTGGTGGGTCCCACCTGAGACCGACCTTTCCAGGGCAAAGGGTGAGTCCTGCAGTCAACAATGTCTCCTGATGAGAGATCTCTGCAGATATACATTACTCCTCTGAGACCAGGGGCCATGTGAATCGGGTTCTATCTGTTTGCCACTGGGGTCTTTTTATGACAAGGGTCAGAGAGAATCCATAATTGGGGGAAAGACCTCCATACCATGGAAGAAAGGATAGCAGGCAGAAGGACTCTTCACTTTGAGATGGAGGAAAACAACTAACAGACATCATGGGCTCCTGGTAGGAAGAGGGTTGCTGATGCCCACTGGGTGCAACTTCTATCCTTCCAGAAAACTTCATGCCCACGACTCTGCTGGGGCTACATGAGGGCCGGAGCCTCAAGCCCTTCTCCTGGTTTCTTCTTCATCCCTCTCAGCCTCTCTTTCTTCAACACACATCCACATCTCAGCCACTCTGTGGCCAGTGTAGGAAATAATTTTATGAGACTCAGTGTAGTCCAATCAAATGCCTGCTACTTACGTTCTTTCTGGAACATTTCCCATTGTGATCCACACAGTAAGTCATAATGAAAAGGTGGCATATGTCCATCTTCTTCAACTCTTGACCTAGATTTTGGAAAAAAGTACCCCCAGGCAGTCATGTATCCAGTGGGAGGCTCATAACTAATCCACACTGCTTCTTTGAGTGAATTATAAAAATCATCCTCTCTGGCAAGTGCATAACTGCAAGCAAATGGTGCTTCTTGTTCAAGGCAGACCCTGTACTGTCCCAATATGCAAGCTTGAGTTTCAGCTCTCACTTTCCTTGGCCAGACATTCTGTACAGTAGCAGTGTACAGTCTGTATAACTGTACATAATGACCCTAAAATGTGGAGACTTACTTTATAGACAAAAGCAGGATGAATGCATGAGAATAATAACCTTTTGAAAGGGGCCAAAAGAAAATATTCCTGGATGTACCAGGAGACTTGGGACAAGTTTGTCCTTTGGGGATGAACATACTTCTGAAGAACATACCATGTGGTCTTAAAAATAAATGGATCCCTGATGAGCCATTTGATTAATTCATTTATTCTTTCAACATTTACTGACACCTACTCTCTGCCAGACCCTGTGCTAGTGTTGAGGATTCAGGGGTTAAGATGGCGGTTGCTGTCCCTGTGAAGCATCTATCTTAACCTGGAGTCCATGGACCTGACATCTAAGGGGCTAAGGTCATATATGTGAGGATGAGTGTGAGTGTGTGCGTGTGCTCATTTTCTGAGTAGGGGAAGATTTCATAAAATTTTAAAGGGACAAGAGGCACAGGGGCAGGCCAGCTAGACCTGGTGTTGATGCAGCGGTGGAACTGGCACTAGATCAGCCCCACAGAGTGGAAACAAAGCAAATGAAAACCAGTGGGCACACAATGTTTTCTACCCCCTCCCCTTCTGGTACTTTTTTCTTTCTTATAGTGTACAAGAAAAATATGGCAAGAGACAGAACAGAATGTTGATAGAATAGTCAATAATTAGGGAAAGGAGCTCAAAACTCAAAAAGAAGAAGGTTAAGCTGGGAGAGATTTCATACAGGAGAAGATATTTGTTACATCCTCTTGTTGTTTAGTACACACACACACACACCACACACACACACACACACACACACACACAGAAAGGAGAAGGCATGTAGCACACCACACATATGCATATACACACATGTGAATACATGGAAAGGAGAAGGCACTTACACAGCCCTTCCCACTGCATAGTACACCTATATACACATACACACAAACACAGGGAAATTTTCCATAGTCATAGATTTAGGGATTAACTGATTGCACGGATTAAGAAAACTTACATTAGTTAAATATATTAATTAGTTTACTCTGGCATTTCTCCAGTCCTTTAATATGCTAAAATGAATTACTATGATTCTAGGCAATGATATATGATACGATGTTTCTGAAATTTTTGATAACAGGATAGATTCTCTTTTTAAAAATTTTCAGAACATTTCATAAGACTTTTTTTGTGGGTGGTTTTGAGGAGAGTGAGCTAGACATAATGAGCCCAACCAGCTCTCCTGATTCAAAGGGATGATTTCATGAGTTGTGCTGCAGAGTAATCAGGCTTCTTTCAAACTGTCCTTGTCATGCCTGAAGAGTAGAGGCTGGATATAAGGGGTGTGCAAGCATGTTAACAAAGTGTCATAACTAAAGTATTGTAAGGAGGTGAGGAGTGGATATGACTAGGCAGGGATGTGTCACATAGGAACCAGTGTGAGTGTGTGAGGACAATGAAGATGATGATGATGGATGATGATGATGACTGTGATGATGATGGTGACAATGAAGAAGATGATGATAATGATGATGGTAACAAAGATGAAGATGAGGATGATGATGGTGGTGATAATGACGACCATGTTGATTGTGATGAGGATGATCATGATGGTGATGATGATGGTGACAATGATGAGGATGATGATAATGATGATGATGATGGTGATGATGATGGTGACAAGAATGATGAGGATGATCATGATGGTGATGATGATGGCAATGGCAATGATGATAGCCACAACTGGTGCTACTAAGAGTTAACAATACTGAGCATAGACTGTGTGAAGGTGGGTGAGTTAACACATGGAGGACTACCTACATTGATAAGCACTTTGCATCCTGCAACTTCTACTCAAGAATATTCTAGTGTAGTGTATCTATTGCATCATCCCAAACTAAGTGCAATCATCTCACTCTCATTTTACTATATGGGGAAACTGAGTTTAAAGGGTTTCACTTGCCAAGTTCACACAGCCAGTAAATGGCAGGGCTCCCAGTTTGGACAACTGTGCCCTGTCTCCAGAGCCTGAACTCTTGACCACTCACTTATGCAACAGTTGCTTTATACCAGACAGTGCTGAGTATTTACAAACATCAATCCTCACCACAGTTCTTTGAGAAGTGTGTCATTATTCCTAGTTTATGGACAAGAATATAGAGATTGATACTGTTAAGCAAGTTGCCCAGTCTCATCTAGCTGGTTAGAGTGAGACTTCAACAAAGCTGCCCTATTCAAAAAGTGGAACATATTTTAATCCGTATGTTTCATCCAAGATCTGTGACACTTCTTTACTTCAGGGCCCAGCAGGGACTGATGAAACAGCTAGTCAGGAAAACTAGAGATACACAATATGTGATCTGCAGAAAGATGCGTGGTCAGCCCCTGACAAGCATATGGAGAAATCTTGAAGTCAATCCAAGAGGGAAAGCTCTCTGAGACCCTATTCTCTGACTCATTCTTTCATGCATTTCATTATTGCCAGATACAATATAAAGGGAAGGATAATCCAGGCAGAGAAAAGAGTGCATGTTAAGACTCAGATACATGAAAGATAAAACAGTGCTTGATGAGGAACAAGAAATTAGAACTAAGGTTTGTATGGTCAGGAGGAAAGTGGTAAGGGGTGGAAAGGAAACAAGATGTGGGTTGTATGTCAAACATCTGTGTGCCAGGCTGAGAATGACGGTCTTCCCCATATGAAGCAGGAGTTGTCAGAAGTTCTGTTTTGTCTTTCTTTGGTTTGGATTGGTTTGTTTCAGCCTTAGAAGAGGATTGACCTGGTTTGTTTACTAAGAAGACATTCCTGGAGGTGTTTAGAAGAGATGTCCTGGGATACAAGCAGATGTGGAGATACTAATTACAATAGTCAAAATTAGAGGTGTGGAAAAAGTAAACAGACGGAGGCCTCTGAAATATGAAGGGAAGGTGAGATGTTTCCATGGCTCCTGCCAGCTTTAGTCTTCTGCAAATTCTGAGCTCCAGGGACAGGATTAAGGATGTGGAAAGTTTTCACATCCTTTCAGGAAGTCACCAGTTTCATCTCATCCAGAGAATGGACATTTTGTAATGACTTGACTATAAAATGCAACAGAAAACATGTTCTCTTAAAGCCTACATTTCAATGTCTCATATTGTAGATGGACTCTTGCTGCAAGTCATGGCTTTTGTGGCAAAAGAAGACTTGAGAGTTAATTTCCTTCCTTTTTTCCCCAGAGTGAAGAACAGAATCATTCAGTTGTACCAGCCAGCAAAAGGCACCAGAGTTTGGACTATTTGCTTCCCTGTGCATTGGTGCTTGATTAGAGATCACCAAGGTGCACACATCCATGGGAGTCCTCCTTATTAACTGGAAACTTCTGAATCTTAGGAAGTCAAGCCTTTGAAAAAGGAACCCTCTTACACTATTGGTGGGAATGTAAATTGGTGCAGCCACTATTGAGAACAGTAGGGAGGTTCCTTAAAAAACTAAAAATAGAGCTACCATATGATCCAGCAATCCCAATTCTAGGCCTATATCTGGAGAAAAACATGATTTGAAAAGATACATGCACCTCAGTGTTCACTGTAACACTGTTCACAATAGCCAAGACATGGAAAGAACCTAAATGTCCATCAACAGAGGAATGGATGAAGAAGATGGGTTATATACATACAACAGAATATTACTCAGCCATAAAAACAATGAAATAATGCCATTTGCAGCAACATGGATGGACCTTGAGATGATCATACTAAGTGAAGTAAGTCAGACAAAGACAAATATTGTATGATATCGCTTATATGTGGAATCTAAAGAAAAAAAAGATGCAAATTAACTTATATACAAAACAGAAATAGACCCACAGAAATAGAAAACAAACTTATGGTTACCACAGAAGGAACGGGGAGGAGGGATAAATTAGGAGTTTGGAATTAACATATACACACTACTATATAAAAAATAGGTAACCAACAAGGACCTACTGTATAGCACAGGGAACTCTACTCAATATTTTGTAATAACCTTTAAGGACAAAGAATCTGAAAAAGAATATATATATGTGTGTGTGTGTATATATATATATATATATATATATATATATATATTATATATGTATATATATGTTATATATATACAACTGAATCACTTTGCTGTATACCTAATACAACATTGTAAATCAACTATCCTTCAATAAAAAAGCATTAAATTCTCCAGAGCTATATATATATATAAAAAAAAAAACCCAGGTTTCCAAATCCATCTCTTCTTAGATGCCATGTGATGTGGCAGAATGAACTTTGAGATTAGAATGATCTGAAATCAAAGTTTGCTCCTCCAACTAATTAGCTCTGTGACTCTTTAGTTCTGATACCCAATTCCAATGTTGGGGGAAGGTTACCCACACCTGTAAGCTATGTTCCAACTCTAGCTGGGGGTCATACAGTTCAACTCAATTCTAATATTATATACCTGGAGGTAGTGTCA
Source organism: Phocoena phocoena (assembly GCF_963924675.1). NCBI lineage: Eukaryota > Metazoa > Chordata > Mammalia > Artiodactyla > Phocoenidae > Phocoena > Phocoena phocoena. The sequence continues at coordinate 7,689,983 of NC_089227.1, forward strand.
GATCCCACAGGTTAAGGGCTCAGTCCCACAAGATTGCACCTCACTCCCCCCACCTTCACACACCAGTCACCAGTCCAGGTTGCCACCTGTGTTTCTAATCAACTGGCTGTAGATCGGAGGTTCCCATGACCTACTCCTTGGGTACTATTAACCGTCTAGATCTGCTCATAAAACTGAGAGAAACATTTTATTTATAGATTACTAGTTTATTATAAAAGGATATAACTCTGAAACAGCCAGGTGGAAGAGGGCAAGTTATGGGGAGGGACATGGAAGCTCTACTTGTTCACCAGCGTGGAAGCTCTTGGAACTCACCCTTTTAGATTTTCATGGAGGCTTCATTACAGAGGCACGATCGATTAAATCATTGGCCAGTGATTGAGTCAACCTCCAGCCCCTCTCCTCTTCCTGGAAATCAGGAGGAGGTGGGACTGAGAGTTACAACCCTCTAATCATTTGGTTGGTTTCCCTAGCAACAAGCCCCCATTGGTTAGGTGCATTTCAAAATTCACCTCATTAACATAAACCCAGTTGTGGTAGAAGGAGCTTGTTATGAATAACAAGACATCCATTTCATTTTTACAATTCTGAATTGATTTCAAGAACTGAGGACAAGAGACCAAATATTGTAACAAAATCTCCCACTGCTCTTATTGCTCAGGAAATTCCAAGGGTTTTGGGGAGTTAGAAGCCAGGAACCGTGGAAGAAAACCAAGTATATATGAGAAATATAGTTTGGTTATCTGAATGACCAAATATATATATAATATTTTATTGGGATATAGTTGCTTTACAATGTTGTGTTAGTTTCTGCTGTACAACGAAGTGAATCAGCTATATGTATACATATATCCTCTCCCTCTTTGACCTCCCTCCCTCCTCCCCCATCCCACCGATCTAGGTCATCAAAGAGCACCGAGTTGAGCTCCCTGTGCAATACAGCCATAAAGGAGGAACAAAACTGGATCATTGGTAGAGATGTGGATGGACCTAGAGTCTGTCATACAGAGTGAAGTAAGTCAGAAAGAGAAAAACAAATCTCATATATTAACTCATATATGTGGAATCTAGAAAAATGGTACAGATGAACCTATTTGCAGGGCAGGAATACAGACACAGATGTAGAGAAGAGATATGTGGACACAGGGAGGGGAGGGAGGGGTGGGATGAACTGGGAGATTGGGATTGATGTTTGTGTACAACCATATGTAAAACAAATATATTTTTCTTATAGATCACAATATCGCAGTGACCATGGACATTTTCTTAGTTTCTCTGAGACTCTCATTTCTTACATGTAAAAATGGGAAAATAATAATCTAGTTAATAAAGCTGTTGTGAGTTTAAATGAATTAATCGAGGTGAAAATTTGGTCCAGCATGTACTGAGCACATAGAAGTTGGTTAACGAATGCTTACAGAGTGCATCCATCCATCATTTTACATCAGGTTCTCCCACAGAGGGCATCCTATAAGCTGTTCTACAGTTTTGGTTTTTGTTTGCATGCTTTGGGGCTAGAAGATGGTTCTCATAGGTAGGTGTGAGAATTATCTTGGAGGAGCCACACTTGCTGAAAATCCTCAGAGAACATTTCAACACTGCTATTACTGTATTCATAGCAAGGCCAAGTCAAGTAAGGGTGGAGCCCCTGCAGGGATCTCCCTGGAGCCAGGTCTAAGGGAGACACAGGCTCCTTGGCAAAGTGTCCATGTGTTCCTTCCATCCCTTGCCCAGTGTTCACGTCCTAGGACCAGAACACAGTAGCTTTCACAGAGTATGCCCGGGAGCTGAGTGTGATGGCTGCTGCAGGGAAGGGCCAACGGCAAGGTTCCCTGGAAAGTACCTGAACTCTGGGACTTTATGGCAGTCATTGGGTTTCCTCAACTGAAAAGTGAATCTAACTTTTCCCTACATCTCAAGGTTGTTCTGTGACAAGGTCATATACAACACACACAGGGGAGTATTATGCACATCATAAGATGCTGGGAAACACCAGCTATTAGAAAAACCATTGCTCTTCATCCAGATGTTTTTCTTCCGTTTCTTTCAGTGGAGAATTTATTTTTTATGAGGAGATGGATCCTTTACAATGATTTATTTTGGCACCTTTGTTAAATTCAACTTCTATCTTGCTAATCTTCTAGATAGTTCTTTCAATTAACAAAATCTAGAAAATATCAAATGCAGAAAAACGTACTGTTCTTGCTGCTCTTGTGATGAATGTTTTACTCTCTTATTTAACTGAATTGCCATGCAAACTTTAGGGAAGAGGGAGCTCTTGACATTTTTGTGTTGGAGGAAACCTTAACTGACAACCAGGAGATGTTCTCAACGTGATCGACAATCCTTGGTCAGCCAGTTCCTCGTTTTTAAAGGGGGGGAAAAGCCTCTTAATTTTGTTTTCAAAATTAGGTGTCAGAATTCCTCTTAAGATCAATATTTAGTAGAATACTAAGGAGTAGAACAAGAATTCAATGGGAAAAGTTTGTAGGACATATTTTGGGAATTTTCTAAACACCACCTTTTAAAAATGAAATAAAATAATTTTCTAATTTGCCAGCCACGGCCAAACCCATAAATATCTTGGTATTTCACAACTTTTGCACAATAGGTAAATTATCAAGTTTCTCTTTCCAAAATTTTCTGTTCTGATTGAATGTGGCAAAATGTCCTTGGGAGCAAATAAAGAATTCAATAATTTATGTCGTACAGATTCCCGAGAAGTCTACTTTTAAATAAAACATCTATTATTTTAGAATTTACTTCTACTTAAGTATTTTTCTTATATTAAAATAACAGGCCCGACTGAATTTAAGCAAATATTGGCTATTAGGAAGTACAGATCAGTGGTTATTATTAGTATTTGAAAACGTCCTTTGTGTCAGTTTCTCTTACTATGAAAAGGAGACCAGGAGGTGTGGATACACTCAGAATTTAACTCCTCCACTTCAAACATATATCTATTTCTTATCTCTCTTGGAGGAAAACAGAACAAAACAAAACTTTTCTAAGACCATTCCCTTCCCTCTGCTCTTAAAACATTTTGGGACTTTTTTGGTTTGCTTTTTGTCCATATTTTACAAATTTGTCAAAGTAACGCATAATTACATACAGAGTCTTTCCGGCACACCAGGTTTTGAAGGTCAGGTCACCAGGGGCCTCATCCAGGCTGTGAACCTTTCCCCTAGTCAAGAGGATGCTGTAAGGGAATCGTGAAGTAGGGGTAATATTATATTCTTAACTATTACACTACAGTTCGAGCCCAATCTTCGCAGCAACCAACAGAGGACAAACACCACCTTGTAATCTTTAAAAAACAAGTCTTGGTCTGGACTAAGATAGAGATCAAAGTTACTTCTAAAGCTAGTCCCCTTTTGTTGGGGAGAGGGGTGTGCTGGATGCTTAGCTCTCATCCTTATTCCCTGACTTCTGCTGTACCTTGACTGAGTAAAATTTTGTTTGTGATCTCACTTAACAGAGATGGAGAAAGCAGGGAGTGATGGACGTTGTTCTCTGAGCCTTCTGACCTGCACGATTAGGGGCCTATGTCAGTCAGTGTGAAAGACGTGTTTGTCCCACACTTTGCCCTTGATCTCAGGGCATCGGGCCACAGTGCCACGTGATTTACGTTAACACCCTCATTTTCAGTGTGTGGCCAAGCTAAAGAGATTTTATCGCCATGACTTTTACCTTCTTAGGTTTTTATGGTTAATATTTTATTGTTTTATCGTGAATGACTCTTTAGAAGTGCTTTGGAAATGATTCCCATGTGTTTTCTTCCAAAAATATCCATATCCTTCTACTGTGTAAACCTCACAACTGTTTGTTTGGCAGATTTTTTTTTTTTACAATGCTTCATTCTGAAAAGAATCCAGGAGGAGAATTTTGGCCATAGAATATCTTATAAAAGTTATTCTTCTCACTCCAAACTAAAAAACATTAAAGTCAGTAAATACAGGTATTTTATTCTAGTGTTCCACTTTATGGATGCCATCATTATTTTAATATATATTTGTCTCTTCATTTGGGAGAAATAAAAAAGAGCTTCATAATTGTGAAAAAAATATAAACATTGTCGTCTCAGTATTGTGCTTTTGGTGGGTTCCCGAGTGACATTGGTCTTTTTGATGGACACCAGTTTTCCCACCTGTAAATTTTATGTGGTAGTGAGGAACTTAACGGCTTTGCTTCTGTGGTTTTCTTCCTCTGTGCGTGTATCCATAAGGGCACTTCATCTATAATTAGTGACTCCAAGATTGTAATAGAATATGGAAGATTCTGATTAGGTAATGCTTGTTTACACAATGTCTAATATTTAGATATTTGGCAATAACAAAAAATGACTTGAATTTTACTTTATGTTGGCATATAAACACTACCTGGCTTCGTTAACATTCATGATGCTTATTAGAGGCTCTGAAATCGAGATTGTTTGCTAAATATATATTTAGAAACATTTTATATGAGTAAGTGAACGTAAAAGAATGCCTCGTATGTTTGGTATGTGTCCAGATGTGTTTGCCAGCGCTGCTGAGCTTCACCAAGTCCTCTCCTTTGTGGGAGGTGGAGGTGATAAGGGGGGTGACAATTGTCCTTGTCTTTCTCTTGCATCTCGTGCCACAAGCTCACCAACAATTAGACTATCAGTGCCTTCGAATTAGAGGTGAAATGTTGCCATGGGCCTGGCTGCCCCACGAGGCCTCATGAACACAGTGCGGAACTGTGGAGAATAGAACTAATGCCTCAGGAGCTGGACCCCACTGGATCAGGCAAGGCCTTCTCCTCCCAAGAATGACCACAACACCCATTACTTCCTCTAGGAATGCTGTGCCCACCAAGGTGATGGGTGTGCAGTGGGCAAAGGTCACTACCTCTTGCCATAATCACCCGAGGGACAAGGACCAGACAACCGGGGACAGTCCCTATACCCAGAGTGCACTGATCACTCAAACCAGCCAGTCCTAGGCCTGTGTGCGTACCCTGACTCGCCCATTCCTTTCAAGGAAACTATAGTAAAGGCTCTTGCCCACTGCTCCCTCTGCCTCCTGACTGACCCTGGTGCTTCCCAGGGTGGCCCCTCCTCTTGGGATCTGAAACAAACTATCCTTTCAGTGGCAATCATCTCCTGATCTGTTGGACTTGTACTCCTCAAGGTTCTATTAATACACAGTATTTTAAAACACTCTCACCCTGGACACAGTGGCATAGCCCATGGGCCTTCGGCCCACGATACCACAATAGTGTTAGTTTAGCTTTGATGTATTCCCTCACCCATTCTGTTTCCTCCTCTGAGGATCGGCCCTGGGTTCCTCCAAGGATTTGGGGCTCTCTCTTGACATTCCCCAAAAGCCCTTTCATTGACGGCTGTTACAAACCAGTTGTAGTGTGTTGAGCTTGGCTGGGTCCATGTTTTCCCTGCTTCTTGAAGGCAGAGCTGTGTCTTTTCCTGTGTGTGGCCCCAGGAGCCAGCGAATGCCCCCGTCAGGCAGGATTGCCATGGGCACTTGATACGGTCATTCCTCTCCACTTTAGAGGCACACAGACTGAGAATTAAAGGATGACAAGGAAAGGAATTTTTGTAGTTAAATCATTGTGAAGTCAGCCCTGGGTGAAATTGTATTTTCCTAGGTCTCTGTTCCCATTGGAATATATCTTGGCATTTTCAAACAAATACAGTGAGCCTTAAGTAAATAGAAAAGATTACAGTGTGATTTTATTGCCCCTCCCGCCATCAGTTACACTCTTTCACCTTATGTTTACTTGGATTAGTGGTCATCCATGCAGGGGATAAATACCGTGTCTTATATTCCTGGAAGCTTAAACAAGAACCAAATAAGTGTATATTTGTATGCTCTAACCACCTTTCAACTGAGAACAGCAATGTTTAAATCTTCTACTACTTGCAATTACCCATTTGAAAGCTGACTCAGAAAATCACTAAATATTAGAGTGAGAGGTCTGTCAGGGTCCTGAGGCCCAAGCCTCATTACATGGAGACAATTGCCAAGGCCTGGAGAGATCAAATGACTTCTTAAACTCATGAGAAATGTGACTGTGTGTGTGTAAAGAGATACAACCTCTGGATAAATATTAAAAAAAATTAAATTGGTGAATTGTTTTGCCAAAGTTTTAGTTGCCTGCAGATATCCAGATGTTTTGGGACTTGTAGGATATGTTCTGAAATGGATGAAAACAGAATTTATCTGCATATAATTCAGATATCTCACTGTAACCTAATTACTGTAGGTCTGCTTGGTTATGATAATATTTGAGAAACATTGCATTAATAGTATAATTTAGTTAGTAAAATATATGCATATTTAAACTGAAATGGTCCAACATAATATTTTACAAGTTATCTTTCTAAATAAATGTCCTGTATAAGGAATTATTATTAATTTTAGTTGTAAACTAAATGACTTTTTAGTAGTCTATAATTCTGATATAGAAGTGTTTTTGTTGTTGTTTTAATAGCAGATGTTCTGAGGTGTCATATTTTTTTCTATCTTTTTTCTTTCTTTCCTTTTTCCTTCACTCTCCCCTCCTGATCTCCTTCCTTCCCTTCCTCCGTCATTTCTTCCCTTTTTCTTTTTCCTTTCCTTCTCATAAGCTTAAAATAAAATATTAGCAATGTCCTATACACCTTGCCAAATAGACATCATCTTTATAAATTGAATTGAGACCTATACCAATTAAGAGAACAAGATACGTAACATTTGGTTCTTATCAGGAGAAATCTGCTAATGTTGAGGCTACCAGATTTAGCAAGTAGAAATGTAAGATGCCCAGTTCAGTTGAGATTTTAGATAAACAATGGATAATTTCTTAGTATATTTACGTTCCATGTGTTATTTGGGACACATTTACACTGAAGTCTTACCCTGGGTCGTGAGGCTACTAGGAACATCTGGCTTATCTGAAATTCAAATTGAACTGCGTGTCCCATATTTGGTCTGGCAGGAAAATTGATTTGGGAAGTAGGTGGACCCGGTTTGACTTGCATATTATATGACATTTGCAAATGGTTAGCGTTCGGGCCTTGACTCTCTGAACTCACCCCGTTACACAGTAACACAAACACGTCTCACAGAGCTGTCCGAGGACGCAGCGGCATCACGTTCACGAGCGCTTGGCCTGAGGAGGTGCCGATCTGGGGTGGCTCTCCTTCCTCACAGAGGTCCTTGGGGACCTTCCTAGCTCCTCCCTCATGCTGAGGTCTCTTCCTCTCCAAGGAGTTGAACAGAGGCTGGCAATTACACAGGATTGTGGGAACTGTGATCACTTTGCAGACATTATTTTCGGGATATTTTTCCTCCCATCTCCTGAAGAGAGTAAAACGTATAAATTAGAAACAGGCTGTTGACCTCTTGCAGTTCGCTGGGCAGCGTTTCATGACAGAAGATTTAAGGCAGTTTAAAGATGTGCTCTGAATTCTACTGGGAACTTGTTTTTATTAAACTCTAGTTTGGTCTCATTTCCTTGCTCAGCTTCAAGAGCAAAAAAAAAGACAATAAGGGATTTAAACTTAAGTCATTTTCTGCAATTAAAGCCTTCTGGAATTTTAAAAAACCCAGTTACATTGGCATTTGCCAAATGTAAATGCATTTTCCACTGGCTCAGCCAGGAGGAGTGGGGTTGGCAGTAAGCCTCTCAAGGACCTGATTGTGCCTCTGTATTCACCAGCAGAGGCATTCGGGGTGCCGGGTCTGGCCCTTCTGACCCATGGTGGCCCAAAAGGCTGCCTTCTCCCAGGGGCCCTGTGTGTACACAAGTCCTCCCAGCCTTGGTGTCATGTATGTTGGGAAAAAAAGGAGCTCAAAAATAGAGGCAGAAGCAAAGGAAAGTGTAGCTCTTTGCAACAGCAGGAGTGATGATTTTCCTAAGAGTGCAGCTGTCTGGTAGTGTTCTTTTGCATTGATCTTGTCTGGTGAGGTCACACCTGCCTGCATATCAGATGGCCTCAAGCCACATCTGTAGACTCTCAGGCTCCAGGGAGGGTCTGCCAAGGGGCGGACTCAAGACTGGAAAACCCTGCCTTGGATTTCAGTTACTTGCAGGTGTCCAAGAACTTTGCAACACAATATATTATTTTTTAATTTAAATTCTTTTTTTTTTTTTATTTTTTGGCTGCACCCCGCAACATGCAGAACTTCCCAGACCAAGGATTGAACCTGAACCCCCTGCGGTGGAAGCGTGGAGTCTTCACCACTGGACCACCAGGGAAGTCCGACAATAATTTTTAAATGCCAGTTATAATATTGATGATAATAGTAAGAAGGAGCGTCATCATAATAGTATAATAACAGCACTACTGACTCATGGGTTTCTGTACTCCTTGTGTGTGAGGGGTTGTACCAAGCCCCTCACACACATTATACCACTTGCTGATGAGAACACCCAATCCCTGCTGCATGACATGACTTGTCTAAGGCCACATGGGCTTTGGTACCCTAACCTGATGTAGCAGGACCTCCTTACGAAGAATTGAAGAATGATGGGCTCCTACACTTCAAATTCAGGCCCACGACATCACCTAATAATCCCCCCAAAATACTAAATTGTGGAATAATGTCATTTAGCTTAAGAATAGTTTTATAAATGTAGAATATGAAAGTTTTAGAAGAAACAGGACCTTTTCTAATCCCAGGTGTTTCTACAAAAAACAACACAAAACAAAAAACAAACAAACAAACAAAAATCAACCATGCTCCTAAACTGAATGGCTAACAAATGAAGCCGGGGTAACTGGTCTGCCTTCTCTCCAAAGACCTAGTTTTCTTTATCCACGAAATTCAGCTTCCACATTTACCTCTCATCCTGGGAGGACAGGCAGGCAGCTCTTGAATAGGATCTTATCACAGCGGCTGGAACAGCACAACAAACAAAACCACCCAACAAAAGTGACAGCTAGAACCTGCTCAGAGCCAGAGGCTGCAGGCGCAGTTGCTAAGAGCTTGGCTCCTGAGCAAATACCTCAACTCTCATCTCCACTGCACTGTAACCAGCTGGGTTACAGGGCTTCAGTTTCCACATAAAAGGAGGTAGCAAAGATATCTACCTCATAAAATTTTGTGAGGATTGAGGGTTAATAAACACACAGCACATTGAACATCAATATTAATTATTATGTAAGTATTAATGATCATTAGACTAAATGATTTAATATAGACTAAAGCTCTGAGGGCAGTGACCAGCGTTTAGGAGAACACTATGTAAGTTTTATTATTAGAGAGACACTAAGTCATTTAGCTTTCTTGGGATGAAAGGAAAGCTTCAAATCATTTGACTTGCTCCATTCTCGTCCCGTCTGGATGACTAACCAAGTTCAAACACATCACTGGCTAGAAAATAAACCATGGATTGTTGTATCTGGAAGGACCATGGATTGTTGTATCTGGAAGGGATCTCACACATTTTTTCCTGGCGCTGCCTTTGTCTTCAGGAGCAAAAGGAAATGGAAATGGCTTTTCATTGGTTCTTCCACAAAGTGCCATCTGCTTTTATGTAGCTTTTTTTTTTTCTTTCACATTTTAAAATAGTTTTATTGGTGTCAACCATTGCAGTTGCTTTTAGCTGCTGAACTCCATTCTCATATGCAGGACAACATGTTGGGAGGGAGACACAAGAGGGAGGAGATATGGGGATGTATGTATATGTAGAGCTGATTCACTTTGTTATACAGCAGAAACTAACACACCATTGTAAAGTGATTATACTCCAATGAAGATGTTATAAAAAAATAAAAAACTAACTAAGGGTACCATGTTACTTAGCTTTTTGAATTGTATTCTCCATTTTCATGTAAGTGTGACCTGAAGTTAAGAGATAAAATTCCAGAGACAAAATGGTGGACTCCAGTCCAGGTATGAACATTGGTATGCTGGAAGCAGATTTTAAAACAATTTCTCTTCAAAACACCTTTTTCTGGAGCACCTGATAGGCATCCTGATAAACCAGAGCTGAAGCAGCAGCACCGTGGGTGATATCAAATAGGGCTATTTGAGATATAGATTTCTAATCCAAAGAGTGTTTGTAATAATGGAAAAGGTGAGAAAAGCTAAATGTCCAACAGGAGGGGAATGGATAAATGATGATGGGGCATTATATTGCATTTTTCATCGGTCTATATTATTCTTCTCTTCCAGAAGACTATTATTGCAAAGTAGAGTTTGATTTGACATCTGATGGCAAGATGAGAGTATGTTATCACCCTTCTGTGGATGTTCCATATGAACACAAAAAACCTATCTCCGGATCAGATCCTGTGCATAATAGTGAGGAAACACATGCTCAAGTGCAGAAAAAAACAGATGAGGAGGAAAAGGTAAATGTTGTGTGCAAGAACCATGATAGGACAATTTAGCAAAATGTTCTTTATTACCAAGCATCATGGATACTCTGGTGGACTGTCCCACAGCTGTCACAAAAAACTGGACCCTCTCAAAGAGTGGTGATATTGAAGTTCTCTTGAATCAAAGAGAAACGTTGCCCTGTGCTTTGTTTGCCATTTGAGAAAATGCAACCTGGTGTAGTCACTAATATATCATATAGTAAAATAATAGAATGTCTTTTCATATGTTAAGAAAAACCATAAAGATTTCAGCCAGTAAGTGGCAAATCTGAGATCTGAAATCCATCTGGGTGATTCCAAAGAGCTCTTTTTTTTTTTTCTAAACTATGCAGCATAGATTCTGCCTAACCCAGGAGAGGCTGGCCTAGATCTGTTGACATGAACTCGATGTAGGTTTTCAGGGACCATGAAGACTTTCATAGCTTGAGCACAGACTGGACACACGTAGCAGGCATGGTTATACAGATCCCCATTCTGGTTAAAACACCTCCCCTTTCCTCTTAGTTATCTCCTAAGGATAACTGATAATTAAGCCATTTGGTGTTCTAAAGTGGATATCTTCTAATTGTCTTCATTGCCCTTATTAGGGTCAAATTCCTAATAAAATTTTAATTTCTGTTGAACATTAACAATAATAACAGCCCTCCTCTTTCCCGTCCTTCCTCCAGCGAAGCATGGTTTGGGTAGGGAATGAAATGTGGATGCAGTCAAACACAGACTTGTGTTATCTTGTTAGGTTCCTGTAATTGAAGGCTTATAGAAATTAGAAACTGACTAGTCATGTAGCTCTAATTATTAAGAAAGTTTCAGGCTGAAGCCAACTGCCCTCTGGTAGTAAAAAATGTCTGTGAACAGTTTACTTCAGCACCCTACATAGATTCAATTTGTATATAAACTCAAATTCTTAGGTACGCTGTGGCATTTCTGGTAGCATTTGCCTACAAAGTTAAAGTGAAATAGCCAGGAAAGTGCTTTTAAATTGTATCTGGTAAAGTGTTGTCAGTTGAAAATTAATATCCTTACCATTCCACGTTTCATCATAACTTCATAGCCCTGGATTGGCTTGGTTCTGCCCTACCAAGAATTGATGACAGGAAGTGATGCGTAAATTCAGTGCCAGGAACAGGCCATGTGCAATCCATTTTTATGTTTTAAGTGCTTCCATAATCAGACACAGCTTCAACTAGGAAAGTTGGTATAGGTTTTTCATTTTCATGTGGTGTTTCGTCAAGCACTAGGGATAGAGATGGAAACCAGTAATCCCTAGGGGAAGCACACACTGTCATCTATCCTGGAGGCCACTGGGCATCAAAGACCAATTGGATCGTTGAGCTGTTTCTAAATGTGGGAGATAGTTCCTGAATCTCTTCTCAAGAGATGCTATGTGAAAATACTGGGGATTATTGGTCAGCTGAAGTATACATTTTCTTCCATAAGTAGAGTTCAGAGAAGTAGCCTTTACTTAATGAAGTGAGTATATACCTAACTAGTAAACAAAAAAGTATACAGACATGTGTTAAAGTAATTAAAAAATACCAATTTGGAACCTCTACCCCCAGTCTTACAAAAGTTCTTTGTGTGACTTCTTTGCTGTCTTCCATTCTTCAGTGCTTAGATAAACGTGAATCTATCTACTTGAAAGTCAATTCCAGTCAGCTAGAAGGTCATGATGCATCTTAAGTTAGCACCTAGGATGCTAAGGGGATGGGGTCTGGCCTCACGTTCAACTGGTGGAAAGAGCTGTATAATCTGATAAAAGATACACGTTGTGGCTAGTGCCTACAACAAAGACATTGTGCTAATGTCATGAGCATATCACGTGAGGGATCTGTAAACTCTGATGGGGAGAGTTTCATCGAGGAACAGGTATTTGAGGAGGACCTTGCAGGATAAGAGGGATTTCCCTGACAGACACAATTAAGGGAAGGGTATTCTCCATAGGAAAAATAAACAAACTGTTGAACTATTTGTTCAGTGGCGATTGGGTATTTCTCTGGATGGAGTATAGGTGGTGTTGAGGGAAATAGCAGGAAATGGCATGGATTGGCAGGCTGGGCGAGGCCCCTGGGGGATTCAGACCCATAGCTTGGGCAGCATCCCTGAGGCATGAGTTGGCGGTGCTTCTGAAGGTGGTGTGTGGTCGGTGAATAAGGAAGGGAGTACTTTTGGACTGTTTTCTTCTGCTAAGGTTAGCTTTTATCTTTGCCAGGACAAGTTTCCCGAGGAAAGACACAAAGACATCACAAAATATCTTTATTCCATCCTACGATTCCAACAGAGCCAATTTATCATATATTTTCTGTTTTAAAATAAAATTATCATAGTCTCTCATTTGTCTGTGGCTCAAGAGCTATGAGAGACATTCATCTTTTCAGTGGTGCAATACATACATGATTTTATTTTTTTCAATAAATGTGATTCATTTGACGCATAAATAAATGTCACTTAATTTTATTCAGTGTAACTTAAAATTTATATACTATGGTATGCTATGTATCTTTAAGTATAATAATAAGAAATCTTATTTTTATATTGCTTATTAATTTAAAACAGGTACAAAAATGTCTTGGTGTTTAGGAATGCTTTCAGCTACAAATAGTTAAAAATATGCTTCATACTGATTTAACAAGTAAGGATTAATTTTTAATCCAAGACAGGAAGTCCAGAGAATGGTAGCTGCTAGTATTGATGCAGCCGCTTCACAGGGCATCTTGGACTGAGCACCTTCTAAACCATTCTTATCTTGTTGGTCAATTGTGCTCACATTGGTGTCTCCTGGTTAGACCGTGATTGTTTCAGAAGCAGCTGTCATCTGTGGACAAGACAGGGAAAAGGAAGAAGGAAGAAGAGAACCAGTGTGGAAGCCTAACAGTGGAAGAAGTGCCTACTCTTCCCCCACATCTCATTGGCTGTTCTTGACTGGAGGTGGTCTGGGAAAGTGCCAACTCTCTAGAGTTGACAGTGACAAAAAGAAGGTGGTATGGAATGATTAATTGGGGAGTGAACCAATAAGCCAGGGTTCATTTTAGTTTTTCTGGTTGTACAGATGGGGAAACTGAGGTTTGCACGAATTGCACAAATTCCCATACCTTGTCAGTGATAAAGACGGGAAACAAACTCATGACTTCTAAACTATATTTCAGATCCCATGACTGTTTCTGAAATCCTAGCTCCTGAAAAGGATTCTTTTCATTGAGAATATTCTTAATCTTCCTCCTTTATTTGGAAACTTGAAAAGGGCACACACTAAGATCCTCAGATGAGCACTCCTGGATGCTTAAGGGGCAAGACTGGTTGCTGCAGGGTCACCTGCTGGTTTGGGAGGAGTTTTTCTCTCCTGTGATGCTCTGCAGTATGGATGTTTCTGCATTCCTGTTTCTATCTGTGGCCAGTCTTCATCAGGGCTTTCTGTATTTCCTTTTACCTTAGAAAACACTATGTTTTTTTCTTACAGCCTTTCTCATATTTGCCATGTAGGGTTAGTTAAATCCTGTGTTTCCATTTGTTAATTGATGACAAGCTTTGTGGATGGTCCTTCATGCAGGGAGGGTTATTGTTGGAGTGAAGTCCAACTCTCCTAATTTCTAGGATGACTCCCAAATGCTGATCGTGTCTACAACTTATCTGGAGCTTGGAAATTTAAAATGGGGACAATGGTCCTCAATACTTAATATTGGAGATGGGTTTCTATGATTATTATAAGTGAACTCACTTTCATTGAATAGTAATTCTCAAGAATTATGATACATGAACATAGGTTTTCCAGTTGGGCAAAAAGGTCAAAAAATTTCTTTATTTTTGCGTGATTAACCTTAACTGGTATCTAGAGTTCCAAACAACCTAGTCCTCAATTACCTGATCTTACCAATTCAGGCTAATATCAGACGCATTAGAGATTTCTCGAGCAATTTAAAATTGCTCCCTCTTTGCTTCTCTGACAGGTGGCATCAGGGCTACTTCTGGGGTATTAAGACATCAGAGATACCTGCGTGTGTGGCTTCTGTCTTCTACCACCATCAGCTAAGATGTACCTCATCCACTCTAGCTGTGGGCTGGCATATCTTTCGCTACTGGTGCCTTTGTTCTCCCTCCTATCACCAGGTCCTCACAGGGGTCCTGCTGTCCCTCCCAGCATCAGACATTCTCAGGTTTGTTATTCTTCTCTCAGTGACATCTGACAGAGACACATTGTCTCTCTCAAGGATAGCATTTTCCATATGTTTTTGTATAATGCCCTGGGACTAGCAGAAACCCAGAGAATGGTTTAACTTCCTCTACCCAGACACATGTTGCTACCACAGCTGTGCTTTCTTTTGCCCACCAAGTTGTTGCAAGGGTCTTTTTTTTTTTTTAAACTGGCCCATCTAGGTCATCACAGAGCACCCAGCTGAGCTTCCTGTGTTTTATAGCATGTTCCCACTAGCTATATATTTTACACATGGTAGTGTATATATGTCAATCCTAATCTCCCAATTTGTCCCACCCTCCTCTTCCCCCACTGTGTCTGCATGTCCATTCTCTACGTCTGCTCCTCTATTCCTGCCCTGCAAGTAGGTTCATCTGTACAATTTTTTCTAGATTCCACATATATGTGTTAATATACGGTATTTGCTTTTCCCTTTCTGGCTTACTTCACTCTGTATGACAGACTCTAGGTCCATTCACATGTCTACAATCGTTCCTTTTTATGGCTGAGTAATATCCCATTGTATTTACCTACCACATCTTCTTTATCCATTCTTCTGTCATTGGACATTTAGGTTGTTTGCATGTCCTGGCTATTGTAAACAGAGCTGCAATGAACATTGGGGTATGCTAGGGTCTTTATCATGTTTGCAGTCTCTTAGATTTACAAGTCCCC
Organism: Phocoena phocoena; assembly: GCF_963924675.1. NCBI lineage: Eukaryota > Metazoa > Chordata > Mammalia > Artiodactyla > Phocoenidae > Phocoena > Phocoena phocoena. The sequence goes on from NC_089227.1 coordinate 7,705,195, forward strand.
TCTTCCCCTAGATCCCCAATCTTCTTCCTAACCCACACACATGTGACTCTCCAGCATCTCAGCAATTTTCTCCTCTTTCCCAAAATTCTCCTCTCTCAAGGTTGCCCTTTCTGTGTCACTTGGGTCTTGTTTGTTGTAAGGAGGCTATTTGTAAATGAGACTGTTTACAGTTACTTTTTTGGAGTTTAAAATAATATCTGATCTCTTAGCTTGTAAATTAAAAACATAGCTTTTCCAATCCTTGAGAACACAGCAGTAAGCTTGGAAATTAATAACAACATCCTTCATATCAGGATCCAGGGTCCCAGAAATGGACTGGCTCTGATGAAGGTCATTTTTTCCTGACACCGAAAGTGAAGTAAAAGCAGCTTAAATTAACATCATGATCAAAGTACTTGAATGTAAACAAAATATGGCAATTTGAAAATACTCTTTAGATAGTAACTTGGTATAATTCAAATGTATGGAATAAGTATGAAGAAATTCTGAGAAAATGCACATGTCTGATTAAGAAGCAGAGTCAAAATACCTTGACAAAAACAAATATTTTAGAACTCAAACTGTACTCAAATATTTTTATTTTCCAAAAATAATTAAATAATAAAAATGGAAACAAAATATAAAAAAAAATATATATATATATAGCTTTTCTTAAAAATTAAGAGCAGGACTTCCCTGCTGGTGCAGTGGTTAAGAATCTGCCTGCCAATGCAGGGGGCACAGGTTCGATCCCTGGTGCGGGAAGATTCCACATGGCATGGAGCAATTAAGCCCATGCGCCACAACTACTGAGCCCGGGTGCCACAACTACTGAAGCCCTTGAGCTTAGAGCCTGTGCTCTGCAACAAGAGATGCCACTGCAGTGAGAAGCCCACGCACCGCAACGAAGAGTAGCCCCCGCTCGCTGCAACTAGAGAAAACCCGCACGCAGCAACGAAGACCCAACACAGCCAAAAATAAATAAAATAAAATTATAAAAAAAGAAAAGAAAATGCAGCAAGGCTGTTAATTCTCAGAAAATTCTTTAAAAAAAAAGTTAAGAGCAAATCTTCTTTCACACATGAATCTAGTAGACTTTATGTTGACTTAAAACTTAACACTTGGTTATCGTTTTAAGTTTCTTAAAATTCTAGCTCCATTTCCAAGCACATTTAAACATCTTTAACTTTTTCGAACTGAAATTAGAAACTTAATGTTTTGGCTTGTCTAACTCCACACCGCAAATAGGGAAGCCTTAATAATCTAACAAATGCTTTCTAGGTTGCATGCTACTTACCTATCTGATATACCTGTGCTTACAATTATAACAAATCATATTGGACTAAACTTTTTTTTTTTTTTGCGGTACGTGGGCCTCTCACTGTTGTGGCCTCTCCCGTTGCGGAGCACAGGCTCCGGACGCGCAGGCTCAGCAGCCATGGCTCACGGGCCCAGCCGCTCCGCCGCATGTGGGATCTTCCCAGGCTGGGGCACGAGCCCGCGTCCCCTGCATCAGCAGGCGGACTCTCAACCACTGCGCCACCAGGGAGGCCCAGTTCTTCCTCTTTTAATTTCAGGTTGGGAAGTTTCTATTGACATACCTTTAAAATCACTGATTTTTTTTTTCTCAATCATGTCTAGTCTATTGATGACACCATAGAGAAATTTTCCATTAATGTGACAGTTTTTTAATTCATGAAATTTTCTCCTGATTACTTCTCAGAGTTCCCCATGTCTCTGCTTACATTACCCATCCGTTTTTGCATGTTGTCTACTTTTTCCGTTAACACCTTTGACATATCTGAGTGTGGTTCTGATGCCGTTTTGTCCTGTCAGAATGTTGTTCCTTGTCTTCTGGCATGACTTGTACCCTCTCAGTGAATGCTGAACATGTTGTATTGAGGAATTGAATTGTATTGGCCTTTAGTGTGAGAATGTATGTTAATCTTTCTTGGACTTAGGCAGCATTTAATTTGTTTTAGCCCAAAATGCCAGAGTCTTTACATTGTTCCTCTGTCCTAATGTTGGTCTCCTCTTTTAACTTTGAGCTCTCCTGAAACTCCTCCTTAGAGGAAGTCTGCATCTTTCAGCTGTTTAAGCTATGATCCACTGTGATTACACTGGACCCCTGCTGGTATGGTGGTAATGAGTAGGTGTGCGGAAGCATTTTATAATCTGATGACTAAGTCTCAGGCTTTTAGTGTGCACATGTGCTGGGCTGTTACCTTCACAGTTGTTTTCCCCATCACAGGTAAGACAGAAAGATGAGAGGGGGCTGGGTTGGGAGGAATGATCTTCCCTCACCTGTGATATTGCTCTGATAAAGTGCTGTGGTTTTTTTTTTTTTTTTTCCTTAGAGAGTAGATCATTTTCATGGAGAACACTCGGATTATTTCACAATTTTTGCACAATCATTCCACAATTTTTTTAAACCTCCTCCTTTAAAAGCCATGAAGTGATCTTTCTTGGATCATCAGAGTGAAAACCTCATGGGGAGCTTGATGATAAAATTCCAAAAATGTTTTGAGAAACCCTCAGATTGTAGCTTCTGGATCCGTCATGCTCACTAGTTCACATGCTGATCTAGTTCACACTCAGCCTCCATCAATGTGTCAAAATTATTACTGAACTGTTCCTACCAGTTTATGGCTCCAGTGACTTCTGCTCCTAGATCTTGGTAAGCAGATCTTAGCCATGACTCTAGATTTTCTTGTTCCTCCAGATTGTGGGGTAGTAGTTTCCCCAAAACCTTATTTCCCTAATGGGTCAAAACAAGTCATTGATGATTAATTTGTTTAGCTTTTTCTAAATGTAAGGATGAGGGTGATAAAATTCAAATTCTTTATTACAGAACTGAAACTGCAAGTTTTATTAAAAAAATGTTTATCCAATTCCTTTGGATTTACATTAATAGAAGGAGAGTAAGGAGGCCAGGATTTTTTTTTTCTATGATAATCAAGAACTAGTATTCCAGAAGAACAGATTTATTTCTTACCTGAATATAAGCAAGTAGACAATGTGGTAATAGAACTGAGTTGTGTCTTTTACTTGCAAAAGTTTGATACACCCCAAGAGGGTATATTTTCAGATTTCGTAGACACAAAAGAAAGACTATGAATTGGAATTAGTTCTCCCTAAATTCTTTCCATACATTGTCTGCTCTAAGATCTTAATTAGTCATTGCAAGCATTTACTCTAGTTTCTAAAATTTCTCACTAAAGCTTGCCTCACTTTCTAAGTTTGTAATTTAAATTCAGGCAATTTATAACATTTGGAATATTTCTATAAAAGTATTCAACAAAATCAGTCGGCAAATGAATATTTTCATGTCCTGACACTCCAACAGTTAACTATCTTCAATATTTCCAAAACAAACACACACACACACAAACAAACAAAGAAATCATATTTGGATAAACCACCGAGATGGAGCATTTCAAAGAGGAATTATTCATAAAATTCAAGTGTTCTCGAATTAAAGCTTATAGTGGAAAATGTTTCACAATTTTAATTACATTTGTTATTCTCCCCAATGTTTATAATGGGTTACAATACTTAAACTGGATGAGAAAAGCCAAGTACATAATGTCATGGCTAAAACCACATAAAGGCTCTTAATATTTTTGCTAATTTCCACCCCCTCAGGCTTATGTTGTGAAATGTAGCCTGCTTCTGCAAGCAATTGGTACACCCACACTCCAGAGTCCCCAGTGAGTTGTAGAGGTTTCAAGAGTTAAAGAATAATTCCTCTCTTCAATAACTAACATAATGAAAACCACCATTTTTCTTCATAAAATTGGATTAAAAAATGCCTTTTTATTTTGGGGGTGTATTAGTGTCTCAGTCACAGATTGTGAATATAATTGTTTCTGTGTGTGTTTACAGTGAGGTCTATAAATTGAGACAATTCTGCCAAAGGAGAACTGCATGTGGAACTGTGCAGTATGTGCTTTTCTCAATTCCTACCGTTCTCAGCCTTTCCCCCACTTCTAATTCAGATAGATGCTTAGAGCCCAGAAATCACTTTTCAAGCTCTAGTCTTTAAGTGGTTTGTAAGTGGAAGGGACCATTGAATTAATAATTTGTAGACATTTATCATGCATTTAGGACATGCCAGATACCAGCCTAGTCTGTTTTCCTTCTTTACCCTTGCTATAATTCAAGGGGAGAAATTTTATCCTTCCTTTTTTAAAGACTTTTTGGGAACCAGTGAACTTTTTTGAACTACTCTTAATTGATTGAACATCTCTTCTGGTCAGGAGCAGAGATGCTTGGAAAAAGCAAATGAAAGGGCTGTAAAAAGCAAAGAGCAGTCAGAGGACTGCTCTAGAGGGCACCTTCCTGATGAGAAGCTGTTTCTCTGCCATAATAGCCCAAGTTTAGTTTATTCAACAACTCAGCATATAATCAAGATCATCAGGTGATCACGCTGTTTTCTGGTGGCCAGGGCACCATCGGTCCTGAGGCAATTGTAATAAAATAAAGATTGCACTGGCTTGCAGAAGTTTTGGAAATTTCATTGCTGCTGTGATGTTTGGCTGGAGTCCTTGGAACTAGGGTGTGGCTGTCTCCACTTCCAACTCCAAAGTAGAGTTCTGGATAAGAAAGGAATCCCCTTCCCTTCCCAGTGCAAGATTTTGTAATCTCTTCAATAATTCAGCTCCACCCCCACCTCTACCTCTGATACCTACAAATTCACACCAAATGGCTGGGTTTAGGAGTAATCGTCCTGGGAGACATGGGAAAAATCAGTCTGCTCTTCCAAAATTTACAAATAGTTGAATATACTGAGAGTTCTTCTTCTCCTACCTCCTCTTTGGAGGAGTTTTAACATTTTTCCCATCTTTGTCTGCAAGGATGAGGATGCTGTCTTCATCCATCATCTTGACTAAAGTGGCATTGCTTGTTTTCTCCACATCATGAATAGATTTGACATTGGTAAAAATGTCATATGTAAGCATATAAACGAGGAGATAGTGAAGAGAAAACATATGTATGTTGTCATGTGGCTGGTTCTGTATTAGATTAAGAAATGTAAAATAGACAGCTATAATGTTCCTGTATTTTAGAGCAGTTTTTACTTTTGCCACCATTGCTTCAAGCAGGAGTTATACTATTGGTCCCAAGGTTCTAAATGAAGCTTCCCTTAACACATGGAAATAGATAATCTAGACCAGAGGAAATTAAAGCACACACACACACACACACACACACACACACACACACACACACACAAAAACCAAGTCAAAATAAAAATAACAAAAATGTGTACACTCTCCAAAGAAGACATACAGATGGCCAAGTGGCACATGAAAAGCTGCTCAACATCACTAATTATTAGAGAAATGCAAATCAAAACTACAATGAGGTATCACCTCACATTGCTTAGAATGGCCATCATCAGAAAATCTACAACAAATGCTGGGAAGGGTGTGGAGAAAAGGGCGCCCTCTTGCACTGTTGTTGGGAATGTAAATTGAAGCAGCCACTATGGAGAGCAGTATGGAGGTTCCTTAAAAAACTAAAAATAGAATTACGGTATGACCCAGCAATCCCACTACTGGGCATATACCCAGAGAAAACCATAATTCAAAAAGACACATGCACCCCAATGTTCATTGCAGCACTAATTTACAATAGCCAGGTCATGGAAGCAACCTAAATGCCCTTCGAAAGATGAATGGATAAAGAAGAGCTGGTACATATATACAATGAAATATTACTCAGCCATAAAAAGGAATGAAATCGGGTCATTTGTAAAGATGTGGATGGACTTAGAGACTGTCATAAGTCAGTCAGAAAGAGAAAAACAAATATTGTACATTAACACATATATGTGGAATCTAGAAAAATGGTACAGATGAACTGGTTTGCAAGGCAGAAATAGAGACACAGATGTAGAGAACAAATGTATGGACACCAAGGGGGGAAAGTGGTGGGTGGTGGTGGTGGTGGGATGAATTGGGAGATTGGAATTGACATATGTACATTAATATTTATAAAATAGATAATAGGAACCTGCTGTATAAGAAAATAAATAAAAATTGATGTGTACACTATGCAGGATGAGTGTATTTGTTATAAGTGATTCTAAAACTTGGCTTCAAGTTTTATGGAAATCAAAGAAAATAAAGGCATACTTACCTACAGAGGTACATATTTAAATTTGCTGAAATGAGTAGGTATGCCAGCTCCTCAAGGGAGATACAAATATATCTTTTTATTTTCTGAATAAAACTTCTAAAACAATTTATTAAATGATTAAAAAAATATTGTACTGTGACTGTGGTAAAAGATGAGTAGAAATAATTTGAGTGAATGTAGTTCTAGGGGTGGAATTTTTGGTCATTGGGTTTATTGGAGGAGCAAGTTTGAACAACTATTTGTGGAAATCCTTCCCCAGGCATGGAAGGAAGTTTGGATAAAATTGAAAGAAAGCTGGGCTAGAAATCAAAATCCTGGGTTTGAATTCCAGTTCTGTAGGTAACTCTACATATGACCTTCATTAAGTCACCCTCTTTGTTTCCTTTGTGCACGGAAACATATACTTCAATTTGGTTTTGTTCATTTCTCTCTAGCACCTAGAAAGTTGCCTGGCACACAATAAATATTTGTTAATATATTGGTAGACTAAATAGAATATGGATAACATAGCAGCAAATTCACAAAATAAAAATATCTTTGCTGAATATAAAATACCTTAACAAATGTTGAGCAAGGACAAGGGGGAGGCTCAAGATTGGAACATTACTGTCTTATTTCCAGCTGTCTTAATTTTCTTGGGCTACCATAATAAATACCATAAATGGGTGGTTTACACAACAGAAATTTATCTTCTCACAGTTCTGGAGGCTGGAAATCTGAGATCAAGGTGTCAGCAGGGCCGGTTTCTGCCGAGGCCTTTCTCCTTGCCTTGTGGATGACTGTCTCCTTCTTGTGTCCTTACACCATCTTCCCTTTGTGTGTCAGTGTCCTAATCCCTTCTTCTTCTTAGGACACAGGTCATATTGAATTAAGGCCCAGTCTAGTGACCTCATTTTATCTAATTATCTCTTTAAGACTGTATCGCCAAATACAGCCACATTGAGGGCTAGGGCTCCAACATATGAATTTTGGGGGGACACAGTTCAGTCTAAAGCATCAGGTAACCCCAAGGAGAACTAATTCAATGGCACTCTGGTATCTCAGCACATTAAAAACAACAAATAGTCCAATGTCATTCCTGAGATGAGGCAGGATAAAGACCAATACAAAGAGATTCCAGGCTACATTAAGAAAGTGAATTTTAATTATTTAACTCCCGATAAAGATTCTTAGCCAAAATTCTTTTTTAACCCAGGTTATATACTATGTAATTAGAATAGAGACACAAATATCTCACAGTAACAAAAAATTTATGAGTGAAAATATATAATTCTAGCTTTATTTTCTTTTTGCTCAATGTTTACATCCTTCAACGGTTAGCATATTTTGAGATTTAGAAAATGTTCTGAAAATTAAATGGGGCCATAAAATCAAAACAGGAAAAGTCACCAACGCCAACTCAAAATATTTGAAAGTTAAGAAGAGCATTAGAAAAGATGAAAAATGATCCCCATTCTTTCTGCCAATTAGCATAATTTACCCAAAGTCATTGCAAATCATATGACCTATTAAAATCCACTGGTCAATTCTATTACTTACACTCTCAGTGACAGAGATGCCCAATCCCTCTTTTTAAAACACTTGTGCTTTATACTTGGTTTCTGGGCCACAATATTCTCCTATTTTTCCTCCCATTTTTCTTTGTTAATTCACACTCTCTTTCCAGACCATCTTCTCTGTTACGAGGCTTTCAACACCAGAAACACACAATTGCTTCTCAACTTTATAGCTGAAGCTCTGACCACTCCCTTGAAGTCTAGTGTTACATACCCAACTACACACTCAATACCTCACTTTGCCTCTCCAAGTTTAGCAAACTTTATTCTTGAGACAAATACAAGGCAGGTGGCCCTCCTTCTTGTGGATTTAGGCCGTTATCCTTGAGTGGTCTCCTGGTTCCTCTCCAGCATCCTGGTATGCTTGCCCTCTCCCACTCACACCACAAAGCCCAGAGGTCTTTGATTAATGATCTTATAGCACAAAGGGAGGAGAAAGGGGCTGATGCCTCATGCACATCGTGGGGATCAGAAAGACCCCTGGTCTCAGAGCAGAGAACAGCGTTCCCATGCCCAAGACGCCCTGTCTTCTTGGTTTGAGGTGTGTTTCTCCTAAACCCAAAGTTGCCCTCTTTATTCACCCTTTTCCTATGCTTTTGCTGACAATGGCTTCCGTGGAGTCACACTTTTTCTTTGGATGTTTAACTTCCCTGTGGTTCCATTTCCCCCTGTGGGAAATAGGTTGGTTGCCATTCCTTTCTTCCTAGGTTGCTGGGAAGATTTGATGTGATGAAGCATAACAGAGTGCCAGCCTCAGCCCGTGCTGGCTGTATGATTAGTTCCAGTTAAATGGCTATTTTATTCAGGGAGTTTCTTCAGAGGTGTTCTGCCTCAAGCTACACGTATGAGAGTCCTGGGTCATTTATACTTCTTCATCTCTGGATTCTTGTCATTCTCCCTTCATATTCCAGGCACCCAAACTACCTTCACCAAAACTTAAAACCCCTTATAATGACCAAAGTATTCAAAAAGGCCATGAAAGAAAGGATACTTTTTAGCCCTTGAAGAATGAAGGATATTATCTCAGAACAGAGGCCAGACCAGTGAATCACATCCCGTAGCCTTGATGTTTTCACATTTATGTGACTATAATCCCCTTAGGTGACATTTCCAGGCATCAAGGAGTAGACGGCACCAGAGGTGGCGTTTTACCTCTATATTTCTCAAAAGAGACATCTTAAGTAGAAACTCTTCTGGAAACGTCATTTTTTATCTCCCTGTATTAACCTCTTCATCAAGGTTTCCAAGGTCATACGGTGAGGTTCTGGCAGGAAGTAAAGCTCCAGGCATCCGTGCTTCCCCAGAGCCAGGGGTCTCTGCAGGGAAGCAGGGGGTCTCTGCACAGTCTTGGGATGAGAGACAAAGCCCTGTGCCTTTTCTCTCCTTCCTATTTATTTAGAGATTTCTATATGCCAGCACCCCTCTCATGCATTGTAGTTTACATTTGTAAAGTGTTTAGCAAATGGGAGAACTTTAGTCTCATGATGTATATAACTTGATTTACCAATGTTTAGTAACGAAGATTAACTGGTGAGGAAGTAGCAAGGGAGGAGAGAGTTTTCTAGCAAAGTATTGGGAAAGGGAGAAAGTTGACAGACTGTAAACCCAGGCCTTTCACCTCCACCCCAACACTTGATTCGGGCAGTCATCATATGGGGTTGCATGGCCCTGGGTGTGTGAGACTCCAGGTTTTGTGTTTCTAGCTTCCACTGGGCCAGGTGGGCCCTGGAAGGCCAGGTTTGTGAGGAGCGCCAACATCTAATTCCAAAGGCTGAGTGGCCAAAGGAATGTGAGAAGGAGAGATGAAGGCAGCTGAGGGGCCAGAGCTGGGTTGGCAGCAACAGGAGCTTGAGCCATCTCTGAAAAATAACAAAAGTAATTGTAGCAAATACTTATCTATGCTAGTTTAAGTTGTTTACATTAAAAAGATCTTTCCCCAAATCCTGAGCTCTGCGCCATTATATTCCAATAATTATTATTACAGTAATTATTATTATGGGAATAATACGACAATCTATTTAGACACTAATCTCAGAGGATATTTCAGAAGGTGCAATGGATAAGTGTGCATATAAGTACTCAGAACATTCCTGGCCCCTAGGGTAAGTGCTGCAATATTCACTAGCATTTTCTTGTTCTCACTGTTATAACCTGGTGAAGGGCTTTGCTGAGGGTCACGTAGAAAGTAAGTGCAGAAACAGCTTCCAAATTCTGTTCTGACTTGCTGTTCAGTAAGGAAGTCAGATCCAGATGTTACTGAACCGAAACTTGGGTCCACTCACTGGAGGGCAGTAAAGTCAGTCTCCTGACTCCGGGTTGTGTTGAAGTGCAGTGCAGTGTTTATCATAAAGCGTCATACAAGGAGTCCGGGACAGCTAATGCTCTAAAAGCCTGAACTCCCCGATGGGTTTCAGCAAAGCACTTTTTTTTTTTTTTTTTTTTTCTGTATGCGGGCCTCTCACTGTTGTGGCCTCTCCTGTTGTGGAGCAACAGGCTCCACACTCTCAACCACTGCGCCACCAGGGAAGCCCTCAGCAAAGCATTTTTAAAGGCTAGGTGAGGAAGAGGAGTCTCAGGGTATGTGATCAGCTCTTGCACAATTCTCTGGTTGGTTGATGGTGCAGTAACAGGGCAGTGTCACAAGGGTGAACGTTATCAGTCCTTAGGTGCCAGTAGTGGGGGTTATGAGGTCATGGTCATCAAGTAGTTAATTCTTCCATTTGCGGGGAGGGGGCTTCAACATCTGTAAAACAACTCAGGAAACGTGCATCGCATACTATTATCTAGGTACTTCAGAGAGAAGCTAAAGCAGAGGATATGGGAGTGGAGTCTGTCCTGGGAAGGCCTCACAGGGTCCTGCTCTGTAACACAGACAGAGAAGCTGGTAACATTCATATTATCCTCAAGCTTAGAGGTCTGAGGGATAAAGCCTTCTGGAGCTTTTTCATTCACGTACTATGCATCCCTTTCTGCACATGGAACTCTGAACAAGCTTTCATGCTTGCAAGCCCTGCTTCATTCTGCACAGAGCTTTCTCAGTGCCACTGCACAATTTGGGCTCTCCATAAAAGTCACAAGGCCCAAGTTTGGAAACTGACCAGGTCAACAGCCAGTTTAAACCTGACTTATATTTTTGTACTTAAAAAGATATTCGCATACAAAAAGAGAGAGGTGGAAACAATGTGAATCAGGAAATATTTAAGCCTAAAAATGAGTGGATCTCTCCAGACTGCATGGAAGGAAACCCACAATGTTAGGGAAATGAAGTGTATTACTTCACTTTCCCTCACAGCGACCTGGGTGGCATCATCAACCCCTGGTGGGACCAGCTCCATCAGTGTGGCTAACTTGGTCTCCAGTCTTCTCCAGGCCACCTCTCATAGGGTCCCCATCAGGTACTGAAGCTCTAGCTAGGAACTGGCTCATCCCATTAGTAATTTTTCATCGGCACCATGGCCATTCCTTTTTTTTTTTTTTTTAACATTTTTATGGAATATAATTGCTTTCGTTTCGGCTGTATAACAAAGTGACTCAGCTATACATATACATATATCCTCATATTCCCTCCCTCTTGAGCCTCCCTCCCACCCTCCTTAAACCACCCCTCTAGGTGGTCACAAAGCACTGAGCTGATTTCCCTGTGCTATGTGGCTGCTTCCCCCTAGCTATCTATTTTACATTTGGTAGTGTATATATGTCCATGCCACTCTCCTACTTTGTCCCAGCTTCCCCTTCCCCTTCCCCATGTCCTCAAGTCCATTCTTATGTCTGTGTTTTTATTCCTGTCATGCCCCTAGGTTCTTCAGAACCATTTTCTTTTTTTTAAATTCCATATATATGTGTTAGCATATCGTATTTGTTTTTCTCTTTCTGACTTGCTTCACTCTGTATGACAGACCCTAGAAATAACTCACTACAAATAACTCAATTTCGTTTCTTTTTATGGCTGAGTAATATTCCATTGTATATATGTGCCACATCTTCTTTATCCATTCATCTGTCTATGGACACTTAGGTTGCTTCCATGTGCTGGCTATTGTAAATAGAGCTGCAGTGAACATTTTGGTACATGACTCTTTTTGAATTATGGTTTTCTCAGGGTGTATGTCCAGTAGTGGGATTGCTGGGTCATATGGTAGTTCTCTTTTTAGTTTTTTAAGGAACCTCCATACTGTTCTCCATAGTGGCTATATCAATTTACATTCCCAACAACAGTGCAAGAGGGTTCCCTTTTCTCCACACCCTCTCCAGCATTTATTGTTTGTAGATTTTTTTGTTGATGGCCATTCTGACTGGTGTGAGGTGATACCTCATTGTAGGTTTGATTTGAATTTCTCTAATGATTAGTGATGTTGAGCATTCTTTCATGTGTTTGTTGACAATCTGTATATCTTCTGGAGACATGTCTAATTAAGTCTATTGCCAATTTTTGGATTGGGTTGTTTGTTTCTTTGACATTGAGCTGCATGAGCTGCTTGTAAATTTTCGAGATTAATCCTTTGTCAGTTGCTTCATTTGCAAATATTTTCTCCCATTCTGAGGGTTGTCTTTTCGTCTTATTTATGTTTTCCTTAGCTGTTCAAAAGCTTTTAAGTTTCATTAGGTCCCATTTGTTTATTTTTGTTATTATTTCCTTTCTCTAGGAGGTGGATCAAAAAGGACCTTGCTGTGATTTATGACAAAGAGTGTTCTGCCTATGTTTTCCTCTGAGAGTTTTATAGTGTCTGCTCTTACATTTAGGTCTTTAATCCATTTTGAGTTTATTTTTATATATGGTGTTAAGGAGTGTTCTAATTTCATTCTTTTACATGTAGCTGTCCAGTTTTCCCAGGAACACTTATTGAAGAGGCTGTCTCTTTTCCACTGTATATTCTTGCCTCATTTATCACGATAAGGTGACCATATGTGCGTGGGTTTATTTCTGGGCTTTCTATCCTGTTCCATTGATCTATATTTCTGTTTTTGTGCCAGTACCATACTGTCTTGATTATTGTAGCTTTGTAGTATAGTCTGAAGACAGGAGCCTGATTCCTCCAGCTCCATTTTTCTTTCTCAAGATTGCTTTGGCTATTCGGGGTTTTTTGTGTTTCCATACAAATTGTGAAATTTTTTGTTCCAGTTCTGTGAAAAATGCCTTTGGAGTTTGATAGGAATTGCGTTGAATCTTTATTTCGCTTTGGTAGTATAGTCATTTTCAGAATGTTGATTCCTCCAATCCAAGAACATGGTATATATCTCCATCTCTTTGTATCATCTTTAAATTCTTTCATCAGTGTCATAGTTTTCTGCATACAGGTCTTTTGTCTCCTTAGGTAGGTTTATTCCTAGGCATTTTATTCTTTTTGTTGCAGTGGTAAATGGGAGTGTTTCCTTAATTTCTCTTTCAGATTTTTCATCATTAGTGTATAGGAATGCAATAGATTTCTGTGCATTAATTTTGTATCCTGCTACTTCACCAAATTCATTGATTAGCTGTAGTATTTTTCTGGTAGCATCTTTAGGATTCTCTATGTACAGTGTCATGTCATCTGCAAACAGTGACAGTTTTACTTCTCCTTTTCTGATTTGGATTCCTTCTATTTCTTTTTCTTTGATTGTTGTGCCTAAAACTTCCAAAACTATGTTGAATAATAGTGGTGAGAGTGGGCCGCCTTGTCTTGTTCCTGATCTTAGTGGAAATGGTTTCAGTTTTTCACCATTGAGAACGGTGCTGGCTGTAGGTGTGTCATATATGGCCTTTAACATGTTGAGGTAAGTTCCATCTATGCCTACTTTCTGGAGGGTTTTTATCATAAATGGGTGTTGAATTTTATAAAAAGCCTTTTCTGCAACAATTGAGATAATTATATGGTTTTTCTCCTTCAGGTTGTTAATATGGTTTATCACATTGATTAATTTGCATATCTTGAAGAACCCTTGCATTCCTGTGATAAACCCCACCTGATCATGGTGTATGATCCTTTGAATATGCTGCTGGATTCTGTTTGCTAGTATTTTGTTGCGGATTTTTGCATCTATGTTCATCAGTGATATTGGCCTGTAGTTTTCTTTTTTTGTAACATCTTTGTCTGGTTTTGGTATCAGGGTGAAGGTGGCCTCATAGAATGAGTTTCGGAGTGTTCCTACCTCTGCTATATTTTGGAAAAGGTTGAGAAGGGTAGGTGTTAGCTCTTCTCTAAATGTTTGATAGATTTCCTCTGTGAAGCCATCTGATCCTGGGCTTTTGTTTCTTGGAAGATTTTTAGTCACAGTTTCAATTTCAGTGTGTGTGATTGGTCTGTTTTTACTTTCTATTTCTTCCTGATCCATTCTAAGAAGGTTGTACTTTTCTAGGAGTTTGTCCATTTCTTCCAGGTTTTCAACTTTATTGGCATATAGTTGCTTGTAGTAATCGCTCATGATCCTTTGTGTTTCTGTAGTGTCAGTTGTTACTTCTCCTTTTTCATTTCTAATTCTATTTATTTGAGGCTTCTCCCATTTTATCTTAATCAGTCTGGCTAATGTTTTATCAATTTTATCTTCTCAAAGAACCAGCTTTTAGTTTTACTGATCTTTGCTATTATTGCCTTCATTTCTTTTTCATTTATTTCTGATCTGATCTTTATGTTTTCTTTCCTTGTGCTAACTTTGGGGATTTTTTGTTCTTCTTTCGCTAATTGCTTTAGGTGTAAGGTTAGGTTGTTTATATGAGATGTTTCTTGTTTCTTGATGTAGGATTGTATTGCTGTAAACTTCCCTCTTAGAACTGCTTTTGCTGAATCCCATAGCTTTTGGGTCGTCGTGTTTTCATTGTCATTTTTTTCTAGGTTTTTTTGATTTCCTCTTTGATTTTTTCAGTGATCTCTTGGTTATTTAGAAATGTATTGTTTAGCCTCCATGTGTTTCTATTTTTTTCAGTTTTTTTTTCCTGTAATTGATATCTAGTCTCATAGCGTTGTGGTCAGAAAAGATACTTGAGACAATTTCAATTTTCTTAAATTTACCAAGGCTTGATGTGTGACCCAAGATATGATCTATCCTGGAGAATGGTCCATGGGCACTTGAGAAGAAAGTGTATTCTGTGGTTCTTCAATGGAATGTCCTATAAATATCAATTAAGTCCATCTTGTTTAATGTTTCATATAAAGCTAGTGTTTCCTTATCTATTTTCATTTTGGATGATCTGTCTATTGGTGAAACTGAGGTGTTAAAGTCCCCCACTATTATTGTGTTACTGTCAATTTCCCTTTTTAAGGCTGTTAACATTTGCCTTATGTATTGAGATGTGCTCCTATGTTGGGTGCATAAATATTTACAATTCTTATAGCTTCTTCTTGGATTGATCCCTTGATCATTATGTAATGTCCTTGTCTTCTAATGGTCTTTATTTAATAGTCTATTTTGTCTTATATTAGAATTGCTACTCCAGCTTTCTTTTGATTTCCATTTGCATGGAATACCTTTTTCCATCCACTTACTTTAAGTCTGTATGTATCCCTAGGTCTGAAGTTGGTTTCTTGAAGACAGCATATAGACAGGTCTTGTTTTTGTATCCATTCAGCCAGTCTATGTATTTTGGTTGGAGCATTTAATCCATTTACACTTAGGGTAGTTATCAGTATGTATGTTCCTATTACCATTTTCTTAATTGTTTTCAGTTTGTTATTGCAGGTCTTTTCCTTCTCTTGTGTTTCTTGTCTAGAGAAGTTCCTTTAGCATTTTTTGTAAAGCTGATTTGGTGGTGTTGTATTCTCTTAACTTTTGCTTGTCTATAAAGGGTTTAATTTCTCCATCGAATATGAATGACATCCTTGCTGGGTAGAGTAATCATGGTTGTAGGTTTTTCCCTTTCATCACTTAAATATGTCCTGCCACTCTCTTTTGGCTTGCAGAGTTTCTGCTGAAAGATCTGCTGTTAACCTTAAGGGGATTCCCTTGTACATTGTTTGTTGTTTTTCCTCTGATGATTTTAATAGTTCTTCTTTCTATTTAACTTTTGTTAGTTTGATTAATATATGTCTTGGCATGTTTCTCCTTGGATTTATCTTGTATGGGGCTCTCTGCATTTCCTGGACTTGACTGACTATTTCCTTCCCATATTAGGGAAGTTTTCAACTATAATCTCTTCAAATATTTTCTCAGACCCTTTGTTTTTCTCTTCTTCTTCTGGGACCCCTATAATTGGCGTGTTGGTGTGTCTAATATTGTCCCAGAGGTCTCTGAGACTGTCCTCAATTCTTTTTATTCTTTTTTCTTTATTCTGCTCTGTGGTAGTTATTTCCAGTATTTTATCTTCCAGGTCACTTATCTGTTCTTCTGCCTCAGTTATTCTATTGATTCCTTCTAGAGACTTTTTCATTTCACTTATTATGTTTTTCATCATTGTTTGTTTGCTTTTTAGTTCTTCTAGGTCCCTGTTAAACGTTTCATGTATTTTCTCCATTCTATTTCCAAGATTTTGGATCATCTTTACTATCATTACTCTGAATTCTTTTTCAGGTAGACTGCCTATTTCCTCTTCATTTGTTTGGTCTGGTACATTTTTACCTTGCTCCTTCTTCTGCTGTGTATTTTTCTATCTTCTCACTTTTCTGAACTTCCGGTGTCCGGGATTTCCTCTTCACAGGCTGTAGGTTTATAGTTCCCATTGTTTTGGTATCTGCCCCCAGTGGGTAAGGTTGGTTCAGTGACTTGTGTAGGCTTCCTGGTGGAAGGGACTGGTGCCTGTGTTCTGGTGTGTGTGGCTGGATTCTTCCTTTCTGGTGGGCAGCATTGCATCCGGTGGTATGTTTGGGGGTGTCTGTGAACTTATATGATTTTAGGCTGCCTCTCTGCTAATGGGTGGTGTTGTGTTCCTCTCGTGCTAGTTGTTTGGCATGAGGTGTCCAGCACTGGAGCTTGCTGGCCATTGGGTGGATCTGGGACTTACCATTGAGATGGAGATCTCTGGGAGAGCTTTGGCCATTTGATATTACATGGGGTTGGGAGGTCTCTGTTGTACCAATGTCATGAACTTGGGTCTCCCACCTCAGAGGCTCAGGCCTGACACCCGGCTGGAGCACCAAGACCCTGTCAGCCACATGGCTCAGAAGAAAAGAGAGAAAAGAAAGAAACAAACAAACAAAAATAAATAAATAAAAATAAAGTTATTAAAATAACAAAATAATATTAAAACTAAAAATAATTTTAAAAAAAGAAGGAACGAAAGAAAGTAGAGAGCAACCAAACCAAAAAACAAATCCACCAATGATAACAAATGCTAAAATCTATACTAAAAATATAAAAATGGACAGACAGAACCCTAGGACAATTGGTAAAAGCAAACCTATACAGACAAAATCACACAAAGAAGTGTACATATACACACTCACAAAAAGAGAAAAAGGAAAAAAAAAACAATATATATAAAAGTGGAAGAGAGCAACCAAATCAGTAAACAAATCTACAAATGATAATAAGCTCTAAATACTAAACTACAATAAACATAAAACTAGAAACGAATTAGATGCAGAAAGTAAACCCCAAGTCTACAATTGCTCTCAAAGTCCACTGCCTCAGTTTTGGGATGATTCGTTGTCTATTCAGGTATTCCACAGATGCAGGGTACATCAAGTTGATTGCGGAGATTTAATCCACTGCTCTTGAGATTCACAGAGAAATTTCCCTTTCTCTTCTTCGTTCACTCAGCTCCTGGGGTTCAGCTTTTGGTTTGGCCCCGCCTCTGCACGTAGGTCACCCTCTGGGGTCTGTTCTTCACCCAGACAGGAGGGGGTTAAAGTAACGGCTGTTTCGGGGGCTCTGACTCACTCAGGCTGGGGGGAGGGAGAGGTACAGAATGCAGGGTGTACCTGTGGCGTCAGAGGCCGATGTGACATTGCTACAGCCTGAGGTGAGTTGTGTGTTCTCCCGGGGAAGTTGTCCCTGGATCACAGGACCCTGGCAGTGGTGGGCTGCACAGGCTCCCGGGAGGGAAGGTGTGGATAGTGACCTGTGCTTGCACACAGGCTTCTTGGTGGCTGCAACAGCAGCCTTAGTATTTCATGCCCGTCTCTTGTGTCCGCGTTGATAGCCGTGGCTCGCACCCATCTCTGGAGCTCGTTTAGTGGTGCTCTGAATCCCCTCGCCTCACGCACCCTGAAACAATGGTCTCTTGCCTCTTAGGCAGGCCCAGACTTTTTCCCAGACTCCCTCCTGGCTAGCTGTGTCACACTAGCCCCATTCAGGCTGTCTTCATGCAGTCAACCCCAGTCCTCTCCCTGGGGTCTGACCTCCGAAGCCTGAGCCTCAGCTCCCAGCCCCCACCCGTCCCAGTGGGTGAGCAGACAACCCTCTCAGGCTGGTGAGTGCTGGTCAGCACTGATCCTCTGTGTGGGAATCTCTCCAGTTTGCCCTCTGCACCCCTGTTGCTGTGCTCTCCTCTGTGGCTCTGAAGTTTCCCCCCCTGCCCACCCACTGTCTTCTCCAGTGAAGGGGCTTCTAGTGTGTGGAAACCTTTCCTCCTTCACAGCTCCCTTCCAGAGGTGCAGGTCCCATCCGTATTCTTTTTTCTCTGTTTTTTTCTTTTTTCTTTTACCCTACCCAGGTATGTTGGGAGTTTCTTGCCATTTGGGAAGTCTGAGGTCTTCTGCCAGTGTTCAGTATGTGTTCTGTAGGAGCTGTTCCACATGTAGATGTATTTTTGATGTATCTGTGGGGAGGAAGGTGATCTCCATGTCTTACTCCTCCGCCATCTTGAAGGTCCTCTCACCATGGCCATTTCAAGTGCCACCTGGTAGAGGGATTTTATTCCTAGGGATCCTACTTGGGAATCATTGGTGCTTTGACCAGTGCCCTTAGCTCCAGGTGCACACTGTCTTCTCGTGTGCTGGAACTCTTATGGTGTCAAAGACTGGTCTATCAGAGAGCAGCGTGAAGGAGGTATCATTACACTCTCATTATAGATTCCAAAGGGAATGCTGATATGTTCACTGATGTCTCAAAGAGCTTAAGGAAGTAACCACAGTTCTTGATTCTATTCCCACACCATTCCTCTCCTTGGCATCCAATCATGAACCTTTTTGGTGAGGAGATCCCAGCTATGGTTGGGCTTGTAATTCATCCTTTGGAACTTAAGCATTACTTCTGTCTAATGACTGAACTTATTAAACTGTGTTAGTTGACAGTTTTTGTTTATACCTTATTTTATTTTAAGAAGCCTCTTAATCTATCATACCCCACTTATTCATCAAATATGCCTGGACATGTCATATTTAGCTGGATAAATAAAGAATAAAGATGGTGATGATACTAGTGATGATGTTAGAAAATAATACAACATCATTAGGTAAGTACTTGCTAAGCTCCATGTACCTCTGCTGAACATTCTACATATATTGTCTCATTCCATTATCAAGATATACGATTGAGAGAGTTGAATTTCAGCAAAGGTAACTTGTTCAAAGTCCCGCTTTATGTCTACATGTACATATATACATGTATGTATCTATTTACAGGATATATCTATATACAGACTTGTATGGGTTTGGCCAAAAAGTTCGTTTGGGTTTTTTCCCATAAGATGTAACAGAAAAACTTGAATGAACTTAATGGCCAACACTATCTATCTATCATCTATCTTCTATCATGTATCATGTATCATCTATCTGCTTTTTAGAACCTATATTATTCTTTCTTTGTTCTTTTTTGGGATCAAATTGACAATGAAAATAGCTTCTTCACAGATGATAATATATGGTAGGGCTCTACCGTATCCTTTGTTTACCTTTTCAAACGTCTTTCAGAGAGTCTTTCCATAGTTGTCTGACTTTGCCTGTTTAATCTCCCAGATAAGCTCTCGAGTCATTTTATCAAAGAGCAGCTTTTCCTATATACATTGTTCTCTGTCACTCTATCCTGATCATTCCCTTCTTGTTGTTTATTGCAACTATACATGCATATTTGTCATGTTATTGTATCTGTCCCCTACTCAACTGGCAGCTCCACTAGGAGAAGGTCTGTGCTTGATTCATCCATCACTATTCAGGCTGTGTAGAGTACAGTGCCTGTCATGTACTGCCAGGACTCAATAGATAGATGTCTGTCACTAAGGGAATGAAGAAACTCTCATACAAATTAATTTGGAAAGAAATTTACATTTTAAAATATGTAGTATTCCAACCTAGGGGAAAAACACAATCATTGATCATGGAGACTTCCACCTCTCTCAGTAATATTTAACCTTTTTCTTTATATAGATTCTTCACAAATTTCTTATTATGGTAACATATGTATTTGTATCTATACATAATATAAATATACAAGTATATGCATACATATACACGTGTATCATTTGTCTTCTCTGCTTTCTTGCTCTTTCTTTCTTTTACAATCAGCAGTGGGGCATGCCCTATCTGTATTTTCTATGGTAACTACTTCTATGTAAGAGATCTTGCCTCTCCAACATGACTCCAGCCATATCCCTTGGTGTTTCTGATATTTCAAATCTTTCCAATGCCCAGGCCTTCAGGTTTTGTAGCCACCTCTCTTTTGTCCTACTCACAGACATCACTCCTACAGATGTTAGCTCCTGTGCACACTGCATGCTTCCCACTCAGGATCATTCACATCAGGCTTCAAGAAGCCCGCTATACTTTCTCTTGCCTTACAAAATGAAAGGAAAGAAAGTCCTCATTGATCCTACAAACATCTCCAGAAGCCACTTCACTCATCTGTTTCTTCTTTAGAGTAACAATCCTCAAAAAATTTTTTCTTACCATTCCGTCCTCTTTTCCCAGTCTTCCTGGAGTCCTGTCCAACTTCAATTTACTTCCCACAGGAACTGCCCCTCTTGAGGTCAACAATGACCCCTATGGTGATGGATCCATGACATTCTTTGCCCTCCTAGATCTGTCCTTGCAGCTGAATTTGTCATGCCTGATCACTACCTTGTCCTTTTTTTTAAAAATTGTGATAAAAACACTTAACATGTGATTTACACTGTTATTAACAAAATTTTAATCGCACAGTACTGAATTGTTAATTATAGCTACTATGTTGGACAGTGTATCATCTCGCATATCTGAAACTTTATATCCCTTGAATAACAACTTCCCATTCCTACCACCCCTCAAGCCCCTGGCAACAACAGCTCCACTCTCTCTTTCTATGAACTTGACTATTTTAGATTCCTCATATAACTGGTAATCCTGCCTCTGGGTATTTATCTAAAAGAATAGAAATCAGGATCTCAAAGAGAATTTGTACGCCCAAGTTCATAATGATATTATTCACAATAGCCAAGTGGTGGAAACAACCCAAGTGTTCATCCATGGATGAATGGATAAAGAAAATGTGATACACATATCACATGTGACTATTACTCAGTATTGAAAGAGAAGAAAGTCCTGCCATATGTGATGACATGGATGAAGCTTGTTATTCATCTCTGCTAAGTGAGATAAACCAGTCACAGAAGAACTGTCTCATTCTTGAAACAACACTACATCATAATCTGGCTCCCGCCTCACTCTGTACAAACCCCTCTTCTACTCATCTTCAGATCCTCTGAATGTTTACTGTCTGAGGCCCAGGGCTTCCTTCTCCTTCTCTCCATAGTGGTTCCCTAGGTGATGTCTTCTACTCCTATGACTTCAAATATCTAGTGTATGCCAACCATACTCAAATATGTGTGTCCAGCCTTAATCTCCTTTGAATTCCAGACTTTATCCTCTCTCCTTGACATCTCTGCTTGGCTACATGCTCCGCATATCTAACTTAACATGCCTAAAGGCACATCCTCATTTTCTCCCAGTGCATGCAGCTCTCATCTAGTCTCCATGTTAATGAACAGAAACTCCACTTCTACCAGGTTCTCAGGCCCAAACTTTGGAAGCATTTTTGGTTCCTCTCTTTCTCTCAGACCCACGACTTATTAGAAAATCCTGCTTGTTCTTCCATCAGTAACTGTTCCAGTTTGGCCACTTCTCACCCTTCCACCACACTACCCTCACCCAAGCCAAAGTTCTCTCTCATCCAGGTCACAGTAGCTTCCACCTTGGTGTCCACACTTCCCCACTTGCTCTCTTACAACTTGTTCTCCACACATCAGCCACAGTGGTACTTTTGTATGTAAGATTAGTTACTTTGTAGAATGATCCTTAATTTGAGTTTTTTGTGGATGGGATGAAGTTATGCATTTTTGGCAGGAATGCCACAGAAGTGATGTTTTGCCCTCTCAGTTCACTGTGCCATGAAGAATGTGATGTATGCCTCTCGTGACTGGCAATGTTGACTTTCATCATGTAGTCGAGGTAGTGTGGGATGTGTTCCTCCTCAGTGAAGTTATTACCTTTCCCTTTTTCATTAATACATATCTTGGTGTTGGGTGTGAGCCAAAACTTTGAAACGAGGCAAATCCTTTTTCTACTCCAATTTTTACCTACTAATTTTTGGCATCCATCAGTCTAAAACAATTATTACTATCGGTGAGCCTAATAGTAACCCACCATTTCCCTCTTTCTTTCTACATGTTTAAATTGGAAATCTAATAAGAAAGAACTGTCCCTTTCCTCCTATTTAATCATTTGATTATTTTCTTACTTAAGTATGGATTTATTTTATTCTATGAGCTAAAATCCCATACAGTTTTACTTTGTTCCTCTAAGTGCTCCAGTTTTGGCCATCAGAAGCAACGTCAGATTGCCCCTTGTGTTCTTTCAACAAGCCCCATTATTCTGGGGACATTTTCTTACTTTCTGGCTCATATAGTATTTTTCTGGCCCTAGTTTTAGAACAAAAAGCTTCTCTAAGGAGTTCTGTTTTCCTTTATTGGTGAGTGGGGTTTAGAAACCAAGACTTAGGCATTGGATGTGCTCATGGTTCTGGGGTGCCACTGCTTCTAGTCTCTCTCATCAGACAAAGTCAGGAAATAGATGTGGTGGGTAGACCAATCTACCAATACACACATTGTATATTTTGGTATTTATTTATTCGAATATGAAGAAATACTGAATCCTTGGATTTTAACTTAACTCCACCAAATTCTCTTTTTTCCTTTCCTATTTTTTTTCTAAATTTCTTTCTCCAGCAGTGAGAAACTTGGATGTTATTATCTATAATATATTGATTAATTTTTTCAATTTTTTACTACACTCATTTTTTTATTATATTTGCTACACAAATAGAACAGTTTCAGAATTACTAACCCATAATCCTGTGACCCTGTGAGAAATACTTTTACTAACTAGATGACAACATTTACATACAGGATTTTTTTTTTTTTTTTTGGTTCGTTTTCATTACTGTTTTTTAGCCTTATTGTATCAGGCAAGGAATTGTTTTCCAAAATTATTTAAGTTGTTTCCTTCCTCACTTCTTCAGTGTGTTTATGTTATTAATTTATATAAAGTAGATTCATTTGTTATTATGTGCATTCCATTTTGGATTCCCCACATCCTGGTTGCTTTTAACTGCTTGTTTACTTTCTGGGTATGTGAAGGACATATGAAACATCTATAACTGTGAGTCAGAAATATATCAAAAGACATGTTTAAAAAAACCTTGTGCATTCTTCATTCCTGCTTCTCCATTCCCATTTCCCTTCTATCCACTCTATTCTTACTCACCCCTTACAGGTAACTCATCTTTTTGGTTTCTGGTTTATTATTTCTGTATTTTGTTTGAAAGAATTTGTCTTTAAGAGTTTAAAGTGTTTATCATTTGTCTTCAATTTTAAAGAGTTCTTGATAGATTAGGGATATCAACCATTTACTAATATTTTCTCCCGGTCTGTCACTTGATTTTTCAATGGTGTTTCTTGTCATGAACTTTTTAATTTTAATTTTTATCAGTCTTTTACTGCCTCTGCATTTTGAGTCATAGTTAGGAAGTCTTTCCTTGTACAAAAATTAAAGAACAATTCACCTATGTTTTCTTCTTGCACTTGTATGTCTTTGATTTTCACATTAATCTCCCTAATTCATTTAGACTTTCTCTTCTGTGTGGTGTGAGGCATGGGTCTAATTTTCTTTTCTTGTCAAGTGGCTACTCAGCTTTCCCAGCACCAATAAATAAAAAGTTTACATTTACTCCTGCAATTTAAGATGCCATCTTCGTCAGATACTATATTTCCATATACATTTGTGTCTCTTTTTACTTTACTTCTTTGGTCACTTTTTTATTCAAGTCCCATTACTTCTCTGTTTTAACTATTGAGATTTCATGGGAAGTATTAATATCTGTTAGGGCTAGCTCTTTTTGAGATTTCCTTTTTCTGTGTTTTCCTGGTTATTCTTGAGTGAATACATTTCCAACGAATTTTGATACCAACATTAGAATGTTTTGCTGAGATTTCACTGAATTTATGAATTAATTTAGGAAAAATGATGTCTTTACAATGTTGACGCATCCTATGTAATTTAAGATGATGTCTTTTGTGTATTCAAGTTTACTTTTGCATTTTTCAGTAGTGGAAAATATTTAAAACATTTTCCTCTCATAGGTTTTGCACATTTCTTGTTAAATTTATTCTTCTTTGCTGCTTTTCTAAATGACATTTTCCCTATCATTATGTGCTCTTTTTATTGCTTATGTTTTTGAAGGCTATTGGTTTTATATGTTAATTTTATACCTTACTACTTCACTGATTATTTTACTGTTTGAATCAGTTGTGTCATTTTTCATTGTCTGCAGTTTTCCAAGTATACTATTATTTCACTTGCAAATCGAGACAGTTTTACTACCTTTCTAAAAATGAGGTATAGTTGATTTACAATATTACACTAGGTTCAAGTGAACAACATAGGGATTCAAAATTTTTATAGATTATATTCTATTTAAAAT
This sequence comes from Phocoena phocoena, assembly GCF_963924675.1. Lineage (NCBI taxonomy): Eukaryota > Metazoa > Chordata > Mammalia > Artiodactyla > Phocoenidae > Phocoena > Phocoena phocoena. The sequence continues at coordinate 7,729,671 of NC_089227.1, forward strand.
TATTATAAAATACTGGCTATATTTCCTGAGATGTACAATATATCCTTGTAGCTTATTTATTTTATACATAGTAGTTTGTATCTTAATCCTCTACCCCTATCTTGCCCCACATCTTTCCCTCTCCCCTCTTGGTAACCACTACTTTGTTCTCTATATCTGTGAGTTTGTTTCTTTTTTGTTATATTTGCTTTATTTTTTAGATTCCACATATAAGTGATAACATACAGTGTTTGTCTTTCTCTGTCTGACTTTATTTCATGAAGTATAATACCCTCCAAGTCCATCTGTGTTGTTACAAATGGGAAAATCTCATTCTTTTTTATAGCTAAGTAGTTTTCCATTATATACATATATATCTTCTTTATCCATTCATCTGTTGATGGACACGTAGGTTGCTTCCATATCTTGGCTATTGTAAATAATGTTGTGTTGCTGTTGTTGTTGTTGTCATTTGTAAATCATTGGTTCTTTTTTCCTGTAACACTTATGGATTTTTTAAGTTTATCTTTGAAAACTATTTATTTCATTTGGATAGGTCTTGCTGTTTATAATTCTGAATCAATTTCCCTAGATATCTGGTCAACCTTTTCAATGTGTAGACTCAAGTATTTTACTATATCTATAAAATTTTCTTTTACTATAATTTTATATATTATTTCTGGTCTCTTGTTTGATTTTTTGTTTTCTTTAAGGAATCCAACAATAGAAACATTTTTTCTTTGCTCATTTTTCATTTCCACTACTTTCTTTCTGATACTTTTGGCTTTTTTCTATGTGCCATTTTCATAGTTTTCCTGCCTTTCAATGCTCTTTAAAGATTTTTAAAATTTTAGTTTATTGTATTTTAGATAGCTCATAATTTACTCTTTATTTCTGAGATAAATTTATCTTTTTCTTAAATTTCTTTGTGTTCAATCATCTTTTAGAAAACATGATCTCAGTTTTTGTCCATTTACTTTAAAATTTTTTTTAAAATTTCTGATTCAAAGTGGTTTTTCATACATTGAATGTTTGGGTATAGGTAATTATGTTTGGAGAATTGTGCTAGGCAGCCTTCCAAGTTGGCGCCCCAAATTCCTAATTCCTGAAATATGTGTTTCTTTGAGTATTGGCAGAACTTGTGAACATGTTACACTATGTTATATGTAACAATAACCAATTCTATGATTACATTATGTTATATGGCAAAAGAGATTTAGCGGATGTAATTAAGCTCTCTATTTAGTTGACTCTAAGTTATTTAACAGGGAATTTATCCTGGGTGAACCTGAACTATTGAAGTAAGTCCTCAAAATAGACAAGAAGATCAACAGATGCTCTCCTGCTGGCCTGGAAGAAAGCAGAGGTCTATTGTGAACTGTCTAGGGAAGAGCCACATAGCTAGAACAAGAGAGTGGTCTCCAGGAACTGAGAATGATTCCTGGAAAACTGCCAGCAAGAAAAAGGGGACCTCAGTCTTAAAACTACAAAAGCCTGAATTCTGCCAAAGACATGAATAAGCTTGAAAGAGGATTCCAAGCTCCAGATGACAACAGAACTCTGTCCAACATCTTGACTGCAGACTTTGGAGATCCTTAGTGGAGAACCTGTTTATGCCATGCCCAGACTTCTTACTTACAGACTTCTGACTTACAGAAACTATGAGATAATAAATGGGTGCTGTTTTAAGGCAGTAGTTTATGGTGATTTGTCATGAAAACTAATACTTACTTTAATATCTGGAAGTGAGGTGCTAAAAATGTGTGAGTAGTTTTGGAACTGGGCAGTGGGAGAGGGTAGAAGAATTTTGAGGAACATGATAGACAAAACCTAGATTGTCTTGAACAGACAGTTAGTAGAAATCTGGACTTTGAGGATGGCTCAGAAGAAGTGAGGTACATGTTATTGTAAACTAGGGAAGGGGGATTCTTGTAATGTAGTAACAGATAGGTTAGCAAAATTTTCTCCCGGAGCTTTGTGGAAAGCCGGACTTGTAAGCAATTAACTTGACTACATAGCTAAGGCGATTTCCAAACAAAGTATGGAAAGTGCTGACTGGTTTCTTCATACTGCTTATAGTGAGATGCAAGAGAAAGAGATACACTGAAGGAAAAATTGTTAGACAAGAAGAATCCAAAACCAGATGACTATGAAGTCTTATTCTCTTCAGGTATTCAGTGATCCTAAAAGTGAGAAATAGCTGATGAAAATTTTCATTAAGAAGAGGCTGAGTGTGTGACTGGGCAGCCTTTCTAAAACTTTAGAAGGACCCAGAGTTTAGCATATAAACTCCCACAAAGGGTCTTTTCAAGGGAACAAGGGTGTTATCTTCTCAGGAAGTTTAAGGACCTGCCCCTAATCACCTCAGCAGGTGCCAGAGATAAAGTTGGGATTATCTTTAAAAGATCTGTGGATATGGTTTTCATCCAAAGACAAAACCCTTGGAAAACCCACATATTTCTTTAGAGAATCATTTCATCAGAAACACATTTGAACTACAAGGGGCAAAGAGAGGACAAAAGGAAACAGGCTGTTGGACACCTAAGATTCTACTAGCAGGAAACAGCTTGATGAAACGATTTACTGGTAAGCTTGTGCTACCCTTCATGGAAAAGCAGTGATGGTTTGGAGGGTGAGGCCAAGAGCCCAGAGGGCAGAGCTGAGAGCTAGGAAGACTGATACCCAGGTCCTGAAACCTAGGCAGGCACTCCTCTTTTCCCAGCTAGATTTCAGGACTACCATGGAGCAATGAACCCCCTTTTTATCATCTTCATTCAAACTGGATTTAGATGATACCAATGACGGGAATTTGGACTTGGAACTGATGAGATCATGTGGTCTAGATCAAAGAGACTTTTGTTTTTGAGATGACTATAATGAGACTCGGCTAACGCTTGCCCAGACTACTGACTTCTAGAGACTGCAAGATGTATTGTTTTGAGCCCATAAGATTGTGGTAATTTGCTATACACCACAGAAAACTAACACAAGTGTAGACAGAATTTTTCGTTTCTTCACTGGTTGTGTTTCAGGGAGGAATTTACCTCAGTCAATATATGTGAAATTTTATTTTCTGATTTTCTGCACAGTTTTCTACAGACTGTACTTTTCTTTCGTTCTTTTAAAAAATGATATTATGTATCTTGTTATTGGTATCTAGTATAACTAGTCCATTTTGTATATTGTGGCTTTTCAATCAATCTAGCAAAATCCAGGTACTTTAGCAAGTTTCCTAGGTTGTTTCTGGTGTTGGGGGTGGGTTGTGAATCTTCTGATTTGGGGATTCTTTTTTTATCTTGCAGAACTGTAATTTATCCCTTTCTCCTTCTTTGCTCCTTCACCTCTTAACTGTCAATGGGCCCATCTTCCTGAAGTGTTTTTTAGAAGTCTGAAAAGATATGTATGAAAATATTAGCTCTGATTATTTCTGAGGGATAGATGTTTATTATATCATTTATATTTATTTATATCTTAAAATTTGTCTTCATTGATTGTGCTTTATTAAAGTAATAACATTAATAGTGATAATAATGGTAATAATGATAATACTCATTGTTATGTGCTTTTCTTATGTGATTTACCAAGAAGAATACTTTACATACATAATTTCATTTATTCTATGCAGCAATATCCTTAGGTTAAGAATTATAATTGTCCTTTGAGGTTTAGTTAGCTTAGATAGATGTCAAAACTACAACTTGATATGTCATGAATCAAGACGAAAATTTGGTGGAAATTATATAAAAATTTATTGGAGAGAGGTCTTTTCTCCTCCTTCTCTTCCTCTTCCTTCTTATTATTATCTTCATTGTATGACTAATAGATATTGAAAGCTTACTGTCATTATGGACCAGGCACTGTGCAAAGCACTTCACAGCCATGATCACATTAGCCATATGCAATAGAATCAATGCCATTAGCATTCCACTTTTACAATTAAAAAAAAAAATACTTTACAGAACTATTAAGTGCAGAATCTATGTTTTGAGTACAGCTGTCTAGGTACCTCCTAGTATATATATATATTTTTAAAATATTTATTTATTTTGGTTGCTCTGGGTCTTACTTGTGGCATTTGGGCTCTTAGTTGCGGCATGCAGACTCTTAATTGCAGCATGTGGACTCATTTGCTGCATGCATGTGGGATCTTTTTCCCCGACCAGGGATTGAACCTGAGGTCCCTGCATTGGGAGCTTGGAGTCTTACCCATGTACCACCAGAGAAGTCCCCAAGTACCTTTTTTATTATCACAAAAATCCTGTGTTTATGAGTATTCTTATCATTATCACCCTTTTTTTTGTCCATGTGAATAGTCTTAGAGATGTAATTTATCCAAGGGTGCATGGCCAGTAGATGTCAAAGAAGGATGTGAACCCAGGTCATTAACTGTGAGAGCTCTTTTCCCTTCACCATAGTTATAAATATAACTGTTCACATTAGAAGAAGTGGATTACGTAAACTAATTTCTCAAGCTGTTTTGTATGAAATAAGAGGCACTAATGATCCTTGATAGTACTTAATTTCTTGTCTTGTGACTTACAAATACTGTGCTGAGTTGACTGTGGACATGGTAAGTTATTTTCTACTTGATGGGCCTCTTGGGTCCTGTAAGACCAAATTATATTCAACTTTGGACTAGAAAAATGTTTGATTAGGCTGAGTTTAACATTTCCTCTTTCTTGGTACATTCCACTCCTGAGTTGCTCTTGCCAGAGACTTTACAAAAAGCTTTCCAAGCAGTTCATTGGTCTGGGGCAGACTCTTTCCATGGTCTTACACCTGGGTCATGGATCACATTTGCCTGTAATGTCAGAGCCCATTTTTAATAAAGGACTTTTGCCATTGCCATGACCCCCAAAACGGCATGAGCAAAACCAAACTGTGTTTTCAAGAAGACTGCTCTTCCACCTAGGCCAGATTGATTGGGCACAGGCAGTATTTCACTTTTTCTTTCAATGAAAGCATTTCTTCCTTTATTTTTTTAGGAAAACATTTCCATATTGTCACCTTCGAAATGTAAATCTAGAAACATGGATGCAAAGATGTTGACTTTGTAGCTGGGGCCTGAACTGGAGCCTTGCTGTGAATTTTGACCTTGCTCCAAGCTTAGCGGCTACAGCCTGGTCTACGGTCCCTGTGTCTGTGTTATGGTTCCAGGACTGTTTCCTGGTTATACTCTGGGTACATGGCTTCTTCCAGGCATGCACTCAGCTTACTGTTTAAAGACTCCAAAATGAACAACCTAATTTCTGTGTGGTATTGAAGTGATATTTTAATCCTAAGTAAACAATTATTAGGTTGAATAATTTAATAATAGTTCAGCGATGTTATTAACTTGCCTCTCAAGCTTTTGAAACAATTCATACTTTCTCATGTCCTTTTAAAGTTACCAACAGCTTCTACAAACATAAATCAATCCAGAAACATCTGGATAATTTTAAGTTTCAACACTTTTCCTTTAAAACCTTACTCTAGAACTTAAAGGTTGAAAAATGTATAACCAATTTCATAAAGGGTCTTGCTATAATCTCAAATTCACTTTAATATAAGTAAGACCCTTTAAAGTAGAGATTTTATATCAGAAATAAAAGTCTTATGTTTAATACTGTTATTCAGGTAAACAGTTAAAAACCTACTTTAAAGCTTGTAATACTGAGAACTCTTCAAACTATCTTTGCTCCTATGTGTGAAAGACAGGGATGAATAAAAATTTGAAAAAGAAAAATAAAACAGAATCTGGAGTTACAAGCCTTGTAGATTAAAATTAGCAACATAACAGCAAAGGTTTGTGATAAACATTTTATTTAACAGATAACATTTATCTGGCAACTAATAGGTGTCCATTCTTGTGTTAGTTTCCAAGGAAATGGAAACACAACATACTTTCTGCCCTCCATGCATTTTATTTTCTCAGATCTTGTGAGGACCCACCCACTCTGCCCTCCCATATTGTGATCAGTGAACACCCCTTAGCTTTTTTTTTTCTTTTTGCGTTACGCAGGCCTGTCACTGTTGTGGCCTCTCCCGTTGCAGAGCACAGGCTCTGGACACGCAGGCTCAGTGGCCATGGCTCACGGACCCAGCCGCTCCGCGGCATGTGGGATCCTCCTGGACCGGGGCACGAACCCGCGTCCCCTGCATCGGCAGGCGGACTCTCAACCACTGCGCCACCAGGGAAGCCCCACCCCTTAGCTTTGTGAGAAGGTCACTCATCCAAATCCGTTCTGAAATTGAGGATCATTCACAAAGAGATTTTATTGTATGCCAAACTTTAACAGCTCCCATTTTAAGAACATATTTTCTGAGATTACATGAAAACAAAACCAAAAAGCTACAAAAAACAACCCAGCACTAACTATGAAGAGTTAGTTGTCTGGTAGTCTGCCTGCTTGAATAGACTGCAGAAAATGTGGTGTCCAATACTACCAGTGACCTAAGGACTTAGTTCACATACCATGAAAAGTTTTAGAACCATTTTCCCTTCATAGATTCACAGAGCAAGAAAACTTTGGCACCAGTTGAGTATATCAGGGAGAAGTAATAAGTTTTCCCTGACTCACATTTGGGGCTGGATGTGCAAAACTGTGGCATGGCAAGGAGAGACAAGAGACATGTCATCTGAAAAGCATAATCGATAAAAGGTGGATGTGGAAGAAATTCTTAGCTTAATGGAACAATTCCTTCCTGATATTAGATCAAATTTCAGAGGGAGAAGCCTATTGTATGAGATTTTGTGCCATATCTTTGCGTAGAAAATTACCTGCCATAGTACTAAAGCCTTTGGTATGCATTCTTTCCTTGTCTCCTTCCCACTGGGCTCCGTCACACCTGTCTTCAGCCATAGGCTCCCCACTTTTGCTAGGCTCTGAAGGCTTCATCCTACCTTAACCATGCTCACACCTCTGCAAGTAGCTCCTCTAGTACCTCATCCTCATTTGAACCCTGGGCGACTGGATCTCTAACCTCGGAGACTAGGGGGACTCTAATGGTAACAGCTGAGATAGGGAATATCTGAGGCAAATCCAGGTTAAAGATGAAATAGAGTTTCTCTTTTGACATGTTGAATTTCAGGGACACTTAAATTTAGTTATTCAGTAGCAATTTGATGATAGGATTCTAAAGGTCAGGAAAGAAATGCATTAGGGAATTATCACATAGAAGGTGGGTAAAATAAAGTCAGTTGATGAAATCATCTAAGAAAGTGTTACAGGGAAAGCAATGGCCAAGAGGCAGCAGTATTTAAATGACAGAGGAAGGAATACAAATTCCTTAGAGAATCAAGAGCTATGGTTAGTATTTCAACAAGGAAGGAGTGACCCTGACAGGCAGCTTTAGAAGAAAGCTGGAGTAAGATGTCATTAGATAACCATCCATTGTATTTACAATTCACAGGGCTATTTGTGGCCTCAGTGATTACAGGATCAGTGGAGGAAAAGGAGTGGAAAGTAGATTAGTACACTGGGAGGTGTGAATTGGAGATGGAGCCATGGAATCAGTGAATAGAGACAATGCTATGTCGACTTCAATTTCTAATCTTTTTTACATATACTATATAAACTATGTCTTCCGGATTCTACTTGCTCCCTTTGATGTTGGATTTACTCTGATGTGTTTGACTATGCTTAGAAGGACTGGGAAAAGTTTTGTAAATAGGGAAGAAATACTTATTGAAAACCTACTAGGTGCCAGGCACTAAAGACAGAAGCTTTACTTGAATCATCTAGTTCAATTCTCATAACGTGAAAGGTTGATTGTTTTTACTTCCATTTTGTGGTCAGGAAACAATTATTTAGTAGAAGAGCCAGGATAGGAACGCAGGTCTAACTCCCAAACCCCTTTACTTTCCATCACATCACACCATGGTCTTGAAGGAGAGGCTCACAAATTACTCTCACTTTGCAGATAATTGATGTGGTATGTGGTCTACTGTGTAGTGGCAGAGCTAGGGTTCTGGCTTGGGACTGAACTTCTAACTCATGGCTTTTTCTGCCCCACCACATGGACTGTTTACAGAAAGCAAGGTTACATGTGCTAAGTATCATGAAGTATATAAATGTGCCTATGACATGATTTTTTTTTTAAAAGATGATATGGTCTAAATGGGATAATGTACTTGGACACAGAAAACAGAGAGGAGGATTCTAACTTAGCAAGTGTGTGGGCAACAATAAAGCAGCTTATATTGAGCTGTACTTGGGAAAAGGTGTTCACTTTGTACAAAAGGAGGCAGCCTCTAATTAGAACTGATTGAAGATGTAGCCATGAACTTATAACACTGTGAAAATATTATTCAAATACTATCAACTTTACTGCTTGCAAGTAGTATCAATAGCAAGCTAAATTATTGAGCTGTATTAAGTTATTAGTCATAAGAAAACACAGACTTTTAAACTCATAACTAAGGGATGCATTTTCATAAGAACTTAATACAGAAAATAGCTGTACATACTGCATCCTAAACTAGGTCCCTGGGGAATAGAGAGTATTCTCATGCACACATAATGACCTACAGTCACGAAGACAGTTTTTAGTCTGAGAAGAGGTAAATCTCTTGTTCCCATCCGGTTAATGTCTGATTAATGTGCTAAAATATAATTAAATGCCATGTCAAATTGTAATTTTCAGAAGGTAAAGACATGTATCTCATAAAGCATACTCAGGCGTCAAAACTTCATTCAACTAATTGATGAGGGAAATATTGCAAAACTGGATCAATGAGCATTTTTAGGAACTGGATACTTATCAGCATTTTGTAAAAAGTATTAGAATAAGATTGATAGGTTAGATTCAAAACTTATTAATGTCCCACCAGGCAGGACATTAGTTACATTCTGTCCTGGGCAGCAATCTACAAATTGACTACCTCCACAGTGTCTGAGTTCCAATCAAATAGTAAATAGCAAAACTGGGTGGGCTGCCCCATTTTGATTTCCAAGTTTTGGGTGCTTTTCTCAAAGTCAACTTCTAAAACTATCAAATGACGTAGTTACTACTTTCAGGTATCCATACAATGCTGAATGTAATAAAATTAAGTTTTATTAATGTGGCAAGTATGACACTAAAATGACAGAAATGATGTGTCAAATGTTTTAAATATTAAAAATACTTTTATTTCAAAATCATTTTATATTTCCTTAGGTCTTTAGACTCATGCTAATTCATACATATATTTTAAAATTTGCTGCAAGTAATATTGAACTTAAAGAGAAATAGTTTTCCCAGTGGAAATTTACACTGACTTTTTGTACATATAGAATTAAAGGCAACAATATTAATGTCATTCTTCCATTCTTGTTTCTGCAACTACATATCTTTAATTGGAGCATATGTGCTACTTATTAAGGGCATACTGGTGAACTTTTGAATATTTATTTATCTACTCATGGTGCATGATTGAATATAATATTTTTACATATATGTATGTATAGGTGAGATATATTTTTAAAAGAAAAATATATAAAATATTTTTAAAACATTGTCATGTTCAGAATAAAACAAAGACATGAACAAAACCCTTAAACTTGTTGAAGGAATAAAAAGATTGAGGTAATTTTTGAAAGAACTGTGAACTGTTCTGATCCAGGTTAATAAAGCTTAAGTTTCCTCAGCTGCAATCTGTGAGGTAAAGAGAAAAAACAAACAAGAATAACAATAAATTATTTCTTGATGTGTACTTTAGGGTGAGCTGGTCTTGTAAAACTTATCTTCAGGTTATCAAAGAGCTAAAGGAAGCATTCAGGACTTCCCTGGTGGCGCAGTGGTTAAGAATCCGCCTGCCAATGCAGGGGACACAGGTTCGAGCCCTGGTCCAAGAAGATCCCACATGCCATGGAGCAACTAAGCCCGTGTGCCGCAACTACTGAGCCTGCGCTCTAGAGCCCACGAGCCAGAACTACTGAGCCAGTGTGCCACAACTACTGAAGCCCGTGCACCTAGAGCCTGTGCTCCACAACAAGAGAAGCCACCACAAGGAGAAGCCTGCGTACCACAAAGAAGAGTAGCCCCCACTCACCGCAACTAGAGAAAAGCCCACGTGCAGCAACGAAGACCAAACGCAGCCAAAAATAAATAAATAAACTTATTAAAAAAAAATAAATAGAGGAAGCATTCATGTTACATCTGTTTGTGGAAGAGAAAATAAAGGATTTTAAAATTAGAAAGAAGACAGGAACATTTTATATATGTGTATTGTTTACCACTGAGCCTCAGCTGATGAAGATTCAAGCATAATTGCTACCAAGTTTGCTCCTGGTACTTTTACATCTGCTAGTAGTACCTACTATGAACATATAATTTTGTGTGTTTCATGCATTAAGATTTCATGCACCGCAGTGTTCATAGAAGCACTATTTACAATAGTCAAGACATTGTACCAACCCAAGTGCCCATCAACAGATGAATAGATTAAGAGGTTGTGATATATATATATATATATATATATATGACTATTACTTAGCCATATAAAAGCATGAAATACTGCCATTTGCAGCAATGTGGATGGCCCTAGAAAATATTATGCTTAGTAAAATGTCAGACAGAGAAAGACAAATAGTGTATGTTATCACTTATATGTGGAATCTAAAAAATAATAAAATGAATGTACATAAAAACCAAAAAGACTCACAGACATAGAAAACAAACTTGTGGTTACTAAGTGAGGGAGGGAAGGCGGGGAGGGACAAATTAGGGGTATGGAATTAACAGATACAAACTACTATATATAAAATAGATAAGCAACAAGGATTTACTGTATAGTACAGGGTATTAGACCCATTATCTTGTAATAACCTATAAAGGAGTATAATCTGTAAAAATACTGAATCACTATGCTATACACCTGAAACTAACACAATACTGTAAATCAACTATATTTCAATTAAAAAAACAGATTTCTGTACTAAGATAACTGTTGAGAAATACACTTGAGAGTTTCTGCCCACATCAATGTTTACTTGCCATTGATATTCCAAATTTACATTCAATACTTCCATACAGTTGGTGTCAACTGCTTGGATCGGGCTGAAACATGTCTCCCTGGTGGGGGACCACATTCTTCCTGCCTGCACCCAGCACAGAGGGGCTGGGTCCCCCGCTCTGACAGGGGGATCTGGGGCTGGGCAGCCAAGCGCTGGGGTGCAAGCAATCTGTCCTGTACGCAAGGGTCCACACCACCCTGGCTTTCCTTAGCTGAAATGTTCACCTTCTTTATTCTGCCAAGTATCTTTATTTTAGCAACTACTTTTGGCTGATTGCTGGGCAATCTGTTTTCCACAACGTAAAATATCTGTGAGGTGGTTTTAATGTTAATACACTGCTGTATGTTGAATTGCAGATTTAAACCAGGCTCTACCCTATACAGTGAACAAGCTCAGGTTAACCTGCCTCCAGACATCTCTAGAGAATTTAGAGAAGGTAATGCATCTCCACTGACTCTACCTTTCATGTTCACAGTACTTAATAAATCATGATGATCTACAAAGAAACTGGCAACTAAATGCAATGTTTCCCTTTACATTGGATTCTTTAGGGTGAGATATGCAATACAGCAGCCAGGGGACACATGTGGCTATTTAAATTTGAATTAATTAAAAGCAAATAAGACTAAAAATTCAGCTTCTCTATCATATTAACAACATTCCAAGAGGTCAATAGCCACACTTGGCCAGAATGGGCAAGGCAGACATGGAACATATTCATCATCCCTTGAAGTCCTCTTGGATGGTACTGTCCAGAGCTCGGTAAGATGTAGGAAGACTCACTGGGTTAAAGAATTGTGTGGTTGAGAAAAAAAAAATTAAAATATATGTTTACTTACAACTTGATTTCCTCACTTAAAAGTTGATTTTTCTTTCTCAGTTGAGTCCCTTAGAAAATCTCACAGATGGAGATGCTACTTTCTGAAAACTAAGTTAGTCAAATTTTGTTAAAATATAATATGTATCTATCTACAAAGCTAAAATAAATATCCAACAACAACAAAACTAGGAACACCAGTGAAGATTTCATCAGGGCATTTTATTTTATTTTATTTATTTATTTGCGCTACGTGGGCCTCTCACTGTTGTGGCCTCTCCTGTTGCGGAGCACAGGCTCCGGACGCGCAGGTTCAGTGGCCATGGCTCACGGGCCCAGCCGCTCCGCAGCATGTGGGATCTTCCTGAACTGGGGCACGAACCCGTGTCTCCTGCATTGGCAGGAGGACTCTCAACCACTGCACCACCAGGGAAGCCCTACTTTTTATTTTTTAACATCTTTATTGGAGTAAAATTGCTTTAAAACGGTGTGTTAGTTTCTGCGGTATAACAAAGTGAATCAGCTATACATATACATATATCCCCATATCTCCTCCCTCTTGCGTCTCCCTCTCACCTTCCCTATCTTATCCTTCTAGGTGATTACAAAGCACGGAGCTGATCTCCCTGTACTATGCGGCTGCTTCCCACTAGCTATCTATTTTACATTTGGTAGTGTATATATGTCCATGCCACTCTCACTTCATCCCAGCTTACCCTTCCCCCTCCCCGTGTCCTCAAGTCCATTCTCTACATCTGCATCTTTATTCCTGTCCTGTCCCTAGGTTCTTCAGAACCATTTTGTTTTTCAGATTCCATATATATGTGTTAGCATATGGTATTTGTTTTTCTCTTTCTGACTTACTTCACTCTGTATGACAGACCCTAGAAATAACTCACTACAAATAACTCAATTTCGTTTCTTTTTATGGCTGAGTAATATTACATTGTATATATGTGCCACATTCTCTTTATCCATTCATCTGTCGATGGACACCTAGGTTGCTTCCATGTCCTGGCTATTGTAAATAGAGCTGCAATGAACATTGTGGTACATGACTCTTTTTGAATTATGTTTTTCTCAAGGTGTATGCCCAGTAATGGGATTGCTGGGTCATATGGCAGTTCTCTTTTTAGTTTTTTAAGGAACCTCCATACTGTCCTCCATAGTGGCTATATCAATTTACATTCCCAACAACAGTGCAAGAGGGTTCCCTTTTCTCCACACCCTCTCCAGAATTTATTGTTTCTAGATTTTTTGATGATGGCCATTCTGACTGGTGTGAGATGATATCTCATTGTAGTTTTGATTTGCATTTCTCTAATGGTTAGTGATGTTGAGCATCCTTTCATGTGTTTGTTGGCAATCTGTATATCTTCTCTGGAGAAATGTCTGTTTAGGTCTTCTACCCATTTTTGCATTGGGTTCTTTATTTTTTTGATATTAAGGTGCATGAGCTGCTTATAAATTTTGGAGATGAATCCTTTGTCAGTTGCTTCATTTGTAAATATTTTCTCCCATTCTGAGGGTTGTCTTTTCATCTTGTTTATGGTTTCCTTTGCTGTGCCGAAGCTTTTAAGTTTCATTAGGTCTCATTTGTTTATTTTTGTTTTTATTTTCATTTCTCTAGGAGGTGCATCAGGGCAGTTTAGAATCTCTTTGTTCTAGAGGAGACATGACCAGTGTCCAGTGCTCTTCCTACCTGGCTTGTCTTTGAGGGTCAACAGCACAACAGACTCTGTGTGCATATTGTCATCCAGGTCCAATGCCTGGCATGAGCCGTCACTGGGGAGACAGCAGCTGGGCTTCCTTAAGTAATCACCATGGTCGGATTAAATGTGCCTTGTAGATCTGAGATCTGGTTTCCAGCATAAAGACAAGAAGTGGAGAACTATGCCAGCTTTTGAGAAAATTCCAAAGTTTTCCTACTAGTTTATAGACAATCATCATTTTTGGCATAATACATTGGAATTTTGTCTAAAGAAAGTAGTTCACTAGTTATTTGAATGTTCAGTTTTAGTAGCAAGTGAAAGAAAACATGTTGGTTTCGGCTCTTGCAGAACTTTGATTTTAGGGAATAGTAGACATGATAGAATTTTTTTCTCTAATGCCCAAAGGTCACTGTTTGGAAGACCAAGTCTTATTGCAGTTTGAGCATTCACTTAGCAATTTAAAGTTTACAGGTCTATTTCTCATGTACAATATGTTGGAGAAATCTTCACAACTCTTAGAAGACAACACACCAGGGACTAAGAGGAAAAAAATATTGGCCAAGGTTGAAGATGTAGGAGTAAGCATAAGTGTTGGCTTCAATATCAAGCGTAGGCCATTATCAAGGCCACCAAAAAAACTCCCTTGTTTTTAGTGCTTACATTTTTGTTTGTATAACTCATGTAAATGGTTCCTAACCTCTGTTTGATCACACTACAGCTTTAGGCTATGATGAAAGCTCCCAGAAACATGCCCACACCCACAGAGAATTTACATACCCTTTCTGGAGGTTTTGGGGTCCTGTAAAGACATATTAGGGAGTCCATGGGACCCAGGATAAGAAGTCCTGAGATAAACCTAAAGACTCAACATACCTATTTTTAAGGCCAGACGCTTTCCCCACATTTAGTAAACCTAATATCCACATGATGGCGGCAAAGTCACAAAGTACCTTTCCACGGCGTTCAATGTTCCCAAAGTAAGACTCCTTCTTCCAATGTCACACTGAGAGACATAGAACCAAAGCCAACTGGTAGATTAGTTATTGAATAGCAAGTCATAAAACGTTGTAAAGAGTAAAACAAAAATCAGTACAATTAAACTTTGCTTTTGTGACTATTCTGCTTTTTTCTTAAAATTATTAATGTATTTCCTTGGTTAGTAAAAATTTGAGTTATTTTTGACTGAGCCAGCTTTTATATTTTAATAATTAACATAATGGAATATGAATTGATACATTTTATATTATATTGTAGATTAAATATTTTTATATATTTGGCCATGTGCGTCATGATGTGATAATAAAGGTGCATAAAATGTATAAATTTAAACATTAATTTTTTTCCTCTTTTGAGAATGCCAAGTTGGCATGACAGTCTTTGACATTTTTGCTTAAGGTTATTTTGTACTTAGAATATTTAGGTTTTTAAAAATCTTTTAATACTTAAGTTTTCTTGAATATCAGAAAGAGCTTTGTTAGAGTTTTTAGTATGTTTAACTACAGTATGCTTCCTTTTAGTTTTGTTTTTTCTATCTATATCTTGAATCATTTCACGAAGAGTTTGAGTTAATAAGTTATGATGTTTTTTAAAGTTTATTCCTCAGAACGCCAGTCCCTTAAAATACTCCAGGAAGAGTAGATTTCATAGTCTACATGAAATGAAACTTTTGCACACTATTTCTGTCTTTTCAAGATTCATTGTACACCTTCTTATCCTAAAGGCTCTGAGAAGTCCTAGAGAAACAAACCTGTTTAACTTTATTACAGAGTTTTCCAAATTCTTTGGCTAATAGGACATCTCATAACAGCATAATAACTATCGTAATATCCTGCAGAAATAGTGTTCCTTGAAACACTCGGCATGGACTTATAAATTTCATTCCTTTATGCCCTATTTCTTGTGATTCAGATTATTTGTACATTTTTTTTTAAATAACACTGAAATCGGTGCCATGAAAACGGAATCACAGTTTCATTCTGTTGCTACTAAGTAGTGTGATTTTAAATAAGTTATCTAGTCCTCGTGATTCTCGATGTATTTATCTATGCAAGAAACATATTACAAAATAAAACTCTGCTTTTTTTCCCACCTTTTTCTTCTTCTTTCAATCTCTGATGCTTTGTTCATTCTTTTCTTTAATTGCGTATAGTTGATTTACAATATAGTGTTTGTTTTAGGTGTACAGTGATTCAGTTATATATAAGTATTTTTTCAGATTCTTTTCCATTACAGATTATTACAAGATATTGACTATAGTTCCCTGTACTATACAGTAGGTCCTTGTTGTTTATCAATCTCTAATGTTTTGTTATTCCATAATGTATACAAGACAAGGCCTTTTCAGATTTTCTTGCACCCCAGGACACTACACTAAGGCAGGACACAGCATTTATTATACAGAAATGAAAGACTCCTAAAATAATGTGCAAGAAACAGAAATCAGATTCAGAATTTGTTCTGTTGCTTATTAAAAAACACCTATACAGTTATGGCTTTCATCAAAAGGTATGAGTTGGTTTTTCTCTATTATGATAAGCAGTATGATTATACAATGCAATTCCATCAGCTTTTCCCTCCTCTTGCCATGGTGGGTGCTGCCGCTCCAGCCATAATGCTCACTCTTCAGACAAGAAGGAGGAAGCTACACAGGGAGGTGGAAGCCTATAGGAAGAAAGCAATAATTTCCCAACTATTCCTAGCAGGCTTACTTTTACTAACATCTCATTCATAACCCAGAAGAGTACCTGGTATAGAACAAGAGTTCAGAAAAACAACTGACCTTTGAACAACAAAAGTTTGACTGGTGTGGGTCCACTTACAGGTGGATTTTTTTCAATAAATACATATAGCTCAATAAATACTAAATATAGTATCTGCATTTTCATTTTACGGATCGTTAAATTAACTAAGTGGGGAGGGCAGTTTGTGTCGATTAGAGACCCTAATAGGTGGAATCAAAAGGACCAGGGGTTGGGTCCTGATTCTATCCAAACTATTTCAGCTTCCTGCCCTTGGCTGAGCCATTTACCAGTTCAGTCTCTGAGGCAGAGATGGCAGGACACAGATTTTCGACCTTGTGGGGCATGGTGCCCTTAACCTTCACATTGTTCGAGGCTTAACTGTATTTACTGAATGGGGCTTGGAAAGTTTTCATCCTCAGGGCAATATCAGTGTCCCTCAGTAAGTGCCAAAACTCTTTTCTCTCCTTAAGAATCATAAATGACTGTGGGTGATATTAATATGACTTCAAACTTCCTAAGCCAACAATGCTAGAAACCTCAGTATGTAATTTTTTTTCCAAATTTATAGCAAGATCTGTGAATGGAAAATACCAAATAGACCAAACGATATAACTAAACCAGTACAATTTCATTATAACAAATGGCAGCATCCAACCACATGATGATTGGAAATAGTGCTAAAAATGGAAACACCTCATAATTACAGAATATGGGATTTGGAAGGAAAGAGAATTCAAACTCAAAAAAAATTTTTTCTATAACAAAGAAATAAGCAAATCATACTTGAAGATAGTACTGGAAAGTGGTCTGAAATACCACAGACCTTAATGAAATACATTTTACAATAATTTACAGTCAGTCAAGCTTTTTTCACATACATTAGCCATCTCAGTATATTTAATCTTTCCAGCCATTTGTATTGACACAGCTGTTACAGTGGCCCCATTTTGCACATGGTAGACAGTGAAGAATAGGACAACTTACTCAAGGTTATGTATACTCAAGTGTCACTGATCATCTCCATGATTTAAAAATAGGCACAGCATGAAATGATAGGAAAAGTGTTTGCCTTGTTCAGTATCAACCTAGTACTGAAATCGTGCTTGTTTGGTCCTATCATAGGACTCTGCCTTTGAAATAAGTTACCTTCTCTTTACTTCAGATTGACCTAGACTTTTCCTGACCCTAGTTTTGTGGCCTAGCTTTGATTTTGGCCTTGGGTCACAAGATTTGATCATGCCTAGACTATCCACCTGGATGACAAGTGTGGATGGTTCTCAAGGTCATTTCATCGTGCATCCCTTCATTAGCTGCTGGTCCCCTCTCTCCTGGGTTTGAGCATAACTGTGACAGCACACACAGTCACCCAATTCTAAATTCTGTGCCCTTTCTACTCCATCCTTCTTGATCTTTTTATGCTATTTGTTTACAAGATTAATAAAGGCAACCATTCCTAAGTCTCATGATCTAAAATATCATATAATTGTCAGGAATGCTGAGTTGGTAGCTGAAATTAAGTAATTATTCAATTAATTAATTAATTAATTAATCAATCAATCCAAAATTTATTAGAAGCTTATTTTCCTCCAGGTAACTGGTAAACTTCTGAGATCACAAAGATGCATAACACCTATCCTTTACCTTTGAGGAATTTTATACTTAATCTGTGTAATGACTGCGTTGTTTCTAATTTAACATTTCTGGAATTTTTCTGGAACTTGCTAGTACTTCCTATTTCTCCCCTTGCTGACAATTTTGATTTCTCAGTCTGCCTGCTGAATATGTAATTCTTCTGTCTAAATATTAATGGGAGTAAACTTCCTCAGTATACCCTGGACACACTGAGCCAATGATGTGTAACATGGGGAACTGGAAAGCCAGCAGGACGTGGGACATTCCCTAGAACAAAGCCAGCTGGACCCTTCAGAAGAGCAATTTCTCACAAGTGCTACTGGTTAGATACAGCAGAGTCATCATGTTAAAGTCTATATTCCCAATTTTATAGGTTAGAACTTGTCACTCTTTAAAAATAATTAGTAAAGTTTGAAATGAAGACTCGCATAACACCAGCCATTTCTCACTGTGATTCACTGAGCAGAGTTTTTTTTGAAAATGATCAAGTAGGCTTACTGTTAGTTGCCTGGATAATAAGAGCTGAGGAAGCATTTTGGGCAGGATGGGAGTATCTTCTTTGGAGAACTGCAATAAAGCTCAGCTTTCGTGGAATCAGGGTGAGGTTCCTCCCTCTTGTGATGGGGAACTAGAATTACTCATGGGTTCTAAAGTTCCCAAGTGTTGAATGTTGACTTTTCCAGACAAATTCTGTGACTAGCTGAGACCCAAATGCAGATTGCATGGCACCAAACATCTCCTTAATATTCCCAGTATCAGAGATGTCAACTCAAGATTCCCCTATAGAACAGGAGGCTGTGGAGAGAGGTCAACTAGAGGTTCTTTCATCCAGGAAGCATTACCTATCACCTCAGTTTGGGTTAGTTTTCCTACCAGGGACCTACTGTAACCTCCATTCTTCTACAACTCTGGTGAATATCACAGTGTATTATAATTACAAGTTCATTTCTTGGCAACCTTCCTGTTTTTATAAGTTCCATAAAGGCAGTGATTGTGATTAAGTAACCATTGACTCCCAAATACCTAACACAGTGTGTGTTGTTTGGAAAGTGCTCTATTAAGTTTGAGTCAATTATAAAGGCAACACACCATGGTGTTAAGCATATGGAGTCTGCAGCACAACTGCCTCTTGACAGCTGAACAGCTTTGAGCAAAATTAATCTCTTGGTGCATCAGGCCCCTCATCTGCAAAATAAATACTGTAATGGTAATTATCTCATGGTGTTGCTGGAGACATAAGCTAGTAGAAAGAATGATTTAAGGAAAACACAGTCAACACTCAGTTCAGGTTAATGAAGGTGAGGCATCCTTCAGATGAAATGACCTACAGAAGAGGGCTTCAGAAAGGAGAGGAGCCGCAGCCTATAGATTAAGAACCTGAAGCTCAAATTACCTTCAGTTCTACAAAGTAATACATTTCCTTATTATTAAGTCAATTTTATTTGGATTCTCTATTCTATTTCCAATTTAAACGAAAGGATTCTAACTGACTCAGTGTAGTTAAACTTATTAATATTGTCAATCTCATGGTTATGGAATTAAACTTTCTATAATTTAACATTTCTCTGATAAATCAGTGAGGCTAGATGTCTTGTCATTTGTCAATTGCTCATTTTTGTTCATCTGCAGTGAACTTTTTTGTTTTATTTTGTGACAGTTCTACTATTTGAGAATATGTCTATTTTATAGATTCTTATTGATGTGTATAGGTATGTATATAAATATGTATTCTGGCTTATAGTATTTTCTGGGTTTTCTTTCCAACTTTATTGATGTATAATTTTATTTATTGATGTACAATACAATTGTAAAATATTGAAAGTGGACAAAGTGAACATTTAGTGTAAGTATACATTGTGAAATGATTCCTCCCAGTGAGTCAATTAAGACATCCATCATCTCACATATTTACCTTTTAGGTTTTTTTATAAGAAATTTTGAGTTCTGTTCTTTTAGAAAATTTCAGTTATACAATAGTGTTATCAGCTGTAGTCAGAATATTATACATTAGATCATAAGACCTTATTCATTTTATAATTGAAAGATTATACACTTTTTTTGTTTTGGGTTTTTTTTTGCATTTTATAATTTAATTTTTAATCATCTTTATATTGAGATATAATTCACATACCATATAATTCACCTGTTGAAAGTTTACAATTCAGTGGTTTTTATTATATTCACAGAGTTGTGCAAATATCATCACAATCAATTCTAGAATTGATTCTAGGAGAAACCTTATGTCCATTAGCAGTCTCTCCCTGTATCCACATCGACCACCACCTCAAATTCCCTTACCTCCTAGGCACTGTGAATTCACTTTCTGATTTTATAGATTTGCCTCTTCTGGACATTTCATGGATGGAGTCATACAATATATGGTACCCTCTCCAACAGGGAAAGCCCCTCTCTGACAGGGAAATCTATTGGGACAGAAGGGAAGCATTTGAAGCTGTCAGAAGAAGGTGAAGTGGCCTCTGTGGCAGACTGGACAGAGTGAGAAATATACAGATGGTCTGTAATGTGGCCCTACGTGCCGTGGACTGGGACGTGTGTTCACAGGTGTGCAAGGGAGGTGGGATCTGGAGTGTGGGGATTGGAGAACAGGCTCAGAGTGAAAGCAAGATTATCCACTTTTAACAATTTCTTCCAATCTCCCCTACCCCAGCCCCTGGCAATCACCGTTATACTCTCTGTTTCTATGAGTTCAGCTTTTTTAGATTCCACATGTAAATGAGATCATACAGTACTTGTCCTTCTCTGTCTGAGTTATTTTACTTAGCATAATGCCCTCCAGGTTCATCCATGTTGTCTCAAATGGCAAGATTTCCTTCTTTTTAAAGACTGAATAGTATCCCACTGTGTGTGTGTATGATATCTTTATTATCTGTTCATTTGACAATGGACACTTAGGTTATTTCCAAACCTTGGCTATTGTGAATAATGCTACAATGAACGTGGAAGTTCAGATATCTCTTTGAGATAGTGACTTTGTTACTTTTTGATATGTACCCAGAAGTGGGATTGCTGGATCGTATGGTAGTTTTACTTTATTTTTTTGAGGAAACTTCATACTGCTTTCCCTAGTGGCTGTACCAGTTGATATTCTCACCAGCAATGTACATACGATTTCCCTTTACTCGGAATACTTGCCAGCACTTGTTATCTTTCGCCTTTTTGATAACTGCCATTCTAATAGGTGACATGTCATTGTGATTTTGATTTGTATTTCCTTGATGATTAGTTAGGTTGAGCACATTTTCATGTACCTGTTGGCCATTTGTGTATCTTCTTTGGAAAAAGTCTATTCAAGTCCTTTGTTCATTTTTTAATTGGGTATTTGGGTTTTGTCTTCTCTTTGCTATTGATTTGTATGTGTTCCTTGTATATTTTGGATTTATCCCTTTCTCAGACATGTAGTTTGTAAATACTTTCTCCCATTCCATACATTGCCTTTTCATTCTGTTGATGGTTTCCTTTGTTGAACAGAAGTTTTTTAGTTTGATGTAGTCCCACTTGTTTATTTTTATTTTTGTGGCCTTTGCTTTTTGTATCAAATAGAAAAAAATCATTAGAAAACTAAGGTCAAGGAGATTGCTCCTTATGTTTTCTTCTAGGAGTTTACTGTTTTAGGTTTTACATTTAAGTTTTTAGTCCATTTTGAATTGATTTTTGTGTATGGTGTAAGATAGGGGTCTAGTTTCATTCTTTTGTATGTGTCTGTCCAGTTTTCCCAGCACCATTTATTGACGGAAATATCCTTTCCCATTGTATATTCTTGGTGCCTTTGTCCAAATTTAATTTATATATATATACTTATTTCTGGGCTCTCTTCTCTCTTCCTTTAATTAATGTGTCTGTTTTTCTGTGCCAGTACTATGCTATTTTGATTACTATAGCTTTTTAACACAGTTTGAAATTAGGAAATATGATGCCTTCAGCTTTGTTCTTCATTCTCAAGATGGCTTTGGCTATTCAAGGTCTTTTGTGGTTTCACACAAATTTTAGGACTTTTTTTCTATTTCTGTGAAAAATGTCATTGGAATTTTGATCAGAATTACATTAAATCTGTAGATCCTTTTGGATAGTATGGACATTTTAACAATATCAATTCTTCCAATCAATTAGCATGGAATGCCTTTCTATTTATTTGTTTCTTCTTCAATTTCTTTCACCAATATGTCATAGCTTTCACTTCCTTGATTGTTTTCTTACTTTCTCTTTCTCATTTTTTGTTAGTGTATAGAAACTCAACTTTTCTGTTAAATAGGTTACGAAGTTCTTTTCTAGGTCTACAAGTCTGTAGCTTAGTTTTAAACTATTTATAGTATAATTTGTTGTGTTATTTTACTGTGATGGAGTCATATTTTGTTTTTTATTTTTTTACTGCTTTTGTGGTCTTATTTAAGAAACCTCATCCTTAATCGAAATTGCAAAGAAATTCTCCTATATTTTCTTCTGAGTATTTAAAAGCTTTTCCTTTTTAAATTCTGTCTTTTATAACACATCTTGAATTTATTTTAGAGTATGGTGTCATTGATGTAATTTTATTGTTTCCATTATGGAAAGCCAATTGCCCCAATATGATTTAATAAATGAATTCCTCTTTTTGCATGATTTATAATGCTTTTGCTATTGTATGCCAAGGACCATTCTTTCATGAGTTTATTTCTATGCTATTGATATATTTGTCTGCCCCTACACAAACTTCATATTGTCTTAATTAATATAGATTATAAGATTAACAAATTTAATATAGGTTATAAATAAACCTTTTTATTTGCTAAGTCAAGTCATCTTACTTTGTTCTTTTCCTAAATTTTCATTGGTTTGTCAAGATTAATGCATTTTAAATTAAAGCATGAATTTAAAAATATCAAGGTTAAATCCATGCAAGCTTCACTATTTTAATCATTTCATAGTGTACAATTCAGTGGTTTTTATTATATTCACAGTGTTGTGCTACCATCCACACTATTTAATTCCAGAACATTTTCATCACCTCCAGAATAAACCCTGTACCCATTAATCAATCACTCTCCACTTCCTTCTCTCTCAGTGTATGGCAACCACTAATATGCTTTCTGTCTCTATGGCTTTGCCTATTCTGGACATTTCACATGAAATGATTCAAATGGAATCACACAATATGTGCTCTTTTGTGTCTGGGCTCTTTTAATTAACATAAAAATTTCAAGCTTTACTTATGATGTAACATGTATTAGTACTTCATTCCTTTTTATGACCAAACAATATTCCATTGTATGACTATACCATATTTTATTTATGCATTCATTAGTTAATAGCCGTTTGGGTTGTTTCCACCAATTGATTATTATGAATAATGATGCTATGAACATTTATGTGCAAATTTTCATATGATCATATGTTTTCATTCTCTTGGGAGTATATCTAGAAGTACAGTTGCTAGATCATTTGGTAATTCTATGTTTAACTTTTTGAGGAACCACCAATCCACTGTCCTCAGTGGCTGTACCATTTTGAATTTCTACCAGCATGGTATAAGGGCTCTAATTTCTCCAAATTCTTGCCAACATTTATTGCTTTCCATTTTTTACAGCTATATTAGTGAAAGTTATGTGGTATCTCATCATGACTTTTATTTGTACTTCTCTATTTATGATGAGCACATTTTTGTGTCTTTAGTAGACATTTACACATCTTCTTTGGAGAAAAGTTTATTCAAATCCTTTGCCCATTTTTAAATTGGGCTGTTTGTCTTTTGGTTGTTGAGCTGTAATTGTTGTTTATATATTCTGGATACTAGACTGTTATCAGATATAAGATCTGCAAATATTTTTGCTCCTCCTGAGTTGCCAAAATGAGTTGCCTTTTCACTATTTATTTATTTATATTTTAAAAAATTGTTATTGGGGTACAGTTGATTTATAATATTATGTTAGTTTTAGGTGTACAGCAAAGTGATTTAGTTATACATATACATATATCCACTCTTTTTTAGATTCTTTTCCCATATAAGTCATTACAGAGTATTTAGTAGAGTTCCCTGTGCTATAAGTAGGTCCTTATTAGTTATCTATTTTATGTATAGGAGTGGGTTTATGTCAATCCCAAACTTTCAATTCATCCCTCTCCCCACCTCCTGGTAACCATAGTTTGTTTTCTACACCTGTAACTCTATTTCTGTTTTGTAGATAAGTTCATTTGTACCCTTTTTTTAAGATTTCACATATAAGCGATATCATACGATATTTGTCTTTTGCTATCTGACTTACTTTACTCAATATGACAATCTCTAGGTCCATTCATGTGCATGCAAATGGCATTATTTCATTCCTCTTTATGGCTGAATAATATTCCATGTACCACACCTTGTTTACTGATTCATCCATTGATAGACATTTAGGCTGCTTCTATGTCCTGGCTATTGTAAACAGTGCTCCAGTGAACACTGGGGTGCATGTATTTTTTTGAATTATGGTTTTATCCCCAGGAGTGGGATTGCTGGATCATATGGTAGCTCTATTTTTAGTTTGTTAAGGAACCTCCATACTGTTCTCCATAGT
This sequence comes from Phocoena phocoena, assembly GCF_963924675.1. Lineage (NCBI taxonomy): Eukaryota > Metazoa > Chordata > Mammalia > Artiodactyla > Phocoenidae > Phocoena > Phocoena phocoena. The sequence goes on from NC_089227.1 coordinate 7,754,076, forward strand.
GGATATACCAGTTTACATTCCCACCAAGAGTGTAGGAGGGTTCCCTTTTCTCCACACCCTCCCCAGCATTTACTGTTTGTAGATTTTTTGATGATGGCCATTCTGACTGGTGTGAGGTGATGACTCATTGTACTTCTGATTTGCATTTCTCTAATAATTAGTGATGTTGAGCATCTTTTCATGTGCTTTTTAGCCATCTGTATGTCTTCTTTGGAGAAATGTCTATTTAGATCTTCTGTCCATTTTTGATTGGGTTGTTTGGTTTTTTTGATATTAAGCTCCATGAGTTGTTTGTATACTTTGGAGATTAATCCTTTATCAGTTGGTTTGTTTGCAAATATTTTCTCCCATTCTGAGTGTTGTCTTTTCATCTTGTTTATGGTTTCTCTTGCTGTGCAAAAGCTTTTAAGTTTTGTTAGGTCTCATTTGTTTACTTTTGTTTTTATTTTCATTACTCTAGGAAGTGGATCAAAAAAGGTCTTGCTGTGATTGATGTCAAAGAGTGTTCTTCCTATGTTTTCCTCTAAGAGTTTTATAGTATCCAGCCTTACATTAGGTGTTTAACTCATTTTGAGTGTTTTTTTTTTTTCTTTTTTTTTTTGCAGTACATGGGCCTTTCACTTCTGCGGCCTCTCTCATTGCGGAGCCCAGGCTCCAGACGTGCAGGCCCAGTGGCCATGGCCCATGGGCCCAGCCGCTCCACAGCACGCAGGACCCTCCCGGACTGGGGCATGAACCCGTGTCCCCTGCATCGGCAGGCGGACTCCCATCCACTGCGCCACCAGGGAAGCCCTTGAGTGTATTTTTGTGTACGGTGTTAGGGAGTGTTCTAATTTCATTCTTTTACATCTAGCTGTCCAGTTTTCCCAGCACCACTTGTTGAAGGGGCTGTCTTTTCTCCATTGTATATTCTTGGCTCCTTTGTCATGGGTTAGGTGACCATAGGTGCATGGGTTTATCTCTGGACTTCCTATCTTGTTCCATTGATCTATATTTCTGTTTTTGTCCCAGTACAATACTGTTTTGACGACTGTAGCTTTGTAGTATAGTGTGAAGTCAGGGAGCCTGATTCCTTCAGCTCCGTTTGATTGGTAAGCAATCCATAAGATTGCTTTGGCTATTCAGGGTCTTTTGTGTTTCCATGAAAATTGTGACATTTTTGGTTCTAATTCTGTGAAAAATGTCATTGGTAGTTTGATGGGGATTGCATTGAATCTGTAGATTACTTTGGGCAGTATAGTCATTTTGACAATATTGATTCTTCCAATCCAGGAAAATGGTATATCTCTCCATCTGTTTGTGTAATCATCTTTTTTTTCAGTATCTTATAGTTTTCTGAGTGCAGGTCTTTTGCCTCGTTAGGTAGGTTTATTCTTAGGTATTTTATTCTTTTTGATGTGATGGTAAATGGGATTGTTTCTTTGATTTCTCTTTCTGATCTTTCATTGTTAGTGTATAGGAATGTGAGAGATTTCTGTGCATTAATTTTGTATCCTGCAGCTTCACCAAATTCATTGATGAGCTCTAGTAGTTTTCTGATCTTTAGGGTTTTCTATGTATAGTATCATGTCATCTGCACACAGTGACAATTTTTCTTCTTCTTTTCCAATTTCTATTTGTTTTATTTCTTTTTCTTCTCTGATTGCTGTGGTGAGGGCTTCCATAACTATGTTGAATAATAGTGGTGAGTGTGGATATCCTTGTCCTGTTCCTGATCTTAGAGGAAATGCTTTCAGTTTTTCACCACTGAGAATGTTGTTTGTTGTGGGTTTGTCATATATGGGCTTTATTATGTTGATGTAGATTCCCTCTCTGCCCACTTTCTGGAGAGTTTTTATAATAAATGTGTGTTGAATTTTGTGAAAAGATTTTTTCTGCATCTATTGAGATGATCATATTGTTTTTATTCTTCAATTTGTTGATGTGGTAAATCACATTGATTGATTTGTGTATATTGAAGAAGCCTTGCATCCCTGGGCTAAATCCTAGTTGATCATGGTGTATGATGCTTTTAATGTGCTGTTGGATTCTGTTTGCTAGTATTTTGTTGAGGATTTTTACATCTATATTCATCAGTGATATTGGCCTGTAATTTTCTTTTTTTATGATATCTTTGTCAGGTTTTGATATCATGGTCTCATAGAATTAGCTTGGGAGTGTTCCTTTCTCTCCAATTTTCTGAAAATGTTTCAGAATGGTAGCTGTTAACTCTTCTCTAAATGTTTGATAGTATTCGCCTGTGAAGCCATGTGGTCCTGGACTTTTGTTTCTTGGAAGATTTTTAATCACAGTTTCAATATCAGTACTTGTGTTTGGCCTGTTCATATTCTCTGTTTCTTCCTGGATCAGTCTTGGCAGGTTGTACTTTCTAAGAATTTGCTCAATTTCTTCTAGGTTGTCCATTTTATTGGCATATAGTTGCTTATAGTAGCCTCTTATGATCCTTTGTATTTCTGTGGTGTCAGTTTTAATTTCTCCTTTTTCAATTCTAATTTTATTGATTTGAGTCCTCTCCCTCTTTTTCTTGATGAGTCTGGCTAAAGGTTTATCAATTTTTAAAATCTTTTCAAAGAACCAGGTTTTAGTTTCATTGAGCTTTGCTATTGTTTTCTTTGTCTCTATTTCATTTCTTTCTACTCTGATCTTTATGATTCCTTTCCTTCTGCTAACTTTGGGTTTTGTTTGTTCTTTTTTCTCTAGTTGGTTTGGGTGTAAAGTTAGGTTGCTTATTTGAGACTTTTCTTATTTCTTGAGGTAAGATTGTATTGCTATAAACTCCCCTCTTAGAAATGCTTTTGCTGCTCCCCATAGGTTTTGGATTGTCATGTTTTTGTTGTTATTTGTCTCTATCACTTTCCTGATAGTGTCTTTTGATGTAAAAACTTTTAAGTTTTGATTCAGTTCAATTTATCTATTTTTTTCTTTTCTTGCTTGTGCTTTTGCTGTCATATTTAAGAAACCATTGCCTAAATCAAACAAAAAGATTTACACCTGTGGGTGTGAGTCTTTCAACTTTGTTTTTCTTCCTCAAGATTGTTTTGTCTATTTGGTGTCCTTGTCAATTCCATATGTATTTTAGGATCATCTGGTCCATTTCTTCATAAAAAGTGGTTGCAATTTTGATAGTAGATAAATCTGAGGACTACTGCCTTCCTAACAATAGTAAGCCTTTCAGTTCATAGACATGGATGTCCATTTAGTTATGTCCTCCTTAATTTCTTTCAACAATGTTTTGTAGTTTTCAGTACACTAATCTTTCACCTCGTTTGAAAAATTCAATCATAAAAATTTTATTCTTTTCAATGTTACTGTAAACAGAACTTTTCATATTTTCATTTTTGACTTGTTCCCTGTTGATTGCTATTGTGTCTTCAAACTATGTTGAACTCACTTGTCCATTCTAATAGTTTCTTTGTGTGTGTGTCTGGGTGTCTCATTTAGGTTTTTCTATGTGTAACACATGTCATTTGTGAAATGTGATAGTTTTACTTTTTCTTTTTCAATTTGAATGCCTTTTATTTTTTTTTTATTTTTTGGCCTAATTACCCTTACTAGAATTATTCTAGTACAATGTTCAGCAGGCATAAGAAGAGTGAAAATCCTTGCCTTGTAGTTGATGTTAGGAGGAAAACCTTTCAGCATTTCACCCTTAAATATAAAGTTAGCTGTGTATTTTTTTTTTTTTTTTTTTTTTTGTGGTACACAAGCCTCTCACCACTGTGGCCTCTCCCGTTGTGGAGCACAGGCTCTGGACATCCAGGCTCAGTGGCCATGGCTCACGGGCCCAGCCACTCCACAGCATGTGGGATCTTCCCGTACCAGGGCATGCACCCGTGTCCCCTGCATCGGCAGGTGGACTCTCAACCACTGTGCCACCAGGGAAGCCCTAGCTGTGCATTTTTTATAGATGTCCTTTATTAGATTGAAAAAGAGTTCTTCTACTCCTATTCTTTTCATGTTTTTACCATGTAAGGGAGTGAGATTTTTTGTCAATTACTTTGCCTCAATTAAGGTGATGTGTGTTTTTTTCTTCATTCTTTTAATATGGTATATTACATTGATTTATTTTTGTGTATTGTACTCTTACATTCCTTAAATAAAGCCTACTTGGTCATTGTGATAGTTAATTTTATGTATCAACTTGGTTAAGCCAAGTACCCAGCTGTTTGGGCAAACATTAGTCTGGATGTTTCTATGAAAATATTTTTTAGATGACAGTAATTTTTAAATCAGTAGACTTTGAGAAAAGCAGATTACCCTCTATAATGTGGGTGGGCCTGATCCAATGAGGTAAAGGCCTTAAAACAAAACAGATTGAAGTCTACCAAGGAAGAGAGAATTATGCCTCCATGTTGTCTTTGGACTCAAGATGCAATAGTAACTTTTTCCTGGGTCTCCAGCCTGCAGATTTTGGACTTGCCAACTTCCATATTTGTGTGAGCCAATTCCTTAAAATAAATCTTTCTTTTTCTATATATACATATATTCTGTTTGTTCTGTTTCTCTGGTAAACCCTGACTCAAACGTTCAGTATTTACAATCCTTTTAGTGAGCTGCTAGATCATTTTCTCTAGTATTTTGTTAAGGATTTGTGCATCTATATTCATAAGGGATCTTGGTCTGTAATATCTTCTTGTAATATCTTTGCCTTGCCTAAGAGTCAGGGTAGAACTGGGCTCACAGAGTGAGTTATGAATGGTGCCTCCTTTTCCATTTTTAAAAAGATTTTGAGAATGATTGGTGTTCATTCTTTTTAAAATGTTGGATAGAATTCACTTGTAAATCTATCTGGTCCTGAGATTTTCTTTGTTGGAATCATTTTGATTGTCGATTTAATATCTTAGTTGTTATAAGTAAAATTTTCTATTTCTTCTTGAGTCAGTTTTGATAGCTTCTGTATTTTTAGAAATTTATTCATTTCATCTTAAGTTTGTTTTTGGCATACAATTGGTCATAATATTCTCTTACAATCTCTTCTGTTTCTATAAGGTCTGTAATCATGTTACCACTTTTATTTCTGATTTAGTAATTTGAGTCTTGTCTCTTTTTTTCTTGGCCAATCTAGTTAAAGCTGTGTCAATTTCATTGATCTTTATGAAGAACCAGCTTTTGTTTTTTTCTTCTCTATGATTATGAATTCTATATTTTGTTTATCCTTGCTCTAATGTTTATTATTTTATTCCTTTTTATTTTTTTGGGTTTAGTTTGCTATTCTTTTTCTACTTTCTTAAGGTAAAAGGTTAGCATTTTGAGTTGAGACCATTCCTTTTTTTTTTTTTTTACTATAGTAACTACAGCTGTAAATTTCCCTCTGAGCATTGATTTCAGTACATCTTAAAATTTTCCTGTGAACTTTTCTTTGGCTCATTGATTATTTAGGATTGGGTTACCATATTCAACATATTTTGATTATCTAAATTGTATTCTGTTATTGATTTCTAATTTTGTATTATTGTGGTCAGATAAGTGCTTTGTGTGGTTTAATTTTTCTAAAATTTATTGAAATTTCTGTTGTGGCTTAATGTACAGTTTATCCTGGAGAATATTTCATGAACATCGGTACATGTATTTTGCTGGGTTTTGTATTCTAAGAACATCTGTTAGTCTAGCTGTTTTATAGTGTTGTTCAAGTCCTCTATTTTCTTACTGATCTTCTGTGCTGTTCTGCTTGTTTTATAGAATATTGAAAATTGCATATTGAGGTCTCCAACTATTATTGAAGATCTGTCTATTTACCCCTTCAATTTTGTCAGTTCTTACTTCATGCATATTAGGGCTCTGTTATTTGGTTATATATGTTTATATCATGATATCTTTTGATAAATTAACTCTTTTGTCACTTTAAAATATCCTTGTCTGAAAAATTTATATTTTAAAGTCTATTTTGTCTGATATTAGCTATCTTTTGGTTACTGTTTGCATGGAATACCTTTTCCATCATTTTATGCTTAATCTATTTCTGTCTTTTGATTCTAAAGTGAGTCACTTTTAGATAGCATATAGTTTGATCTTGGTTTGTATTATTGTTGTGACCCTCAGCAGTGTTCTTTGAGTTAATGTCTAGTGTCGTTTTATTTCATCCTGAAGGACTTCCTTTAACATTTTTTGTTGTTCAGTTCTGCTAGTGATAAACTCCATGGTATTTTGTTAATCTGGAAATGTCTTCATTAACTTCATAGAGTTTTTGTCTAATAAGTCCACTGTGTGGAATTTCTCAGGGACAGTTTTCTATTAAATTGCCTTTTTCCTGTGTATGTTTCTTATTTCTTTGTTGCCTCACAATATTTTGTTGAAAACTGGATTTTTTGAATGTTATAATACAGCAACTCTGGAAATCAGATTCTCCCTTCTCTTCCTCAAGGGTTTATTGCTGCTTCTGGCTGTAGTTATTATTTTCTGTTTTCTAATAAAGACTTTCTGAACTAATTTTGTATATTCTGCTACATCTTTTGTTGTGTGTGACCACTGAGATTTCTGTTCCATTAATTTAGTGGTTAGTCTGTAATTACCTTGACTGCCTGGATCCCCCCCCAAACAAACAAACAAACACAAACAAAACCCTCTTCCATTCATGCAGAGAAACTCTGTGTTTATGTTGCGGCATGTCTTCAGCATTTAGTCAAAGAGATTACAATTATGACTTCACTTCCTGCTTTTGAAGCCTCATCAGCTGAGGTGAAATATCATAGCCTTCTCTTGTCTTTACTGACCATGTGCACAGCCCTGGGCACATGCATGACCTTCTAGATTCCCAGAAATATATCAGGGTTTTTCGAAGCCCTTATTTCCCAAAGTATCTTATTTCCCAGACTTTTCTCCCAAACTTTTAGTTAATTTATTCTTTGTCTCAAGTTTATCCATTGCCTTAGGCAGCAGTGGCTAAAACATTTGCCTGTAAGTGTTTTTGACAAATATTCATTGCGTAACAGCTTTAGCACTAGGTGAGTTCCGGATTAGGTAAGATAAAGGCAAGCCTTTAAAGCTGGTTTTCAAGGGAGTCGCCAGACAGATCAAAACATATAATTCTTTGTGATTGAAGTTGATTGTGCTTCCTTTGGTACTGATCTGGGAATACAGGCCATTGTTTTCAGGGCTGCTAGTAAGCTCAGGGACAGGGAGTAGGACTACTGTGAGTTAATTCACTCTAAAGCTTAGTGTTCTTACAGAGATTTAGCAATTTTTCTTGAATAAATGTTCCCCTGGTCGAGATAGTGAGCAAGATGGAAACACAATCTTTTAGTAACAAAATCTCAGAATCCCATGTCTTTTTCTGTATTCTACTTACTAGAAGTGGGTCACTACATTCAACCCACATAAAAATGATATGATGACACAAAGATGTGTATATACCCAGAAGAACATTGGGACTCATTTCGGAGACTGCCTCCCATGCTAGGATAGACTTTTTTCATTGAGTCCCATGTTTATTTAGTATTCTTTTCTATATTTACATTTGTGTCTCTATCCTTCCGATTAGATATTTTCTACTGGTAACTGGATATTTTCTGATTGTATTCCAATCAGAAATAATTGTGCTTCTGTTTTACCCTTCTGTTATTTACCTTATAAGTTCTTTGTTTCAGATATTGTATTTTTTCTTTCCTAGAATTATTATTTGATTATTTTTATAGATTACAATTTTGAATTAAAAATTTCCATTTTTCACTAATTTTGCCCATCATTTTCTCTATTTTCTTGGACACATTAAGTAATATTATTTTAAAGTCTTTGCCAGTTAACTTCGAAATCTGAGTAGCCTGTGGATCTGTTTGTATTATCTGTTTTTCCCTCAGCTATAGATTATGTGTTTCAAAGTAAATAGCATTTTTTAAAAAATGACATTTATTATGCATTTGAAAATTTTAAAGTCTTCGTGTAATATATTCTTCTACAGAAGATATACCATTCCCTTCATTGGGAAGGTGGCCAATGGTCATTTAATTCAACTGGAGATTATGTTTAGTGAAAGTGGGGTTGCATTCCTGGTGAAGCTCAATCGCCATTGGCCTTCCAGAGTTTTCAACAAAGAGACTGTTGAGCTCCATTCCATGGGAGCACTACCGTGCCCCATCTAAACTACAACCTTTGTCTTGCCTCACTGCCAAAAACTCTTCTAACTTGTTTCTGACTTTGAGAGTATTCCTATTTAGGTTTTTAAGTTTTTGCCCCCAATAGTTCAACGTTTTATATTCTAAACGGGGAGAGGAAATTATACGAAAATAACGAAAGAGAGGGAATTAAGTTGGTGGAGGGGCTGCAATAACAAATGTGGCAATTACTCGGTGGCCATATGGATGCTTTCTCTTTTTTTTTTTTTTTTTTTTTTTTTTTTCATATGGATGCTTTTAAAACATAAGTTAGATCATGTCACTCCTTAACTCTCTAATGGCTTGGAAGAAAATTCAAAGTGCTGACCATGTTCTATAGGACTCTATATGATGGGACATTGGGTTCACACAAAAAACCCCTTTTTCCTATTCTTCTCCTTATTCATTAAGCTCCAGCCCCGCTGGCCTCTTGCTGTTCCCCAAATAGGCCACATGTTGTTCACCTTACAAGCTTTGCCTTTGTTCCTCCTTCTCCCTGGAACAATCTTTTCTGGAGGGTCACTCAGACTTCTGCTCAAACATCACTTCACGGGGTCCCACCCCAGAACTCTCTGAGTCTATAGTTTTTCCCACTTTTCTTTCTTCTTGTGTGCATATGATATACTATTATAAATATGTTAATTGTTGGTTTGTGTGCTGACTTCACTCCAATGTAACCTCCATCAGATTGGGGAGTCACTCTGTCTTCCCCACTGCCATCTTCCCAGGCTTACAGTGACGCCTGGCACATGGCAGGCACACAATATATAAATATTTTTCAGTGACAGTTTGTTGAATGAAATGGAAGTCCAGATTGTTAATATAAGATCACAGCTGCCTCATAAGCTTGTAAGATCCCTAATTCTATCTAAGGAAATAGGGGAAGATTTCCAAAAGTAAGTAAGAATTGGGCTATCCAAAGCTGACTCCTGATGAGCAAGGAGAGGACAGAGTATTTCAGGAAAAGGGAACAAGCTACAAAGAAGCAGATACAGGGAAGAGTCCAAGATTTTTCGTATGATTCCTACAAAACCTGTTAAAATGTCTAGAATAAATGGATGCATGTGAATTACTGACAGACCAAAAATAAAATTCTAAATAAAGGCAAACTATTAAAAGGATAATCTTGGCTAAGTTTATCTTCTAATAGATCCAGGGTCATTTCAAAATCTCTCTTAGCATTTTTCATTTCTAATCTTAGGAGGGAAATTTTTTGTTGTGTTTTTTTTTTATAATTTGTGGGTAATTTTAATTTACAAGAGTGTTGAGCCATCAGTGGCCACTTATTAAAAGTCACGTAAATTAAGAGGCCTAAAATAATTGGGAATTCATGTAATGTAAAATTGCCTGTATGCTTTTGAGGTTAAAACAGTTCTTCATATGTCCAAGAAATCCACCAGTGGGGCCAGAAGTCCAGCATTTGAGGGCCTTACTGGTGGGGAATGATAGGAGAGGAGACTGGGGCACTCTGGCTTCATCTGGACCATGCTGAGCATCAGAAATGGGTCCTATGAAAAAGTTGTAGGTGAAGATCATCTGTATCCACAGTATTTAAGGGAAATTTTTTTATAATTCAAAGCTTAATATTTGTTAAAGTTAAAACTTTTGAACATTAACAATACCCTGTGAGATCTGACTGAAAGGCACCTGCAATTTTCTCATGAAAACATTAACTGAGATTGCTGGACCACACAACACTTTTGCTATTGCACATGCAGGTTACAGCATGTTGCAATGACTCACAATAAATTTATTTAATGGTGTTTATTCCTACAACTTGCCAAGAAGACCAAATTTGAATTATTTGCTTTCCAATTCTTATCAGAGACCTTGTTGAGGAGATTGATATTTGAGAAAGATAAAGGCAGGGGCAGGCCAACCATCTATTCTTGAATGTGTTGTGGGACATATTTTTATAACTTTTGAATTTCATTAGCTTAGCCCCCCCTTATTCCCCTGAAATAAACAGCACACTTGCATCATTTTTGTGAGTGTTTTATTATATTTGTAACTTCAGATTTTTTGGAAGTTAGTACAGGGAACAGTCACATCCCTGCATTTTTGCACAACTGCTATCAGAAACATTGGACACAGGCTCGCCCATGTGCTGGTGTGAGGTCCTAAAAGTAAAATGAATTTGGGATTTATTACAAACACGGTGGAAGGAAGTTGATTTTAAGCTCATGAATCTACATTTGAGTCTTTGTTCTGGCATTCGGGAGGTGTATAATTTTAAAGCAACTGTCACTAGTCTCCCTTATCCTCTGTTTTTTAATCTATAAAATGGCAATGCTGTGATATTTAATTGACAGGGTGTTGTCAATTTTACTGAGAGCTTATATATAGACTTTGCAAGCTTTGTTGCTTTTTTATCATTACATGACTCTTACTTGCAGTATATTGTCAGAACATCTTTGATCATTGCTCAGAGGTTTACCTGCTAAATTTTATCAGACAATGAAGTTCAGTAACACGTGTTGCTTTGCCTTTGCTTCTTGATTACTCAGAACTGAATTTAATATTTATTATGGACATTGCCAATTTGTTACCAAATGGTAAATATATTAACATAAATTTTTGTGTATGTTACCTCTTCAGTATTTTCTTTTAATTTCCATCTAGTAGATGTGTACACAGTCTCTAATCCTTTTAAATGTGGTAAGATAATATGTTATGAATGACAAATCATTTTTATTAGGAAATGTGGGTTGTGAATGATATGTATCCAGTAAATAAAATACATTAATAGTAACCATTAGCACCCATCCACTTGGCAAACCCTGAAAAATGGAAGTTCTGAAGTGAATTTATAAGCCTATTCTGGCTTTAAATAACACGGTTATCAGATTGGATTTGTTTACAACTAGAGACAATAGGACTAGAAGGAAACTTTTAAATTACTGAGTTCAACACAATGGTTTTACAGAAGGGAAACTGAGACCAATAAAGAGAGAGGATGTGCAGTCAGTTGGCAGAAATGCTCCCCTGGGAACGGTAGGCTCCTGCGTCCCAGAGCCTTGCTATTTCCCATAATTCTGTCTATGCTTGCTCTTCCCTCCATTCCATTTAACACGTGTCCTGGCTATCTATTGCAGTGTAGTCAGCAGCTCCAACCCTTACTGGTGGAAAACAACAACCTTTTGTTAAACTCCCAGGCTCAGTAGATCAGGAATTTGGATATAGCATAGTGTAGTTGGCTCAACTTATACACAATGCCTGGGGCCTCAGTTGAGAAGACTCAACAGCTTGGGGTGACTCAAATGTCTGGGGCTAGAGTTCTCTGGAAAATTCTTCTCTCAATTTCCTGGCATCAGGAATGGGGTAACTCAAAAACTTGAATAAGGATGCCTGCTCATCACTTCTCTTGAGACTTTGACTTCAGACATGATTGTCTTGGGGTGGTCAGACTCCTTACATCAGGGCTCCAAGGATAAAATTTTCAGTGAATGAGGAAGAAGCTGCCTGACCTTTAATGACCAGCATTGGAAGTCACATGGCATCTACTCTATTCCGGAGGTCAAATAACCACATGCTCTCCTGGGTTCCAGGAGAGAGGACGTAGACAACACATCTTGATGGGAGAAGTATCCCATATTAAAATTGCCAGAAATATATTTACTGAGAGCATTTGATGTGTCAGATAACAGGTTCTTCTTGGGGAGACAGAGATGAATGAGGCACATTCTCTATCTTCAAAGGGCTCCCAATCTATAAAGAAACAGAGGCAGACACTGCCCAAGTTGATCTAATTATGATACTATAGCAATTACTATTTTGATTTTGCAAGAGGATAGTGCATTAATTAATGAAACAAAGTATAGAAACAGACCAAAGACTATATGGAATTTTGATAAATGATGACAGTATCATGGGAGGTCATTGTTTAAAGAAGGAGCTATATAATATATGGAACTAAGAAAATGTATTTCTACACAGAATTTATGAAATAGATGTGTACCTCCCACTGTAAAAAGATTAAGTCCAGATGGATTAAGGATTTAAATGTCAAAAGCAAAGCTTTAAAACTGGTAAAAGCAATGTAGATGAAAATCATTCTGATCTTGGGTTTAAGAAGGATTTCTTAAGCACAACACAAAAAAACACTAATCACAAAAGCAGTGATTGATGGAGTCCACTCTATTGAAATTAAAAACATCTGCTTATCACAGACTATCCTATAAACGTGAACAAAAGCAAAAAATGGGGAGAAGATATTTGTAAAATATTTAGCTGAAATGTGATCCCTATTTATCTATCATCTATCTATCTACCATCCATTCTTTAATCTATCAATCATCTATTTATCGATCATCTATCTACAAATAAATGAGAAAAAGACAAACCACTCAATAGAAAAAATGGACAACAGACAAAAAATAGCAATTTACTGAAGAGAAAAGCATAAACAGTCAATAAAAGAATGAAGACTTTCTCCACTTACTAGTGATCATGACATGTAAATTGAAATACTATGAGACATTTTATACTGATGTGATTTTTAAGAATTAATATGTAAGGCAATAGCAGGGCAGTTTCTAGTGAGATCATAAGCTCATGCAAGAACTTTGAAAAATAACATGACATTTTATTAAAGTTCCTGAATTCTAGCCCCCATTGCATTCCTTCTCCAAACCTTCATCTCCATGCACCAAGTTTTGACCCCACTAAATAGGGAGTAAAACATCTGAAATGATGCCAGAAAAAGGAGACTTCTTTTCTTTCAAAGGCAACACCAAAGAGAATTAGAAGTAAACCATGAAAATCAGGTCCCCTTAAAATTAAAATCTTCTTCTCTGTTTGTTTCTTGAAAGCAAGCCAGCAAACAAAATGGTGGTAATATTATCTGTGGCTTCAAATCTCATATCTTATTTTGCCCTTGATGTCCATAATGGAAGTTAAATAGTACAGAGTTTCAAGATAATTAGGGAAAAGAGTTGGACATTTTGTCCTGCATTCCTTGGAAAGTTGTCTCAGTGCTTTGTAAAGAGAGGTGTAGCTGAGACATATACTGAAAAAGAAGGGCTATAAATGGGAAGTTTTATGGACAACATGGAAGCTGCCAGACAACTATTTTAATTAGCCTTGAGGAAATGAGCTCGACTGAAGGAAACAGAATTCAAACTTTGCCTCCAGATAACCCTAGACACTGAGGAACAAACGATGCCTAGATTCAAGTGAGCTACCCTTTCTTCTGTCCCTCATTATATCTTATCACATTTGAATGCTCCTGCACTGCAGTTTTCTCTACATTTATAAACCCATTTATAACGAGTTTAGATAAAATTCTTCAGCCTAACTTTTTATCTCTTTGAGCCTCATCCGTGCCTTGGACAACGCCATTCTTTGGCACACACCAATGCTTGGATGATTTCCCTCCCTGTCTCAGAAAGGCCAAGAGAGCACTGCTTGTGAAGTTTCAAGTTTGAACTTCCCCTCAGAAACACTAATGTCAAATTTCTGGGGTGAAATAACAAGTCGGCTCACTGGTTCATCTGAGGAATAAAGAGCATGAAGCCTGAGGAGGGTTCTCATGGTCTGCTCAGGACCAGCCTCATCTGCAGGCCTTCATTCACTAAACAAAAGCCCATGGAGAGACTGCTCCGACTGGGGTCTGCCCCCTGTGCTGCACAAATCAGGCCTGGTCATATCAGAGTGTAAGAATCCCCCTCAGATTTCATAGTCATTTATGCCTCAAATGGGCTTGAGGGTTGACATGGCTCATAGGAGGTCTGTATTCTAATGAAGCTTGCTTTCTTGTGAAGGAGACTAATGATAAGCATGCTTGGTGTCTCTGTCTCTCTCTGTCCCTGTTTCCTCTCTCTGTCTCTGTCATCTGTCTCTCTCCATCCTTCTCTTTGTTTCTATTTCTGTTCTTCTCTGTCTGTCTCTGTCTCTCTGTTCCTCTCTGGCTCTGTGATCTCTCTCTCTCTCTCTTTCTCCATTTCTCTGTCTTTCTCTGTTTCTTCCTCTCTCCATCTCTGTCTCTGTCTCTGTTTCTGTCTCTCTCTCTCTCTCACACACACACACACACACACACACACAATCAAAACACCAGGTAGGAATAAGTGTTATGCAGATAATTGAAAAGGGTATGTGGTGGATAGTGACTTAGGGCTTCCTGTGATCAGAGGTGAGCAGGGATATCCCTGAGTTGTGACTTTAAAACAGCAAGTGTAATGAAGTGAAAGAGTATCATGAGGAGACTCAGGAGAAGGGTGTTCTAGGCATGTGAAACTGCAAGGACAAAGTCCCCTGTGGTGCAAATAAACCTCAGGAATAGAAAGGACAGCAGGAAAACCAGAATGGACAGGAAGGGAGGCAGTTATAGGCAAGGAAGTTGGAAATGAAGGCAAAGGTTAAATGGGGCTTTGCAATCCAAAAGAAGAATTTTGAATTTTATTCTAAATGGCATGGGGAAATACTGGAGAATTTTAAAGATGGGAAAGACAGAATCTAATTTCTGTTTAACAGATTTCTACAGCATCTACAGGTATTATATGAAGAATGAGGTCTCCATTGTAGGGGTCTGCAGGTGGAAGCAAAGAGTCAGAGTCTGCGATCTTTGGTACTGAGAGAATGGTGGTGGTCTGGACTAGCATGGGAGAAATGCAGAGACCTGGAGGAGATGAGGCATGTTTTGCAGATGTCTGTGGATGAAAGTGGAAAGTGAAGCCAACAAAGTAAACTAAAAATTTCCTAACCACTTGGATGATTAGAAGTGTTGTTAATTTAGATGGAGAATCTAGGAAAAGAGAGAGTCATGTGGAGGAAAAATAGAGAGTCTGTTTTGACTGTTGAGTTTGAAATGCTACGAGACTCTTAAGTGATAGAAAGAGCAGAAAGAGATCAATGAGAAGTGAGAGGGAAGTTGTCATTCTCAGGGGAGGGACTCTACTGATAAGCAGTGGAATCTAAACTGACAAAGGATGCATGATGGGCTGAGGGGAAAGTAATAAAATCATGGAAATTTCCAATAAATTGAAATTTCAGCAAAATAGAATTTCTAGTGAAGTTAACTGGAAGGATACAAAATAGCAGTAAAAAAGTAATTTGTTTGAAACTAAAATCTTGAAGATTGTGCCATTATTGGTGATAGAAATTTTCTAGTATGACCAAGGAAGGTTGTGTGAGGTGATTTGGAAGGAACGCTTCTTGGTGGGTGAAATGTTAAAGAGTTTTGGAAGCAGCGCTGTTGGATGGATTCTTCAAGGAGAGTTTGGTATGCCTAAGAAGGGAAAACAAAATCAATGTCAGGTATCTTCAGCAGACAGGAGAAGGAGGAGGAAGACAAAGAGAAAATGGCCTCAAGATCTGGTTGAACATACAACTGGTAGTAGAGTACAATTTCCAGTTTGAGAAAACCCTTTCAAAAATAGTCTTTAAAAAAGGAGAAACAGCCCCAGGCTATATAAATGTCCCTTCTTTTTTTCTTCTCTCCCTCTCTTCATTTCTTCCCCCTTTCCTCCACCACTGACCATTGACAGTTAAACCCAAAGGCTGAAAGTCCAATTAGGAGAGAGACACAATAATTTAAATGAGAGATGATGGTGACCTCAACCAGGGTTGTTTTTTTATTGCTGCAGAATGAAGGACAAAGAGTTAGAAATGACAGGATATGGTTATCACTGTGGTGTTTAGATGACTAAGCAGGCTGAGAAAGTGTGACTCCCAGTTCTGACTTTGGGAAATGTGTGCATGTTGGAGTCATTCTCTGGGACAGGGGAAGCAGCAGAGGATTGGGGTGGATGAGGAAGCAAGTGGATTTGTTTAGGCATTATGGAGAATGCATGAATAGAGGAATGGTAGGCACTTGGCTATATGAGCAAAGAGATCGAGAGATTTGGGCTGTAAGTACTGACAACCATCAGTATAAGAGCAACAGAAATCCTGGGATGGAGGAGAGCCCTATGGAGAAAGAGCATCTTGGGAGAACAACCTTGGCAGAATATCAATGGGCACTGCTTCTGTGCAGTAGGAGCAGGGTTAGCATCTCTATGTAAGGCCAAGTAACTGCAAGAAGGATTACTTGTTCCACATCACATGACCATTAGAACCTGACTTCAGTGTTGTCTGACTGTGTGCTGTAGAATGGAATGGAATGGAATTTGTACAGGAAGATTGTTGGATGGAGCCCTCATATTATTCTGCTGTCGTGGTAGAAAATAAAGTGTGCCTTTGTCCAAATGCTGACTATTAATGACATACTATGTGTCCTTGAACAAGTAAATCTACCCAAAAGACTTAGTTTTCTTATCTGTGAAATGGGGATAATATCCAAACTAACCCTACAGAGCTCTGTGGGAGTGATAGTGGACACATGGAGTGTTTTGTAAATGGTGATGTGATTTCCTCTAACTACCAAATTATATAAAAAATTAATTAATTCATTCATTATTTTTGTAAGTGTTGGGTCTTCATTTCTGCACATGGGCTTTCTCTAGTTGCAGTGAATGGGGGTTACTCTTCATTGCAGTGAGCAGGCTTCTCATTGTGGTAGCTTCTCTTGTTGCAGAGCATGGGCTTTATGTGCATGGTCTCAGTAGTTATGGCTCATGGGTTCAGTAGTTGTGGCTCTCGGGTTCTAGAGCTCAGGCTCAGTAGTTGTGGCGCGCGGGCTTAGTTGCTCTGCGGCATGTGGGATCTTCCCAGGCCAGGTATGGAACCTGTGTCCCCTGCATTGGCAGGCAGATTCTTAACCACTGTGCCACCAGGGAAGTCCAAAATATTAATTTTTAAAAACCCATATCTTCTTTTTGTTAGGGGGCTGTAAACCATAAGTTAATAGTAAAGTAATTGCATATATATAAATATATACCTATAAATTTCTAAGTTCTCATAATCTGAGATACACTTGGCTAGTGTTAAACATGTTTATCTTACTCTTGGTCTTCTTAAACTAGGATATTATGGTAACAAAAGGGCAAACCAAAGGTGTTCCCTCTGTGTTATAGTACATACAGAATGCTGTGTATGTAAGTTTGCTGTCTGTCTGAGAGACACAAGGTTGTTCCCATTGCTTCCTTAATAAAATAGTCTCCTTCCAGGTTGTATCTTTGAAAATATGGAACTGTGTGGCACTCTGTGTCATACAGATGGGGACTAAAACCGTGCTCCAAGTAGAATGCTAAGGTATCAGTGATATCTGGCTAAGTCCACACAGCCTTTGCTACACATCACCCCTTCCCTTTCTCAAACAAGCTGTGGATGTCTCTGGCATCAGTTTTCTTATTATCTGAAGTTGTTGAGCTCTAATGTTTTAAGATCTATATAGTATGAGTTTGTTCTTAGAGGCTACTCAGTGGAGGAATGCCTCTTTAAAAGGTCAGACAGAGACCTTCAAGATGGTGGAGGAGTAAGACGTGAAGATCATCTTCCTTCCCACAAATACATCAGAAATACATCTACATGTAGAACAACTCCTAAAGAACACTTATTTAACTCTGGCAGAAGACCTCAGACTTCCCAAAATGCAAGAAAATCCCCACATACCTGGGTAGGGCAAAAAAAAAAACAGAGACAAAAGAATAGGGATGGACCTGCACTGTGGGAGGGAGCTGTGAAGGAGGAAAAGTTTCCACACACCTTCACTGGCGGAGATGGGGTGTGGCAGGGGGGAAGCTTCAGAGCCATGGAGGAGAGCACAGCAACAGGGGTGCTGAGGGCAAGGCGGAGAGATTCCCGCACAGAGGATCAGTGCTAATCAGCACTCACCAGCCCGAGAGGCTTGTCTGCTCACCTGCCGGGGCAGGTGGAGGCTGGGAGCTGAGGCTCGGGCTTCAGTGGTCAGACCCCAGGGAGAGGACTGGGGTTAACTGTGTGAACACAGCCTGAGGGGGCTAGTGCACCACAGCTAGCTGGGAGGGAGCCCGGGAAAAAGTCTGGACCTGCCTAAGAGGCAAGAGACCAGTATTTCAGGGTGCACGAGGAGAGGGGATTAAGAGCACTGCCTAAATGAGCTCCAAGATGGGTGTGAACTGCAGCTATCAGCATGGACACCAGAGATGGGCATGAGACGCTAAGGCTGCTGCTGCAACCACCAAGAAGCCAGTGTGCAAGCACAGGTCACTCTCCACACCTTCCCTCCTGGGAGCCTGTGCTGCCTGCCACTGCCAGGGTCCTGTGATCCTGGGACAACTTCCCCGGGAGAACACATGTCACCTCAGGCTGGTGCAATGTCATGCTGGCTTCTGCTACTGCAGGCTTGCCCCTCAATCCATACCCCTCCGTCTGCCAGGACTGAGTGAGTCAGAGCCCCCTAATCAGCTGCTCCTTTAACCTCGTCCTGAGTGAAGAACAGATGTCCTCAGGAGACCTACACGCAGAGGCAGGGCCAGACCCAAAGCTGAACCCCAGGAGCTGTGAGAACAAAGAAGAGAAAGGGAAATCTCTCCCAGCTGCCTCAGGAGCAGTGGATTAAATCTCCACAATCAACTTGATGTACCCTGCATCTGTGGAATACATGAATAGACAACAAATCAACCCAAATTGAGACGGTGGACTTTGGGAGCAACAGTAGACTTGGGGTTTGCTTTCTGCATCTAATTTGCTTCTTGTCTCACGTTTATCTTAGTTTAGTATTTAGAGTTAATTATCACTGGTAGATTTGTTTATTGATGTGGTTGCTCTCTTCCTTTTTAAAAAATATACAGATATATATATATATTTCCATTTTTCTCTTTTTGTGAGTGTGTATGTGTATGTTTCTTTGTGTGAGTTTTGTCTGTATAGCTTTGCTTTTACCATTTGTCCTAAGGTTCTCTCTGTCCATTTTTTTGTTTGTTTTTTTTTTTTGTTATTAGTATAGCTTTTATCATTTGTTATCATTGGTGGATCTGTTTTTTTGCTTTGGTTGCTCTCTTCTTTCTTTCTTTTGTTTCTTTTTTTATTACTTTTTAATTTTTAATAATGTTTTTCAAATTTTTTATTTTAATAATTTTCTTTTCTTTTCTTTCTTTCTTTCATTTTTTCTTCCTTTTCTTCTCAGCCATGTGGCTGACAGGGTTTTCGTGCTCCGGCCGAGTGTCAGGCTTGTGCATCTGACTTGGGAGAGCCAAGTTCAGGACATTGGCCCACCAGAGACCTCCCAGCTCCATGTAATACCAAATGGCAAAAGCTGTCCCAGAGATCTCCATCTCAATGCTAACACCTAGCTCCACTCAATGACCAGCAAGCTACAGTGCTATACACCCTATGCCAAACAACTAGCAAGACAGGAACACAGCCCCACCCATTAGCAGAGAGGCTGCCTAAAATCATACTAAGGTCACAGACACCCCAAAACACACCACTGGACATGGTCCTGCCCCCCAGAAAGACAGCATCCAGCCTCATCCACCAGAACACAGGTGCCAGTCCCCTTCATTAGGAAGCCTACAGAGCAACTGAACCAACCTTATCCATTGGGGGTAGACACAAAAACAATGGGAACTACAAACCTGTAGGCTGCAAAAAGGAGACCCTAAAACACAGTAAGTAAGGCAAAATGAGAAGACAGAGAAACACAAATCAGATGAAGGAGCAAGGTAAAAATCCACCAGACAAAACAAATGAAGAGGAAATAGGCTGTCTACTAGAAAAAGAGTTCAGAATAATGATGGTAAAGATGATCCCGAATCTTGGAAATAGAATGGAGAAAATACAAGAAACATTTAACAAGGACCTAGAAGAACTAAAGAGCAAACAAACAATGATGAACAACAAAATAAATGAAATTAAAAATTCTCTAGAAGGAATCAATAGCAGAATAACTGAGGCAAAAGAAAGGATAAGTGACCTGGAAGATAAAAGAGTGGAAATAACTACTGCAGAGCAGAATAAAGAAAAAAGAATGAAAAGAATTGAGGACAGTCTTAGAGACCTCTGGGACAACATTAAATGCACCAACATTTGAATTATAGGGGACCCAGAAGAAGAAGAGAAAAGAAAGGGACTGAGAAAATATTTGAAGAGTTTATAGTTGAAAATTCCCTAATATGGGAAAGGAACTAGTCAATCAATTGCAGGAAGCGCAGAGAGTGCCATATAGGATAAATCTAAGGAGAAACACGTCAAGACACATATTAATCAAACTATCAAAAATTAAATAAAAGAAAAAATATTAAAAGCATCAAGGGAAAAACAACAAATAATATACAAGGGAATCACCAAAAGGTTAACAGCGGATATTTCAGCAGAAACTCTGCAAGCCAGAAGGAAGAGGCAGGACATATTTAAAGTGATGAAAGGGAAAAACCTACAACCAAGATTACACTACCCAGCAGGGATCTCATTCAGATTTGACAGAGAAATTAAAACATTTACAGACAAGCAAAAGCTAAGAGAATTCAGCACCACCAAAACAGCTTCACAACAAATGCTAAATGAACTTCTCTAGGCAGGAAATGCAAGAAAAGGAAAAGACCTACAATAACAATCACAAAACAATTAAGAAAATGGTAACATGCACGTACATATTGATAACTACCTTAAATGTAAATGAATTAAATGCTCCAACCAAAAGACATAGACTGGCTGAATGGATACAAAACCAAAACCTGTATATACTGTATACAGGAGACCCACTTCACCTAGGGACATATACAGACAGAAAGTGAGGGGTTGGAGAAAGATATTCCATGCAAATGGAAATCAAAAGAAAGCTGGAGTAGCAATTCTCATATCAGACAAAGTAGACTTTAAAATAAAGACTATTACAAGAGACAAAGAAGGACACTACATAATAATCAAGGGAACAATTCAAGAAGAATATATAATAATTGTAAATATTTATGCACCCAACATAGGAGCACCTCAATACATAGGGGAAATGCTAGAAGCCATAAAAGGGGAAATCGACATAACAAAATCATAGTACAGGATTTTAACACCCCACTGTAACCAATGGACAGATCATCCAAAATGAAAATAAATAAGGAAACACAAGCTTTAAATGAGACATTAAACAAGATGGACTTAATTGATATTTATAGAACATTCCATCCAAAAACCACAGAATACACTTTCTTCTCAAGTGCTAATGGAACATTCTCTAAGATAGATTGTATCTTGGATCACAAATCAAGCCTTGGTAAATTTAAGAAAATTGAAATTGTATCAAGTATCTTTTCTGAACACAACATTATGAGACTAGGTATCAATTACAGGAAAAAACTGTAAAAAATACAAACACATTTAGGCTAAACAATACACTACTAAATAACCAAGAGATCACTGAAGAAATCAAAGAGGAAATAAAAAAATATCTAGAAACAAATGATAGTGAAAACACAACAGCCCAAAACCTATGGGATGCAGCAAAAGAAGCTCTAACAGGGTAGTTTATAGCAATACAATCCCAACAAACACACCAAAGAATGCTCAACACCACTAATCATTAGAGAAATGCAAATCAAAACCACAATGAGGAATCACCTCACATCTGTCAGAATGGCTATCGTCAAAAGATCTACAAAAAATAAATGCTGGAAAGGGTGTGGGGAAAAGGGAACCTTCTTGCACTGTTCGTGGGAATGTAAATTAATACAGCCACTATGGAGAAGAGTATGGAGGTTCCTTAAAAAAACTAAAAATATAACTACCATATGACCCAGCAATCCCACTACTTGGCATATACCCTGAGAATACCATAATTCAAAAAGAGTTATGTACCACAATGTTCATTGCAGCTCTATTTACAATAGCCAGGACATGGAAGCAACCTACGTATCCATCGACAGATGAATGGATAAGAGGATGTGGCACATGTATACAATGGAATATTACTCAGCCATAAAAAGAAATGAAATTGAGTTATTTGTAGTGAGGTGGATGGACCTAGAGACTGTCATACAAAGTGAATTAAGTCAGAAAGAGAAAAACAAATACTGTATGCTAACACATATATATGGAATCTAAAAAAAAAAAGGAATAAAGATGCAGATGTGGACAGTGGACTTGGGGATGCACGGAGGAGAAGGGGTGGGCTGGGATGAGGTGAGAGAGTGGTGAGGCCATATATACACTGCCAAATGTAAAATAGATAGCTAGTGGGAAGCACCCGCATAGCATGGGGAGATCAGCTCGGTTCTTTTTGACCACGTACAGGGGTGGGATAGGGAGGGTGAGAGGGAGACGCAAGAGGGAGGAGATATGGGGATATATGTATATGTACAGCTGATTCACTTTGTTATAAAGCTGAAATTAACAGACCATTGTAAAGCAATTATACTCCAATAAGGATGTTAGAAAACAAAAGTCAAATAGTTCTTTTTTCATTCTGTAATTAACTTTCTAATTTTTCCTAAATTTGTTTTAGCTCTGTGAAAAATATATTAGCAAGTCTGGGTATATATAATGTTATTAATATATGAAAAAAAAAAGAAAGAATGAAGAAGAGTGTGTGGCCTGGAGATTCAGACATAGGGGAAATAATCGGGATGCCTGGGCCTTATGCAGATGACCTCATTGTCTCTTCTGTCTCCTCCAGATAGCTGGAAAATGTTGGCTGTGGCCAGAGAAAGTGGAAAAGCTGGAAAGATGCATATCAGTTCTCTGCTACACCTGGACCACTCTTCAGTGCCACGCATAGCTCAGTAAATCGTGTCCAGATCCCTGCTACCTGTGGAGAGATGGGCTTCCAGTGGTCCATGAGTGCTGGTCCCTTCTGACTTCGATCCTGAAGGTGGCAGGTTAGACGTGATGCAAGCAGTTGATACTGCCGGTGTGGAGTGGAGCTGAGAAACAGTCCAGGTCTTCAAATCTTAGCGCCATTGCCTTTGAATAGAGTCACCTGTGGAGAAGAGAGTCCCAAGTCCAGGTTAGAAGTGGTCTTTAACACAAGAGCAGCATGAAGTTGCCTGAAATGATGCAGAGGATGTGTGTGCGTGCTTTGATGAAACACAGGAACATAATACTGAACCTTTGCTCTCTCCAAGAAACATGCAAAATTCCAAAGCTTGTGGTCGAAATTTTGGTTAAGCCAAATTGATGATTTAGGGTCTAAACAGAGGAAGTGGATAGCACTTTACTGCATCCTTTTCTCCAAAATCCAAGGAACCCTATATATCCAGATAGAACTTGCTACCCAGTGACTTTTTTCTTCACATTGGAAGGATCAGCAACTTCCCTTAGCATAACTACCTTAGCATAAAACAAAAAGTCATTGAAAACACTAGCAAAAATTGCACCAACCTGAGTGTACCAGAGATGACAAGAAAATGCTCATGACTTGCCCCCAGTCTACTGTTATCCAGAAACAAATAGTTAATTTCATGTTCATGACCTAGCAAGGTTTTGTCCTTCATGGCACCATTCATTCTAATATGCAGTGAATCTCTTGTTTATGACTGGCAAAAACTAAAAATGTTTTAAAAACCTCATTTGCAGTCTGGGATGCATGAAGGAAGTCAGCCTGTAAAACGTCTTGGCAGGGCAGAGAAAGGAGAGCTGACCGCAGTATGTCTCAAGTCCCTGTGTACTGAATCGCCAGGTGCAGTTGCTGGGCCTACCAGTGTCTGAAAACCTCATAGTTCCTTTTTGTATGAAAATCTGAACCAAGTCTACGAAAGGTGATCTGGGGGGTGCCAGTGGAAGGGGGCAACATAATGCATAAAAGTGTACCTTTTTTTCTCTCACCTTATGTTTCCTGATTTGTCCCTGCCTCCCAGGTGGGGCATCAGTAGTAGCTTTCTTTTCCTTCCAACAATCCATGGCCGCACCTCCTGCACTGATGTTGATCACACTCTGCTATTCCCTTATTCAGTGTTTTATTTCACACATAGCATTTTCACATGCCTTATCTTCCTTTATAAATGATAGGCTACTCCTTCTAATGAGCTTACTTCATACCAATAATGAATGAGCAAAGTGCTGACTCTTATTAGCTTTGTTTGAGAGAGGTGACTGGTCTGAGTGAGTGAGTGAAAGCTCTGGGTTATAAGCCAGATCTGTCCAGACCCAGGTTAGATGCTCTTGACACTGACCTGTCCTTAAAATCTCACCCTTCAGTTGTCCTCCATGTCTCCCCCCTTTATAGTCACTACTGGCATGTGATCTTGCCATTGCACACAGTTGAGTCCACTATACTGGAAATACTAATTTATTTGGATAAATGGGTCACCAGATTGCTCTGAAGGAAATTTAAAAAGTGCTACAGTGTGTAGTCTCCCTCCCTCCCTCTCTCCTCCCCGTCTCTGTCTAGTTAAGAATGAAACCATTCTCAGAATTTGATCAGTTCTAGAAGAAATCATAAAAAGAGAAACACCTTAATATAAAGTACCTTACTATAAAAATTCCTTATTAGGGAAATGAAAATCAAAACCATAGTGAGATACCACCTCATATCTGTTTGGATGGCTATTATCAATAAAGCAGAAAACAATTGCTGGTGAGAATATAGAGAAATTAGAACTTGTGTGCATTGCTGGTAGGAATATAAACTGTTACAGCTACTGTGGAAAACAATATGGTGATTCCTCAAAAACTTAAATGTAGAATTACCATATGATTCACCTCTGAGTATATTCCACCTCTGAGTATATACCCAAAAGAATTGGAAGCAGGGTCTTGAAGAGATATTTGTATACCAGTATTCATAGCAGCATTACTTGTAAGTGCCAAAAGGTGGAAGCAAACCAAATGTCCATCAATGGATAAATGGGAAAAAAAATGTGGTATGTACATGCAATACAGTATTATTCAGTCTTAAAAAGGAAGGAGGGCTTCCCTGGTGGTGCAGTGGTTGAGAGTCCGCCTGCCGATGCAGGGGACACGGGTTCGTGCCCCGGTGTGGGAGGATCCCACATGCCGCGGAGCGGCTGGGCCCGTGAGCCATGGCCACTGAGCCTGCGCGTCCGGAGCCTGTTGCTCCGCAACGGGAGAGGCCACAACAGTGAGAGGCCCGCGTACCGCAAAAAAAAAAAAAAAAAAAAAAAGGAAGGAAATTCTGACATGGATAAACTTTTAGGACATTATGCTGAGTGAGATAAGTTAGTCACAAAAGGAGAAATACTGTATTATTCCACTTACATGAGATACTTAGGGTCAAATTCATAGAGACATAAAGTAGAATGGTGGTTTCCAGAGACCAGAGGAAGGGAGAATGGAGGATTACACTTTAATGGGTACATAAAACTATGAGTTTTATGAGATAAAAAGATGGTGGTGATGGTAGCACAACAATGTGAATGCCCTTAATGCCACCACATTTTACAGTAAAAATGGTTAAAAGGGAAATGTTATGTTTTGCAATTTTATTACAATATAAAATACAATGTGATAAAGAAAGAGAAAGAGAGAGAGAGAGAGAGAGAGAGAAAGAGAGAGAACCTAAAGTGACCATATCTGTATCACCAGGGATATCCTGATTAACCTTCCTCTTGCTGCTTCTTTGATAATCTTTGAACTGAAATACAGAGAACACTTAATAGCTATAGTTTATTATTTTTAGCCTCTACTGTTTATCTGATTTAGAAATATCAGGAACAATAGAAAAAGATTTCTACAGGTGGTCCAGGGACCATTGTGTAATTTCATGTTTCCATGTCTTCTGGTTTTTCTTTAGAACAATAAACACTTTATTACATCAACTAAGATGAGAAAGAGGATGGTTTATTTGCCTTTCTGAGTTTTAATCTTTCTCAGTAAGGCGTTTCTCCACTTTCTGCCCTCTACGACACAGCCATTTGCTGAGCCACACTGTGGCTTCAAAGTGCTGCAGCAGGAAACAGCTTGCCCTGCTGGACCTTGTCCCCAGAGGTTGCTCATCTTGGCACTCTTTCTCCTCATATCATACTCCTCCTAAATTTCATTGACTTCTTTTTGATTAAACTATCTTAAAAAAACCCCCAAAAACCTGTTCCTTCCCAGAATCTTCTTGAGGCTCAAGGGCAGCACCCAGTGAGAACAATACACCTGCTTTTACAATGTGCAGTCCAGGAGCTCAGTGCATCTTCAGCAGAGTCTAGGTGTGAAACAGCTCCTCATTGGATGCATTGCAGAACACGTCTATAAACGTCACCTTATAAGTACAGCCCTGGGAGCCTGAGGAGAAGTTTTTACAACCATCATCAGATCACTGTGCTTCTAGCTGTTTTCTTGAACCATAACCATGGCAGGGCCAATAGACATTTTGTTGGCTGTTGGATGGGTCATTTCATACTTCAGTTCTTGTGGTATGGCTTTCTTTTACGATTGGCTTTACAGCATTTGTGCCAGTGGTCTCCGGGTATGCCATCACACCATGCTGATGGGAACCAGCCCATTTTGTTTGTTTTCTTCCCATGATGGGGTAGAATAAGCTTAAATGTCCCCAAATGTGCAGCAGTCTCTAGCCTATGGCTATCTGGCAGCCTTATTTGAAAAACATGGTAGAGAAGGAGAAAAGCAAACTTGATGACATGGGGAGGGGGAAGGGTAAGCTGGGATGAAGTGAGAGAGTGGCATAGACTTATATATACTACCAGATGTAAAATAGATAGCTACATTTGCAAATATTTTCTCCCATTCTGAGAGTTGTCTTTTGGTCTTGTTTATGGTTTCCTTTGCTGTGGAAAAGCTTTTAAGTTTCACTAGGTCCCATTTGTTTATTTTTGTTTTTATTTCCATTTCCCTAGGAGGTGGGTCAAAAAGGATCTTGCTGTGATTTATGTCATAGAGTGTTCTGCCTATGTTTTCCTCTAAGAGTTTGATAGTGTCTGGCCTTACATTTAGGTCTTTAATCCACTTTGAGTTTATTTTTGTGTATGGTGTTTGGGAGTGTTCTACTTTCATACTTTTACATGTACCTGTCCAATTTTCCCAGCACTACTTATTGAAGAGGCTGTCTTTTTTCCACTGTATATTCTCGCCTCCTTTATCAAAGATAAGGTGACCATATGTGCGTGGGTTTATCTCTGGGCTTTCTATCCTGTTCCATTGATCTATATTTCTGTTTTTGTGCCAGTACCACACTGTCTTGATTACTGTAGCTTTGTAGTATAGTCTGAAGTCAGGGAGCCTGATTCCTCCAGCTCCATTTTTCGTTCTCAAGATTGCTTTGGCTATTTGGGGTCTTTTACGTTTCCAAACAAATTGTGAAAATTTTGCTCTAGTTCTGTGAAAAATGCCAGTGGTACTTTGATAGGGATTGCATTGAATCTGTAGATTGCTTTGGGTAATCTCCAAAATTTACAAGCAGTTCATGCAGCTCAATATCAAAAAAAACAAATAACCCAATCCAAAAATGGGCAGAAGACCTAAATAGACATTTCTCCAAAGAAGATATCCAGCAAACACATGAAAGAATGCTCAACATCATTAATCATTATAGAAATGAAAATCAAAACTACAATGAGATATCATCTCACACTGGTCAGAATGGCCATCATCAAAAAATCTAGAAACAGTAAATGCTGGAGAGGGTGTGGAGAAAAGGGAACCCTCTTGCACTGTTGGTTCCTTAAAAAACTGAAAATAGAACTACCATACAACCCAGCAATCCCACTACTGGGCATATACCCTGAGAAAACCATAATTTAAAAAGAGCCATGTGCCAAAATGTTAATTGCAGCTCTATTTACTATAGGCAGGACATGGAAGCAACCTAAGTGTCCATCAACAGATGAATGGATAAAGAAGATGTGGCACATATCTACAATGGAATATGACTCAGCCATAAAAAGAAATGAAATTGAGTTATTTGTAGTGAGGTGGATGGACCTATAGTCTGTCATACAGAGTGAAGTAAGTCAGAAAGAGGAAAACAAGTACCGTATGCTAACACATAAATACGGAATCTAAGGGGAAAAAATGTCATGAAGAACCTAAGGGCAAGACAGAAATAGACACTGACCTACTAGAGAATGGACTTGAGGATATGGGGAAAGGGAAGGGTAAGCTGTGACAAAGTGGGAGAGTGGCATGGGCATATATACACTACCAAACTAGATAGCTAGTATATATAGCTATATATATAAATAGCTAGTATATATAAAATAGATAGCTAGTGGGAAGCAGCTGCATAGCACAAGGAGATCAGCTCAGTGCTTTGTGACCACCTAGAGGGGTGGGATATGGAAGGTGGGAGAGAGGGAGATGCAAGAGGGAAGAGATATGGGAACATATGTATAACTGATTCACTTTGTTATAAAGCAGAAACTAACACACCATTGTAAAGCAATTATACTCCAATAAAGATGTTAAAAAAAATTTTTTTAAAGATAACACCACCACTAATAAATCTGGAGGGTTACAAAAATATGGCAAAAAGGAAAATTTTGAAAACCATAAGAAAATTATTTGTTAAGTATCATGATTGTGGTAAGTTTAATTTATGATTGTTCATTAAGAGTATATAGAAACATACTTGATTGTTGTATATTGATTTGTATATTTTTGTATATCCTGAATATTGAACTCACTGATTAGTTCCTATACATTTTTGGAGATTCATCCAGACTTTTCACATTGTCTGAGAACAAAGACTGCCTTAATTTTCCTTGGCAATCTGGCTGTCTTTATTTCTTTTTCTTGCCTTATTGTACTGGGTAGACTCATTAGTATAATTTTGAACAGAAGTAGTAAAAATTGACGTCCTTGCTTTATTCTGCATCTTGTGGGGAAATAAGTAAGTCTTGCACCATTAAGTATGATGTTAGCTGTAGATTTTAATAGCTATATCTTTTCATATTACGGAATTTCCAGTCTACTCATTTGCTAGGATTTTCTGTCAGGAATGGATATTGAATTTTGCCAAATGCTTTTACTGCATTTATCGAAACAATAATAGTTCTACTTTGTTAGTATGGTGAGTTGCATTGATGATTTTTTTATAGGCACATTGATGATTTTTGAATGTTAAACTAACATAGCTTTCCAGGGATAAACCCCATTTGGTTACTATGTGGTATCCTTTGTATATGGTGTTGTATACAATTTGCTAAAATTTGTTTCTAATTTTCACATCTATGTTCATGAAAAATATAGTTTTCTTTTTCTGTGAAAAAATGCTTGTGGAAAACATTCTCCCCAGCTCAATTTTCTGAAAAGGTTTGGGTAGAACTGGTAGAACTGGTATTATTTCTTCCTTGAACATTTAGAGGAATTCACCAGTGAAGTCATCTGGGCCTGCAATTTTCTTTGTGGGTAGGTTTGTATCTACAAATACAATTTCTTAAGTAGGTATAAGGCTATTCAGGTTCTTCATTTTTTTTGGAGTGAGCTTTGGTAGATTGTATCTTTCAAGAAATTTGTCAATTTCCTCTAAATTGTTGATTTACTGATATAAAGTTGTTCATAACCTTCCCTGATATCCTTTTAACGTCTGCAGAACCTGTATGACGTCACCGCTCTCATTCTTGATATTGGTAATTTGTGTCTTCCTTATTTTTTTCCTGATCATTCTAGAGAAAGGTTGATCAATTTGGTTAAGTTTCTCAACAAGCCAACTCTTGGTTTCATTGATTTTCTCTACTATTTTTCTACTTTTCATGTTACTCTTATATACCCTTACATTTCTTTTCTTTTGCTTACTTTGTGCAGTGTTTGCTTTCTTTTTTTCTAGTTTGTTAAGGTAAAAGATGAGGTAGTGGATTTGTAGTAGTTATCTTTTATAATGTGGGTTTTTAGTGTTGTAAATTCTTCCTATTGCAATAGTGGCATTTTACAAATTTTGATACGTTGTGCTTTCATTTTCATTCAGGCTAAGATATTTTATAATTTTCTTTTTGATTCCTTCTTGGATCCAAGGGTTAATTATAAGTCTGTTATTTAATATCCAAATACTTGGGGAATATCCAAATATCTTTTGGATATTGATTTCTAATTTAATTTCATTTTGTTCAGAAAGAATACATTGTATGCTTTTGAATATGCTGAGATTTACTGTGTGATTCAGAACATGGTCTATATTGGTGAAAGTCCCATGGATTCTCAAAAAGAATGTGTGTTCTGCTGTTGCTGGTTGAGTGTTTTATAAATATAAGTTAGTGTTCTATTAGGGAAACAGCAGTGAATAAAACTGTCAGCATCCATTTTTCTCATGTGTCTTCTGTTCTGGTTGAGGGAATCAGATTATAAACATAACAGATAATCACAATGTTCCACTGACCTCCAGCTCTTTCTATTTTCTTCTCCCATGTTATTTTTATCTTTTGCCCTTATCGGCATCTTGGTATTTTTT
Source organism: Phocoena phocoena (assembly GCF_963924675.1). Lineage (NCBI taxonomy): Eukaryota > Metazoa > Chordata > Mammalia > Artiodactyla > Phocoenidae > Phocoena > Phocoena phocoena. The sequence continues at coordinate 7,784,298 of NC_089227.1, forward strand.
TCCAGCCGCATTCATTCATATGGATGCTTAGAGTTGTATTTAATTACACTGGGATTTTGCCAAGTGAGCATATGAAGCAAGAAGAGCAGGGAGGTTGAGGGTGTAGCCAAGCACTTGATTCCCATGATTGACCAGAGAACTACGCAGGGTAAAGACAGGTGAGTGGACATGAAAGGAGTGAGGAACATGAGTCGTAGAATTCATGGGTCATGGGGAAGATTATTGGGATTGGAGAACTGGAGGAAATAAGCTGGGACTTTTGAAGTGGTGATCAGAGGATGGTTTACTTGAAATTGAGGTGAGACAGAAGTTGCAGTTATTGGGAATTTTAAGTTGTGACTAAGAAAATGTATTTTCATGAATATAATGTGGCTCTTCGAAAGTTTCACAGCTAGTACAGGAAGGAGCTCTGGAGAAAATCCATCTATACTGGGAATCAAGCTAATTTTCTTTCCCCTTTACCATGCTGACACCTCACTGGCTACATTTTCTTCACAGCTTCAGGATCACTCCTCACTTCATACTGTTTTAGTTTGCAGGCTGCCCAAACAAAATGCCACAGACCAGATGGCTTAAACAACAGAAATTAATTTTCTCACAGTTCTGGAAGTTCAAACAACAGACATTTAGTTTCTCTGATTCCTGGAGGCTGGAAGACCAAGATCAAGGTGTGGGCAAGTTTGGTGTATCCTGAGGCCTCTCCTTGGTGTGTAGATGACCGTCTTCTCCCTGTGTCCTCACTTTCTGCTGGCCTTTCTTCTGTATACACATCCCTGGTGTCTCTCTGTATGTCCAAATTGTCCTCTTACAAGAGCACCAGTCAGATCAGGTTAGAGCCTATGCTAAGGCCCTAATACCACCTATTTAAAGACCCCAATCTCCAAAAATAGTCACATTCTGAGGTACTAGGGTTAGGGTTTCAACATATGAAGTTGGGGGGAATACAACTCAGCCTCTTACACACATCATGATTACCACATTCAGCAAAGTATAGAAGACGCACTTTTAAAAATTGTAAACCCTCCTCATACTATGATATTTTTCTGTCAATAATGTAATACTTCTTTCATTTCCCTATTCTTTCAACTTCACTTGCCTTAAACCACTTAAAGAGAATTAATATTCTCCTCATCACCACTCAAGCCTCCCTGCCCTTTCCCAAAGCACTTCTGTCCTCTGGAAAGTGAGGTGAGCCCCTCTACGGCTATCGTTTCCCCACAATATCTACTTGTCAGTGGCCCAGCAACATTTTCATACACTGTTGCCTCTCACATCATAAGTAATTATTGTACTCTCACTACCTCTCATAGCAAGTGCTTCAGTTGGTTCATCTCTGTGCTGTTTGCTGTCATGTCATGCATAGTAAATGAGGAAGGAATATTTTTAGTTTTTATTTAAACCAAACTTTTAGAATATCTTTTATATATGAGATTTGCTAAATTTATATTAAGAATATAACTATTGAGTTAAAATTAATTTCCTTTCTTCTAGAAAACACTGAACTATTATATACAGAATTGGGATTTTGAACCAGATGGGCATAAATTAGCATCTATGTTCTGTTCTTTTATTAGCTATGTGGTAAATGAACAGTGCTCACACCTTTTATCTGTACATTGTGGCTAACAATGCCTTCTTCAGAAAGTTTGATGAGAATTAAAATGAGGTGACGTTATATAAGGTGATAACATAGAGTCTGACATATAAGTCTTCCTTGGTTGGATTAAGCTCTACAAATAGTTATACAGCATATTCACATGCTGAGCCTGAGCTGGTCATGGGAGACACAAAGAAGAAAAGATCCATTCCTGTTCCAGAAAGGCCACAACCATGGGCAAGAAAGAAATCCTGCTATTGGCAACAACTTGGATGAACCTGGAGGGCATTGGGCTAAGTGAAATGTCAGACGGACAAACACTGTATGATAAAAAAGCCAAACTCAGGGAAACAGAGAGCAGAGTGATTGGTTGCCAGGTGCTGGGGATGGGTGAAATGGGGTGATGCTGGGGTCATCAGATGCTGAAACTTTGATGGGGTCAAAGTTTCAGATATAAGATGAATAAGTTCTGGGTATCTATAGGCACAGCATAGCATGGTGGTTATAGCTAATAACAATGTATTATATACTTGAAGGTTGCCAATAGAGTAGATCTTAAATGTTCTCATCACACACAAAAAAGAAATGGCAGTTATGTGAGGGGATGGAGGTGTTAGCTAATGCTACGATGGTAACAATTTTGCAAGATATAAATGGATTAAATCCTTAAACTTGCATGATGTGATATGTCAATTCTATCTCAATAAAGCTGGAAAAATAGTTTTTTGAAAAAAGAGAGCTCACAGTCACAGTCTAATTGGGGATGGGAAGACTGAATGTAGGGACAAAACCAGAGATAAATTCAATATTACAACGAGCAGGTAGTCCATTAATACTAGTATTTGGTCACACCTGGTAGAGTGTGTAAGTTACAATGACACCACATGGCAATAGTTGAAATTCTACCGGAATCAAACCTCTTCAGGGAAGACTTCCACACTTGTTCCTTCACTCCCAGGAGACAGTGACCCATTTGAGGTGTGTATTATTCTGGAAAGTTCATTCTTCCCATGAACAATCACATACACAGATGTGCCCAAACCTGACATTGCAAGGAAGGTCAAACATGACCTTACAATGTCATCCATCTTCTGGTTTAATTCAATAAAACCAAAAGGGACAAAGAAGAAATTTGTTTCCTCTGAGCATAACTTATAAAACTATGCTTTTTTCTATGTACAGTTGACCCTTAAACAATATGGATTTGAACTTCTGGGGTCTACTTATACACAGATTTTTTTCTATAAATATATTGGAAAAATTTCTGGAGATTTATGACAATTTGAAAAAATCTCACAGACAAACCGTGTAGCCTAGAAATATCTAAAAAATTAAGGAAAGGTATGTCATGAATGCATAAAATAGATGTAGATACTAGTTTATCCTTACATAGGCATAAGGTGAGTGATATTTAATATGAAATTGATAATGTGTTAGTTTTCTTACTGTTTTATAACTTTGTTTCAAGGAATTACATTACTGTACAGTATGCCTCTCTCATAACTGGAGAAATGTTCATCAGCCTGTAATCACAGGTGTTTCTTTTAAAAAAAGTAACAATGTTTCCAATACTATATTATGAATATGACTATAATACCTCATGCCATAAAACTCCTATAATGAGCCATTCATTAGTGTATAGGCAAAGTTACTGTGAAGCAATCATACTTCTACTTCTTAGCTATCAAGGCATGTATCAATATACCTATAAATAAATATGAACTTTTTCACATTATCATTTTATTTTTTATGTCTATTGTTAGTAATATGTATAGCATCTACAGTGCTTTGTATCACATAAGACGATGCTGATGTAGGTATGGACAAACAAGGTAATTCACCTTGTAAACAGGCAATGCAAACTTATGGTAAGGATAAGTACAGTACCATAAATGTATTTTCTCTTCCTTAATGATTTTCTTAATAACATTTCTTTTCTCTACCTTACTTTATTGTAAGAATACAATATATAATACACAAAATATGTGTTAATTGACTATTTGTTATCAGTAAGGCTCCCTGTGAACAGTAGGCTATAGGCAGTTAAATTCTGGGAGGAGTCAAAAGTTATACTTGGACGTTGGACTGCATGGTGGGGAGGGTGGTGGTCAGTGCCCCTATCCTCTGCATTGTTCAAGGGTCAACTGTACTCTATCAAAAAATATTTATAAAAATGATTTTACCAAAAATATTTCCAATTTTTTGAGTTTCTGATGCAGCACAATCTATGAGGTAGTGAAACATAGGTGGAGGCCACAGTGAACAGATTAGCTTCCAAGAGGGGCTTCTCTCCTTATTTTGTCTGTGGTTTTGAACTCTTAACCATTACAAGTCTAATGGGCTCTAGCACCTGCTCATTTAGGATAACAATAGTATCCGCCTCTTCAGAGTTGCTGTAAATGAAATAATCTATACAAAATGTTTAGAGGAGTGCTTAGTACTAGTCAGTATCCAATAATTTTTTACTCAGACCTAGAACTGTGATTCATTTTCAACTTAGTATTTCTTTCTCAAGGGAGACATGAACATTTGCCAATGGTTGCTAGTGGTAATGGGCTGCTTGGATTAAATGATTGTTATTTATGTTATTCTAACTGTGTCACTTTAAGGGCAGGGGTTTTGACAGTGTAGTCTATTATAACATACAGTCCCTCCTTGCAATATTTGAAAAATTTCTTTTTGGATCTGTGCTTATGCTGAACAACCATTTTTTTTAATGAAAAAAGGAGATTCTTAACTCACTCTTGTTTTCCTTTCAGAAAACTCTGAAACAAATTGGTGGCCTCTTTCACCATTGTGTGAACCTAGTACAATGCATGCACTTTCTGTAGTTATAGAAAATTATATCGACTTCATATAATTTCCCCATTTTTAATTTTTACCTTGTCCTGAGTTTAATTAACTATTTAATTTCTTGTTATATTGAAATATTTTTTGGAATGAAGCAGAGTATACAGATACAAAGATGGAATCATTTTTTGTGTTGTGCCATCATCATTAATAATTAAAGGAATATTGGAGTTCCTCCTACTAGTTATGGCCCTTATCTGAGAGAATCTTTGACAGACAAGATAAATGTTATCACCCTTTTGCATGGTGTTATAGAATGAATTCCAAAATTCATATGTTGAAGCCCTAAGGCCCACACGCCCAGCACGACTGTATTTGGAGGCTGGGTCTTTAGGGAGGCAATTAGGGTTAAATGAGTTGATAAGGGGGGGGGGTCACTTTGATGGGATTAGTGTCCTCAAAAGAAGAGGAAGAGACACCAGAGTTCTCTCTCTCCCTCTCTGTCTCTGTCTACCACTTGAGGACACAGTGAAAAACAGTCATCTGTAAGACAGGAAGCGAGCCCTCACCAGAACTCAACCATAATAACACCTTGATCTGGCATGTCCAGCCTCCAGAACTGTGAGAAAATAAATTTCTGTTGTTTAGGGCACCCACTATGTGGTACTTTGTTATGGCAGCCCTAGCTGAATAACACAGATTTTTTTTTAGTTTTTCAAATCGAGTCAAGAGTTTTGGGGGAGTTATAATTTTGAATACTCTAATTATAAAAAACAATGTATAAAATAAACTAACATCATAACATTTTATAATTTTTAATCCACCACAGTATCTGTTGAGCCACCTGAATGCCTTTGAAAATAGATGTAATAAAAATTTTAAAATACACACAAGGTTGAATTATAGATTTTTAAAGAAAATTTGTCATCCTGATTTTCATTTCTCCCAATCTTTCTGCAGCTTTCAACTCAGGCCTAAGGCTTCATATTCAGAGCCCTTAACTTCATGTATTATTTCTTAAAAGTTTTTCTAACCTGGTGAAAGCTGAACACTGAATGAATATCTGATGAGGAAGTAACATTTCAGGTGTGAAAATAATACTGCGGTAAAATGGTAAAAGAAGGATCCTAGTCTTTTCAGGATACTTAGTGGACATATAACTGATGAAATGATACACTATCTGGGATTTGCTTCAAAATAATGCAAGGGAGAGATGCGTGGGGTAAAGATAAAGCATGGTTGAATAGTTTGAAGCTGGGTGGTGGGTACATGGGGGTTTGTGACACTATTATCTTCTTAATAAAACATTAGTATCAAAAGTTGCTCCAGCTTAAAACTTTAAAGGCACACTGATTTAGACTGTTCCCCTCCCTCATTCACGGCCAGACTCACCAGAAACCTTTTGAAAGCCTGCCCTTAACTACTTCTCCCGACTAGGCTGACTGTCTGTGCCTGCTGAGGGGCAGGGCGTGGAATGCCTGCTTCTGTGCAGTTCCTCACTGTTCCTTCTCTGGATGAAGTTCCACAGAGCTAGAGACAGGAAGAGGGCAGGTAGTGACCACATTGTATGTCCACTGCTACTATCCTCTCTGGGGCCTTGGTTCCACTGCCATATTGTTTGGCTGTGCAGGTGCTAAGTGGGACACAGCTCTCTGGGTTCCTCTGGGATCTCTCCACTCTCTAGTTCCTGACCCTAACTGGTTTCCTTCACTCCACGCAGCTCTCACCGGTATCTCACTGTGACCACTATCCCCCCCCCACCTCCCTGCACTCCTACCCCGGCTTTGGCGGCTAACCCCCCAGGTGAGATACGGCCAGGCACTCCAGGCTGGCCACCTTCTTTGGAAGATGTCAGACTGGGCAATCTGACTGTTGAACTCTGTCCCTTCTCTCCACCGCACCATATGTCCAGTGTGCCTTTTACCTGCTGGGTAGGGACATAACAGGTGGCCAACCAACCATCCCCTCAACTGAGCTCTACCCAAGGAGGGAGATGCTTCATTATAGGGACCCCTGACTCCAGGAGAATTATCTGGAAGCCCTTCTAATTTGACTTTGTTGGAAGTGGCTGATGAAGACATGTATTGTCCTTTATGGGCAGGGGTCACTATCCTCCTGTGACATGGTGATTTATAATAATAAGTATATATTATATTTGGTCTTCATCTCTGTTTCTGGCACAGAGCTTCTAAAATGCTTGGAAAGTAGTGAGAGCATAAAGGTGTCTCTTGATGTGTTAACTAGGTGGCTTTTGGACCCCACCTGGAGATGGGGACTGGTTGCCAGGGGCACAAACCTAGTGATTAGAGGGTTGGAACTTTTAGTCCCGACCCCCACCTTCCCAGGAAGGGAAGAGGGCTGGCAATGAGTCAATCACCAGTGATCATGTGTAAGTATTGAAGCCTCCATAAAAACCCAAAATAATGGGATTCAGAGGCTTCTAGGTTGGTGAACACATGAAAATTTGGGGAGAGTGACATCCTGGAGATGGCATGGAAGCTCTGTGTCCCTTGCCCATACCTTGCCCTGTGTATCTCTTCCATCTGGCTGTTCATGAGTTATAATGAACCTTTTATAATAAACTGGTCATCTAGTAGGTGAAATGCTTCTCTAAGTTCTGTGAGCCAGTCTAGCAAATTAATGAAACTCAAGGAGAGGTCGTGGGAGCCTTCCATCTAAGCTGGTCTGTTAGAAGCACAAATGACAACCTGCACTTGAGACTGGCATCTGAAGCGGGTGAGGGGACAAACTAGGTGCTTAGAGGGTAAGAACTTTTAGTCCCAACACCCTGCCTTCTCAGGAAGGGGAGAGGGCTGGAGATGAGTCAATCACCAATGACCAAAAATTTAATCAATCGTGGGTAAGTAATGAAGTCTCCATAAAACCCCAAAATAATGGGATTCAGAAGCTTCCAAGTTGGTAAGATAAGCCCTTAGCCTGTGGGGTCTGATGCTATCTCCAGGTCCAATGTCAGGCTGAGTTAATTGTAGGACCTCCAGCTGATGTCACAGAATTTCTTGGTGTGAGGAAAATCCCACACATCAGAATTGGTGTTAGAATCATTACCACCCCAGGAGGCTGGCACCTCACTGTCACGCCTCTCCCTGGGATGGGGTAGAAAAGGGGGAGAGAAGCAGTGAGCAGGTGGCTGAGTGAGGCAGGGGAGGAATGTCTGTCCCAGCTATTCCTTTCTTTTGTAGATTGTTGGGTAAATAGACCTTTTGTCTTCAGCCCCTTCAATCATCCCATGCCTTCCACTGACAAAGGTGGCTCCCAGTGCAGCACCTCAGAATCTGGCCTGGGAGCATTGGCTAGACCATTCTTGTGTGGAATCCGAGTCCTTCCTGAGAGTGGCCCTGGCACGGAGTGTTTCTAAAAAAACACTTTGTGTGAAGGGCAGTCGCTTCCGTGTTCAGTGTGGAGCTTGTGCTAACAATTGAGCCCTTGTCCACACAGCAAGCTGGTCGCTGCCTGCTCTGTCCCTGCACTCACCAAACACTAGTTGCCGATGTCAACGTATAAACCCGTGGTTCTCAATCTCTGCATGGCTGCTTCCACTGCATGAGATGCTGCGAATCTTGCCAAGGCTTGTTCTTTATTTTTACTTCAACTTTTACCTGAATATGTCTTTTCTGAAGCAGAATGTGAATGATGCATCAACACCACTCACTGAGCAGGTGCCGCTTACACTCTACAGCAGCTCTGAAGAAATTCAAGTCAACAGCAATTTCAGACAGACTTTTCATTTGGTCCTATTTCTCCTGATTCTAACTAAAGAGTCATCATGGCTTACCTGCACATTTAGAAAATTCAGGGCAGTAAATCTTAAATTATGAGGTGCCAAGTGTAAAGGTCCCTTCAATGAGTCAATGACTCCTACGAACATATTCTTGATAAATTATCACGGGCAAAAGATGCAGAGTTCAGTACATTTTCATTGGACTACGGGCTATTGATGGACATCTACTACATAGTTAGAAGTTATTGTAAACTGAAGCCAACATTTTACTAGGGTTTATTAACCACTTGAGGAAGCTTGCTAATGAGTTGACTTGCATTCAACACACAGCCAAGTTACAGAATCCCTACTGTGCAAGTTCACGTGGACAGTCAAATTTCTTGTGCTTTTTAGAATAGATGCTCTGTAATCAAGGCATCTTTTCCGTGTCTTGTTACTTTCAGTTACTGCTATTCTTTATTTTTAATTTTGAGTATACAAAATGCATGCAATTTAACTTTACCATAATAGGTTTTGTGGAGAGTTGTTTGGTTAATCCTCGAGCGTGTGGTGGTGCACAATTATATCAATGAAAATGTGTATGATAATTATCTTCTGAAAAGATTTTAAGACACAGATGCATTTTAGTTCAAATATGACTCGTCTCTGGATGGTAAGGAGAATTTACCCAAAATTCCCTCACCTATTACATTTTGTAATTTTTCTTCATTTATCTTTCTTCATACACTGCCTGAGAAGATGTACTGCTAGAGCGACTTGCATAAATTATTATAATTACATTATAATACCTTTAATACTCTAACCTTTATTATTCTTAATTTTATATGAGCTTTATAAAAACGGATATGAAATATATAAGTAGTTAAAAGGGCCAGAGAAGTGGAAAAGCACAGGAAGCCACATAACTCTAAGATGAGAAATGGCATTGAAAACTGGCCTCACCATTGGGGCTAAAATGACTTGACTTGGAAACATATGGTGATTGGTGAGGCCAGGGAGGGCCAGCAAGGTGCTGCCTGCAGAGTCCACATGCTGACCTGCGGCAGCCTGCATAGCAGGTATGCACTGGCAGAGGCACATGGAACTTGGTCAGGACAGCAGTGGCCAGGAGAGAGTGGGTATTGTCTGCAGGAGGGAGTGAACAGCCAGAAAGTCACTGTCAAAGTCCAGTCCCGAGGCCAGAACCCAGCTGTGGCTGGAGGGAGGTCCTTTTTGAACCAGCAGGTTCTCAAGATCCACTTTGCTGCCCTCCTCCTGCCCTGTGGGACCCACTGGCACCACCGTGCTGGCACAGATATGTCAGGGCTGAGGCAGAGGAGAAGGTAGATGGCTGGAGGAGAGAAGGAAAAACCTAAAGAGTGAGTTCAGCTACAAGGAGGGATCATAATTTTTAAAAATGATAGATTCTGTTGAGAGATGGACAAAGGAAATCTAACACACACAAAGCTTGGGCTACCTGATGAGGGCATTTGGGTACATTTTGTAGTTACTGTCTGTCGAGGATACAAAGCTCTTTCACCTTCACTTTACTGAATACCCCTTGGGTTTGTGATCATCTTGTTCATTTAGCAGAGAAGAACACAGACTGGAAAGGGGAGGATGAATTTCCTCAAGTCACACAGCTACAAGGTAAGGATGGAAGGAGAGCCTGGTGTCTGAGGGGTGGCAGCTCCCAGAACAAAGTACAAGACACAAACACTGCTGTGTAAGGAAAAATAGTTGTTTCATTACTCATAGTTCAGGAAAAATACAAATATTTGTGTCTTTCTACCTTTGGGCATTTGCTAACCGCCAAGAATTCATCAAAGCTTCGAGGTTGCACAGGATTTTGTGGTCGTTTGTTTTAATTGCTTACATACATGGATTTAATTTCTTACATACACGTTCACCATGGGACAACTTCACACACTCTAGCAGTTCTGAAAATTTCCATATAAACATAATCTTTTTGAGCGTTATTTGTTTATTCCTTTTATAAAAATTGCATATGGTTTTCTATGAAACGCAGAGCATCCTGGTGAGAGACCACTTTGTGACACCGTTCAATCAGCCTCTGAGGAGCCTGGTCTGAGTCAGGTGATCTTCTAGCACAGACTCCTGGCTCTGCCCCTTCTCTTTGCTGGGGAGTCTGCCATTGCCTGCTCCCCCAGTTTGTCAGGGCTGGATGCTGCTTACCAAACTCTCCTGCAATGGACACGAACTGCTGGTCACCCCATGGAACATGCAGGTCATACAGTAGCACACACTTGCCCATTGCAGAGCTCAAAGGATGCTGATTTGAAAACCTTGAGCTCTTGTATCTTGACTTCTTCCTTCTCCCCTGAGGGCTGTCCCTTTGGGGAAGGAGAAGGTGGGCACTGCTGAAAATTTCTTGATCTTTGAGCAGGCACCCCACAGCTACTCCTCACACCAGTCTCTTCTGTAAGAGCTAGTGCAGGGCGCCTGAGTCCTTGCAAGGGTCTCCGGGGCATCTGTGCTGGGGGCCTGGGAAGGACTCTCCTCCGTCTCACCAGAAAGGGGCTCCCTTTGCTGGTTGTTGGGTGCAAATCCCATGAGGAAATCCATGTGGCCACAAGGAGGGAACAAGCCGGAGCGTGAAATTTTGCCTGTAAAGGATCGTGCCTGCATCTCCATGGCATGGTTGAGTTCTGAATTCACAGCCATCTGTCCTCCTCATTTCTTGTTAAAGGAAATAACAAATGTTTTTTATTTTTTAATGCACGTTTAGTTTAGTGATCTCTTGTTTGTAGACCATCACGACCTATTTCTATTTTGACCACTTTAGTGAGGCAAAGGTTTTGAAATTCAAGCATTGTTCAAGAGAAAGAGAGAAGATATCTTGTCTCTAAATAGAATTCTAAGAGTTAGATTTGCCTATGTCAGTTGTAGCTTTACTGCAGACCTGCGATAGGGAATTAGGAAATGGAATAAAGGGGGAGGCCAGTGACACTTCTGACCCCCTTGGATGCGGGAGAAGGCTGAGTGGCTCTGTCCACTCTAGGCTTAGTCCCTCGGGAGAGCTGGGGGGTGGCGAGGAGGCAGGTGAAGTACAGAAAGGATTTGGCCCTGCCCATCCCCTGGGGTCCAGGCAGAGACCATTCCCCAGCGCTTCCTCAGAAAACCAGATGGTCGTACCTGGCCAGCTTCAGTGAGGGGGGAAACATTTCATCCACTTATTTATTTCTTCCTTGTCTATTTTTTAACCAGTTATTCAGCCTTTATTTTATAATTATGAGTGGAGATTCAAAGGAACTTGGCACAAAGGAATCCTAGCCAAGTAATCAATGAAGGGGATGTCTCAGAAAACAAAACCTATTCAAGCATGTTAGGAGCAGGAGTTTCAGGGAAAGGACAGAGTTACAGAGCCCTCCTCCCCAGGAGCTGTGAGGCAAGCGCATTCTCTCTACTCCACCCCACTCCCCAGCCCCCAGCCCAGAAATCTCACCAGAATGCATCTCAACCTTTTGTTCCCTGATGTTCTGTTAATACTCAGAAGGCCATTTCAATTGAAAGGCTTGAATCCCATTCTGGATTTTTTAAAACCACATCCTCCCATTCAATGTCATTGCTATATCTTTCTGGAAATCCTCTTAGGTGACTGGTCAGTTGTTTAGTTGCTCTGTCTTGGATTTCTTTTTTAAATAACTACCAACCATTGATTTTGCTCCTAAAGGCGAGGCTGTCCTGGCTCAGCTAGGTTGTCTTTATTCTGTGTCTTTGACCATGAAGGTGGGGGACCTCTTGCACAGAGGAAGGAGAGAGAAAATGTGAAACAAACCACCAGAGCTGGGGCCTCCTCTAACTGACTTCTGGCATGCCCATGTGGGGCAATTACAAAGGCTACCTGGGGCCAAGGGGAAGGGATGGAGAGAAGAATTTCAGGCAGGTTTAAAACCAAGATAGCCAGACCTCTGGCCACATGTCACATACCGTCCTTCCACATGAAAATACATTCACCCCTGTGAGTCCTCCATGAAACTCTGACAATCCCTGTGTCCGATGAGTTTTCTTGAGTAAGGTTTATCTGTCCGTCTCTCATCTAACTTACAACTGTGGAGCAGGCTCTCCAGCTGAAAGGGGAGAAATGGAGGGCCACTGTGGCCATCGGTTCATATGGGCTCAGACCCACTGAGTGCTGCCCAGTTGTGCTCCCCCAGGCGGTTCTTCATGGCTTATGGTGAAACAGGGAAGAACAAACCTAACCCCACACTGGATCTATTCCTCTAGCTCTAACCCTCGTGCTCTGTTGCCTGTGCTTAGTCATGCTGGCTCTGGATACTTTGGAAAAGAATGTTGCCTACAGCCTGAAATATACAGGAGAGCCCATTCTTAAGGGTCTGGCCTTTAAAGGTATAACTCTTTTCCATTCATGTGGAGATAAAATGTTGCAGAACAGAGACATTTGTCTTGTTGGAGGTTTACGGGAACATCGTGACCTGACCTAGGCAGACAGCTGGAAGAATGAAGAATTCCAGCACCAAGAAGTTTGTAACCACCAGCCACATCCCCTCCCCTTTTAGTACAAAAGAAGCCTGAATCCTAACTCAGGTAAGATGGTTCTTTGGGACACTAGTCCACCATCTTCTCAGTCTCCTGGCTTTCTGTCCCAACACCTCTTCCCAATTTATTGGACTGTTGTGCCATGAGCAATACAAGCTCGGACTCGGTAACACTGGCTCCAGCCCCTGGGCTCTGGAGTAATCCATTTACCATGAGGAATGACCAGTTTCTAGAGCTGCGTAATTTTCTCAGCCTGATTCCTGCTGTGTAACAAGTGATCCCAAATTAGTGGCTTTGACACCACCAGGTGATAATCTCACAGTTTTCCTGCTAGCACTCAGCTCCTGGAATCCACCTGAAGGTTCTTGCCCAGGTAGCCCCCACAAGCAGTTCACAGCACGGGGACTTGCTTTCTTCCAGGCCAGGCCGAGCCCATCTCTGTATGTCCGTGCTGTCCCTCTCTTCTCCCACTCTTAAAGGACTCATGGGATTAGGTCAGGCCCACCTGGAGAATTGACTGATCCTAAGGTCAGCTGATTTGAGAGCTTAATCACATCTGCAAAATCCCCTCACAGCTGTCTCTTGAATTGTATTTGATTAGATAGCTGGAGGAAGACCTGTGTCCACCAGGGTCCAGGAGTCTCATTAGCTGTCTTAGCATCCTGCCCACCACATGATCCCTGGTAGTTTGGGGGTCCAAGGCCTTCATTTTGCTGTGCCCAGTTTAGTCCAAGCTGGTAGTGTTTCCATAGAACAATTCTCTTAAAAACTCTGTGCCTTTCCTATGAGATTGGGGTGCATCAGCAAATGTCAGAACCACAAATCTCTTTCTTTGAGATACCAAGTTTATCTGACTATTTGGGACATCAGTTGGAGATTTTTTCTTTTTTTGGTCTTTTTAATTTCATTAATAATGTTTATATTTATAAATACTGATACTTTTTCCATTGAAGCTTATCTACAGGATAGCTATAATCTCCTCTTGAATCTTTCTCCTGAGATATTTTCAAGTTTCTACTAATATACCTATTGACCTATTATTACCTTACTATTTCACAACATTTTGTTTCCTTCTTGCTGGTTGAGCTTATTTTCTTTATTTGGTGTCTCTTTTGGTGACTCGATTTTTCTCTTTTTACTTGGATACAGGAAGTTAGGTTGAGGAAGTTACTTGAGTTAATTTCCATAGAATTATAGGAATAGCTGATCATGTGTGAGTGACCACAGTTTTTGATAACAGGATTGCTGTTTCTGGCATGGGAGGAGACGGTCTGATTTTCAGCATGATGGGATGGAACACAATCCTGAACATGTTGTGTTGAGATTTCTTGGGTAACATGTCCTCTGACTTTTAAAGCCCCCAATCTCCTCTATTAAGTTATCTCTGGTCTCAAAAGCACACCACATGACACCCGAGACTCATGTACCCTAAGAGTGGTGGGTAGGAGGGGTGGGGACAGAGCCAGCTCTAAACACAATACCTGGCCGTCCATCCAATTCTCCATCATATCTCAACTCCTGTTTCCTTCAGACCTGAAACAGTCTGTGCTTTTCTCACGCCTGTGGATTTTGTGTGATCTACATTACTCCTTCAGTTTACTTTGAATTATCAATTCTCTATTATCCTAGACCAGAAAGTCATTTTCCTTTAATAAACTCTACAAAATAATAGTTACCAGTTACATAGTACCAAAGATCAGCCTCCCATCTGCTCTTGTTTGGTCTGCCAGAGTGTGTGTGCTGACTCATTATTAAGGAAGGATAGCATCCTGATGGGGCTCCAAATCAAATTTCCCTATATTGGATAGCCATTAATATTGCCTCTTGCCCACCCTGTAAGACAAACCCAGCTGTGCATCTCAAGGATACCACTCTTTTGTCATATGATTCATTTCATGTGGGCTACGTCGAACACATGTTAAGTATTGCTCAAAGATACTGGGGGATATAAAAGGGAGTATATTTAAGATTCAGCCCTCATGGAGTTTTCCATTGCAAGGTGAATGCCAAGAGAGATCCCACTGGGAGGAGAAAGAATATGGAGCAAGGGGAGGTTCTGTGGATGACATTGGGTTCCACCTGGGCTTTAAAAGAAGGATAGAGTGTGGTCATATGGAGACTAGGGAGCCAACACTTCAAGAAGAAGAAACAATATAGATTAACTGTTAGCATTTTTCCAAGTTTCTTCCATCTAGTTTGTCTCAGTTATCTTCATAAATTCCATGAGCTGTAAATATTGTTGTTATTATTGTTATGTTATTGAAATAACATCCTTATATTATTATCTGCAGTTATATTATTTTAGGATTTCCATAGTATGAAGGTCTTGTGCTGGATTCAATATTCACTCTATTAGCTTATAATTCAGAAATAACTTAATCCTTCAAACATTAAAAGAGTGTTCAATGCCTATAAAATTATCCCATTTTAGAGATAAGTCAACCTGGGCTATGTTCATATAATTAAAAACAATTAGTTTGAGCTCTCTTTACTCTAATTGGTCAGTTGCTGGGTATTGTGTAAGTCCAGAAGGGAACTTTTATTTTGACTCTTTATATTTATGTAAAAATTATGTTTAAGAATACAAGGAAGAATAATTCCAGGGTGTTTCACTATGTGTTGCAATGGTCTTTGTTTCCTTCCAGTATACTTATCTATGAACCCGTCATTTTATTGGCTCCATGGTTATAAATGTTTTCAGGAAGTGCTTTCTGAAACAATAAATACCTCTCTGCTCCATTATCAAAAAATTCCCTGCATTTCATGCCTACATTTTATTTTGGCAACATTCAGGGGAAAAAGAAAGGAGCCTTTGTTGATCAGACTTTCATACTAAAACCTGAAATTTGGGAATCTGAAAAGTGAGAATAATGATATCTTTCTTTTTATGAATATTTAGAAATGTTTATTTCCAGCCCTCACTTTGGTGAAATTTTCTATGAGTCTAAAATAATCATAATTTTAAGAAGGAGTAACAACGTCTTTGTCCTTATAGTCTACAATGTGCTTTCAACACTTTATCCCATGTACTCACCATGAAGTGGGCACTCTCAGCCTCATTTTCCGGTGGAGGGAACAGAATCCTGGAGGGGACAGGTAACTTGTACCAGGTGTTAGGGCCATTAAAAAGGAGAAGTGACTCAACTCAAGGCTCTCCCTCTGTCCCCCAATTGAAAGACCATCTTTCGCCTTCAAAACAAAACAAACAAATAAAAATTCTCTTTTCTACCTCTGGGTTCAGATGACAGTTACATTTTGCCCAAGAATATTGAGCAATATCAAATGACTTCTTTTCCCCCGAACACTGGAGATGAACCACAAGTTATTATAACAAAACTGGTCATTGCTCTCGCCAAAATATTTCATCAGCTTCTGGCGTCTCCTTATATCTTGATATGCTTATCCAGCATGACTGATGGCTTGGTTCTTAATAAGTAGGCTAGTTAGGCAGAGCAGTTAATGACAGGAGATTTTTCTTTGGCTCCAGGGCTCAGCATGCACAGACAGGACCCTGCATGAATTCCCCCAGCATGTGACGATAAGATGTTTCTAGTCTGCCGGCATCAAGCAGCTTCATTAATTAAAAACACATTGCATGTTATCACAAAAGACTGATTTTTCTAGGAAGAATTACCCTTTGGCATTTATGATGAGCATGAAGAAAAACAGATAATAAGACTACAGACATAACTTTCCTTAATTTAGGACAGCAAATATTTAAGATTAAGATTAAGACTTCAGGAAAGAGAGCCTTTAGTTATCATTCTGCAAAGAAACTATTTGGGACAGTTGTTTTTCTTTGTTTAGGCTGGCTCTAGAAGGTAAACATTTACTCAGCCATGTCGGGTATCTGTGATTTAACATGATAGAGCCCTAAAGTTTAAAACACACAACTGAGTACTTCACCCTTTTGTGCTTAAAACAAAACAATGCAAAATCAACAATAAGTGGACTAATAAAAAGTTTACCAAGCTGCCAAACACTGAAAAAGAATCTAGCAAAATCAAGATGTCTCTTTGAAGGAGGCTACTGATATTTTCAGCAGGAAGTGCAGTGTTCTGAGGCTGGGTTTTAAAGCAGTATGGTATTAAGATGACCTACCTCATAGCACTAATATAGAACTTAAGAGAATCTGGAATCCAAAGCCACAAGATTTGACTGACTTGGATGTCCAACTCTATGTAACAATTTCCAATGTCCTGCCAAGCAGTTTTGTAGCTCCTGCTTCAATTTCACCCCAGACCTCATTACATTACAAAATTTGCGTTTAAACTAGAAGAGTTCCAACTGACAAAGCGTCCTCCTTAAAAAGTTGAAGTGATGCTTTTTTACTCCCTGGTGTAAAGCATTTCTACTTGAAAACTTCTACCATCTCCCACCCAAATGTTCTCTCCTCCACACTAAGTATCCTCTATGAAGTCTACTTCCCATCAGGTGGAAAGACATTTAGCAGTCACCATCTCTAAGAACAGTCACCACCCTCATGGCAAGGATTTTGTACTCAATAGTTCAGAGCCCCCCAGGCACACTATCAATGGTGACAAAAGGTGTGGAGCCTCTTTTTGTACAGACTGGATTTGTCACAGATTTACAAAGTCAAAAATTCCAGATGAAGTTTTTCAGCCTTCACCTGAAGGTCATGAAAAATATGGTGGGGATCCACAGCAACCTCATAAGCTGCATATTGTTACCAGAATTAAAAGTACAAAAAGACGTCCATATTGGGAGAAAGATTTAATAAGGATGCTTGGGTTACAAAAAGCACATACTCCTCAAGTTCACAAGAATATCCCTTTGGTGAAGGCAAAACTGAAAGCGGTTAAACATTTGATAAGAATCAAGCCCCTGAAGCTGCCACGAGTTCTCCCAATGGAGGAGAACATGGCCAACACGTGCCTCAAGAGCACTGGGGAACTGATGGGGGCGTGGCTTCAGAGCCCTGAGCACCAGGAAGAAAAGAAGTCCTGATGGCCTGGTAGCTTCAGAGTAAAAAGTGCAAGTCATTTCTATGTAAAGATGGTGAGAAAGTGTTCTCATTAAAATATGTTTTAAATTCTAGTCATCAAAAGAAATATAAAGATATTTTCCAGATCCCTTCAGTATCTGGGGTCTCTTCTTCACATGTGGCAGTTTGCCAGTGACCCAAAATCAAGCGCAATAATCCAAGAGGAAGCACAATGAAGCATCGCATTCTTAGATATCTACTATGTACTTATATTAAAGCGGTCTTAGTTGAGTTTAGATGTTTGTCCAGAGCTTTCATGGTATTTCCATTTCTGAGATGATGACGTGCCCTGTGCATTATCTATGTGCCCTTGCTATAAGGTCTATGTTGACCTGCCTTTTATGTCCTGTTGCAGATCCTGGTGGACAAATGTTCAAGCAGCTGCCTTAACTCTATACTTACCTGTTGTATAAGGAAAAGTAATTGTAGGATTTCCTACTTACAAAGTTATGACCCTGAGATGGAGTATTTGTATTAGATACATCAAACACTAGGATCTTTACATTTTTTCCTCCCTTAATGTCTATTTTGATCCAATATAAACAAAGTCTGGGCATGGTATAATATCAAACCAGTATACACGTCTATAGGTTGCTTAAAGACTATCCCAAAGAGGGAAATTCAGGGAAAATTCCAGTATAATTTAATTGTTCATATTATATTTAAACAAAAGCAGATGGTTATATTTTATAGACTTTTGCTCTATTGAATGACTTGTTTTGGCACAATAGAAAGCCTCGTAATGCTCAGACTGGGGACCAGGGTGAAATGGTGTTGTTTATGTACGTGGCAGAGGAAGATCTGAGCATGAAGGTCAACTAGGTGTAGACTAATGTTGGTTCCCTTTTATTTATTAAGTGAAATTGACATGCCTTAGATGACAGGTAAAGCTACACAACTTTTCCCATCTTGGCTCTTGTGACACTTCTCTGCAACTTTCACATTACACTATTAGAACTTTCATGTTACAACTTTCACATTATGGCCGTACCTCTAAAATATACCACATGGCCTCACTTTCCAATCTTTGCTTATACATTTTCCTGTTCTAGAATGCTCTTTCATTGCTGCATGTATGTGAATACTCTCACCATCCTACAGGCTCAGAGTAGAATGCTTAGATCAGCCCCTCAATATATAGCCATTAGGTTCACTTTTATGTGGGTGCTATGCTGGACTTCCTTATGATTTCCTTTCTCTTGGTGCATAGCCTAGTACCTGGTTTAGTTGACAAGTTGACTCATCTCTGGGCTCATGGGATTGATGTGGTCCTGCCCTATCGCAGTCCTGCGCGCTGGGCTTGGAAATAAGAAAGAGAGTAAGATGCTACAGTTGTTGCAAAGAATACCAAGTTGAGTTCAAATACAAATTGTTTCCCCTCACTGATTTTCACTTGAATGGCACTTTACAAAAACTAATTTTGATACATGTTCCCTCTTTTCTATTAGCACTTCAAAGTCAACTTTGTGTTTTCTAAACTAAGAAAATCTTTCTGATTGGAATCACAATCTCTGATATATCATTTTCCATGTACTACTGCCTGGGACCACTTCAGGGAATCTTGACAGCATGTAACTAATTTGTATCTCAGTTTCCTCATCTGCAAAATAGGAACAACAATAGTACCAAGCTCATATGTTTGTTATCCCAGCTAAATGAATTACTACTTCTAAGTGCAAAATCTCTATGTAATATGCATTATATAAATGTCAGTTAAATAAATTCCTTTTATTCTTGTGGGTAGGGAAACATTTTCATGAATTTTAGATGTTTCTTATCCTTATTTGAGCAATCCCAAGCTTATTTCCACACATATAAATCCTAGTTATCCTTCAAGGAAAAGAGGGAACATTGGAGTGGTAGAATAGTAAAAACAAACAAACAAAATTCATATTGTAATCAATTTGACTCCATAAATAACCAAACTTATGCCCCTGCACCAGTTACCCAGTGAATTTTCAACTTCATATCATTAATATGTAGATAGAATTAACTACTTCCTATGTTTTTTGGAAAAATTAAATAATCACAACTTATCATCTGGGCTTTTATTAATCCAAAATACATTTATTGAAAGCCTAATATGTAAGAGTACTATCTTAAATATGGGGTCTCAAGACTAAATGCTATAGTCAATGATCCTCCTCTTGCAGAAATTATTTTCTAGTTAGGGAAGATCAATGATAAACAGTAGTAACAAAGCAACCACCAATCAAATGAAATGGAACATTGGAATGTAGGGGAAGAATTTAACATAGGATAGTCAGAGATGGCTTTTCTGAGGAGGAGCCATCTAAGCAGAGACCAGAGCCTCTGGAAACGGGCAGGTCTGGTGATGATTTGGAGAAGAGCATGTCAGGGAAGAACAACAAGTGCAAAGACTCTTGGCTCAGTGGAGGCCAACCAAAAGGCAGCTGACTTAGCTTACAAGCTGGAGAGCTGATTAAGGGAACGTGGGTGGAGGCTGAGACAACTGCTGACGTGAGCCCCACCCACTTTGTCAAAGCCGTTAGATTTTATTCTAGGTATAATGGAAAGGTTTAAATAGGTACAATTTACATTTTTAAGAGGAAGTATGACATCCATGTATAGAATAGAATGTAGGAGGGCAAAAGGAGAATCAGGGAGACTAGCAATGAGGACATACTGCAATTGTCCAGGTGAGAGATGAGAAATAGTGAGGTAGAAGTACTCTAAAAAGGCAAATTAAGCATAATTTGCATAACTAGGCATAACACAAAAATGTGTCATGGATTGAATGGCTCAGAGACAGAGTGGTATGAAGTGTAACTCCAAAGTTTTGTCCTGAGCAAATGGGGACATGCTGATGAAATTAATAATACAGACATACTTCTGAGATATTTTGGGTTCAGTTCTGGACCATTGCAATAAAGCTAATACAGCAATAAAACTAGTCACATAAATTTTTGATTTTCTAGTACATATAAAAGTTGTGGTTACACTATAGTCTATTAAGTGTGCAATAGCATTATGTATAAAAAACAATATATGTACCTTAATTAAAAAATATTCTATTGCTAAAAAATACTAATCATCATCTGAGCCTTCAGTGAGTTGTAATCTTTTTGAAATAGAAATATCAAAGATTGCTGATCACAGATCACCATAACAAATACAACAATGAAAAAGTTTGAAGTATTGCAAGAATTACCAAAATGTAACACAAAGATACAAAGTGAGCAAATGCTGTTAGAAAAATGGTGCTGATAGGTATGCTCAATGCAGCTTAACAAACCTTCAATTTATGGAAAACAGTTATCTGCAAAGAGCAATAAAGCAAAGTGCAATAAACAAGGAACGCTTGTAATAATAACAATAAAATAAAAATAGTAAAATATGATGCAATTATTACTATAGACAGCAACTATTTAAATTCATTTATGAATAATAATTTGCTTAATCCTTACCCAAAAAAACCCTGTGGGTTAGATGCTATTATTATTTTCCCCATTTTACAAATGTAGAAACATAGAGGAGTAAATTATACTGCTTATTGTCCCAGGTTTACTAAGTGACATACAAGAACTGAGCTGAGTCTAGTTTCATAGTCTATGATTTTAACCACTACAATATAGTGCCCCGGTGTTTCAGGGAGGATAAACTTGGCATACCTATTGAATATCTATATGAAGATATTGAGTAGGCTGTTAGATATTTGACTGGTACTCAAAAGAGAGATCAGGGCTCAAAATGAAAAAAATTGGAAGAATTTAATTAGAGATGGAATATAAAGCAAGAAACTAGATGAGATTACATGGAAAGACAGAGCAGAGAGAGAAGCAAGGAGGGCCAGAGATTGAGACCTGCAGAATTTCAGTATTCAGAAGATGGGAAGAAGACAGGGAATCAGTTTAGACTGAAAAGGGATGACCAGATGGGAGGAAAATAGGAAAGTGGTATCCAAGTGGAAAAGTGTTTTCAAAAGAAAAAAGTGGCCAAAAGTATGGCTAAGAGAATGAGTATATGAGTGTCCTAGAGAGGCTGATGGGGCATATTATATCTCTAGGCTAATTAAAATGAATAAAAAGATTGTATAATGAACAAGCAAAATGAGGCAGAAATGAAATAATAATGACGATCATGATGATAGATCAACCTAAATGATGAGAAAAAATAAAAATAACGAAATGAAATAAATAGTATGATAGTAGACTTAAACTCCAAAGTATCAGGATCTACATTAAATTTAATAGCGCTTCTAGTATGATGGAGTTAACTCTTAGCAGTCTGACAATGCCACATTTAACAATTATAAAATCTGTACAAAGTATAAGAAGCACTACAAGAGAGTTCTGAAGAGTGAGCAACCTTTTAATGGGAGTGTAATCTTGGAGGTAGGTAGCAGTTTGTGGTACATTCCCACTTTTGTGGTTTTGACCCAAGAATAGGTCATAGTGGCTTCACAGTGTCAAGGAGTTTATACTCTGATAGGCTGCTATCTTTCTGGCCTGAGAAATCAAAAGACAGGTCCTGGGACAACCATAGCCGCCAGAGGGGATGGAATTCTGTACGGGAGTTAGTAAAGGAATGATCCATGTTCTGTGTTTGAACTCTGCCCAAGTCTGTGGTTGACCCTGAACCATGCATTCACAGGGCAAACAAAAAACGGCCCACAGTTACATCTTAAGGTACTGAAGTGAGATTTGAACCATGGTCCCTGGAGTAGGTGAAAGTTTGCCATTTGTGTCTGAGCAAGTTAATTGTCTGGTAGTAAAAATATATTATCACTCTTTGGAATAAAATAATAAAATCCAGAGCCTACAGAACATAAAATTCACAATGTCTGTGATACAATCCAAAATTGCTTGACAAAGGAAAAACTGGCGAAACATCACTCATTCTCAAAGGAAAATATAATTAATATAAAACAACCCTGAGATAACCCAAATGTTGAAATTATCAGTAAAGGTCTTAAAACTATACTATATATAGTTATAGCTACTATAACTATGCTCCAAGAGGTAAAGGAAATTATGCCTGTAATGACTGAAAAAACAACATCTCAGAAGACAGAAAATATTTTTAAAAGGATCAAATGTAAATTTTAGAACTAGGAAATTACAATATCTAAAAAAAACCCCACTGGATGAGCTTAATAGCAGAATGGGGATAGCATAAGGAAAAGTCAGAGAATTTGAATGGTCAGCAACTTTTTCTGAATAGGGTCAGAGAGCAAATATTTTAGGTTTTGTGGTCCCTATAGTCTCTGTTTCAACTACTAAAGAAAGCAGCTGTAGTCAATATGTAAATACATGTATATGGCTGTGCTCTAATAACACATTATCTATGAAAGCACATGGTAGGCTAGGATTGTCCTGTATGCCATCATTTGCTGTTTCCAGAAATAGATTCATAGATGTTATCCAATGTGAAGAAGACAGAGAAAATATTCTGTAAAAGTGAGCAGATCCTCATAGACCTGTCAGACAATATCAAACAGTCTTGCTTATGATTAACTAGTCTCCAAAGGAGTAAAGAGAGAAAGTTTAGCAGAAAAAATTTTTCAAAGAAATAATAGCTAAAAATGTCCCCAATTTCATGAAAAGTAAAAGTTTACTGTTTCAAAAAGCTCAAGGAACTTCAAAGAGCATAAATACAAATCTCAAAATCACACACATACACACACCATACAAGACTAAGCATATCATAGTTAGACTACTGAAAACCAGAGTAAAAGAAACATCTTGAATGCAGTGAGAAAAAAAAGATGCATTGTATACAGGGGACTGACAACTTGAAACCATGAATTCCAGAAAATAGTGGAATGATGCCTTTAAAATGATAAAAAATGAAAAATCTGGTAATCCAGAATTCTATATCCAGTGAAAATATCCCATGTTCATAGATTGTAAAACTTAATATTGTTAAAATATGCATATTATTCAAAGCAATCTACAGATTCAATGCAATCTCTATCAAAATTCCAATGGCATTTTCACAGAAACAGAAAAAAATCCTAAAGTTTGTATGGAACTACAAAGGACTGTCAATAGCCAAAGCAGTCTTAAAAAGCAGAACAAACAAACAAATAACTCAATTGAAAAATCAACAAAGGACTGAATAGACATTTTTCCATAGAAGACATATATGGCTTACAGGTACACAAATTATCAGGGAAATGCAAACCACAATTAGATATCAATTCACAGATGTTAGGATGTCTATTACCAAAAATACAAGAGATAAATTCTGATGAGTATGTGGAGGAAAGGGACCATGTATACTATTGGTGGGAATGTAATTTGGTACAGTTTCTATGGAAAACAGTAAGGAGTCTGCTCAAGAAATTAAACACAGAGCTACAGTATGATTCAGCAGACTCACTTCTAGGTATATATATCCAAAGGAAGTGAAATTGTGATTTAAAAGAGATATTTGTACTCCCATGTTCATTGCAGCATTATTCACAATAACCAAGGTATGGAAGCAATGTAAATGTTTGTAGTCCAATGGATGGAAAAAGAAAATAAAATGTGATATATGAAACAGCATAGATGAATCTGGAGGACATTATGCTAAATGAAATAAGCAAGACAGAGAAAGACAAATGCTGTATGATCTCACTTGTGTGTGAAATTAAACAAACAAACAAAAAATGATGCACTGAGAAAAAACAGAGAGTAGAATGATGGTTGCCAGGGGCTGCGGGTTGAGGGAAATAGGGAGAGGCTGGTAAATAGGCACAAACTTTAAGTTATAAGATAAATAAGGTCTTAGGATCAAATGTGTAACATGGCAATTACAGTTGATAATACGGTATTGTATAGTTGAAATTTGCTAACAGAGTAGAACTTAAGTGTTTTAACAACAACAACAACAAAAAAGGTAAATATGTGAGTTGATGGGTGTGTTAATTAACTCTATGTCCTTTCACAACATATATCAAATCATCATGTTGTACATTTTAAATGTATTACAATTTTATTTGTCAATTATACCTCATTAAAGCTGGAGAAAAAATGTATTAAAAACAATGAAAGAGGGTCTTCCCTGGTGGCGCAGTGGATAAGACTCCACACTCCCAATGCAGGGGGCCCGGGTTCGATCCCTGTTCAGGGAACTAGATCCCACATGCATGCCGCAACTAAGGAGCCCACATGCTGTAACTAAGGAGCTGGTGAGCTGCAACTACGGAGCCTGCCTGCCGCAACTAAGACCTGGAACAACCAAATAAATAGTAAAAATTTTAAAAATAAATAAAATTTTTAAAAAAAACAATGAAAGAGAAAATAAGTATTGCCTACAAAGGAACAATTGCACTAATTGCAAAATTAGTAGTAGAGTAGATTTATCTTTATAATTTCCAGTTTCTACTTCATGGTTTAAATATTGTTAAGGAACTAAGAGATTATGATCAATAATCATGAATTTTCTCTCCAGAGAGATTACCATTTTAAAACAATGGCACATTTTCAAACACACAGTAATTGTGCTTATCACCAACCGACCTTCACTAAATCAACTTCCAAAAGATGTGCTTCCTAAAGAGGAAAATTAAAGCCAGAAGAAAGGATTGTTACACAAGAAGGATGATTTGAGGTTACCATAGGACACCATAAATACTCCCTTTATGGGTACATGGCATACTTACAGCAATTCATTAACAAACATCACTGAAAAGCAAACAGGCTAATATAAATCTGCAACCTGAAACTCAGAAACATCCAGGAGAAAGGAAATCTATGACAACTTTTGGCTAGATACAACAAGATCACTTGATGGGATGAAAAAAATCCATCAGACATATTTACTCTTTAATATAAATGCAGCAATACTCCTAGGTATGTATTCTCTTGGAAGCTTAGATATACTCTAAAGGCCATGGGGTGTAAGTGATTACACTTCAAAAAAGGAATAGAAGATAACACACTTGGATTTTAAGAGCAGTTATTTTAGGTGGTAGGACTTGAATAATATTTTAAAATAAGTGTTGTTGTTTCCAAATTTCCTACAATTACACTTAACAATTGAGGACCTCCCTGATAGCCCAGTGATTAAGATTCTGCCCTTCCACTGCAGGGGGCATGGTTTGATCCCTATCCAGGAAACTAATATCTGACATGCTGTGGTGGTATGGCAAAAACCCAAAACAAACAAACAAAACAACAACAACCAAAAAACCCTCAAAAGACAACAAAACAAAAAATAATTAACAATTGAGAAAAAAATGAAATAAATTCTCTTCTACTCCAAAGTGGATTTTCTTAAAGAAGTACAAACATTTAAATGTTCTCAAAGAACAGATAAATTAAAGGTTGAGATTCACATTTTAAGATTATTTGTATTATTGATGGGGTCATAATAAAAAGTTATTTTGGGGGCACATTTCCCTAAGGTATTAGTAATAGTATTAAAATGACTATTGTAGGCAATTTGGGGTCCCACCTCAAGATGCTCATAGTCTGGGGTAAGGCAGAAGTGGGTGGGTGGTAACACTTCAGCAGGGCCCTGAGAGAACCCAGCAGGAAGCCACAGCTGAGTTTGGGGAATGAGCTGTTCAAAGGCTTCCAAGCAGGTAGCCCTGAGCTGAGTCTGAAATGCTCTGGGGATTTCTCTCTGTGGAGAAGTTTAGGAAGAAATTCCAGAAAGAAGTAACAGCTTTAACAAAGGAATTTAATCCTGGATTGTCAAAGGAGATTCATTTAATCAAATTAGATTTATGGAAGCATGCCATGTATAATTTTACAAGGAAATCCAGCAAAGCAAGATAATTTTGTCTTTTTGCTTTCTCAACCACAATGTGAGGTGTAGCAGCAAGCTCACCTGGCTGTGGGCCAGATCACGGTGCATGGCCCAGAGCAGCTGCTCCGTGGAGAGATGGCTGGCAGCCACACTATGTGCTAGTGGTTTGTGCCTGGTGACATCCTAATGTTTCTTCTAGACTTGCACAATCAAAAGTGATTTTTACATAGGAATAAATGAGAACAGAGGTCTATATTTTCAGACTAAATAAATCTATAAATATTACATCTATTTTTGCTTTAAAGCTGCTTTATAATTTTCTTGGTGTCCTAGTCTGCTCAGGCTATTGTAACAAATTACCTCAGACTGGGTGACTTAACAAATTTTTTTTTCTCTCTGTTCCAAGAGGTTGTAAGTTCAAGATCAGGGTGCCAGTATGGTCGGGTTCTTGGTGAGGGGCCTCTTCCTGGTTATGTCTTCATATGGCCTTTTTGGTGTGTACAAGCAGAGAGAGACATTCTTGTCTCCTTCTATAAGGGCACAAATCCCATCACAGGGGTCCCACCCTATGATCTCATCTAACTCTAATCACCTCCCAAAGGGTCCACCTCTTAATACCATCCCCTGGGGCAGTGAGTTTCAGTATATGAACTTGGAAGAACACAAATATTCAGACCATAACACTTAGCATTATCTCTAATACAGGCAGAATAATTTTCGCTAAATCAACAGTGCATATATTAATGTGGTTTGCCTTCTTCATGTAGCTTCCGTTCCAACTGGATTTGGTGGTGTATTTTCATTATCATTACTGGCTTTGCATTAACAATAGTGTAGCAGTTTAATGAATGAGTGGGTACATTGCTATTGGACAGGGGTTGGCAAACATTTCCTGTGAAAGTCAGACAGTAAATATTTTAGGTTTTGCAGGGCATATAGTCTGTATTCAACTCTGCCAATGTAGGACAAAACTGGTCACAGACACTGCACAAACAAATGGGCATGGCTGTGCTCCAATAAAATGTATTTACAAAAGCAGGTGAAGATTGAATTTGGCCTATGGACCACAGATTTCTGTGCTTTCCTAAGAAGTTTTATTTATAATCAGTATATATTAAAATACAGCATCATTGAAGCTCTACAGCTTGGCTCGCAGGTACAGAGGATGACAGACATATTTCCTTTCCAGCTCCGCTGGGTGCTTATGGTGTCAAAGTTTGCAGTTCACATGTGTTTCTGCTCTGAAAGTATGTGGTTCTTGGTGGACTTCAAAAGATATGTTTTGATTCACATTTTCTTTCTAAGTTTTTTCATAGAGCAAGTCTTAGAGAATATTTTTTATCACATAATTTCAAATCAGATCATTTAAATTTATAAAAATTTGACCTGTGTATATTGAACTGGTTTGTACAAGTCCACTTATACATGGATTGTTTTCAATAAATAGGTATTACAGTACTAGATGATTTATGGTTGGTTAAATTTGATGATGTGGAACTGTGTATGGTTGTTCAAGGTCAACTGTGTAGAGAATTATTTTTACATTTTTGTAATATAATTACAGGTTTGTGATAAAATTGAACATTCTGATTTTTAAGACAGAAATTTTAAATATGTTTTAAAAATAAGGCAAAATATAAAAAGAAAAATTCACAATAGTTCTAATCATATAAAATTATAAAATGTAACATGTGAAAAACTTGTCCATTTCCAATCTCAACTTTCTGGTTAACTGCTGTTTATAATTTGAAGTATATCTTCCTAAATATGCAGACACACACATACACAAATCCACACATACACAAATCCACACATTTATTCATGCATTCATGTAAACATACAATTATATACATTGGTGTATATATACACACATGCACAGAAAACAGAAATATTCTTTTCTATGCTATTTTTCTTTTTCTTTTTTTTAACATCTTTATTGGAGTATAATTGCTTTACAATGGTATGTTAGTTTCTGCTTTATAACAAAGTGAATCAGTTATACATATACATATGTTCCCATATCTCTTCCCTCTTGTGTCTCCCTCCCTCCCACCCTCCCTATCCCACCCCTCTAGGTGGTCACAAAGTACCTAGCTGATCTCCCTGTGCTATGCGGCTGCTTCCTACTAGCTATCTATTTTACATTTGGTAGTGTATATATGTCCATGCCAGTCTCTCACTTTGCCACAGCTTACCCTTTCCCCTCCGCATATCCTCAAGTCCATGCTCTAGTAGGTCTGTGTCTTTATTCCCATCTTACCCCTAGGTTCTTCATGACCTTTTTTTTTTCTTAGATTCCATATATATGTGTTAGCATACAGTATTTGTTTTTCTCCTTCTGACTTACTTCACTCTGTATGACAGACTCTATGTCCATCCACCTCACTACAAATAACTCAATTGCATTTCTTTTTATGGCTGAGTAATATTCCATTGTATATATGTGCCACATCTTCTTTATCCATTCATCTGTTGATGGACACTCAGGTTGCTTCCATGTCCTGGCTATTGTAAATAGAGCTGCAATGGATTAAAGGCCTAAATATAAGGCCAGACACTATCAAACTCTTAGAGGAAAACGTAGGCAGAACACTCTATGACATAAATCACAGCAAGATCCTTTTTGACCCACCTCCTAGAGAAGTGGAAATAAAAACAAAAATAACAAATGGGACCTAATGAAACTTAAAAGCTTTTGCACAGCAAAGGAAACCATAAACAAGACCAACAGTCAACCCTCAGAATGGGAGAAAATATTTGCAAATGAAGCAACTGACAAAGGATTAATCTTCAAAATTTACAAGCAGCTCATGAAGCTCAATAACAAAAAGACAAACAATCCCATCCAAAAACGGGCAGAAGACCTAAATAGACATTTCTCCAAAGAAGATACACAGGTTGCCAACAAACACATGAAAGAATGCTCAACATCATTAATCATTAGAGAAATGCAAATCAAAACTGCAATGAGATATCCTCTCACACCGGTCAGAATGGCCATCATCAAAAAAATCTAGAAACAATAAATGCTGGAGAGGGTGTGGAGAAAAGGGAACACTCTTGCACTGTTCGTGGGAATGTAAATTGATACAGCCACTATGGAAAACAGTATGGAGGTTCCTTAAAAAACTACAAATAGAACTACCATACGACCCAGCAATCCCACTACTGGGCATATACCCTGAGAAAACCGTAATTCAAAAAGAGTCATGTAGCAAAATGTTCGTTGCATCTCTATTTACAATAGCTATGCTATTTTTCTTAACAAAAATGTGATCGATCGGGCTTCCCTGGTGGTGCAGTGGTTGGGAGTCCGCCTGCCGATGCAGGGGACACGGGCTCGTGCCCCGGTCCAGGAGGATCCCACATGCCGCAGAGTGGCTCTGCCCGTGAGCCATGGCCGCTGAGCCTGCGCGTCCGGAGCCTGTGCTCTGCAATGGGAGAGGCCACAACACTGAGAGGCCCGCGTACCGAAAAAAAAAAAAAATGTGATCATATTATATATATTGTTCTTCAACGTGCATTTTTTGAGCAATAATTTATAAGGAAAATCTTTTTTGTGTAAGTACATGCAGATGTAGCAAATTCCATATAATGGCTTCATATCTGTTATATTAAACTACCACAATTTTTAAAAAATTACACTTCAAATATTTCAAACTTGTTTTTGTTCATAAAAAGTATTGAATTTGCTTGCTTATCTTATTCCTATCCACCACACTAAATCCAATATGAGCACTACTATGAACCTCTTAGGATTTTTGCCTCTATATTCATAATTAAAGTGATCAAATAATTTCTCTTCTCTTTCCTTCTTTTTCTTTTATTTTCCTTTCTTTTCTTTTCCCCTCTCCCTCTCCCTTCCCACTCCCCCTTCTTTCTTCCCAATCTCTCTCTCATTCTACCTTGTTATCATGGACCATGGTTACTCCAGCATTGCAAAATAAGTTTGGAGTTTTTCAAACATTTTTAATGTTAGGGAATTTTATAAACATGATAATAATAGATTACTGAAGCACACTAGTAAACTCTCTGGTCCTAGACATTTTTAGTGACAAATTTTAGTCTATTTTCATTAAGTGGTTTATTCAAATTTTATTTTATTCTATTTTTATTTGTCTATTCAAATTTTCTCTTTATTTCTTACTCACTTTTGTGTATTTATATTAACAAAATAGGGCATTGATTGTATGTAAATTTTCAGTTTTTGGCATAAAATTACACATAATATTCTTTTCAATTCTGTACTATCTCCTGACTTTTTCATTAACCTTTTATGTAATAATTGTATATATACATATATTTTATTCTATTTTTCATAATCAGATTTTTCATGAGTTTTGATATATTTTTTTGTCTCATAGAATCAATTTTTGCTTCATTAATAGACCCTTTAGCTAGTTGGTTTTAATTTATTGTAACAATTTCTTAACTAGTTCATATCATTGTTTTCTATTGCTTTACTTAATTGGCTATAGTCTTATTTCTTAAGAAAATAAGAAATTTTCTTATTTCTTTTTTTTTCTCTTTTTTTTTCTTATTTCTTAAGAAAACTTAATTCATTCTCAATATTTCATAGTTGATATCCAATTAAATACTCACCCAGGACTTGAAAGCATCCAATTGATTTTGATCCATTCAACTCTTTCATTGTTTTTATTTCAAAATAATTTTTAGTTCAAATTTGAGTTCTTTTGGTTCCAAAACTTAGGTGGAGTTTTCTTTTATCATTTACAAATACATTGGTTTGTTTTTTGTGGTGACATTTTAATTTTAATTTTCAGTTTATTGCATTATGGACAAAGAACATAACCTACGACTTAGCAACTTTTTGGTATTTATCCAAACACTTTTTGAACAAAATGCACACAAAATTTATGAATGTCACCAGAATAAAATGAGGATATATGCTCTCATTTTGTAAGGTACCAAGTGACACACGCACAAGATAACATTATTCTTGAAACTTAGCATTGTATTATAAACTTCTCGTTCACTCATTCAACATATATTGAGCACTTTCAATGTGGAAGATATTGTGCTAGACACCAGCCGTGACTAGTTCTCAACATTTCTTTTTTTTTTTTTTTTTTTCGGTACGCGGGCCTCTCACTGTTGTGGTCTCTCCCATTGTGGAGCACAGGCTCCGAATGCTCAGGCTCAGTGGCCATGGCTCACGGGCCCAGCCGCTCCATGGCATGTGGGACCTTCCCAGACCAGGGCACAAACCCGTGTCCCCTGTATCGGCAGGCGGACTCTCAACCACTGTGCCACCAGGGAAGCCCTCAACATTTCTTTTTTGATAATGTATATGTTGTTATCAGATAATTTATGAAAGAATTCTCTGACAAACTTTCAGTATTGTATATAATGCTGTAATGGAAATCATCATGCAAGAAGCTTTTTCTTTCACTGGAGTTGTTCCCAGGGTTAGATTAATTGGTCCAAAGAGAAGAAAAATCATCTTAGTGATTTGAAGCCACACTGCTTTTTCCAAATGGCCATTTTGAATTAGGCTGTTCCCAGAGCTAAAATAGAGGGCATATTTTTCAGCTCCTAGGTATTCCTTCTAGTCTTCCTTTGAAGACTAGAATAAAACAGCTACAGAAATAGCAGGTAACAAGTTAAAGTATCTTCTAGTTTTGATTACAACTTGGAAAGTAACACTCTAAAAATCCACAATTTGAAACATTGAACCAAAGGAGTAATTTGCAATGAAAAGAACATTAAGATATTTTCACCAAAAAAAAGAAAGAAAAGAAAGAAAAAGAAATAGCAGGTAGAATCAGCAGCAGCACCTGGACTGGGCAGGCACTTATGGAAGCCCTGGACTTCCAGCAAACTGACACGCTTGCTTCTTGTGACACATCCCACGGTCAGTCCAATTATCCATCTCTCCACCACAAATGAATTTTCAATATTTATGTAATTCCAAGTTGAAGATGATTTTTTAAATTACGTGGGGTAAAATAATAGAGCTCTGTATTGGGGGTGAAATTATCAACTATAAGGAATCCATATTTTCAAATGAACCCAAATGTCACTTGACTGTCTGCTAATTCATACAGCATCAGTAAAGGAATCCATAATTTTTTGATACACTGGATGATTTGGGCAAAAGTGGTGGGTTGAAAATCTGAAGATCATGCCTCTATTTCCACCTTTAGATTAAGTGGCTATGTGACATTTAATTAGTTTACTTGTCACTTATTCATAAGTGTGTCCTATTTTTCATATAATCTTTAGGTTTCTTATATCTAAGTATTCTGTGTTTCTAAACTTTAGACAATTACATTCATATTAAAAATCAACAGACTCAATTTCTCAAAACAGAGCACTTTCCTGGCATCATTCTACATGGAAAAAAAGGCTTAGAGAATAGCTAACCCAAGCTAGTGTTGACAAGTACTCTTCACTGAGTGTTGAGGTCAATGGCAGTCAGGAGGCCTATGTTATAATATTCTCTTATCTGTGTGATAGGGAACGGCTCTCAGAACTTCTCTGAGTGTCTGTTTTGTTTCCACATCCAAAGAAAGGGGTTCTTGGTGTTTGGTGAGAGGATGGATGGTTGTGTATTATTAGCTACCAAGTTTGTAACTAGTGTAACATGGCACCTTCATAATAAAAGTGAACTACATGACCATATCCTCATAGATCATATTACACATTACAATATTACAATAATCTAGCATATTATCTTCAGTTCTAGGCACCACATATTCTTAGATAAATGCATTGATATCTCACATTATGATGGGTACAAGATTTCTGGCAATCATATCACACCAGAACATTTGGAAAGAGCTGGACCTATTTACCCAGGAAAAGGGAAATTTAGTGGTATGTGTATAGATGACTGGTGAAGATGTATCATGATTGTGGTTAGAGGTAAGTGAAACAGTCTGGGTGGTCCAAAGGAGATAGATTCAAAAGGTAAACATTACCAGAGGTGATATTTTTACTTAATAAAATAACATTCTACCCAACCCCGCATCCCCAAATGGAATCTCTTTCCCTCAGAGTGGGGAGCTTCCTGTTACTAGATGTAATGCAACCAAAGTTGGGTGATCATCTTTCAATAATTCTGTAGAAAGAAATCTTGTCCTGGATAAACTCTCTTCTAAGTGATTCTGTGCTCTAATGAGAACTTTCCATCAGAAACATTCTTGTTAAAAACTATATGAAATATTTTGTTGTTGCATGTTGGTGTGGAACTTCAGAACAATAACATTCATTGTTGGTACCAAGCCTCAGTTTTAATGTCCATGGCTTGTTCACATGCAGCCAATGATGCTGTAAGGCAGGCATCCCCACTCTTATTCTAAAAGTGAGAAAACAGAAGCTTGGAGTGGTTAAGCAGCTTGTTCATGGCCAAATAAAAACTGGCAGAGTGAAAACTTGGAATGCTGCTCTATTGTAGACATTGATCCATGCTGTGCCCCCAGGGACAAGTAATAGGGAAACGTTTGTAAGGGGTCTTTCCTAGCTATCTTTATCTCTCTTGGTTTCCCACACAAGGAGTAATCTCTGCTCTATTCCCGCCCAGGTCAGGTCGGCCATGTGAGGACTGAGGATTTCACACAATACAGAGGCAGTGCTGTGGGCAGGTGGTTGGTCTTCATACTTTTTTTTTTTTGATCATGCACCCTATCAATGAACTTCTAGCTCTCTGATTTATCTATATTTATTTAATAACATTTTCATACATTTACCACTGTATTTATATGCCATATTTGTTGAGAAACATTTAAAACTATAGAAAATTTAAATGATTATATAAAATCAACAGGAGAAGAATGAAGGCACATTAGGTAGGGACTCTGTAAGGACTCTGTACAGAGGGTACATTGGGAGAAATGCAGGAGCAAGGTGTACCATTGGGTGATGTCACAATGGTTCCAGAGAGAAGACAAGGGCCTCAGTTTTAGCAGTGAAACCTTCTGTCTCCCTTAGACCTAGAACATGACAAACCCTGCATCTCAGTGCTGTCCTTTTTACCTGTGTCACGAGTCTATAGGACCTGCTAGGTCTGGTAGGAGGATGTGTTTTGTGAGCCTGTCTTTTTGTGGTATTTGGGACCCAGCACATAGACCAGTTAATATGTTCTAGACCTGTTACCCAAGAGGGGCAATGTTTCCAACTGCCTATTCAAAGGTATCATTGTTATTTCTGTCTTAGGCTACACACATGGAGATTGGAGCTCTGAGAAGGGCTGAATTGCTAAAGACAAGAACAGCACAAAAGAAACAATAAAAATATGTCTTTTTCTGACTTTTCATTTGTTTTGAAAGACCAAGCTGAAATTGTGAGTCCTTTCTCCAGCAATCTCTAGGTATAATTAACGTGTATCATACGCAAACTACATAAAACAAAACACAAAGAAAAAAAAACTTGAAAAAAAAAAAAAAACAGAGAAGAAAACATCCTTCCAAGAGAGAAACAAGGATAAGAACTATAGCTGGCATCTCATCAGACCATTCAAGCAAGACAGAATTGAGTGAAATATTTAAAGTCTTAGATGAAAGTAAAAACAACCTAGGATTTTATTTTCAGCTAAATTATCCTTAAAAAGTGAAAAACAAGTAAAAACTTTCTCAAAGAAGCAAAAACTGAGGGAATTCATCACCAGAAGTTCTATCTGGCAGGAGGAAAACTAAACAGGTCAGAAATCTGAATCTACATAAAGAGTGGAAAAGCATCAGAGAAGGAATAAGTGAAGGTAAAATCAAATCTACTTTTCATATCTTTAATTGATCTAAAATAACTTTTTAAAGTAATAATAGTAACAAGGTATTGGATATGGATAAGTGAAATGTATAACAGCAATTACAGAAGAGACAGGAGGGGGGAACCAGAAATACTCTGGTAGAAAGTATCTGATCTACACATGAAACAGTATATAGTAGTATGTAAAGTTAGTTAGTCAACAGCCTTAGATTAGGTAAACATGTATATTGCAAACTCTATGGCAATGATTAAAGAGTTTTTTTATAAAAGAAGTCTATTTGATGTGTTAAGAGAGAAAATGGAATCATATAAAATGCTAGATTAAAATCAGAGGTGGCAGAAAAATAGAGGAAAAGGAGAAACCAAGAAGAAATGCAATGTTAAGAAAATTGTTACCAACACTGTAGATATTATCTAAATATCATTTAAAAATTGGAATAATAATTAATAACCTACAAAAAAAAAAAAAAAAAAAACAAACCCCACACAAAACAGGCCAGTATGTCTTAAAGGGCCTGTATCAAAAATACACAAAGGAACTTAAAATTCAGCAATTAAAAACAAAATCAACCTAATTAAAAAATGAGCAAAAAACCTGAACAGACATCTCACCAGAGAAGATATAAGAATGGCATGTAGCACATGAAACTATGTTCAACAACAGTTGTCAGGGAGATATTTAAAACAATAATGAGATATCACTACAAAGCCATCGTGAGGGTTACAATTACACACCAATAAAAACCACACACTGACAACACCAAGTGCTGATAAGGATGTGGAGTAACAGGAACTCTAATTCATTGCTGTTGAGAATATAAAATGGTACAGACAATTTGGAAGACAGTTTAACAGTTCCTCACAAAGCTAACCATACTCTAACCATACAATCCAGCAATTGTGCTCCTCGGCATTTACACAAATGAACTGAAAACTTAAACCCACACAAAAACCTGCACACAGATGTTTATAGCAGCTTTATTCATAATACCCAAAACTTGGAAGCAACCAAGATATCTTTCAGTACGGCATAGATAAACTATGGTACATCCAGAAGGTGGAATCCTATTTAGCAATAAAGATAAATGAGCTATCAAGCCATAAAAAATCATAAATGCATATTTCTAAGTGAAAGAAGCCAACTTGAAAATATTACACTATATGACACCAATTATGTGACATTCTGGATAAAACATAACTTCAGTAGTGGTGAAAAGACTGGTCCCTCCTAGGGATTGCAGGGGTTAAGGAAGCTAAATAAATAGGTGAAGAATAGTGGATTCTTTAGAGTGGTGGCATGATGCTCTGTGACACTGTAATGGGGGTGTTCTATAAGCATAGTGATCTTTCCAAATACTTAATATGCAAACTTTAAAAAAATCATTAGGAGATGGGGAATCTCAAGATGGAATGCAGGATATGACGAAAGAATCTAACTATGTTACAAAGTTATGAAATAGCGTCACTTGAAGAGGGGAGGGGAGAGGTGCTGACTTAGCTTAGGAAATGATTAGACTCTATAAGACTAAAGACAAAGTGTAAATAAGCACTGTAGTGTAACTGATACAGCGTCCCCCACAGGGGACTGGTTCAACAATCTGACACTCCTGCACATGTATACTGGACCTGAACGATTAAGTAAATGGATGGGCAGAAATGGAATCCAGGTTTCTTGCTGTTAGAGTGAGAGTTTACAGAAAGGCAAGTGGAGGAGGGTAGATGATCCATCTGGTAATGGATTAGAATTGGAGACATCACTGTGAACTCATGTTTAGCTTAGTGTAGATGGGAAATATAGACATATTCACAGATAGGTGTACACACATGGGTTATATACATTTGTCTATTTTCTAGCTATTTCAGCTGAAAGGCCTAGAAGCAATGACACCTTGTTAATAATGAGCACACCTACTACCGAGATCTTGGTTTCTAATGCCATTCTCCAATACAAGGAACTAGGATGTTTTAGAGAAACGGCTGATTCTAGGACAAGGGCAGGACATATATAAGATGAGCCTGGAGCATGTATTTTTGTTGCACCAGAAATTAAGGAAGTGCTAAAACAAAAACAAAATACAAAATGAACAAACTAACACAAAAGACCCTATAATAATACAAGTTTGCAAAGGGACAGAGAAGCTAACTGAAAAACTTTGCCATGACCAAAGATGAAAACATATGAGCAACAAAATAAAGTAGCATAGAACTATAAGCCAAAGAATAAAAGAAACATCTGTGTCCATACTGATATAAATAAATGACTGAATAATTACATACATATTTGCATACCTACATACATAAGTCAGGGAGTGAGACAAATCTCCCATGCAGAAAAATCCTAAATAACTGGATATAGTTTCTGTGCATTCAAGGAGATGTGCTGCACCTCTCCATGCCTAGATGTGTTCTATGCATAGTGACTTCCTTCAAAGAGTACAGCCTGGAAAGGGAAGAGAATGGGCAACTCCTTAGTGAAGAAGCCTGGCAAACACCCAATGACCAGATGATCAAGCTCAACATTAACGGTGATGAGTCATGTGGATAGTACACACCTTAATATGTTGTGAAGAAATGACACTTAACTCTTGTCTTCCTCCAAAACAACCATTACCCCAGTCTAATAATGAGAAAAACCATCAAATTCCAATAGAGGAGCATCTGACAAAATACCTGGGCAGTGCTTGTGAAAACTAAGGAAAGTCTGAGAAACTGTTTCAGCCAAGAGGAGCCAAAGGGGACAGGACAACTAAATACAACGTGGTGTACTACATGGAATCTTGGAATAGAAAAAGGACGTTGGGTAAAACTTTGAAAATCTGAATAACTATAGACTTTAGTTAACAAAAGTGTATCAATACAGGTTCATTAGTTATATTAAACGTACCGTGTGAATGTAAGATATTAATAATAGAGGAAACTGGATGTGGGATATATGAAGGTTGTACTATCTTTTAATATTTTTTTCCTTGAGTCTAAAACTGTGTTAAAAAAATAGAATTCATTTCTTTCAAAAAAGGAGCTGATGGAAGTGCACAGCTTTTTGGGGGGTGCAAGAGAAAGCCTCGCCATCAGGGGAGCATTTGAGCTAAGAAAAAGGGTGAGGAAGAATTAGTTGGCAGGCAGAAGAGGAGGTTGGTGTAGGCATAAGACACTGAAGATGCAAATACTGGTGGTGAGAGAAATTACAGTCCTTTCAATGCACTGAAAGAAGGAACAGCCTCCAGTCTCTCCACCCACTGACTCCAGCCAGACTTTCTCTATGGACAATGGGAGGGGAGGTGTGGAGAGAGTTGTAAGCCAGTTAATTGAGAATCTTGACCTCTCAGGAGAAAGGGAAGTTATTGGAGAATTTCAAGCAGAGAAGGGGCATGATTGGCCTTGTGTTTTCGAAAGATTGCCCTTAATGTTTCTGAGAAAGTGAAGAGCTCAGCTCACTTCTTCCCTTTCTTTGCTGCCCTTTGCACTGCCATCTGGGAACTATCTACAACACCCTCCTTTGGATGGCAATGTTGAGGGACGCTCCTCTGTCCCAACCTCATCCTTCAAGCTTGAGAGTGAGAAGCACATCATGCAAAGGCCATAAATGAATCTTAGAGGGAGGTTGAAGGGTCTCATTCTTCTCAGATGTTTCCTCAGGCCATCGTAGGGTGTCTCAAACAAATTTGCTAATTACCTGGAGCCTTGGAAAGTAGGCTTGTGCCTTCCCTCCTTCAGACATAGTATTTCAGTAATTAGTAATCAATTACCATGCTACTCCTGCAACAGTGACCTTCTTTTTCCATGATCTTTTCTCCTCATGAAAGCTGTGCTGACAGGAGATTGAGTCATATCTTTCTCAAGCCCGCCAAAAGCCACACACTCAACAGAGAGAGAAAGGAGAGAAGATGAGACAATCACAGTGGATAATAGATTAACTAGATAATTATCCCTAGCTGAAAGCACATCTTGGAATTTGCATTCAAAATGAAGAGATTTGGCAAAAAGAATGCTGATGTCAGGTACTGGATGATTTTATTTCAGAGAAGTAGCTCAGCAGGGAAGATTTAGTCATTCTGACTTCTCATCCATCCTCCTTGCTCGTCTCCCTCCCTGTGGCTTTTTCTCGTAGAATCTAAACTCTACACCATCACCAGAGAGAACATTCTCAAACATCATGCTGCCATTTAAAAAGAGGGGGTGGGGAGTGGTGGTCCATTCACTTTTATGATGAAAATCCTATTGTATGACACTTTCCATAATCTTGCCTCTTCCTGCATGCTCAGCTTCATCGATTACTCCAATCACGTTGTCTTATATGTTGTATTTCAGAAACATGGAGCCATTTATAGGTCTCCAGATTTAATGCTGTTTGATAAATCCATGCTCCCTTGTTTCTAAACTCCATTAGATGTTCCAGCCTCCACCCTAGTACTTGAAACAAAATTCTGGGTGTCGTTCTTGATTACTCTTTTCTTTCCCCTCATGTCCAATCCACTTGTATGTCCTATTGACTCCCTTCCTCCATTTCTCACCTTCCTCACTGCTAATACCCTCATCCATGCCCTCACCACTGGACACAGGAATAGTCTCCATGCTGGATGACTGCACTAACTCCCTAACTAGTCTCCCTTTTCCCACTAGTTCTCCCCTATAATCCACTGGGCTCTTAAAACTGGAAATCCGATGATATTACTCTTCTGCCTAAGATGCTCTGTGGCTTCCCATTATTCTTCTAATAAGATCTATTTTTCACCATGTCCTGTATCACTTACCTCCACTAGACCCACACATCTCACTGCACTTCTTTCTCTCCTTCATTCTGTTCCTCAAACACTTCCTTTAAGTTATGGCAGGAGTGGCAGCATCTTAGGGTTTAGAAGAACCATATCTTCTTGAAATCCCTGACACCTCCTCCTCATTGCCCAGCTGAGAAAGGTAATGAGAATCTCCCCTCACATATCCCAAGTAGGTATAGCATTTGAGGTTTCTATTTGGCAGATGAAGAATTGCTGTGTTGCAGGATAATTCTATAGGTTTAACTTTTTGAGAAAATGCCAAACAGTTTTCCACCATGACTGCATTATGTTACATTCCCATCCATAATGCATGAGTGTTCCAGTTTCTCCACATCTTCAACCAACACTATTTTCCTTTTAAAAAACATTATTATA
This sequence comes from Phocoena phocoena, assembly GCF_963924675.1. Taxonomy (NCBI): domain Eukaryota; kingdom Metazoa; phylum Chordata; class Mammalia; order Artiodactyla; family Phocoenidae; genus Phocoena; species Phocoena phocoena. The sequence goes on from NC_089227.1 coordinate 7,824,509, forward strand.
GCCATTCTAGTGGGTATGAAATGGTATCTCACTGAGGTTTTGATTTGCATTTTCCTAATGACTAACAATGTTGAACATATACGTTTGTGTACATACTGTTTAGAGAAATGTCTATTTGTCAATATTCTTGCAGAAATGTCTATTCAAACCCATTGCCCCTCTTAAATTGGGTTATTATTTTTTAATATTGAGTTGTAAGAGTTCTTCCTATATTCTGAATACTAGATTCTTATCAGAATATGATTTACAAATATCTTCTCCCATTCTGTGGTTTGTTTTTCCTTCTTTATTCATGGTATTCTTTGAAGCCAAAAAAAAAAATTGATTTTGATGAGGTCCAATTTATCTGTTTTCTGCTCTGTTGGTGCTTTTCATGTGATGTCTAAGAAACTATTGCCTAATCTGAAGTCTTACAGATTTACACCAATGTTTCTTCTAAGAGTTTAGCACCTACATGTAGGTCTTTGATCCATTTTGAGTCAATTTTTATATGTGGTATGAGCTAAGGTTCAAATTTATTCTTTTGTGTATGGATATCCATTATCTATCACCATTTGTTGATAAAGATACTCTTGACATCCTTGCTGAAAATCAATTTACTTTTGATATATGGGCTTATTTCTAAGTGTTGTCATCTCATTAATATTAAATCTTCCAATCCATGAAGACAGGATGTCTCTCTATTTACTCAGGTCTTCTTTAGTTTCTTTCATCAACGATTTACAGTATATGTCTTATATTCATTGATTAAATTTATTCATAAGTATTTTTTCTTTTTGTTATTTTAACTGGATTTTTAAAAACATTTAGACTGTCTATTGCTAATGTATAGAAATACAACTGGTTTTTTCTGTCTTCTTTTATGCTGCTACTTGGCTGAACTTTATTTATTAGCTTTCATAGTTTGTGTGTGTATGTGTGTGTATGGTGTGTGTGTGTGTGTATGGGCATGTGTGTGAATTCTTTAGGATTTTGTATAGAAAAGCTCATGTCATTTGCAAATAGTGATAACTTTACTTATTTTATTTCTAATATGAATATCTTTTATTTTTTCTTCTTGTCTAATTGTACTTGCGAGAACCTCCAGAACAGTGTTGAATAGAAGTGACAAGAACAGACATTTTTATCTTAGTCCTAATTTTAGGAGGACAACGTTCAGTCTTTCACTTAAACATGATATTCTCTGTGGGTTTTTCATAGTTACTCTTTATTAAGTTGAAAAAGTTTTCTTCTAATCCTAGTTTGTTGAGTGTGTTTATTATGAAAAGTTGTTGGATATTGTCAAATGTTCTTTTTGTGTCTGTTGAGATGATCATATGTTTTCTTTGTCTTTATTAATATGCTGTATTACATTGATTGATTTTGAACCAACCTTGCATTCCTGAGATCAGTTTCACTTGGTCATGGTGTATAATCTTTTAAAGATGCTCCTGGATTTGGTTTCCTAATATTTTACTAAGGGCTGTTCTTAAATTTTTGTTTAAATAGTCAATTATTTTTTAAAGAGATTGAATAATAAGGGAAAAGTTTGTATATTTACTCTTTATTCCTTTGTACACATACAGATTTTCACTTGATATCATTTTTCTTGTGCCTACAGTGTTTCTTTTAATATTTCCTTTAGTTTGAGATGGCTAGGGGTAATTCTTTCAGCTTCTGTATATCTGAAAAATACTTTATTTTGCATTTATTTTTGGAAGGTATTTTTTTCTGGCTATACAGTATTAGGCTGATGGTTTCTCTTTCAGTATTTTAAAGATGCAGCTCCATTTTCTTCTCACTTGTATGTTTCTGATGATAAATCTACTGTCACTGTTACGTTTGTTCTTCTATATGTAATGTGTATTTTTTTTTCTCTGACAATCTTTAGGAGTTTTCTCTTATTGCTAGTTTTGAGAAATTTGTTTATAAAATCCTTGATATTGTTCTCTTTATATATCCTTTGCTTGAAGTTCATTGAGTTTATTGTATCAGTGAATTTATAGTTTTCATCAAGTTTGGAAGTGTTTGACCATTATTTATTAAAATATTTTTTCTGTCATGACTTCCTTGAAGACTCAAATAATACATATATTAGGCCATTTGAAGTTTTTCCACAGCTCACTGATACTCTGTTTATTTTTTTTAATCATTTTTTTCCTACATCTAATTTTGAATATTTTCTATTGCTATGTCTTCAGGTTCCCTAGTCTTTTTATCCCCTGCAATATCAAATATGCCATTAATTACACCAGTGTATTTTTCATCTCAGATGTTTTAATTTTCACCTTTAGAAGTTTCATTTTTAAAACACCTTCCATTCTTCTACTTGTTCAACTATTCCAGTAGCTTTTTTCACATATAGACTACAGTTATAACAACTGTTTTTAATTCCTTGTCTGATAATTCTAACAACTGTAACAGTTCTGAGTTGGTTTAAATTGATTGATTTCTCTCCTCAAAATGGGTCAAATATTCCTATTTTTTCCCTGTTTCTTTCCTGGAAATATTTCATTAAATACCAGACTTTATGAATTTTACCTTTCTAGGGCTGGATATTTTGTATGTCTTTAAATATTCTTGAGCTTTGTTCTGGAATTGGTTAGGCTACTTGGAAGCAGATTGAGGCTTTTGGTACTGACCTTTAATACTTATTAGGAAGACTCTTAATATTTGAAGTGTTCATTCTAGGGCCAATTATTCCTCACTAATGAGGCTAGATCCTTCTGAACACCCAGAGCAATTCCTTGTAAATTATGAGGTCTCCATCTGGTTAGTGGACACAGACACTACTCTCAGCCCTGTCAGTACCAGGTGTATATCTTCTCATCTTTTTCACTCAAGACTCTTTCCCTGACCTTTGGTATTTTACATCCATGGATGATTCTATTATTTTTCTGGACTCTACTGAGCTCTTTGCTCTCAGTAAGTGTCCCCATGAGCCATCTCTTCAGCTTATGGGATGTGCCAGACTCTGCCTGAGTTCACTCCCTGAGACTTGACTGGGAAATGTTATAGGTTGAGGCAATTGTAGAGCTTACTTCTTGAGTTGCCTTTATCTCAGGGATAACTGTCTGGCATCCAATGCCTTGAAAGCTGTTGTTTCAAATCTTTTCTTTCCTTCTTTCTATCTTTCTTCTTTCTTTCTTTCTTTCTTTCTTTCTTTCTTTCTTTCTTTCTTTCTTTCTTTCTTTCTTTCTTTCTTTTTCTTTTCTTTCTTCCTTCCTTCCTTCCTTCCTTCCTTCCTTCCTTCCTTCCTTCCTTTCTTTCTTTCTTTCTTTCTTTCTTTTTCTTTCTTTCCTCCCTCCTACCCTCACTCCCTCCTTCACTCTCTCTTTCTTTCTTTCTCTCTCTCTTTCTTTCCCTTCCTTCCTTCCTTCCTTCCTTCCTTTCTTTCTTTCTTGCTTTCTGTTGTTTCAGGCAGGAAGGTAAATCCAATCATTGCTACTCAGTCATAACCTAAAGTGGAAGTCCCTCCTGCTTGCATTTAATACAGGCTAATTCTTTAGAAAAAATGCAGATTGTCCTATAAATTCCATTTCCTAAAATTATTTCCTAATATCCCTGCAAATCAAAAGTACCATATGCTCTTCCATCTTTTTAGAATAATTTCCCTCCTTTATTACTTATTCCCAGATGTCTCTTTCCTCCTCTGTATTCCCTTAGCACTGTGCTCTGTTGTGTATAGTGATTTTTCACACTGTTTTTTTTGTGTGTGTCCACTATCTTCAGTGAGGGCACATATTATGTCTTATTCATCTCTGTAATTTTCCTTCCATTTACCAACAGAGTTGATTTATAATAAATATTTTTGAATGGGTGAATAAATAAATGGAAAGGAATTCATGAAATTATAGCTATTAGATATTGGCTGGTGTCTGAGAGGACATTTTGGAGTGATGGTGTGTCACTCCATGGGCTTCAAGAAGCAGACACGAAGTTGGGATAGACATGCTGGAGATTTTGGGGTAAAATATCTGTGAAGAATAAAAGAGGAGAGATCAGAAGTAAGTGAGGAGAGACTTCCTACCATAATGCCATGTGACATCTGTGAGAGCAGAGGTGACAGGAAGAATTGGGTAGAGAAAGTTTCCAACTGAAATGCACTTTCTGAGAAAGTCTTAGTCAGGCTGATGGGGATTTCCCTAGAAAATACTGCTGTTAAGGAAGCCCTGCATCATACAAAAGTGGCCTTGTCTCCTACCCTACCATGCTCAGTCATTGGCTGAGTGGCCAATGGGAAGCGGGGCCCTGGGCTGGAGCACTGTGGCAAATCCAAAGATGCTGCCTCTGCAGGTTTCCAGTCAACTATGCTTCCCAAGGCAGATCTCCTTAAAGAGCTGAAAGGTATAAATCTATGGTTACCATAAATGGGTAAGAGGTAGGATGGTGAGCAGCCATTGTGATTCAAAATGCCTGCTGCCCATTCCTTTGACTCCTTGTGAGAGAATAGAGTCAGCAGCTGGAGCTGACCCTCAGTGGCATTTGTGGCCAGCCCACTGCTGTAACCATACAGGCCCTGGAGCATGTCTATGGCTTGTCCAGTTTCCAGCTTTTTCTCTGAATCTGATGAGCCAGGCACAGAGCTTCACTGCTTATCCAAGAATCACTTTATGAGTCTCCTGCTTTGAGTGCTGGCAGATGTAATTTGTTGCCTTTATTATCTTGTAAAGATGTTAATCTCTCAACCACAGTGAGGGGTTGCTTCTGTGATTGATTTCACTTCACTACGCGACATGTTGAAGAGCTTGTCGAATCTCCGTGCCATGCTTGCCAAGGTTCCTGCATTCCTCATCTCTCACAGAGAAAGTGATGGGGATAAAAGTGTACAAGCAGAACCTTGCCACAGGCATCCATCATGCATCATGGGGTAAAGGATGGGAGAGCAGCCAGATGCCTCAGCACCTCTGTGTTCTACACAAAGATACAGAAACTGCAGGGCCATCACTCAGCTGGTGCTGCTAAATTGGGCTCTGCCCCCAACACACTGAGACCTGATCCAGAAAGTCTATGGAAAACAGTGAAATGCAATATGGAGGCTGGATTCTGGATCTTGTAAAGTACTTTTTTCTTGCACTATGGCCCTAGGCCAACTCTGTTTTTCCTATATACATGTTCTGCTCTTTTAGATCCATTAATGAAGGGAATGGAGCTTTGGGACCATGTAAAGGCATTCTAGCAAGCAGTCAGCTCAGACATCATGACATGTGTTTTTGTATTTTAGTTGGTGGCAGAGGACTCTGCTCATCTTTTCAAAGCTGGAGAATATACTCACTCCTTCAAGTCAGATGTGCCTTTACTCAGTTTCAATTTTTTAAATCCAGAAATGAGGTGAAACTGTTCATTTAATTCACTAAACACATGCATATATTAGTTGGATGAACTCTTGGATGTGAGACTCCAAGCCTGGTAATGAAAGGACAATGGAGAACAAGAAAGAAGCAATGCCTGTTATCCAGATTAATCCTTTTAAGTGTCTTTGACACCATCCCCCTGCTCCTGTCTCTATGGTGTCCTGGATTGTGTCCAGTGATCTGTAGGTGTGATGACCCCATAATGGAGAAACACAGTTCAGAATGATTCACTCAGAACGTCTATCATAGCAACCCCTTTAGCCATGGTGCTACTCAGAGGCAAGAGTAATTTCACGAGGATTATAGACACTCTTGGGGAATGAACCAGGCAGAGAGAAAAGGTGTGAAAGAAGAGGAAGAGAAGAAAATGTGATTCCCATGTCTGCCATATACATGGAGGAAGCAGGTGGCTATCCACTGAACAGTTTGATGGCTCTCACAGGCACTCACACCATAATAAATGGCATTTTTTCACTGATTTCTGGGTTCTGACTATTAGTCCTTCTTGAGCTTTTGCCATTTCTTGTCTGTATAACAAATCATACACAAACTTGCTTGTATTTATGGAAGAGCCCATTTGTATTTAGTGGCATTTCTTTATTTTGTCAAGCACCTCCCAACCCTTTGTCTCTAGTCACAAATATGATACCCTCCCCCCACCCCACCCCCACAACACATAACTGCTCTCCCTAAGAATCCACGAAGCAAAGAATCTTTGGAAACCGGATTGCCCACATACAGTGTGATACAGAACAAGGCTTTTCATTTACCTGCTTCAGAGTATATGCTGTTTCTCTCTGCAACCCCTGACATACACACACCTACATTACACACACAGACTTGAAGGGCTCCGTTGTCTGGTCAATCAACCAGTGCCTGCTATCAGCTCTCACTCCACCTAGTACTCCATAGCTGAGGGGAAGTAATAGCAAGACTCTGTTGGAAGAATTTAGAAATAGAGAGCCTTGGCATTGTGAATTTAGGTTGGATTATTGCAGCAGGAGGGACAGAGAGGTTTAGAGTAAGAAAAGATTTGCTGAATTAGCTGTGGAATTCAGTGTGTTGTGAGATCTGTGGTGTATGGTAGTCAGCTAAGCCAGGCCAAGAAAGACCAGACCACACCATGCTCTCAATTTTGGCTTGAACTTGGGGAGGTCACTTCACCTCCCCGAGATTCTTTTACCTTTTCTGTGAAGGAGGATGGAGTAGATGGGGGGAATAATTATCAGCTTGTTACTGAACCAAACTTGAGTCTGCTTGCTCGTGTGCAGTATTGCAAATCTACTGGGACTTCCCTGGTGGCTCAGTGGTTAAGGATCCACCTGCCAATGCAGGGGATACGGGTTTGAGCCCTGGTCTGGGAAGATCCCACATGCTGCAGAGCAGCTAAGCCTGTGCATCACAACTACTGAGCCTGCGCTCTAGAGCCCGTGCACCGCAACGACTGAGCCCACATGCTGGAACTACTGGAGCCCACACACCTAGAGCCTGTGCTCTGCAACAAGAGAAGCTACCACAATGAGAAGCCCATGCACTGCAATGAAGAGTAGCTTCTGATCTTTGCAACTAGAGAAAGCCCACGCGCAGCAACAAAGACCCATCGCAGCCAAAAGAAAAAATTTTTTAAATGCCAATCTACCGACACCAGGTTGTGGTGAAGGGAAGTGCGGGTGTTTATTGCAAGGCCAAGCAAGGAGTTTGGGCAGCTAATGCTCAAAAGGCCAGAAATCTCTGATGGATTTCAGGGAAAGGTGTCTAAAGACTGGGTGAGGGAGAGGGTGGCAGGGTATATGATCAGTTCAAGGACATTCTTCTGATTGTCTGGTGTGAGGTAATCCAGAGACAATATCATCAACCTTCTGGTTCCAACCAGTCTGGGATGTTGTGGTCAACATGCAGTTAACTTCTTCCACCTGGTGGAGGTTTCAGTATCTGCAAAATAGCTCAAGGATGTGGCTCAGAATGTTACCTACAGCCCTTGAGGAAGAACTAAATGTCCTTGACTTTGTTTAGTGGCTAAACTATTACTATTTTGTCTTGCTTAACTCTTTTCCTTTGTTTCTACATTTTCTTACTTCTCTGATTAAATTTGTTCTTTGGAGCTCAGGGAAGGCCTAGGAGGCTAAAGTTTTTCTACAGACAAGAGACAGGTAGAGGACATGGGAGTGTCTGTTCTGGAAAGGCCCCATAGGGTCCTGCTTTGTTGTAAGCCCACAGCTTGCAGATATGACTAAAACCGAGGACCCAGCCAGCCCAGACCATTCAAAGTCTAGTAGCTAAATTTGACATGAGAAGAAAGAGTCTAAAGGTAGTTGCTGGTCACTAACTGGCCATATGTTTTCAGGCAATTCAAGCTCTTCAACTTATTTGTCAGTTTTCTTATCTTGCAATACAGTGATCTTCACAGGGAGATTTCATGCATAAAACAAGGCATTTCAGTAAATAGCATCAGAGACTTCCGGAGGGTTTACTATGGACCTTAAATGCATTGCTTCTGCCGCATAGTGAACTCATGATGTAGGCGTGATACAGACATGAAGGGTGAGGGACTGGGGATTTGAGTAGCTGGTCCAGGGTCCCATGGCTTCTGAGTGAGAGAGCAGGAATTTCAACTTGGATCCACTCAGTCCGTCTCTGTGGCCAAACAGTAGTTCTAGAAACCTGGTTTTCTAGCGAACGGAGCACTGGAGGTGAGCAGTGGAGTGCAGCCCCGCTCTGAAGCTTGTGCGGGTGGTTGCTGTGTTCCACCCTACATCCTCTGCCACTTGCTGGCTGGGGGCAACGAAGAAGACAGAGCTGACAGAGTCACAGTTCATGCAGAGAACCTCAGACAGTTCTACACAGATGCATGCTTGATTGCACGTACCCCTTCACCCAAATCTCATATATACTGGCCTCCCCCACCCCTTGGGAGCAGCTCCTCAGATCTCTCTAAGAGGCTGTCTCCCAGGCTATCGTCCTCAGTAAGGCCCCACATGAAACTGAAACTCTCAGTTGTGCCATGTTTTGCAAGTGGACAGCCCTTTCTCCACACCGGCTCCATCCCCTGCCCTGCCAGCCAGGATGACATCACTGCCCCAAAGAGGCTTCTGCCGCCACCCCAGCCTCTTCAACAGAGTCCCCAGGCACACATCTGCAGCTCAGGGCCCAGGTGGGCAAGCCATGACCTCAGCCTGGCCTACTGAAGGATGCCAACCTAAGGCCAAACCAGCTTGCAAGTGGTTTTTAGCCAGAGCTGGGCACTCAGGGAGCCCAGGCCAGGCCTGCACAGCTCACACACACCTGGGGTCTGATGCCCATAGACAGGAGCCAGTGGCACTGGACTCTTTCCAAACTCAGACAAAAGCCTGGCACCTGGCTCTGGGCCAGCATGAATTCTGTTGTCTGTTTTTTTGTTTTTGTTTTTTAACCATGCAAAAGAAAAAAAAACTCACTAAGTAACACATGAACACAGGTTAAGAGAATAGGGTATTATTCTTGGCTCTCTCTCTGGAGACTTTTCCATTTTTCCATTGAAACTGAAGAATCAGGTCAAGGGGAAGAATGTATAAAATGGGAGGCACTGAGGCAACTGAAGGTACTTACATTTCAAATTAGATAAGACGGAGGAGTTTGAGTCTCCCCTGCAGGCCTGTATCATACATCTTCCTTAGGAGAGTTTCCTTTTGTGATAAGAAAGGCGGTAAATGTTAGAAAACAGTTTGTGTGATCTAAAACCCTGGGAGGGAGAGGATTCAATTTGCATCAACTTTGCAGATGAAAAGAAAGTTGTGATAAACATCTTAGGAAAGAGCTAAGGAATTTCTTCATTTTTTTGTTCTCTTTCTTTCTCTGTAAATGCTGATTAGATTTGACAATCCTCTTCCACAAAAAGAGAAAGGTAATATTCAATGAGTCATTGCAACTTTGTCATTGAAATTTGAAAAGTATCAGATTGAGGGACAACATACCCAGGTTTTAGCATTTTTAGTGGCATTTGCATCTACATTTTCTTTTTCAAGTTTTAAAGAAAATTAATTCAATTAAACAAATATCTGTGGATACTTAATAATCCCTGGAGTGATGAAAACATAATTGAAACGGGGATTCTACTCTCAAGCATTTAACATAAGAAAGCTAGATTAATCAGCAACCTGAACTTATAAAAGGGAAAGATTATCAGAGAATGAAAACGGAAGAAAAGAAAAGGATGGAAGGAGAGAAAGAGGAAGGAAACAGGAAGATATTTGGTTTATGTTCACTCTGTTTTATCCCAGTTAGGGTCCAATTTGTACAGGTTATTCCAGGATTGTGGTGATTAGCCTTGCGCAGTTTGTGGGTTTGAACTCTACTTCCCCCTGTTACTAGCTGTATGACTTTAAGCAAGTTGTTTAAATCTGAGTTTTCTCATCTGTAGGATGTTAAGCCTTATTAATATTGGCATCTATCATTCTGCATACTGAGAATGCATACTTACATGTATGTTGCTACACTTAGTCATTACCTCAACATAGTTAATGATGCTACTTTTTACAGCCTACATTTATTTTGCTGTATTTTATATTTCAAAGTTAGAGAGCTTTTAAGTTTTCCGTTGTTAATGATTTCTATCTATTGCATTTTCTTTTGCTTTGTGTATTCTGCCAACTGAAAACACACACACGAGAGCTGTGAATTCATTTTAAAAAATTTATTTAATATGCATAAAATAGATAATTAATAAGAACCTGCTGTATAAAAATAAAATTCAAAAAAAATTTATTTATTTTGTTTTGGGTCTTCATTGCTGTGCACGGGCTTTCTCTAGTTGCAGCAAGCAGGGGCTACTCTTCGTTGCGGTGCATGGGCTTCTGATTGCGGTGGCTTCTCTTGTTGTGGAGCACAGACTCTAGGTACGCAGGCTTCAGTAGTTGTGGTGTGCGGGCTCAGTATTTGTGGCTCACAGGCTTAGTTGCTCCGCGGCATGTGGATCTTCTTGGACCAGGGATCAAACCTGTGTCCCCCGCATTGGCAGGTGGATTCTTAACCACAGCGCCACCAGAGAAGCCCTATGAATTTATTTTTATTTTATTTTACTAAGGACTATAGCGCAGGAGATAGCATCTCAAGGACAGTTCCAAAGAGGTCAGTATATATGTGATATTGGCGAAGGGGTACATGAAATCAAGCACACATCTCAGTAGAAGGTTGCTGCTAGTCAGGAGGAGCAGATGTCACCATTAATGACTTTAGTGCTTTTCTAGGTCTGAGATGATGCAAGAAATTGGATTCATAAAATTTTCTCCTGAAAATGGCTAACTACCTGAAGACCTGTTCTGCTAGTTTTTCCCAGAGCACAGAGTGCCCCTGAGAACTAAAATACTGCCTGACATATCAGTAAACAAATGATCTAGCTACCACGTTAGAGTCAACCCCATGGTGAGCCCCGAGAGAACTCAGGACGGAAACAATGAATGCCTGCCATCACACTGCAGCCACCCCTGATGGTGCAGCTTGAGGAAACTCAGGATGAGAAAACACAGGATACTGGCCCCAGATAACTGAGGTGTATATCAATGGAATGATTTCAGTGAGCCCAGACTCTTGCATCTTCCCATACACAGAAAAGTGCTAAGTTCCTTAACTTGAGATATCTACTTCTTTTACTAATAGCAATCTTTTGTTCCAGCTACTTGGGTTTGTTGAGAAAACTCTTCTATATCCTGGCTCCCCCACTTCCTCTTTGGAGCAGTTTCTCAGAGTTATTTGGGAGGCTGTTCCCCAGGCTTGAAGTCCTAAGAATGTCAACCGAATAGAACATAACTCTCAAATTTTAGATTATGAATTTTTTTTCAGTCGACACCTCATTCCTGATCTCTGCCCTGAACTCCTTTTAGGGTATGTTAAAGGTCAGGACTGCAGTGGCTAGTAGCTTTATTCTCTTAGAACAAGATGGAGAGTGACTTTCTTTACTTGGCGATTTCAATGCTGTGTTTTTCACCAGCAAAAGAATTGAGTCATAATAATTTCATTATAAAACTTCATTATTGAACTTCAATAATAAAAAAACATTGGCAGCTCTATCGTAGGTAATATGTTTTACCCTACATTTCACTGTGTCTAAAATAAAAAATCTTACCTCTCTTTTGTTTTTACTTGAATTGGCCCGGTATATCTATCTCCCTTTACATCGGTGTTATAGACTGAATTGTGTCCTCCACAAAATTCATACATTGAAGCCCTAATTTCCAATGTGAACTTTTTTGGAGATAGGGCCTTTAAAGAGGTAATTAAGTTTAAATGAGGTCATAAGGGTGAGGTTGTAATCCAATAGGACTGGTGTCCTTGTAAGAACAGGAAATGACACCAGAGATGCACGTACTCACAGAGGAAACAGCCCTCTGCAAGCCAAGGAGAGAACTCTCACCAGAAACCAACTCAACCAGCACCTTGACCTTGGGTTTCCAGCTCAAGGACTGTGAGAACTCAATGTTGTTTTGAGCTACCCAGCCTGTGATAATTTGTTATGGCCGGTCTGGTAGACTAAGGTTAGCCAATCTATTCTTTTAACCATTCTGTGCCACTTTTTTTAGGTGAGTCTTTAAAAAATATTTAGATTTTTTCAACCAAATTAAGTCTTTTTCTTAACAACTAAAAGTCTGGTTAGATTTCTTTTTAAGAATATAATTTCGTTCTAATGTCATAAGACCAAGTGAATGTTTGATTCTTTACTGTTTAGTAGCCCATTAAAAATTTAAAAGTGGGCCTCCCTCCCTCCCTCCCTTCCTTCCTTCCTTCCTTCTTTCTTTTCACAAATACTTATTTGGCACTTACTGTGTGCCAGGTTTTAAGTGTTTTAAAGATACTAACTCATCTAACCCTAAACACAAATATGTGATAGAGGGAGGTGTTGCTATCATTTCCATGTTGCAGAGGAAGAATCTAAGGTCCAGAGGGACAGGAAACTTTCCCAAGTTCATAAAACTGAGAAAGCTACACAGAGAGCTGGCTCCTGAGGCCTATTCCTGAATTGCAGACTCCCTTCCACAACCAAATACAGATGACTTGGTCTAGGAGAGAAAGTGCCGGTGGACCCGTGGACCGTGGGGAGGGAGGGCAGGAGATGGTGTCTCTGATCCACGAAGGGCCTGGGCCAGAAACAGCCCTGACCTGTGCTCCTGGATGCAGCCAGGGCAGAGCAGGTGCAGTGAGGGGAGCAGTGAGAGCAGGAGCCTGTGGACCCAGAGGGTCCCGGGAGGCTGAGCTAGCAGGGGGTGCGGGCATCCCCTCTAGTAAGACACCTCAGCCTACACAGTGTCTCAGACAGGAAAGGGCTGGGAAATAGGAGCGAAGTCACTGTAATTGCACCTTAAATTCATGGAGCCATTTATGTAGACGCCCTGTGAGATCTCAGCGAGGCCCCTTCTACGCATTTGTTCTTGGGCAGAGCCATTGCCCACAGCCTAATCTGTCAGCCTTCAGCCGGTGCCCCCCAGAGAGACTAGGCAATGCCACTAAACTCAGCGTTTCACAGTGGAAACTAGGGCCAGCTTCGGGACCAGACAGCCTGCAGCTGTTTCCTAACTGGACTCCTTGATTTTCATTTAAGCCCTCTGAATATCTCATTGCTACTGATAGAATGATGTAGAAAGTACAGTGTCAACATTTAATCATGTACAACACATCCCAGCTTCTCGAATCCTGTCGCTCCAGCATGTCCTGCCTCCTCTGGGTTCATGCTCTTGGTTACTGCAGTCAGCTTCCACCTGGACGAGCTTCCTAGACTCCTGGGTAATTCCAACTTGCTTCCTTCACCCACACATCTTACTAGTCTCCAGGTCCTGCTGACTACACCTCCTCACAGAGCACTCACCCCCTCGCCTCACCCCCAGCCCCTCTGCCTCGATCCCTGGTGCAGTGAAGGTCTTTTCTTCCTGTCCCTGGATTCCCCCTCACCTAACAACCTTCCAGCCCTTGCCTCACTTCAGCTTAGCGACATTCAGTGCTTTCTTTATGCAGGGCCTCGCCCACATGAAGACCGGGTAGGCACGTGGTAAAGAAGCTGAGTGACTGAACTGGCACAACCAATCACTGCGTTCTGTGCTCCAGGTTCTTCTGGACAGTGTTCTGACCATCTTTTGGCTGTTAGGACATTGAGATCAGAAATCTAATGGGACTGCTTTAACTGTGCAAAACAGCAGAGTGGATTTAGTTAGAAATGCTACAAAGGTATGTGAAGAGGGCAGGGGGTTGTGGAAAGATGAAGAATGAAAAGGCTTTATTGGAACATGAAGAATAATAAAAAGCCTATATTAGCCTGAGGAATATATGGTCACACACCATCCAACATAGACATTATTTGCATAACATATGCTATAACTAACAGAGGAACTTTGTCAAGGGTTGAGCTTGTCTTGCTGGAGACTCTGGTCTACTGAAACCTAGATGCCATTGAAGACTTAGGGAAGACAAGGGTCAGGATTTCCATCCAGAGGAAGCAGAAAATGTAAATGCCTGTATTTATGTCTATATTTAAAAGAATGGACCATTTTGTCAGGCTACATCCCCTCCCTTTTTCTAGCAATATTCAGTTTAGTATCGACAACTGACAACTCATCAAAATGGTTCAAGACCCAGCCAGACATAGCCAGTCGTCTTGATTTGGGGAGATGTCCAGATCTACAAAACCTATAGCAGAGATCATACTAGTTAAGGAAGAAACTTCCCTGTGGGTTTTGCTGTTGTAAATCTGTGAAATACATTATTCAATACCACTCCAAAGTAAAAGATTAGAATTCATTTTTTTCCATTAAATTTTTAAGTATTTAAAACTTAGCTTAGCAGTAGTATTTATCTTCAATTCATCTTTTACAGTAAATATTTTGGTTGATCTCCATAACTATTGCAATGTTTGTATAATATATTCATCTAATTTACTAAATTTTCAAAACCTGATGTAACTAAACTATGTTTTCTGCTTATATAAATAACACTATAGTAAAGATCTTTAGACATGTGGTTGGCTCCTTTGATGGAATTACCCTAGGATAAGCTAATTACAGAGGAGATTAACTGTGTTAAAAAGTATGAATCAGCAAGTAGCACAGTGGCTGGTATGTGGATTTACGACAAATGTAAGAAGTTAACCACAAATGTAAGCTCTTAATACTTCTCAGAATGTTTGTGCTGTTATAATGTTTCCAACAGTTCATAAGTTTACCAACCTTCCTAGTTTCAATAATTTATATCTTTCATTTAGTGGCTATAAAAGTTGCCTTGATCTTTCTTCAATTAGCATTTGCTTCATTACTATGAAAAATTAATTGTTTAAAGTGTTGCTTATTTTAGGGATTTCTTTATATATTAATTGTTGACAGTGTATTTATAGGAGCCCCTTTAGCCTCATCCTAATCCATGTATTATCTATGTATTAACATCTTCTAATCTTTGATATATTCATTATAAATAAATAAATTGTTTATATTGAATTAAACCATTAGGCAATCCCCTATATATTGTAAATGATAACTTATGTGGAAATCTCCTAAGAAACCAGAGTTAAAACAGAGATACTGTTTTAATAAACCATTTAATATACTTCCAGCTGAGTTATCAAGAAGAAAGTTTTAAAAAGTTGCTGTAGGCAGGGATTTATGGGAAAATTATTGAAAGTTTAATGCAAGCTGAGAAAATAAGGGAACCAGAAACAGTGTGATCAAATAAACATTGGAGCTAATAGTTTAAAGGTTAAAGTCTTATGGAGAAGCAAAGTAAAGAGACAACATAAAGAAGGTTGAAAGATATAAAGAGAGTGATATAAAAGTATTAATACAAGTTCTAAGGTATGATTTTTACCTGATTGAAACTAAAAATAAGGATTTTCCTTTAGCATTGACCCCACAACCAATAAAAGATGAGCAGATGAAAGGAGGGATCTCCCATAACAGCAATGGCCATCAAGTAATCACCATATTTGTCAGTTTTTTATTCCATCAGTTTTTATCCTGTGGTCTATGGTTGTCTACAGATATGTACACTTGAGGGCAATGAGGTTCCCTAGCTCTTATGAAACTCTGAAGTGAACATTCTTCAAAGGAAAAAGGTGCAGGAGAGCAGAAGAATCATTGATATAATTCCACAACTAAGGGGAAGCCATTTAAGCAAGAGGTTTATCATAGAATGTTCTAGAAACAGAAGAATCCACAGACTTCCTTCAGTTCACTGTTCTCTGTACTGTTTCTTATCAGTGCAAGACCCAAGAGGCTCCTGGCTACATACATACCCAAGAATCACCTGCTTAAGTACTAAGGGTCTGCTCCTGTTACTGTGTTGAATCTATTTTCATCCAAGGTCCCAGTAATTGCTCAATCTAACGTACTCCTTTCAATGACGATCCCATCTGTCCTCTGTGTCATCTGACAGTGTTCACAGCAGCCTGTCCTAAATTCTCTGTTCCAGTTTTCCTCATTCTCTGTCTCTGTGGTTGGGTGTTTTGTCCACTTACTTCTCCTTTGATTTAAAAGGGCTTTTACACTACTGATTCTTTCCCCCTTTCACCTTTTATTTTCCTAAAATTAAGAAAATGATCATTATTAAGTTTACAAGCATTTAATTCCCAAAATAAAGCAAGAAACAAAGTCATTATCATGTAAGAATAAATGATAAATTCTTTAATGTGGCATATAGAGCTTTTCCCATTCTAGTCCCGCTATCTCTTTTCCAGCTTTGCTGCTGCTTAATCTCTCGTATATTGTAGATTCATTCTTTTTTTTTTTGACTGATTATAATTTGTAAGAATCTGTTACACTCCTTGAACACAGTGGTGAGGGAAACAGTGAAGGGCTGCACAGAATCTAGAGGATAAACCTGCAATTAATACATACACGTATGTATATTATGTTGAATTACATGAAAATGCCAACACTCAATCACTTTTGACTTTTAAATGCAACAAATTCATATGATTCAATTAATATAATTAAATTTTTTGATGAGTGCTATGAAAGTTAACACAATGTTTCATGGTTATTATCATTTCTTTTGCAAGGAGGAGTTGGTCTAATTTCAGACAATATCTGTTTTCTACATTTTGCTATATGTAAGGATATATAATAAATGGTACAGAATTCTCCTTCATAAAAACAAAAACAAATTTCCCAAAATGACCCCTAACTATATATACAAGTCGAAGTTTATTTAAAGCTCTTGCTTTGTGTTGGGAGAGGGATTGTGGCTTTCTGGAAATAGTTATCTGGGGTCAAATCAATTGGTTAAATATTTGTACCAATCTGATGACTTGGCAGGATTCTTATTTTGAAGCATCAGAAAATAATTTTGTGAGCATTTCCAGAGTAGCAGAGTAAGGGCCTCTAAAATTTTGCTCTTCTAACCAAAGCGAAAAGAATACTGCAAAATAGACAAATTCAGTTTTTCAGAACTTTGGAAATTAAACTTGCAATAACCCATGGGGTGTATATTCAAGAAAAGTGTATGAATCCCAGCAAAAAAAAAAAGGTAAAATTTGTGGCATTTCACTTTTTTTATTTTTTGTTTTTATATCTAAAAAATTTTAAATTGAAGTATAGTTGATTTACAATGTTTTGTGGCATTTAAACATGCCCACCTCTAAGCTCTGTGAGAATATTTAAAAGCATCAGACTCACAATCATACCAGCTATGAAAATAAACAGCTTAGCAGACACTGGAAGAAAGAGGTAGCTTTGGAAAGGACAGCTGATATATAACCTGTGTGGTTGTTCCATGGAAACCTTCAGTCAGAGTTTATCTGAATTTTATCTGACTCAGAGTCTACTCTTTGTGAATAGCCGTTTCCCTGGGGCAATTGTAGAAAACAATCAGTAGCAATTGTTTAATGTTGCATCAGCTTGAGGCATCATTAACAGGTGGGGCAAAAACCCGGGAGATTTGCAAAGCCTTAACATGTTCCTGGGAATTAAGAAAGACACACATGCATGCAGGACTGAGTATATGCTGAGGAAAGAACTGAGAAGTCCCTAATTTCTCACTTCTGACTGACCATGAGGCTCTGGGTAAAGAAGGACATTTAAATTAAGTCACAGATATAATCTGCCTGCCAGACCATAGAAGGCATGCTACAGCACACACAGGGAACCCCTCGGCAAAGGCTGGAAGACTTACTGGTTCAAACTATTTAAGGAAATCTCTGTTCAATCATGATTACTGGGGTAAAAGGTAATTGATCAGAGAATTCAGTGACCACACATGACAAAGTATACAGATTTTATAGAATTAACTCAGGAAAGTCAGTTTTCAAATATATATATAAAAAAATGCAAAGAAACAGGAAAGTATGGCACATACAGCGGAAAAAAAGGCAGGCAGCAAACACTGTCCCTGAGGAAGTCCAGCTATTGGACTTACTAGGCAGACTTTAAGTCATCTGTTATAGATGTGTTTAAAGAACTAAAGGAAGCCACATTTAAACAACTAATGGAAACTAGGAGAGCAGTGTCTTGACACATATTATTAAAAAAAGAATCAAATTTATGGATTTGAAAAGCACAATAAATGAAATGAACAATTCACTTGAGGTTCTCAAAGCCAGATTTGAGCTGACAAAGAAAAAAAATCAGTGAAAATGAAGAGAGTTCAATTGAGATAATTCAGCCTGAGGAACAGAAAGAAAAAGGAATGAAACAAAATTAACAGAGGTGGGGAATGACTGCTGATGGATATGGTGTTTTTATAGATATTTTTCAGAATACCTAATAATCTGAAATTAGGCAGTGGTGACGGTTACAAAATTTTATGAATATACAAAAAACTATACCCAATAGTACATTTGTGAATTGTAAGCTATGCAAACTATATGACAATAAAAACTAATTAAAATCATTACTCAGAAAAGAAAATGATATTGTACAAATTGAACAGGAAAAAATACTTAATGTATCAGGATGCCAAAGAGTTTGCACTACAGCTTGGAAGGTTGTCGATCCATTTGAGTACCAGGTTTGTCTCGTACGAGCAGTGTCATCATTGAGGCAGCTGCTATTACCCTGGAGGCCACCTCTGCTCTTCCAGATTCTTCCCTCTGGCCTCCCTCCCACTCTCTCACTTTCCAATGTCTGCCTGGCTGAGCCTGGATTGTCGACCAGAAAGAGCACCTGGGGAGGTGAGAATTCTCTGTTTTTATCACTTAAGTTGCAAGCCAACACTTCTGTGCTTTAGGAAACATAAGGTGTATCGGGCACACAGCAAACAGGCAGCCAAAAAGCCAAACAAAAGTGTCTGCTTAACCACGGTGTCTGACTCCTTTCAGACTGGTCAACCCCCAGAGGTATAAATAGACTGTAGATGCCCTGCTCCCCAATGTGTACAGTCGAGGTGGGCAGTTGTAAAGGTTGGAGTCGAGACCCTGAGCACACTGCGTTATTGTGATACCAAAACAAAATGCTGGAAAAAAAATCTAATGGATGGTCATCTAATGGATGGTCACTGACTTCAAATAATTTGAGTTGTAGGGTTACAAAGAAGCAGAGAATAATACTCTGCACACAAAACACATATCTACATGTAGAGTTTAATTTATTCTTAAAAGCAATGCCTTGAAGTCACACGTAGTCATTCTCATTTATAGGTGAGTAAGTAGGCTCAGAGAGGTTGTGACTTGGGGTGGAACACGCAGCTTACCAAGGAGGCTTCAGGTGCTCTGTCAGGTAGTCTGAATTCAGATATTATGTTCTTTTTGTTCTTTCAGCCTTGTGGTCCTTGATACACCAAATGAGTGGTTCTCAACGCCTTAGACGCTCATATGATACAGGTTTCTGACCCAATTCCAGAAAAGGGAAGTCACATGTAACTAAGTGATGGCCACTGACAGTCTGCCTTCTGGGGCTGCCCTTACCTTTCCCAACAGCACCATGCTCGGAGCATCGTCTCAGAGGGAGCAGTGCCGCAGAGGGAGCGGTGCCTGCTCATTAACTGTTAAACTCCATATTTGAATAACCCATAGCAACCGGTAAACACAAGACCCAAACAGGAAAATCCATCCAAAACCACTCTTGAAAATACAATTAAGGCTTTAGAAGCAGAGCAAGCACAAAGTGATCATTTTGGCATAGTGGGATCTCAAAATAAAGGTATATACATGTTTTTGAGTTAGAAAACTAATTTTCAAGTTTGTTCTAGGAAAAGGATCCATGGGCTTCCTACTTCCCATTATTGGCCTGGCAATAAAGCTGGGCTATTAGTCCCAGTTTATCATGTTTATCTACAACATACAGTAGCACTTTAAATAAAGGTAGGGTGGTATCCTTAATCATACTAATAAAACGGGGCTGACTTTTCTCAGACTCTGTGGCACCACATCTCTATAACGTTTAAATCTTGTGGCTGGGACAGGAACTTTTATTGGCGCCTACCAGAATAATCTGTGTTTGAATCAATTTCCTGGCTTGCATTATAAAGTTTGTGGATTTCTGCACAAGCAATTTGGGAAAAGCAAGCACTCATTAAAGCACTTGACCCAAGAATTTCTGCAGGTTCAAAGGGAAACAGTCCTCCTTCCAAGGAAAGCCACCAACTCTGCTGTGACCTTTCAGCCTAACAGGGTTTCATTTTTGGTGTAGAGGCAGGTAACGTTACCTGAATAACACACACCTCAACAGGGTAAATACTTCTGGCATATTTTCCACACTGGGAAATATATTGGGATTTGTGGAAAAAATAAAACATATTCTACCACTGTCTTAACAAACATTTCTTTTTATATTCTCTTATGTAGATGCAAATAAAGTTTCAAAACTGTACATTTAGAGTAGACAGATTTTACCTCATTAGCATGGAATGCCTGGGAGACTATAAATATCTTGTATTTCATCAGGTTACTAGACTTAATTCCAGAATATATAAGATTTTCCATTTCTTTTGTCCTGCTTAGATGATACTAAAATACACTTTACTTTGTGTTAGACCTTTAAGAAAAATGTCCAGGCATAGGATCGCAGAGGCAGAAGAACTGGAAATCTAAAAAATATGGAGGATTCTTATTTTTATTATTATATCTTTCAAAAAACAGTGAACAAATTAAACTGCCATCAGAAACATTTATCGATGTCACCATGTCTTGCCAGCATTTAAGTGCTATCATGAATAATCCTTTTTTTTGTAATTAGGTCTTACTAAGCCACAAAATTAAAAAAGTAAAATTTACTAATTTGAAACTATTGTATTATGAGTGACTTTAAACATTTCCAAATAGTTTAAAGTTGTTTGCTGAATTGATATCTTTTGCTTATTTGTCTAATGAAGTCTTCATGGTTTTATACATTTCATATCCTCATTAAATATGGTAGCCACTGGTATTTTATCTGCTATATTTCATGTGAATATTTCTTCATAGTCATATTTTTATACATTATAGACCATTTTTATACTGATCTTTAAGCAGGAAATATTCAAAACTGAATTGTAAATGTTCTATTTTTAATATTTTACAGCATAACTTTTTAAGAGTAAGAGTAATATTGGCAAAATATTGAAAAAATTATCAATTCTTCCCAAATGTTTAGAGACCCACAGAGCTCTGCAATCCCTCAAACTCCAAAGCCTAGAAAGGAAACAGAGATGGCATTTTGCAGTTTTTCTTGGTGAAGGAGTCTCGATTTTGGTTTGTTAGAGAGTGTTCAAATAGTATATGCAGAGTTCCTTATGCAGGACAGTTTCACTACTACTGTGACGTTGCCTGACTATAACTTTGAATCAATGTTTTTAATCAAAAAAATTACTGTTCCTTTAGATATACAACTTACATGACAAAAATGCCTTATTTTAATTAAAGAATATTTAGGAATTAAAAAATTTGTCAGTGGGTAAACTGTTACAAAGGACACAAATGTTGGAGAAAAAGTATTTGCACAGATAAAATTATTTTAAAACAGAAAAGAAATTTTCTAAGTGGATAATCTTTACAAAAGCAGCTTATACACAGCCAATGGCATCACAAATTGTCAGAGCCTTTTAGAAGCAATTTGACATTTGTATAAAAATCTTCAGAGATCAGAGGTTGAGATCCACCTCCGTACTAGTGGAGGGTAATATAACTTATGTATGTGGGTTTCTAGATAGGAACTGCCCTCTGCAGACAGACCTTTGTCCATAACGGGGAGCTTACCTGCTCTGCCCACTACAGGTATAACAATCTTGAGTACAAATTTTGACTCTGGTTTTCATCAGAAAAGTTCCTCTCATTAACAGCATCCGAAGTGGTCCTTTAACTACCAACTTAAAAATACATATCAAAGGAATTATTTGGGAACAGTTGATGCCTCTTGATGGCCTAGATGAAGATGATTTCTGAAAACATCAATTTATCTATTGAGCCATAAATATAGAGATGGGTTATGGAGAGATCTGGAGAGAAATGTGGATATACACACATCCTTAACTGTGAGTATATGAGCCCAGCTATTTGCAATTATTAATATTATTATGCATACAATATGCTCCTCTGCCCAAGCATGGATGGAACTCTTAGTTAGTCTTGTCCATGAGGCAATCAGCCACCCTCGTCTGATTTCTAGCCCTCTCTTCCTGGTTTCATGTCACCTGGTCTTTTCCTACATCACACTGTAATTCATGCTGATTTATGTTGATTGGTTGGCTTTCTTAAACCAAAGCTAATGTATTAATGGCTGATCATTCTTTTTTCTGTCAGCAATTAGTGGCATTCCTAATTCTAGGTAAATACGTAATCAGTTCCATGTCTGCAGTATTGACCTAATGCTTACTAACACAAACATGAATCACAGGACTGGAGGTGAAATCTCCATTGCATCTGCTCATGCACAGTACTAAGAACTTATTTTCTCCATGTTATCTTATGCTAAGGCAATCTCAGAAATTTTTTCTGATTTATCAAAAGTCATTGCAGGGCTTCCCTGGTGGCGCAGTGGTTGAGAGTCCGCCTGCCGATGCAGGGGACGTGGGTTCGTGCCCTGGTCCAAGAAGATCCCACATGCTGCAGAGCGGCTGGGCCCGCAAGCCATGGCCACTGAGCCTGCGCGTCCGGAGCAATCATCGCAACTCTAGCTGCAGGTTGGTTCTTCTTACTAGCATTTCCCATGGAAGATACATGTGAGAATTTGGCTGTTTTAACTGTGTCCTATTTACTTATGTGTGTCTGCTATACCTGCATATACTAGAATCTCAAAAACTATTTTCCATCAGAATGTGAGCCCTTTGAAATCAATGCCTAAGCAAGGCAAATTTATGATTTCTGTTTCTACTTCATATGAATAGACGTGCTTGTGTCAAGCTATGTTGAGATGTCTTTCATATCACAGAGGTTTAGAGCTAAAAGGGACCTATGGTTCCTGTCTAAGACACACATGATTAGGGGAAGTTTAGGAATCTGTCCAAAGCTCTGTCACAGAAGCTTGTTCTCCTTCCCAGGCAGGAGTTGTTCCATCACCCAAAATGGTAAGAGCTTTCTAATACAATAGAAGATCCAACTCTCTAACATTTATCTTAGGAAATCAGTGAGTTTTTCTCCTGCCAAGTCACCTGCCAAACTATCTCTCTAAGAAATGTCATTCATGGGCTCTATTTGAAAAAGTGATGCAATGCTGGATTATATTATTTTGGTCTATGTCTATTTTTTCTAATTGAATGAAAGATTCTTCAAATTCTACAGTGCATTACAATTTTCAAAAGTTTCATACACATGATTTCAAACAGTCCCATAATAACCCTTTCTTTCCCCCAACCCCTAAATTGCCCCTCCCAATTCCCTCTACCCACTGGTAACACTAGTTTGTTTTCTATAGCTGTGAGTCTGTTTTTTTGTTGTTGCTTTATTCACTAGTTTTTTGTATTTTTAGATTCTCCATATAAGTGGTATCATACAGTATTTGTCTTTCTCTGTCTGACTTATTTCACTTAGCACAATGCCCTCCACGTTCACCCATGTTGCTGGAAATGACAACATTTCATTTTTTTAACGGCTGAGTAGTATTCCATGTCATATATACACCACATCTTCTTTATCCATTCATCTGTTGATGGACACTTAGGTTGCTTCCATATCTTGTCTATTGTAAATAATGCTGCTGTAAACATTGGGGTGCGTATATCTTTTCGAATTAGTGTGCTTTTTTTTTCAGGTATATATCTAGGAGTAGAATTGCTGGGTCATATGGTAGTTCTATTTTTAGTTTTTTCAGAAACTTCCATACTGTTTTCAATAGTGGCTACACCAATTTACATTCCCACTAACAGTGTACAAGTGTTTCCTTTTCTCCACATACTTGCCAATGTTTGTTATCTGTGTTCTTTTTCCTGATGGCCATTCTGACCAGTGTGAGGTTATATCTTATTGTGGTTTTGATTTGCATTTCCCTGATGTTGAGCATCTTTTCATGTGCCTATTGGCCATCTGCATTTCTTCTTTGGAAAAATGTCTATTCAGTTCTGTGCATTTTTTAATTCTGTTGTATTTTTTTTTTATGTTGAGTTGTATGAGCTGTTTATATATGTTGGATATTAACCCCTTGTCAGTCATATCATTTACAAATGTTTTCTCCCATTCAGTAGGTTTTCTTTTCATTTTGTCAATGGTTTTCTTTGCTGTGCAAAAGCTTTTAGGTTTAATTAGGTCCCATTTGTTTATTTTTGCTTTTTGTCTTTTGCTTTAGGAGACAGAGCCAAAAAAATATTGCTGTGATTTATGTCAAAGAGTGCTCTGCAAATGTTTTCCTCTAGGAGTTTTATAGTATCTGGTCTTACATTTAGGTCTTTAATCCATTTTGAGTTTATTTTTGTATATAATATTAGAGAATGTTCTAATTTCATTCTTTTACATGTAGTTGTCCAGTTTCCCCAGCACCACTTATTGAAGAGATTCTCTTTTCTTCATTGTATATTTTTGCCTCCTTTGTCATAGATTAATTAACCATGTGTGTGGGTTTATTTCTAGGCTTTCTATTCTGTTCCATTGATCTATGTGTGTGTTTTTGTGCCAGTACCATAGTGTTTTGATTACTGTAGCCTTGTAGTATAGTCTTAAGTTAGTGAGCTTGATTCTTCTAGCTCTGTTCTTCTTTCTCAAGATCGTTTTGGCTATTTGGGGTCTTTTAATGTGCTAACAAAGCTAATTGTATTTCTTGACAAGGCAGGGAAGTACTCCTAAGAACTACTCTGATGCCCTCATGAGTGAATTAAAATTCTGAGGTCTGGCTATCCCTGAGTGAGCCACCATCCAAACATGATATTTCAAAGACAAACAGGACCACTGTTTGTAAGAGAAGCAAAAAGTCCAGTTTAAGTCTTCTTGGCCTGAAACTAAATTTAATATATTTTCCTGTATTTGTGTGTGTGTTGTGTGTGTGTGTGTGTGTGCGTGTGTGTGTTTTAATTTCAAAATGGGAGAATCCCATGTCACTATTTGAGACATTGTTAGCTTTTCTATGCCACTTATGAGTAAGCACCAGTGTAGTCCTGGACTCTTCGTTCATCACACAGAGGTCATTATTTCCACCCAGGGTTTCCTGTGATGGCTGCAGTCTGTAGGCATTATCAGCAGTTCAAATTTTAAATGCTAGTGATATAAAAAAAATGCAGTTAAAAACCTAAGATGAGATTACCATCAATGTTTGGAAGTTGAGCCATGTAATTCGAAATAATCTGTGGGCTAAAAAAGATATCTCAGTGGCAATAAGAAAATATTTCGAACTAAATATCATTTAAAATTGTATATATTAAACTTGTGGGATGTACGCAAAGCTGTGATTAGAGGGAAATGTATAGCACTAAATGCATATAGTATTAGAAAGAAGAAATACTAAAAATTTATGTTCCAAGAATATATATATATATATCAAAGTTAGAGGAATACTAGCAAATTAAGTTCAAAGAAAGTAGGAGAAAAGAAATGGGCAAAAAAGAGGATAGAAATAAACAAAATAGAAACAAATATAAAAACTGGCCTGACAAAATGAAGAGTTGCTTTGAAAAGAACAAAATACAGTAAGTTCCCTACATATGAACCTTCAAGTTGTGAACTTTCAAAGACGCTAAGATGTGTTCACACGTCCAATCACGTAAGTTAGCTCACGTGTCTGACGTACATTGTCGTGTGCGTGCATCCTCTACAAGTGGTTGTGCTTTTGTGTACTTTACTGTACAGTACTATATACAGTACAGTAGTACAGTGTCTTTATTTCAAGCCCAGGATGTCCAGAAGCAAGCATAAAAGCAACAGTGATGTAGCTGGTACTGCTAAGAAGTGCCAAGCGATAACAATGGAAACAAACGTGAAAATAATTGAGAGAGTGGAGTGAGGGGAAAAGATGGTAGATGTTGCTCATTCTTATAACATTGAAATCCTTGCCATGCAACACAAGGAGCTTACTAATGAAGACCTGATGGAATTGGAGGCCCAGAGAAAGGACGAAGAGAGATAAGAGGAAGAAGAAGTAACTGAAGAACCGAAGAGATTCACGATGGAAATGGTGAGGGGATTTTCTTTATTTGAGGAGGCACCGTTAGTTTTTGAGGCACAGGACCCAAATCTAGAAAGGTACACAAAGGTTGCAACAGCTATTAAGAAGGCAATCCAGTGCTACCATGTCATCTATGATGAGGAAAAAAGAGCTACTACCCAGACATCACTGGATCATTTTTTCAAGAGGGTAGGTAGAATTGAATCCAGCAAGGAACCAGAACCTGTGCCATCCACGTCAGCAGTGAGTGTATTGCAACTTGCCCTCCATCTCCTATTGCTGATGGTCCTTCAGGTCTACCATCTCCCACCTCCTCTCCCTCCTCCAGTCAGTAACTCTTGCCTGTTCGCTCGATGCCAGCCCTTGTATGCTAGCTGTTGTACTGGACTACTGTACTTTTCAAGGTACGGTACTATAAGATTAAAATTAAAAATGTTTTCTTTATTTTTTGTGTTTGTTTTTTATGTATGTATTATTTGTGTGAAAAGTATTATAAACTTATTACAATACAGTACAGTACTATGTACCTAGGCTAACTTTGTTGGACTCACAAACAAATTGGACTTACGAACTCGCTCTTGGAATGGAACTCGTTCATATGTAGGGGACTTACTGTATTATTAAACTCCTGTCAACACTGATGAAGTAAAAAAGGAATAACCTGTGATGGTTGATTTTATATGTCAACTTGGCTAGGCCATGGTACCCAGATATCTGGTCAATTCTAGATGTCGCTGTGAAGGTATTTTTAAGATGAGATTAACATTTAGTGGACTTTGAGTAAAGCATGCTACCCTCTGTAATGTGAGTGGGCCTCATCCAACCAGTTGAAGGCTTGAGAGAAAAGACTGAGGTTTCCCCAGGGAGAAGGTATTCTGCCTCCAGATGACCTTTGGACTTGCCACTGCAGCATCAACTCTTCCCTGGGTCTCCAGCCTATTGGCCCATGTTGCAGATTTTGGACTTGCCCATTTCCATGATAGCATGAGCCAACTCCTTAAAATCTCTCTCTTTCAATATCGATAGGTAGAGAGATAGATATACCTGATTAGTTCTGTTTCTCTGGAGAACCCAACTAATGCAAGACCCAAAATACCAATCTTAAAAATTAAAAAAGGGGAGAAATTATGTCCTGATATATTTCACTAGTAAATTCTTCCAAATACCTAAGGAAAATATATCACAAATCTACACAAATTCTTCTAGAGTATAGAGAAAGAGGAAACCTCATCCCAACATTTGTTTAAAAAATCATGCAAACAAATATGACAGTAACATAAGAAAATAAAGTACATGTGTATCTCTATTCTGATTACAGGTGAAACAATCTTAAGTAAAATATTGGTAAATCAAATACAGTGAGATAGTTGCACACCACCTGGCATCTAGGTTTACCCCAGGAATGCAAGGTTTGTTTTACGTTCAAACACCAATCATTGTTGGCATAAGGATAGACATATAGATCAATATTATAGAATTGAGAGTCTATAAATAAGTCAGTACATTTACAGTCAATTCATTTTAAAGGAACTCGAACCCCTTCCTCAACCCATACATAAAAATTAACTCAAAAGGCATCATAGACCTAACTGTAAGAACAAATATCATAAAACTCTCAGGAGAAAACAGGAACAAACTTCATGAAATTGGGTTAGGCAAAACATTCTTTTGTGTTTCAGAGGGCACTATTAATAAAGGGGAAATACAACCTGCAATGGGAGAAAATTATTTGCAAATCATATGTCTGATAAGAGATCTATATCTAGAATATATAAAGAACAACAGCAACAGTAGGAAGGCAAGTAATCCAATTAAAAATACGCAAAGGATTCAAATAGAAATTTCTTCAAAGAAGACATGCAAATGGATAATAAGCATAGAGAAAGTTGCTCAGCATCATTAGCACTTAGGGAGATGCAAATCAAAACACAATGAGACACTTCATACTTACTACACACTTACTATGATTGTTATCATTGAAAAGAGTGAATAAAAAGTGTTGGTGAGAATGTGGAGAAATTGTAACCCTCATACATTACTTGTATAAAACAGTGAAGCTCCCTTAGAAAACAAACTGGCAGATCTTCAAAAAGATACATAAAGTTATCAGATGATCCAATAATCTGACTTCTATATATACACACAAAATAAATAAAAACAGGAATTTGGATACTTTTCCACCAATGTTCATATCTGCATTACTCACAATGTCGAAAAAGTGAAAACACCCCGAAGTCTATCTCAACAGGTAAATGGATAAACAAAACAAAGTACATAAATATAATGGAATATTTTTCAGTAATAAAAAAGACTGAAGTTCTGATATATGCTCTACAGCATGCATGAACCAGTCACCAAAGACTATCTATTATATGATTCCATCTGAAATGGAATGTTTAGAATAGACTAATCCATAGAGACAGAAAGTGAATCAGTGGTTGCTTAGGTCTATAGGGGTTGGAGGAAAATGTGCAGTGACTACTAATAGGTATGAGATTTTTATTGGGGTGATAAAAATTATTTTAAAATTGACTGTGGTGGTGATTGCACAACTCCATAAACTACAGAATTGCACATTCCAAGAAGGTGAACTTTATAATGTGTGTGTTAAATCTCAATAAAACTGTTATATAAAATAACAAAAGCATGTACACAAAATATATATAATTTACCACACAGCAGAATAAAACAGTAGAAACTATATGAATCTTGATAGGTGTAGAAAAGAATTTTAATACAATTAAAACCAACAAAATGCCTCTTCATATAAAAATATTTCCAACCTAGAGAAGAAAAACAATATTATTTAATCTAATTAAATATGGCTTCAAAGACACTACAGTGAATATCATACTTAAGTGATGAAAAAAATGAAACATTTACCTTGAAATTGGGAACAAGACAAAGCTATCTTGCAATTTCAACTTCTTTTTATCATTGCACTGAATGTGCCAAGCAGTGCAATACATAAAGAAAAAGAAATATGATCTATAAGGATTTAATGAAGAAGGAAAACTATCATATTCTAGGTGGCATGATTGTAAGTGTAAAAAATACAGAATAATGGCTTAAGTAAACTTTCAGATTTATTTAGTTGAGCAATGTCACTGGATAAATGAGAACTAATAAAATATAATCAATTATATTGCTATACACTTGTGACAAAAATTAGAAAATAAAATTTAAAAAAATCATACAACTTACAATATCATCTAAAATCAATCAGATTTCTAGGAATAAATAAAAAGAAAGATGTGCAAAGAAGGCCTAAATAAATAGAGGAGTTTCCCATGCTTACAAGTTAAAAGACTCAACATTGTAAGTTTCTCCAAATTGATTTATTGATTCAATTACCCACCCTGTGTGTGTGTGTGTGTGTGTGTGTGTGTGTGTGTGTGTGTGTGTGTGTATGTGAGAGAGAGTGAGAGAGAGAGAGAGAATTTGACAAGGTAATTCTAAAACATATATAGAGAAATACCAATAATAGTCAAGAAAATCCTGAAGAACGGGGGGAGACTTTAACCATATTTCAAAACATGCTATAAAACTACAGTAATTAAGACATCCTGATATTGGTGTAAGGAAAGAAATATGGATAATGGAACCAAAAAGTGATCCCAGAAATAAACCCATACAAATTCAGTTAGGCTCAACCACAATGAGTTACCATTACACTCACCCTGGGATGATTAAGTTTAATAAAAACTAGTATAAAGTGTTGACAAAGGTACAAAGCAACAGAAACTTCCACAAACTCTAAGTGGGAGAGTGTAACGTGGTACAGCCACTTTGAAAAACAGTTTATCGGTATTTACTGATGCAGAACATAAACTTAGCCCTTTACCCACCAATGCTACTCTAGATAAAACCTTCAAAACAGGGTACAAATATGAACAAGAGACAGGTATAAGGATGTTCATAGCAGCTTTACTTACGGCTGGAACTTATAATAGTTCCAAATTGAAAGCAAACCTAATGTTCCTTTAGACTGGATATATAAATTGTGGTGTATTTAATTCTATGTAATACTATATAATTAATGGAAAAGAAAGAACTGCTACTTGCAACATCCAATGAGAATTAATCACACAGATGAAAACAGACTGAAATAGTTAGACATAAAGGCCACACCCCGAATGACTCCACTTATGTAACGCCCCAATGCAGGAAAACTAACCTATGGTGATGGCAATTATATTAGTTCTTACCATTGCGGGAGGGGGATTCATGGCTGGGATGGGGCATGTGGGAGGTCGCTGGAGTGTAGGTTAATGGGAATGTTTACAAAAAAAATATTGAGCTCCCTGCAAATTACCTGTGCACTTTTTAGAGCTATTTTATCCTTGAATAAAACATTTACAAGTGTAAATAAATTATCTGTCAAATGATTATCTTCATGTATTTGGACTCTGTTTTGAATCCTCAGACATTTCTTTCTCTATATTTCCCCCTGTTAATCTACTGATTCAGTCATAAGGCATGATGCCTGGTTTGGGTCAAATAATTTATCTTTCAAAACAAGTCATAGAGAAGAAGAAAAAAAGACCTCTTCAAAATTTTTAGCAGAGAAGCACGAAGTTCATTCTTTTCTTTGCACTGTGAGGTCAAGTGGTCCAAGCTACACCTTGGATTAACTGATTAACTTTGGCCATCAAAATTAAAATCTTAATTTATTTGAGCACCTATATTTCAATGTCATCTTGTAAAAAATTAGATACTAATATGACATGGCAGTCAGTTGTGACAAGCTTAACACTGACAATTATGCTTATGTGAAATCATATAATTGCTGCTTTAGTTTTTCCCTGTGTCATTTTATCTGAAAGGCCTAAGAATGTATTTAACATGTAGAAATTAAAAACATATATATACAATTCAATTCATTAACCATTTATTGAGTATCTATCTACTGAATGCCAAGTGTGTATGTTAGCATTGTCCTGCTCATTCTAGCAACTAAAAGAGAGAGAGATGTCAGGATTACCGGTTGCAAAGGAGAAAATAGTGCTCAGAGCAGTTAAGCAAGTTGCCTGAGAGCGCACAGTGGGCTTGTAGCTGAGCTTGAGTTTCAGTTGCACCTATGGAGACAAGATAAGTGTCATGTGCACAGCTTCTTGGAGGACAGACATGAACGTGAGGTATTAATGGACAGACCCACATGGCACCTGGCCCATTCCTGGGTGTGGGAGCTTGTCAAGTACAAGTGGAGTTCCTTCAACACAACTTGGCTCAGCAAGATTAGTCAGGTTGTTGTTTCCCGTCCCCGAGGCACGGCAGCATGTCATATAGCTAAGGAAAGTTGTTTTCCGTACTCAAGAGCAAGCAATCTAGCTTGTGGGAAGACCAGGCTGGCCGACACCACCTCAAATGGTAATTCTTTCAGTGTTTCTGAAATTTCTGTTACTCTGCCTTGTGGAGCATCTTCTCCATCAGTTTGCATAATTGAGGGTTATTTGTATTAGTGTTCACTTTTATTGTCCTTGAGTTATGACTACAATGTGGTCTTTCAAACCATGGCTGGGTACCTCTGAAGCTCTCAAGTACACACATTTTCATAAGAGGTAAAAACTTTTAAATCTCCTACCAACTTTAATCATGTAAAAGTGAATGGTGAGGCTGTCAGTAACTTCAGAAACTAGCAAAGGCACTAGCTAGAGTTTTCAACCTAAGAAAGGTAGTATTTTATAGAGCTATCCAGATCGAATCAGTTAAATTCAGGGTACGCTTTAGTTTGAAATTGTAACAAAAACCAGTATAGAAAAAGAATATAAATTTGAACCTGACTTTTATCACTACTGTGGTCAGTGGAACCATCCCTCCACCCTCAAGATGTCTATAACCTAGACCCTGGATGCTGTTAAATGTTAGTTTAAATGGAGAAAGGGACTTTGCAGATATGATTAAAGTTAAGGGCCTTGAGATGGAGAGAGAATCCCACATTATCCGTGTGGGCTCACCTAATCACATGAATCCTGAAAGCAGAGAAACTTTCCCAGCTGTGGTCAGCAGTGGTGTGACTACAAAGAAAGTTTAAAGGGATGCTGTGTTGTTGGCCTTAAAGATGAAGGAAGGGAACATGAACCAAGAAGTATGGGTGGTCTCCAGAAGCTGAAGAAAAAGGATTCTCCCCTGGAGCCTCCAGAATTGTATGCAGCCCTGCCCACACCTTGCTTTTAGCCCAGTGATACTCATGCCATATGTCTAAGCTACGGTGCTAAATGATGAACTGTGAATACAAGTCAACAGTAAAATAATAAATTTGTGTTCTTTTAAGTAACCAAGTTCGTGGTGATGCGCTAAGGCAACAATAGGAAACAAGCACACTCACGCTGGAGAAAGGCATTAGACACGACCATTTTTCCTACCGCTGCAATCAGCACAGTCACTTGTTTTAATGGCAGTGCTGAAGGTGCTGGTGTGGTCCTCATTATAAGCAGTGGGAGTGACAAGTGTGGACCCGCCATTTGTATTTATGGAGCACCATCTTGCTCTTCCTGGATGTTTCCTCTGCCTGGAAGATGCTTTTCCCTTATTTCTGGGATCTCCTCCTCATCCTTTGAAATGCAGAACTAAACCTCGCCAGGCATAACAAAGGGAGACAGAGGCCACTGAGCTGCAGGCATCTTAGGGGAGTGCTGGGGGAGAACTCAATGATGGTTAGAGCTGCACTCTCCAGATGTCCAGCCACCAGTCCAACTCCAGCATCCACAGCGCCTGCTGAGTTCTGGCTCTTGCTCTTTCAGCTCCTATCTGAAGGAGTCTAGGTGTCTGGTCCACTGTGTGAGGTAGGGCAGTGGAAGCCTGGAGAGAAGTCTATTTGGGGAAGGTATGTGTGATGTTCACCACTGTGCACTTGGTACTTGGCCCAGGGCCTGGCATCCAAGTGTCTTCACAGTTGCTTAGTGAATAAATGGAATAAAGGAATAAAGCCAGTGGTGAGGTGAGAAGCAGTATAGAAATTCTGTTCACCCCAACTTCCTCAATAGATGGGAGGACAACTTATCCCCAGCTGCACCAAGGGCCAACTTAACAAAGTAGCAAAGCTGAAAAATTGTCCATGACCTGGGACATTCACCTGGAGGCTGGTGGTCTACCAGTCTGCTAGGAAGTCCAGGCTGGGAAGGATGGCAACTAACAGGAATCTGTAGCTGTCCAGAATTGAAGCAGCGTGAAGAAACACAGGTATCAGGGATGGCAGTGCTTGAAAAGGGAGCTGCCTGGCTTGGATCTGGAGTGAATCAACAGCCTGAGAGTAAGAATTCATCTCCTAGAGGCCTGTGGGAAGTCCCCAGGGAGGGTCAAGCTCTATTGTGGGTAAAGGTATGGGGTCAGATGACAGCCAATGGCTGGGGCATTTGGAATGGGGGAAGAGGATTTATTAAGAGGGAGAGAGAGCAAACAGTTCCATCCTGACCCCCCAGTATGAGGCTTGCACTTGGGGCTTTAGGCTGAGAGGAAACAAAGACAAAAGTGCTGGTACAGGGACTGGGGCTGTGGCCACAGACTAATTCCAAGTCCCAGCTTCTGGCAATAAAATTCCTAGTATGAGTCTTTCCTTGATCTGGGCTGTCTCAGCATATGGTGGAGCTAAGTCTGTGGGTTCAAATCTTCCACATCGGGACTTCCCTGGTGGTGCAGTGGTTAAGAATCTGCCTGCCAATGCAGGGGATACGGGTTTGATACCTGGGCTGGGGAGATCCCACATGCCGTGGAGCAACTAAGTCCATGCGCCACAACTACTGAGCCCCCGTGCTGCAACTACTGAAGCCCGCAAGCCTAAAGCCTGTGCTCCGCAATAAGTGAAGCCACTGCAATGAGAAGCTCATGCACCAAAACGAAGAGTAGCCCCTGCTCACTGCAACTAGAGAAAGCCCGCGTGCAGCAATGAAGACCCAACGCAGCCAAAAAACAAACAAAACAAAACAAAACAAAACTTCCACATCAGCAGAATACTGAGTAAAGTTCCCTGTATTATACAGTAGGTCCTTGTTGATTATCTATTTTATATACAGTAGTGTGTATATGTTAATCCCAAACTCCTATTATCTTCCCCCCAACTTTTCCCCTTTGGTGACCATAAATTTGTTTTCAAAGTCTGTGAGTCTGTTTCTTGTGCCATGTTCATGTCTCATCATGCTTCCGTGGTAGCTTCTGGTGTTTACCATGATGTTTTTGTGTGCCTGAGTCCTCATAGAGGTGAATGTCCTGAGAGCAATCACCATGCCTGATTCATCTTCTCTTCTCAAGGTCAACCACAAGGACACATGACATAAACTCAGTAAAGGCTGATGACTGAAATGAAGACATTTTAAAATCTACAGATTGACATGGTTTCTAGTTGGCAACAAAAAAGCATGGATCATTGTCATATATTCAAAAGTCTATTTGTTGGTAAGTTTAAGGTGTGTTTGTATGTCAATGTCTGTGCCTTGAGACGGGGCTGGTCCTGGCTTACTGGGTTTTCTGAAGTGGCTAAGATTTTGTGATCAAAAGTGAAGAATTATGAGTTATTTGAAAACCCAATAAAGTTTACTGTTCATTTCTCTAATTTATGTTTCCTTTATTTTGGCGAAATTTTAGTACATGCTGTTTTTCAGGTTTCAGTTTTTTCTCTCCTTTAGAAGATTAATACTTGGGGTGGTCTGTTCTTTTGCTTCTAGATATTCCTTTGGGATAGTATAGGGCAGAAATATGTACAAACAACAGCACATTTTGGTTAAGAGTTGTGAAATGTAGAAATACTCAGAATAGTTGATGTTTTAGAACATTCTGTATTCCTAAAATTCAGGTCAAGAAACTTTTGCCTCTACTACTACAAAATTACAGAGAAGGTAAAATGAACAATTTGAAGAGGTTGAAAGATGTGCATTTACAAGGTGAGATACATTCTCATGTCTTGTTTTGATTCAAAATGAGTCCTACTCAAGTCTGGAGGAAGAGTAAAGGCAGATCCGTCATTTCTCAGCTGGACGACAAGAAGAAAATGAGGTCATTTCTCTGAGTCTCAGTTCCTGTTTCCATCTATAAAATGGAAATCATAAAATAGACATAGAATAGCCAACACAATGTTGAAGGAAAGAACAAAGTGGGAGGACTGACAATACCTGATTTCAAGAGTTACTATAAAGCTACAGTAATCAAGAGAGTGTGGTATTGATGAAATAATAGATCAATGGAACAGAATAGAGAGCCCAGAAATAAACCCTCATAAATACAGTTAATTGATTTTTGACAAATGGCAATAGCAACACTGCCAATGAAGCAAAGATAGTCTCTTCAACAAATGATGTTGGAA
This sequence comes from Phocoena phocoena, assembly GCF_963924675.1. NCBI lineage: Eukaryota > Metazoa > Chordata > Mammalia > Artiodactyla > Phocoenidae > Phocoena > Phocoena phocoena. The sequence goes on from NC_089227.1 coordinate 7,859,578, forward strand.
AAGCTGAACATCCACATGCAAAATATTGAATCTAGACACAGACCTTAGTCTTCACAAAAATTAACTCAAAATAGAACATAGACATAAAAGTAAATTGAAAATCTATAAAACACCTAGAAGATCACACAAGAGAAAACCTAGGTGATATTGGGTTTGGTGATGACTTTTTTGATAAAATTCCAAAGGCAGGATCCATGAAAGAAAGAACTGATAAACTAGACTTCATTAAAATTAAACAAGTTCTGCTCTGTACAAAACACTGTCAAGAGAATGAAAAGACAAGCCACAGATGGGGAAACATATTTGCCAAAGACATATCAGATAAAGGACTGTCTATCCTAAATATAGAAGAACTCTTAAAATTCAACAATAAGATAACAACCCTATTAAAAACTGGACAAAAGACTTGAACAGACATCTTACCAAGGAAGATATATAGATGGCAAGTAAGCATAGGAAAAGATGCTCCACATTTTATGTCATTAGGGAATTGCAAACAGAAACAGCAGTGACATACTTCTCCACACCTATTAGAACGGCCAAAATCCAGAACACTGACCTGACCCAATGCTGGTGAGGCTGTGGAGAAACGGGGACTCTCACTCGTTGCTGGTGGGAATGCAAAATGGGGCAGCTGCTCTGGAAGACAGCTTGGCAGTTTCTCGTAAAAGTGACACACTCTTACTGTAGAATCTAGCAATCAGGTTCCCTGGTATGGACCCAAAGGTGCTGAAAACTTATGTCCACAAAAAACCTGCACACAGATATTCATAATAGCTTTATTCATAATTGCCCAAACTTGGAAGCAACTAAGTTATCCTTCAACAGGTGAATAGATAATTAAATTGTGGTACAACCAGACAATGGAATATTATTCAGTGTCCAAAACATATGAACTATTAAGCCATTAAAAGACACAGAGGAACGTTAAATTCATATTATTAAGTGAAAGAAGCCAATCTGAAAAGTTTGCATATCGTGTGATTCCAACTCTATGACATTCTGGAAAACACAAAACTATGGAGACAGTAATAAGATCAGTGGTTGCCAAGGGTTTGGGGAAGAGGGATGAATAGATGGAGGACGTTGAATTTTTAGGGCAGTGAAACTACTCTGTAAGATACTGCAGTGGTAGATACAGGTCATTATACATTTGTCAAAACACGTAGAATGAATGTACAATATCAAGAGTAAACCATAATGTAACTGTGGACTTTGGGTGATAACGATGTTAACGTAGGTTTGTTAACTGTAACAAATGTACCAATCTGGGGTCGGGGGGGAGGCCCATAAAGGGGGATGTTATGCATGTGTTGGGGCAGGGTACATATGGGAAATCTCTGTCCCTTTCCCTCAATTTAGTTGTGAACATAATACTGTTCTAAAAAATAAGGTCTATTAAAATATTATGAAACTAAGAGGATTATCCTAAGCATTAAAGGGAACAAAAAGCGTCATACACTGTGACTAGCACAAAGAGTGAAATGAGCTTAGGGCTCTTTCTCATTATTACTCAGGTGCCCCACTGCTGCAGGTCCCAACCTGCTACTCACAGACAAAGGGGTCTTGGGCAAGTCACCTTCTCACTCACAATCTTAGTATCTCATCTCTAAAATGGGCACAATAAAGCTCAAATTTATAAATAAGCAAAACATGAAAACCACATTGTGCAACCATAAGACACTAGTAGGTTTTATTATTATTATTTTTATTATTAAATCATGTGCTTGGAAGAAAATAGGTACTCATAGATACTTAGTGGAGTTTATTTTTTTAATTATCAAAGCAATTACTTTATCATCTAAATTATGCTCTCCTAGATCATGAAATAATGACTTTTTTGAGGGTTATATGGGCAGTACATTAACTGCCCCTTAGATTTTGAGAAACAGGTTAAAATCTTTATTTTTATTTGGTTTGATTTTCCTTTCTAATGTGACATAGGAAATACTCATAGAAAATACACAAAAATAACTGTACCACCCAGTCGATTATTAGAAAGTGCTGCTTATTCTGACTTCTTTAGTGCTGCCTGTTTTGAACTATATACAAATGGAATCATGCAGAATGCATTCTTGTGTCTGCCTGCTTCTCCTTTAGCAGTCTGCAGGTTGTGTACCTTCCTTCTGGGTAGGAGGGAGTGGCTCACTCATTGACGCTGGGGTGGGGAGAGCTCCCGTCAGGAGTTTAATTGTGATTGTGTTAGATATATAGATCAGTTTGGGGCCATTTGCCATCTTCTCAACATTGGGCCTTTTAAAACACGATATGATATATGCCCTCATTTATGTAGGTCTTCTTTACTTTTTAATCCATAAATCACTTTATTCTTTCTTGGTGTACATCTTACATTTCTCATTACATTTACTCCTAGAGATTTGATATTTTTAATGTTATGGTAAATTGTATCTTTATTTAAGTCTCATTTTTAATTTCTTGATGGTATATAAAAAGAAAATAGATTTTTCTTTATATTATCCTCTTACCTAGTGTCCTTGCTTAATCCATTTATTAATTCTACTTTACTGTTGAAAACAGGATTTTTTTCTTCCTTTCTAATGCTTATATTTTCTTTTTCTCTGTGTTTTGTTTCTCCTTTTCCTTTGTCTTCCTTCCTATGTGTTACTTGAACATTATTTAGAATTTCATTTTGTTGTATCTATAGCAATTTTAGGTATATCTCTTTGAATAGCTTTTCTAGTGTTTGCTTGAGGTATTACATTCTATATACACAGCTTATCACAGTGTACTGGCTCATCATTTGAACAGTTCTAGTAAAGCTGAGAAACTACCTTCCTCTACATTACTTTAATTTCCCTTCTTTACAATAAAGTTGTCTTAAATAGGTCCTCTACAAATATTGAGATCAGGCAGTTTTATAATTTTTGTTTAGAAAATTAGGAAATCCAAAATAATTTAGAAAATTCAGAAAGAAAAGTCTATTTCATTTACCCGTTCTTTGCTCCTCGAATATTATTATTTTTCTTCCTATGTTCTTTTCTTTTATCATTTCCTTTCTGTTAGAGAACTTCTGTTAGCCATTGTGTTAGGGTAGGTCTGGGTAGATCTGCTGTGGACAGAGTCTTGTAGTTTTCCTTTGTTAGAGAAAGTCTTGATTTCCCCTCATCCCTGAAGAGTATTTTTGTGGATAGAGGATTCTGGGTGACAGTTCTTTTCTTTCAGCTCATGAAAAACTTGTGCCACTTCCTTTTGGCCTCTATCATTTTTGACGAGAAAGCCATTGTCACCAAATAGTTTTACCCTATAAATAAGTTTAAGATTTTTTTCATCATCTTTAGTTTTTATAAGCTTGATTATAATGAACTTTGGCATGGACTTCTTGGGTTTATCCTGTTTGGAGTTCACTCATCTTCTTAGATCTGTAAGTTTATATATCTTTTGTCAAATTTGGGAAATTTTCAGCCAATAGTTTACCAAATAATTTGCCAGTCCTTTCTCTCCTCTCTTTTGGGACCTCAGTGACATGAATGTTAGACCTTTTGTACAGTCCCACACATCCCTGAGGCTCTGTTTATCCTTATTTTTCAGTCTGTAGTCTCTCTGTTGTTCAGACCGGGTAAGTTCTATTGTTCCATCACCAAGGTCACTCGTGATTTCCCTCGTCCTCTCTCTTTTTCTGTTGACTTCATTCATTGTGTGTTTTATTTCATTATTGTATTTTTCAGTTCTGAAATTGCTATTAGTCCTTCTTTATATCTTCTCATACTTTTATTTTTTCATTTGTTTCAGGCATGTTTTTAATTGCTTATTTATTTATTTATTTATTTTTGGCTGCTTTGGGTCTTCATTGCTGCACGCGAGCTTTCTCTTGTTGTGGCGAGTGGGGGCTACTCTTCTTTGTGGTGCACGGACTTCTCATTGCAGTGGCTTCTCTTGTTGCAGAGCACAGGCTCTAGGCACATGGGCTTCAGTAGCTGTGGCATGTGGGCTTAGTTGCTCCACAGCATGTGGGAATCTTCCCAGACCAGGGCTCCCTGCATTGGCAGGCAGATTCTTAACCACTGCTCTACCAGGGAAGCTCCTTCTTGAAGCATCTTTATGATGGTTACTTTTATGTGCTTGTCAGGTAATTCTAACAACACTGCCAACTCAATTTTGTTGTTTGTAGATCATCTTTTCTCACTCAAGTTGTGATTTCCTTGTTTCTTGCTATGACCAATTATTTTCTGTTGAAACATAGACAATTTGGGTATTATGCTGTGAGATTCTGAATCTTATTTAAGTCTTGTGTTTTATCAGGACTCTGCTGATGTTGGAAAGTGGGGGCAGCACCTCATACTGCCAGGTAGGGGTGGAAATCCAGGCTCCCCTCTGGGGTTCCTTGTTATTGCTGGGTAGGGGCGGGAGTGCTGGCTCCTCACTGCTGATATCTCCCTGATTGGGAGGGGTGGAGGCACCTCATTGCTGTTTCCCACATGACCTTCACTGATGCAGGAAGTGGGGAATGATCTTGTGATTTCTAAACACTGGGAAAGGTCCTGACTCTCCATTATGCCTCCCCTGAAGCCATCCCAGCAGGGAGAAGTGGGCCCTGGCTCTGTCAGGTGGCAGTGGACACCCAGGCTTCCCATGTGGTCTTCTCTGATACCATGAGGGTGGGAGGGGGGTCTCACTACCAGATGGCATGGATGAAAGTCCAACTCCCTAAATGGTTTTCTCTGACACCCCTGATGGGGCACCTCCTTACAGCCTCCTGAGGGTGGATGTCTGGGCCACCCACTGGATCTTTGCTGACCTGGGCGGGGTTGGTGTCGCACTGTTTCCTGTGGTGTTTGGCTACAATACAGTGGTTATTGTGTGTAAGTTTTCTGTACTGCCAGGCTGTCCCTCTCCTGTCCTTTCATCTGAGAGAGTAGCTTTGTTAGGGTTTTGTTTTTTGTGCCCACTGGTGTTTCCAAGTCCCTGAGTTCTCCAGCTCCACATCTGAGACAAGGTGATAAGAAATCCTGAGGAGAGTTCTTGCCTTGAGTCCATAGCTCCCTGGTCCGTCTGCCTTCTCTCTGCCTTTTAGAGTTTTCTTAAGGTTTCTTGTCAGTATATCATATCCAGGGATTTTAACTGTATTCAGTGATAGGAACAGGGAAAATGGAGTCTACTCCATCTTTCCAGAAGCAGATGTCCAGTGTTTACACATTGTTTTTAATTAGCATATATTCTTTGTAGTGAGTGGGACAACTTAGGAAGTAGTGTACGGTACTGTCACCAAGTTTAATTTAAACAGTAAAGTGTTTTGTGAGTTCTAATGGCAGCACTCAGTGAAAAAGTTGCCGATAGTGAAAGTTACATTTGGAAGTTTCTTCAAAGAGCTATTTGTGAATCCAGGTGACCAGGAAAGGATACTGTCTCAGATTGGTCAAGTTCTCACTCCTTAGGTGCTGTTCAACCTGGGTACACACTCACGCAACCCTGGTAGTGATGACTTCCACTATTTACCTCGTTTCCTCTTCCTCTCCTTTTCCCTTTCTCCCTCCTCCATCTCCTCATCATCCATCTATATTTTTGTCCTTCTCTTCCTGTTTTTACTCCATAGCAAAATCTTATAGCTAAATTCCCTTGATACGGTCTCATAAATTAATTTGTCTATAATGCAATTCCACAGTATTTTGGCTTCAATTTTCATTTCACTTCATTAAAACAACAAAACAATGCAAAAAAACATGGAATGTAAGATTAAGATAAATGCATGTAACAAGGTTGGAGGTCTCACACTTTTTTTTTTTTTAGATGTTGGGGGTAGGAGTTAATTAATTAATTAATTTATTTTTGCTGTGTTGGGTCTTTGTTTCTGCAAGAGGGCTCTCTCTGGTTGTGGCAAGCAGGGGACACTCTTCATCGCCGTGTGCGGGCCTCTCACTATCACGGCCTCTCCTGTTGCGGAGCACAGGCTCCAGATGTGCAGGCTTAGCAGTTGTGGTGCACGGGCTTAGTTGCTCTGTGGCACGTGGGATCCTCCCAGACCAGGGCTCGAACCCGTGTCTCCTGCATTAGCAGGCAGATTCTCAACCACTGCGCCACCAGGGAAGCCCCATCACACATTTTATTATACATTTTTGTCTCAATTACACCCGTGTTACTATGCTGAATAAAAATGTAGATGTGGGTGAGTGAGGGAGTGTGTGTGTGTGAGTGAAGAGGGCTATGTGTACATATGAGAGAGGGGATCGTGCATGCATGGGGACAAGAGTGTGTGCAAGAGGGAGGTGGGTACTTTAGATGATGCATTATGTGGGGGCACGTTGGGGAGCTGTGTGCTGGAACCTGTGTGTGAGAGTGAGGCTACATGGAGGGGTGTTCAGTGAGCAGGTGTTCAGTGAGCAGGTGAGTGTGTGTACGTGTTTGAGAGAGAAACACGTAGAAAGAGAGAGATAATGTGAGAAAGCATGAGGAGTAGAGAAAGTTAGGGTTTGGTGGCTGAGAGATGGTGCAGTGGGCATGTACTTCTGAGTGTCTAAAGAAAGAGTGGGGCAGGTACGTGTGTGAGTGAATACGTGTATGCGGTGGGGCATTCCTATGTGTGAGTAAAGGGTTATTATTTACACGTGCAGGGGGTGACCATGTAGGTCTGTGGGTGGGGGTTCAGATCCTGTATGTGTGTGGTGACTATATGACTAGGATGTGCATATAAACATTATAAATACTATATTGTGTATAATCCACAGGAATTTAGAGGTATTTTCACTCTGTTTTTCACTGTGATAATTGTGCTATGGGGAAATTGGGAGTCAAAGGAGTTCCACTTATTTTGCAAGGACATATGTTGAGCTACCAGCAAAAATGTCAAGGTCTCTGTTTATATGTGGCTTAACTACCTCTTACTTTTCTCCACTACTACCGTCTATGTTTGATTGCATTGTATAAAAGTAAAATCAGCTATATGCAAGAAAATCTCATCTTGGCGTTCTAAACCCTGCCATTGAAATAGGTCCGGCATCAATCCACATTTAGAAATTCCAATGGTTACCAAAAAACACAAAACTATGCCTCTGGTCTGAAGTTGTTTTTCTCTTGGTTTTGTGGAGCTGAAAAGACCACATCGAGTAGCTTGGTAATTCTGTACTGTTTTTTTTTCTGGAGTAGGAAACTACATTTGAGACATGAACCAGACATGGATAAACCAGATGGGGCCATCGGAGAGACCCTAAGGCAGGCCGCTCAGGGAGGAGATGCTGCAGCTTTGGAGATCTGAACCACCCATCTGAACCACCCGGGAGCCCCTCAGGACCCCAGTCTATGGCCTCTCTCATCTCCCTCAGGGGGAGATCCAAACTTCCCTCCTGGCCTAAAGATCCCAAACTTCTGTGAGCCTCTTAACACGTGGGAGGGGCTGAGCATCTTGGTTCATATGGAAAAGTGAGGTTTGTCAGTGACCAGTTCCTGCTATGTGCATCACACAGCCACATTTTCTTCTGCCCCCTCTGTCTTTCCTCTTCCTCCTCAATCCCAGAAAACGAAGGACCCTTTTCCTGACCAAGCAGTCTGATGGCAGGGCTGGGCTTCCTGGCCTCGGCAGGCCTCCTCCTCTCCAGGAACAAGCGTGGCCACGCCATGTGGTCACCTGTGCCCTCTCAGCTGGCCCTGCTCCCTCCGCTGCCACATCCTCTGTCTCCCTCCTCAGAGCCTGGCCTCGGTTCCCCCACCTGGCAGACTGTTCCTGGTCCATGGTCCTAGCTCACTCCATGGCTTTGACACCACTTCCCCCTTAGAATTTCCCTTCCCTTCACCTTGGTGATGTCACTCTCCAGGTACAGGCCCCTTTGGCCATTCTTTCTCAGAGAACAAATAGAATGGGGCAGTTAGCACCCTGCAAATCAAGAGCCCAGGCTGCTTGATGAGCAACACGGGGCTCCCCGTCTTCTTCAGCCAGGCTGCTGGACGTTTGTCTTTCTCGTGGTGCTCCCCTGTCAACTTACTTTCTCCTGGAATTGCTCTGAAATAGTTATAAACCTGTCATCTAATCTCTGCTGTGGAACAGAGCCACTTTTAATTCACGTGTTACTCTGGGACAGTGGTTTTCACGCCCTGGACAAATGGCCCTGTCCTACCTGGGAGGTAGGGGAGTGTGGGTGCTGCTGGCATCTAGTGGGTGGAAGCCAGGGATGCTACTAAATGTCCTGGCATGCACAGGGCAGTCCCAACAGCAAAGAATCAGGAGACCCCACATGCAATCCTGCTGAGATCTGGAAGCCCACTTCGGGAAAACAATAAGAGCAAAGGCATATCTTATGCAATTTTTTTTCTTGGCTGACAATGAAGGGAAGGAAAATAAAACAAATAGAGGAGAGGTTGGGGCAGAGGTAGGAAAGGATGAGGTGTATCTAGGGGGAGCTCTGTAGGGGTAGATTTGGAGAATGAAACCCCCCGCAAGTGAGTCCACCCATCTTGAGAGCCTTGAAGCCTGAGCCCTGTCACCAGGTGGTGAGGAAAAACATTGGAGCAGGTAGGAAGGGAAACTGGGTGAAGGCTTTGGCAGTGGGATGGGGCCCCTGCTGCTCCTGCTAACTAACTCTGGGAACCACAGCAGCCTGCGCTTCAGAATGGGGATCATGGTAGCACCTCACTCACCCATAGTTCTGAGGCTTAGATAAGGTGATCAAGGGAAAGGCTTTGTTCAAATGCAAAGCCCCAGGCAGCCATTTGTCAAATTCAGATAGAGAGAACAGAAGAAGTTTGGAAAGAAATCAAGAGCAGTGGTCAATGTTCACAGCAGCACTATTTACAATAGGCAAGACATGGAAGCAACCTAAGTGTCCATCAACAGATGAATGGATAAAGAAGATGTGGCACATATATACAATGGAATACTACTCAGCCATAAAAAAGAATGAAATAATGCCATTTGCAGCAACATGGATGGACCTAGAGATTATCATACTAAGTGAAGAAAGCCAGACAGAGAAAGACAAATACCTTATGATATCACTTATATGTGGAATCTTAAAAAATGATACAAATGAACTTATTTACAAAACAGAAACAGATTCACAGACATAGGAAACAAATTTATGGTTACCAAAGGGGTGAGTGGGGAGGGGAGGGGAGATAAATTAGGAGTTTGGGATTAACATATACATACTACTATATATAAAATAGATAACCAACAAGGACCTACTGTATAGCACAGGGAACTAGACTCGATATCTTGTAATAACCTATAATGGAAAAGAATCTGAAAAAGAATATCTACATCTATATCTATATAACTGAATCACTTTGCTGTATACTTGAAACTAAAACAACGTTGTAAATTATCTATACTTCAATAGAAAAAGGTAAAAAAAAAAAAAAAAGTGTGGTGACCTGGCAGGAATGGGGGAAGAGTTGAGTATGTGGAAAGGGTGGGGTGGGAAGGTGAATGTGGAAAGAAACTTGAAAAACAGAGCAATAAACAGAATTACAAACGAAGACAGAGCCTTCCTGAGGGTGGGGAGTGTGAGGGGCCACAGGTGAGAGAGGCAGGGAGATGAGAGTCAAGAGGGAAAAAAGCAAAGGGCACAAGGAAGGCTGTAGGATCAGAAGGAAAGGAGGAAAGGGAAGGTCCTGAAGACAGAAATATGGGGAGAACACGTGTGGTTCAGAGGAAGTCAGAGGCCAGGAAAGGGTCTGCAAGGGTGCAGTGCATGAGGAATATAGAGGTGGGTTGGCTGATTTGGAAAGAGAGGGATGCCATTGAAGGGGATGCCTGGAACCCTAAAGAGAGGGCACAGATGGCACTGTTGAAAAGGAGAGCGGGGGAGAGTGGCAGGTGGGCAGCCAGGTGAGTGGGGGAGTAGGGGTCTGTGAAAGGCAGGATGTAGGTGGGTCACTGCACTGAAAAGGGACTGAAATCTGTCACAGAAGACAGCTTCCCAGGGAATGAGTTGCTTAAATCAAGTCATTAACAGCTGCAGTGCGAGTCTGGCAGACAGCATGCTTTGTTAATTGGATTTCACATCCATGAGTAATGAGTTGTGCCATATATTTTTATTCCTTATTTTAATTTTTTCCATTAACATCCTTTTGGATGGAAATTGCAAATAACGTTTTCTCCAATCTTTTTTTCCCAAAAGAAAAACATCTGATGAGAAATTTTTACATTTTTCCAAAATGTTTAAAGAATATTTAAAATTCATCTGAAGTATTGCCAACCTGGACTTTGGAGAGTTTTCTACATCAGATGGTTTTAAATCTTGGGTCCATGAGATGTTTTGTAGGAATATGTTAGAACATTTGAGGCAACAGTGAATGAAAGAATCCCAATGCAGACACTTTTTAGAAAACTGAAGTACCTCAAAAAGGGCAGAGGGCAGATGGGAGTGAAAAGATGTTCTAGAAAGCTTAAAGCTATTTTCCCAGGAGTCTAGCCTCTATCAGGAAGTGTTTGGGGGAGCATCAATGTGGTTCAAAACTCAAAAGTATTTTATGTAACTCTAGAGGGGTAAGTATCTATATTGGAATATTTTACCTAATGTAGAACGGAGTATATGTTTGTTTTATACATGAGCCGTATGAAAACTTTCATTTAACTGTTATCATAAGACAACTGCTTATCATGATGCCTGCTTTTATGTGTGTGAATGTGGGAGATATCATATACCCTCTAGCACACTAGCTGTCGATGACAGAATCACCAACACGTGGTAGCAAATGATGAAACACATGTACCAAGGATGTGAAAATGGACCGTGATGGAAATGAAGGGGCCCAGTGTCCTGACTCATTCTGGCTTGACAAGCGGTCAAGGCTAGGCTAGAAGTTTTGGTGTATGTTAGGTCTGCAAAAGCATATAGAGTATCTACTCTGCGAGGGGACTTTTGTCAGGTGCTGAAGACATGATGTGGCAAGATCCTTGCCAAGAGTTTATACAGTCCGATGGAAGAGATAACTGCAGAGTAAGCTAACGACAGTAGAGTATCTTAAATGGAGGGCGAAACTCAGAGTGTATATAAACCCAGAGGAGAAGTTCTGTCTTCTGACTTGCTAAGGTTAAACAGCTTCTCAAAGAGGTAGTATCTGTGAAACAGCCTTAGTTGCCTGGCAAATGTATTCTAGATACTCTTCATTAACCACTTAAGTCAATCTTCTAAATCCTCTAAATCGCTCTAAAGTGAACTTTATATTCCTCATTTTATTAAAAAGAAAATTCTGTCTCAAAAATATTTGGTAGCAGAGCTGGTAAGTGACGTATGAGAAAGGGGCCCAGGTCAGCCTGGTTCAGCGCTGGAGCTTCTCTTTCTGCACCTGGGCTGCCTTATTCTAAGTCCTCAGCAGATCTTGGCTGAAGCCAGATGGGCTTAGAGGTGCTTGGCTAGCACCAGAATGCCTGTGAGCATCTTTGAAGGAAAAAATGGGGAGGCAGTTTAGAAGGTAATGTGCTGGCACCAAGGGCAAGAAGCCCCATGCAGTGGAACAGTGCTGCTGTGCTGGAGTGGATCATGGGGATGACCAGCATGCTCAAAGCCAATCCCAGCCCAACGTAACAGGCACACCTCAAAAGGTCACCAAGGAAACCTACCCATCATCACTGTCTACAGAAAGGTGGGCCTCAGGGGATGGTTCCTGAGGGACACTAGAGTCATCAGCCGCAAAGGTCCATAACCACACTCTCCTTATTCCAATCACTGCCCCCTTGTCCCCAAAACTGTTATCAAAATGAAGGAGCAAACGTTACTCAGCTTTGTCCTATTGCTTTGTGCTCTATTTAAATCTCAGATTCATCCAATGAACCGTGAAGCTCCCCAAGGACAGGAACTATAAAATTAGTAAACTTTAAATCCACAACACCTTGCAGAGGGACTGGGGCTCAGAATCTGTTCAGTGGATGTCTGTTGAATTCAATGATGAACCACATCAGAGCAGCAGTAAAAGATCAAAAGCCATCATCATAATGAGTGTTGTAACCCTGCCAACCAGTCTCTATTTTTAGAAAACGTTTTGTCCTACAAATAGAAATTAGCTTTTCTTGAAGAAGAAATGTTGAAATCGCTTTTTGGAAATATTTTGCATCCAACTTCTGACCTGTGTTCTCTGTGGTCCAGGATAAAGTTGGGAATGCAGGGATTCTTGAGGAATCTGATGAGGAAAGGACTGTCCAGAACAAGTGCCCTGGAGGGAGCTTCAAGGGGCCAAGGGCCACCAGACATCCTGGTCTGTGTGGACATTTTGCAAGGCCAAATTTGCTGCCTCTTCCGAGTGTAGCATGGAAAACAGCTTTCTTTTGGAATTTCGGTATTTTTAGTTCTTTTTTCAAATGAAAATAGAATGGTGACTTTTGAGGAAAAATTATTTTCTCTCTACATTTTCCTTACTTATGACATTTTTCTGTATCCACATGGTAACAAAAAGTTTAAATCAGCTTGAGTGTTTCAGAATCTGAAGAAACTTTCCATTCTTAAAAGCTGTAAATGATCTGTAGATCTATGAGTCTTTATTAGAAAAAAATGTATGCATTTTTAAAAATTATATTCCTAACAGATTATTTTAATACTTCTTAAAAAGGTGTAAGATTGGGAGTTTGGGATTGACATATACACACTGCTATATTTAAAAGAGGTAACCAAAAAAGAATTAGGATAGGGCCTGAACCTTGGGGAGGGAACTGTGATGGAGGAAATGTTCCCACACCTTGGGAAGGCTCCTCAACAACAGAGAGATTAGACTGGATGGAGGGGGAGTTTGGGAGCCTGAGAGGGGAGAGTAGCAACCAGTTTGTGGAAGGAAAAATGGAGAGTAATATGCACAAAGGTCAGCACCTCCACACTGTGCTCTCCTACCTGAGACACTCCTCCGTCAGTGAAGGTGGGGGTCAGGTGCTGAAGCTCAGACTCCAGAGCTCAGAACCAGGGTCAGGTATGGAAACAGCCTGAAGAGGATGGGCCATGGCAATGGAGGGTGTACTAGAGAGAAGCCTGGGCCTGCCAGAGAGGCAAGGCACCATTACTGGGAGGTGCACGAGGAGAGGGGCAGGACCACCATAAGAACTTCTTTTCCTGTGAGCGCTCCCAGGCAACAGGGCACTTCCTACAGGAACTCAGGGGGTGGGTGAGAGTCACCACCACCATCTTGGGCTCCAGAGGCTGGCACTGACCAACTCTTCCAGACCCCCAGGCAGATGTCAGGCCCCACCCGTGCTGACCCGGAAGGGTGCAGACAGCTCCAGCCACTAGGAATTCCACCAGCGGACCCCAGGACACAACCCCATCCAACCCAGAAGGGCGCGGACAGCTCCAGCTGGCCTCAGGACTTGCCCCCACTGTCCCCGGAGCACGTGGAAACCTCTTGCTACTAAGAAATCTGCCAGTGGGTGCCAGAACCCGCCCTGCTATCCTGGGAGGGTGCAGATAACTCCCTCCACAAGGAAATCCATCAGAAGCTGCCAGGACCTGCCCTGTTGTCCCGGGAAGGTGCAGATAGCTCCCCCTACTAGGAAAGCTGCCCAGAGGAGGGGCAGAAACCACAACTGAGCCCCAGGGGCTGTGTGACTAAGAAACAAAAGCTGAAATCTCTCCTCGCGGCTGTACAAACTGTGGAGTTACACCTCCGCTGATGGCTTCCTAAATTCAGCACCTGCAAAAATCCGAAAGGACAACAAGTGCTCTTGCAGCTGGGATGGGTCTGACTCCAGCAGCTGTGGGCTCTGTGGACATGTACATGTGGGGTTGGGCCAGACCAGAGTCCGAGCCATCTCCACAGCTCCCACTGTGGGTCCAGGTACATGACAGCTGTAGTCCTGAGACCTGACCTCAGTGGATCTGCACTGGTGGCCAGGTGAACACAATGTCTGAGAGTCACCAGGGCCAATTGTTGGCACACCCACAGTTCAGGTGGGACCAAGAGCAGTGCTAACAACAGTATACTTTGTGAGCCTGCACAACAGGCCAAAGGGGCCACAACAGAGCACATTCACAGGTGAACAGCTCCAGAGGAGGAATACAGTGACTTCTTTCCCAGTGGGTGTGCTCCAATTCTGCCTACCTCACAATGCAGATCAGAATCATAGCCAAGAAACAGATCTCAGGGCCTCTACAGCAACAACTAGGGAACAGACCCTGCCCCTGATGTGGCAGTGACAACACAGAGTAATAGGGAGGCCTCAATATCTAGGGCAGGCTCTGATCACCACAACACCAATCAAACCCCCTATCAAGGGGATAATGGCACATGCCTCTGGACCAACCTCCCCCATGAGGGGCAGACACCAGAAGCAGGAGGAACTATGACCCTGCCGCCAGCAGAAAGGAGACCACAAGCACAGTAAGTTTGACAAAATGAGATGACAAAGAAATATGTTGCAGTTGAAGGAGCAAGATAAAAACCTCCATGAACAACTAACTGAAGAGGAGATAACAACCTAACTGAAAAAGAATTCAGAGTAATGATAGTAAAGGTGACCTAAGATCCCAGAAAAGAATGGAGGCATGGATTGAGAAGATACAAGAAAAGTTTAACGAAGACCTAGAAGAACTAAAAAACAAACAAACAGAGATGAGCAAGACAATAACTGAAATGAAAAATACACTAGAAGGAATCAATAGCAGAACAACTGAGGCAGAGGAAGGGATAAGTGCCCTGGAAGATGGAATGGTGGAAATCTCTGCCACAGAACAGAATAAAGAAAAAAGAATCAAAAGAAATGAGAACAGTCTCAGAGACCTCTGCAACAACATTAAACAAAAAAACATTTGAATTATACGAGTCCCAGAAGAAGAAGAAAAAGAGAAAGGGCCTGAAAAAATACTTGAAGAGATTATAGTAAAAAAATTCCCTAACATGGGAAAGGAAATAATTACCCAAGTCCAGGAACTGCAGAGAGTCCTATACAGGATAAATCCAAGGAGGAACATGCCAAGATACATATTAAACAAACTAACAAAAAAAAAAATACAAAGAAAAGATATTAACAGCAACAAGGGAAAAGCAACAAACAACATACAAAGGAATCTCCATATGGTTATCAGCTGATTTTTCAGCAGAAACTCTGTAGGCCAGAAGGCAGTGGCATGATATCCTTAAAGTAATGAAAAGGAAAAACTTACAACCAAGATTACTCTATCCAGGAAGGCTCTCATTCAGATTCAGTGGAGAAATCAAAAACTTTACAGACAAGCAAAAGCTAAGAGAATTCAGCACCACCAAACCAGCTTTACAACAAATGTTAAAGGAACTTCTCTAGATGGGAAACACAAGAGAAGAGAACAAAAGAGGAATGGAAGAAAAAGGACCTACAAAAACAAACCCAAAACAATTAAGAAAATGGTAGGAACATACATATCGATAATTAACTTAAATGTAAGTTGATTAAATTCTCCAACCAAAAGACACAGACTGGCTGAATGGATACAAAAACAAGACCCGTATATATGCTGTCTACAAGAGACTGACTTCAGACCTAGGGACGCATACAGACTGAAAGTGAGGGGATGGAAAAAGATATTCCATGCAAATGGAAATCAAAATAAAGTTGGAGTAGCAATTCTCATATCAGACAAAATAGACTATAAAATATATAATTCACCCACAAAATCTTTTTTTATCAGAGCATAACATTTTTTCTTTTCACTTTTTATGAAGTCAATTTTTGAAAATATATGACCATTCTGATAGCTCTCACAACTGGAATCATTCAAGTGATAAACAAGCTGCAATTTCAGAACTTATGCCTAAAAATTGATAAAAATCTGACTAGGAAAACTTTTTAAAAAATTTTATTGAAGTATAGTTGATTTACAATGTTGTGTTAATTTCTGTTGTACAGCAAAATGACTCAGATTTACATATATATATATTCTTTTTCATATTCTTTTCCATTATGGTTTATCACAGGGTGTTGGCTATAGTTCCCTGTGCTATACAGTAGGACCTTGTCGTTTATCCATCTTCTCTATACACCCACAAAATCTTAAGCTTAGAGAATTGACATATTAAGTGACACTCTAAGTATCACTTTCCTCATCTGTAAAATGAGCATTGCAGAAATAACTATGTCATATGAGCACAACGCCTGGGACATCAACAAATGTAAGATGTTAGTGTTATGCAAGGTAATGAGTTCATTTCCATAGTACTGACTGTTCCCTGTTCTTCTGTTGATGTGCTGCATAAACATGGAGACCCCAGCTTGGTTGGTGGTGTCTGTTTTCCCAGGAGTAATAGGGAAGAAAATAACCAAGATGGTTATTTGGAGAACGTGCTTGTTCAGACATTAATGCTGATAGGAAACTGATTCAACTCACCCTTAAAATGTTACATCAATAAGAATCCAGACAAGAAAATAAACCCACATTAGTTAGTTTTAATAAAAGAATTTGATGTAGGAAATTGGATAAACAGGTGTCAGAGGACTGAACAAGCAAAGAGGAAATGCTGAAATAGTATCATTCCTCAAGTTAGAATTAGTAACTTCAGAAAGAAGCTACCAACCCAAGGTGGATCAGAGACTTATATAAAAGCTGAAGCTATAACATTTGTAGAAAAACAAATAGGAGAAAATATTTGCAAAACAAAAGCATGAACTGTAAAAGGGAAAATGATTCATAAATTGGACTCTACAAAAATTAAAATTTTTTTTTGCTCTTCAAAAGACACTGTTACAAAAAATAAAACCCAAGCCACAGAATAAGTGAAAATCTATTCAATACACATGCCTAAAAAAGAATTGACCCAGGATATACAAGGAATTCTTACAACTCAGTAATAAGTAGGCAACCAACACAATAATAAAAGTACAAAACATTTGAAAATATGCTTCATCAAAGAAGATATAAGATGCTCAAAAATCACATGAAAAGATACCCAACATCATCAATTATCAGTGAAATGTATATCAAAACCATAAAAGTTATTATTATAGGAATTAGAATGGCTAAATTAAAAAGACTGACAAAACCAGTTATTGACAAGGTTATGGTGCACCTAGAATTGTCGGTGGAAATGTAAAGTGGTACCACTCTGGAAAACTCAAAAGTTTAAGCGTATACCTAGCATATGATCAGCCACTTCATTCCTAGCTATTTTCTAAGAGGAATGAACACACATTCATGCAAAGATTTTTATTCAATCATTCACAAAAGCTCTACTCACAACATCCAGAAACTTACAACAACCCAAATGTTCATCAAGAAGTATATGGCAGCTTCCCTGGTGGCGCAGTGGTTGAGAGTCTGCCTGCCGATGCAGGGGACACAGGTTTGTGCCCCGGTCCAGGAAGATCCCACGTGCCGTGGAGTGGCTGGGCCCGTGAGCCATGGCCGCTGAGCCTGTGCGTCCGGAGCCTGTGCTCCGCAACGGGAGAGGCCACAACAGTGAGAGACCCACGTACCACAAAAAAAAAAAAAAAGAAGTATATGGATAAGTTGTGGTGTACCCATAGGGTGGACAACTCTGAACAAAAAAAGGAACAAACTATGATTCATACAACAGCACAGATGAACATCAAAATCATTAGGCTGGGTGAAAGAAACCAGACACAAAAGAGTACTGTAGGATTCCACCTATGAAAAATTCTATAAAAGGCAATCTAATTTATAGTGATAAAAAACAGAAGACCAGTGGTTGTCTGGGGCCTGAGTCAGATGAAGAGATGGACTGCAAATGGGAACAGAGAATCTTCTGGACATGATGGAAATGTTTGGTAGCTTGATTGTCACAATAGTTTCATTGGAATATACACCTGACAAAACTCATACAATTGTGTATTTTAAATTAATGTATTATAAAGAATACATGAATTATACCTTAGAAAAGAGTAGGATCATCTGAAAAACAGGAATAGATAAGAGAGTTGCTGTAAGAAGTTTATTTCTTTAATCTAAAATTCTTTCACAAGGTGATCCAAGGCTGATCTGGTGACTCTAGGATATCTTCAGAGATCTGGTCTCCTACCTTTTGGTCTTGATGGTTTGACCCCTGACCATTTCTTTGTTCAAAGTGCCTACTATAACTCTAGCCTCCACATTCATGTTCCAGGCTGGCAGCAGAAAACAGGGAGAATGCTAAAAAGGTTTTCCTTACACCAAATATACTCTCTGCTTTCCTAGAAATTCATACCATACTTTTTCTTATCTCTTACTGGCCTGATTTTACTTACATGGCAATGTCTACTTACAAAAGAGTGTTCTGGATAGTAATCCTAGAGAAAAAGTTGGGATTCTTTTTCAAAGGAAGGTTGGAATAAAATAATAGCCTCTGGCCATAGTTAAATTGTGTGGTTAAGAGTTTACTGGCTCTTTCACAAATGATGTTGGGAAAACTGGATATCCACATGCAAAAGACTGAAGTTGGATCATTATCTTACACCATATACAAAAATTTACTCAAAATGGATCAAAGACCTAAATGTAAGAGTTAAAATTATAAAACTTTAGCTCTTAGTTTTAGGTAAGAGAAAACATCGGGGAAAAGGGAAAAGCTTCATGACATTGGATTTGGCAATGATTATTTTTTCTAAATTTTGGGGTGACACCAAAAACACAGGCAACAACAAACAAATGGATAAATTGAACTTGATCAAAAATTAAAACTTTGATACATCAAAGAACACTACTGACAGAGTGAAAAGGCAACTGGTGGAATGGGAGAAAATATTTACAAATCTTATATCTGATGTGGAATTACTATCCAGAATGTATAAAGAACTCCTACAATTCAGCACCCACAAAACCAAACAACCTGATTAGAAAATGGACAGAAGACTTGAATAGACATTTCTCAAACAACAAATGGCCAATAAACCCATGAAAAGATGCTCAACATCAATAAACGTTAGGGAAATGCAAATCAAAAACACAATGAGATACAACTGAAACTAACACAACATTGTAAATCAAATATATGTCAATAAAAATTAAAAAAACACACACAATGAGATATCAATTCATACTCATTAGGATAGCTGCTATCAAAAACAAACAAAGAGAAAATAACAAGTGTTGGTAAGGCATAGGTGCTCCTGATAAAAATCCTAGTCTTCACTCCTCCAAGCTCACATATGAGGAACACAGGAGCCTTCAGATGACTCCAGCCCCCAACCATTGCATCCCTATAAATCATGAGTCTTCCTACCAATTCCTACCCATCATGGAACAGAGATAGCCATTTCTGCTCTACTGGTCTCCATTCCTAATTGGCAAACCTATGCTTATGATCAAATAGTGTTGTTTAATGCAACTGGGTTTGGGAATGCTTGTTATGCAGCTTTGATAACTAGAACATACACACACAGAGGAAAAATTCTAAAGTCTTAGAGCAAAAAAGAAAAAAGCCATTTAATTTTGTTTTACCAGGCATACCCTTTTGACCATAGATCCCCCATATCAAGTGGAAGTTACCAATATCCCAGAAAACTATCTTCTTCAACACATTTTCAAAAGTTTTACCTTATCCTACTTGCAAGTGATTTTAAAATGTCAGGTAAGAGTTGACATTTTACATGCATGTTTCTCTACATGATATAAACCAGCCACATGCTTTGGTTGTTTGAAACTCTCAGTTCACTTGAAACTGTTGATCTAGGAGGTTTATATGTGTATAGTTAAAAATTATTTCTAAAGAATTATTTGACTTATGATTTGATGTTTACATTTTTCACTTCTACTTAAGGAAGATGGTTTGCACTGTAGTTAGGCATTATTATGCACTGTGCTTTAGTTTACCCAGCTGTGAAATTGGGTTCACTATAGTTTCTAAATTACAGAACTATTATGAGAATTGAATGAAGGCTGTGTCTAACCACTTGACACAAGGCCTGGTACACCATGGTCACCAAATATATTACCATTAATTATTAGAATATAAAAATCAATTACAGTGAAAACAGGACTATCATGTCTACTTATTGGAACAATGACATTGGATAGATCACTTAAATCAATATCTCCCATAGAACAGAAAATAGAATAGAGACTAGAAAATAAAAAAAATAGAAAATGAGGACTAGAAAACAATAGCACTATGGCATTAGAGTTAGAACAATCTTATCTCAACATTTTATATGAAGGAAGGATATAATGAATACAGCAAATGTCAATATTCTCAAAGTTTAAGTGTGAAAAATTTGGGCATGTTTTCAAGTTGTTTTTATAATTAATTTCTACATAAATAAGAAGAGCTGTGAGGATGTATGTACAGTTACAAAGCTTCTAGATATGCAGTTTTCTCTTCACTATAAACTAAGACATCTATGTTTTTGCTTATACCAAGTAAGACTTGGAATAAAAAGGAAGTTTATAATTTCCTCCAAAAGGTTATAAACTCCTTAAGATAAATACAGCAACTTACTGTGTCATGTAATTGCAGGATGTTGTAGGCACAGGACTAGGCCTGTGAGACTCAGCCTCCATGCAGTTTCCCTTGTGACATGGAATGTGGGAAACCCCACATTTTTGGCAGTTGTTCACTAAACTTCAATTTGAGTCTCAATAAAGAGCTTTTAAGGATCATGGTAATTACAAACAAGTAGTGGTACATTCGGGGGCACATCTGTTTTTAATTAGCTTTAACTTGCTTCATAATTCAGAGGGCACCAAATAGTCCCAGAGACCTTCAGACCTTTACCACCTTGGACACCTCCACCTCCTTTGAGGCACTAGTGTTATAAACCCAGAGAGTGGTGCCCAGCCATAGCAATCACTGCCCTTCTAGGTAAGGTTGTCAGATGTAGCAAGTAAAACTACAGAGTTCCCAGTTAAATTTGAATTTCAGATCAAGAGCAAATAATTTTTAGTAGAAGTATGTCCCATGCAATATTTGTGACATACATCAATTTTGTTGTTGTTGTTCTTGTCTGAAATTCAAATGTAACTGGGTGTCCTGTGTTTTATCAGGCAACCCTACTGTTATGGATGAGGTGAAGCAAAGGCCAGCCCAGGTCTGGGTCAGAGGTTTAAACCGAGTGCAAAGGATCTGTGTGAATATCCCAACTAAAATGGACAGTGGCTACATAAACTGCAGGACTCCCAAATGCCACCATGGCCATGAGAGTTTGCATACCCAAATTGAGAGCTACTTTTGTGTATGTGTGGAGTGTGTGGTATGTGTGGAGTGTGTCTGTGTGGTGTGCATGGGTGCATGTGTGTCCACCACAGTCTGAAGTGTGTAAGGTAGTGTAAGGCGTAGCAAACCGAGACAAGAAACAAGGCTTGTAGGTGCTGGGTTCTCTTAGAGATGTAGATTCCACCAGCAGTGGCCACACAACAGGGCCCAGAGCAGTTCTGGGACTAGGACAGGCTGACAAGGACACAAGTCTTAGCTGAGAGTGACTGAACCTACTCTCTGAGCTCACAAGAACATATGCTGTTTGCCATGTACCATTGATCTAAACATCCATGTTTACGTGAAATGACAGATAATGTGGGAATCTGATAAATCTCCATTTCTCTCTCTGGGGATACTGATGGGCTCTTAGCCAGGAGACATTCCTTCTCCAGCTGCAGACCCTGTTTTACTGGAGATTTTACTGATCATCAGAGTCCTGGCAGCTCATGTCCCATGTCTTTGTATCAAGAATCTCATGATACAGTCTTTGATTTTATACATGGTGAAAGTTAAAATGAAAGTGTTTGGTGTTTATAAAGAGGTACCCAGTGAGTGAGGTGGGTCCCTGCTCTGTGCTTTCAAGCCGCACACACCTGTTTTCTCCATTATTGATGGGGTTGTTGTGAGGATTAATGTTTAGCTCTTAGAACAAATCCTGATGCATGGGAAGAACTTTTATGAGTGTCTGCTCTCCTGGTCAAGCTCAGACGCTGGACAAAGCCATCACTGCTCTTGCTTTCCTCTGGCTGAGTTCTCCGAGTCCTCTATTGCTCTATAGGCCTCTGGTTCTGTGAGTGCTTTCCAGATTTTGATTACATATTCTCAGATGGGACCCAGGCCATGGCAGATTTTAAAAGCTCTGCAGGTAATTCTAATATCAAACAAGGGTGGAATCACAGGCCTAAAAAACACTTCAGTTTGGGAACAGAGTATATTCAATTCATGTGAGAATGGAAGTGATTCCCTCCCACTTAATCTGTATCCACATGGACTCCCCCATCACAGACACATTCTCCACTGGAGGTCCACCCAATTTTCATCTGCCATTATAATAGGCCGCAGAAGCATCTATGGGTAAGATTATTTTAGCTGAAAACTGTCTTAAGGAATGACTTGGAGTTAATCTCCCGAGAGCCCTTGAAGACCACCTTGGGTCTAGAAAAATCACCAGTCACCGCATTCACAGCATGTTTTAGCCAGACCTCTTAGAGACCATATTAGGTAATTGATTAACATCAGCTTGTAGACTTTTAAGCTCTAACTGGGGCAGTCCTATTTATTTTTATTTTCATCTACCAAGTCTTTTATTCTCCATGAAAGAGCACATGCCTGGGGATGACTCAATATATGATATATTCACATTTTACTTTCAACACTACTGAAACCTAAGGTAACCAGTCTCATAGAGGTGGGGACAGGATAGGGCAGGATTATAATGATGGTCCATGGGATCAGGTCAAGTGCAGAGGACTGGAAAGCTTTCAACAAGAATTTACCAACAGAGGCAGGAACTCCTAACCAGCCTAC
This sequence comes from Phocoena phocoena, assembly GCF_963924675.1. Taxonomy (NCBI): domain Eukaryota; kingdom Metazoa; phylum Chordata; class Mammalia; order Artiodactyla; family Phocoenidae; genus Phocoena; species Phocoena phocoena. The sequence goes on from NC_089227.1 coordinate 7,882,132, forward strand.
CCACGTTCTGCTTTGGGAAAATGACGCTGTTACAGAGACACATAAGAATTAACCACTACCTTGTAATTAACCACACATGTTTCTCCCAGAGGAATGGCAGGAGGGGCCAATCACTTTTTAACTATTTCATATGCACATATTTATAGCCAATGCAAATCATATGTTTTAAATATTTAAGACAGACCCATCTAAGCAGTTTCAACAGAAACCATGTTAACTAGACAAACGCAGAACCAGAGTTTATTATGGTTTATGAAAAGAAACTCTTAAAAACAATTAAACTTATTACATTTGGTTAGTTTTAGACCAATCCCATCAAGCCAGTATTCAAATCATCAATTAAAACAATTTGTTTCCCTGGTGGCACAGTGGTTAAGAATCCACGTGCCAATGCAGGAGACACGGGTTTGATCCCTGGACCAGGAAGATCCCACATGCCGCGGAGCAATGAAGCCTGTGAGCCACAACTACTGAGCCCGCATGCCTAGAGCTGGTGCTCTACAACAAGAGAAGCCACCACAATGAGAAGCCCATGCATCGCAACGAAGAGTAGCCCCCACTCGCCGTAACTGGAGAAAGCCTGCATGCAGCAATGAAGACCCAATGCAGCCAAAAATAAATAAATGAAAAAAAAGTAAGTAAAAAAATCTATAAACAAAAAAACCAATTTGTTTGCAACTTTCACATGTGCTAATGGTCTCTGATGCCCTGGGGGAGAAGGTGGGGCTCAGGGGAAGAGAAAAAGCATTGGAAGTCCTGACAGTGGTTGTCAGAAGCAGCAGGAGGTGGAGGCAGAGGAGAGGCTTCCAGTATTACCCCAGGACCTTGTCCACTGTTGATGGTGCCGAGATAGGTTTCAATGTTGTGCTATACTTTAAAATGAAAAAGCACATTTGACAAGCACTGGCCCCCGTGTTCTTGTGGGGAAATTAGCATCTTGATTCTTCTTCCCATTTCAAAGATAAGAAAACTGCACTTAGCAAGAGTCTGTTTCTCACCACCTTTGGCTCAGATTAGTTCAGGGATTTGCTCCTTCCTGTCTTATCTCAGGGCAGGGTAATACTAGGTTTATCCTTGCTGGTCTAAACCTCGAGATGAGGAGAGAATCACCTGGAGAAATGCTCAGGCCCACCTTATACCAAATAATTCAGAATCCCATGCAGACCTAGCGACTCTCCAGAAGGCAGGAGAGAAGCCTGGAAAGGATCCTCCACAGCGCCTTCAGAAGGATTGTCTTGCAACACCACCATCTTGGACTCATGGCCTCCATGACTGTGAGACAATAAATGTCTGTTTGTCTAAGACGCCCAATTTGTGGTACTTTGTTATAGCAAGTGGGAAGAGCAGTCTGCCAGCAGCACATCAGCCTGTTGCCTGACCTCTGGCATACAGAGCAGTGTAGACCTGGGGTTTTAAGTTGAAGAGAGCATGGCTTTTGTGGTCTTCTACACAGTATACACTGAAAACCCACCTGACAGGTGAGGCTCACAGAAGACAGATAAGGAGGGGTCCTCCCCGTGTCCTCCTGCAAGCATGGCATTCATTGGCATTCATGTAGAGTTTAGAGCTCGGGAAACTGCACATCAGGGCCTTGTAACTTTAGCTGCCTCAGAATCACCCTCACTGAATTTTAGTGGGTGTGAGGCCCTGGTCTGTGTTCAAGGATCATCCTGTATATAGTGTCCCCTACATACGAACAAGTTCCATTCCAAGAACACATTCATAAGTCCAATTTGCTCGTAAGTCCAACAAAGTTAGCCTAAGTCCCCAACTAACACAATCGGCTATATAGTGCTGAACTGTAATAGGTTCATAATACTTTTCACACAAATAATACATAAAAAACAAACACAAAAATAAAGGAAACCTTTTTAGTCTTACAGGACAGTACCTTGAAAAGTACAGTGGTCCAGTACAACAGCTGGCATCCAGGGGCTGGCATCGAGTGAACAAGCAAGAAGAATTACTGACTGGAGGAGGGAGAGGAGGAGGGAGATGGTAGAGCTGAAAGATCACCAACAATAGGAGACAGAGAGCAAGGTACAATTTCACTCATGCCTGACGTTGATGGCACAGGTTCTGGTTCCTTGCTGTATACAATTCTACCTACCCTCTTGAAGAAACAATCCAGTGATGTTGTGTCGTGAATCTCTTCGGTTCTTCAGTTACTTCTTCATCCTCTTGTCCTTTCTCTGAGCCTCCAATTCCATCAGGTCTTCATTAGTAAGCTCCTCATGTTGCACAGCAAGGAGTTCAATGAAGTCTTCCTGTTGCAGATCTAGGTCCAGCTTCTAGCTGAAGGTCACTAAGTTGCTGAAGATCTCTTTGGACTCCTCATCCACCTTCTCAAATCCATGAAAACCGTGCACAAACTATGGGCGAACGTTCTCCCAAACCCCATTCATGGTGACAACCATAAGCTCACACCAAGAAAAGTCAATGTTTTTTATGGGCTTGAAAGTGTTTTATATTTCTTGAAAGTTGCTATAACTCCCTGGTCCATAGGTTGGATGAGTGACATAGTATTCGGTGGCAGATGCACTACTTTGATGTTGGGATGAAAGTCGTCCATGAATGGGGGGTGGCCCAGAGCATTGTTGAGCAGCAAAAGAATGTTTAATGGGATGTCCTTCTCCAAGTAACATTTCTCTACCTCTGGGATAAAGTGGTGGAAAAACCAGTCTTGGAAAATGGCCTGTGTATCCCAGGCTTTGGAGTTACTCTTCCACACGGCAGGAAGAGAGCACTTGGCTATGTTTTTAAGGGTTCTTGAGTTCTCTGAATGATAAACTAAGAGAGGCTTCAGTTTCACATCACTGGAAGCATTGCCACCAAACAACAGAGTTAGCGTATCCTTTGTTGCTTTGTAGCCTGGCATCAACTTTTCCTCGTTACTGATGTACCTTTTGTCTGGCATCCTCTTCCAGTACAGTCCTGTCTTATCCACATTAATAACCTGTTCAGGTAAATATACCCCTTCATCAATAATTTCTCGAAGCATTTTCCTGAACATTTCAGGAAAGTACTGTATCTGCACTCACTGCCTCACCACTTACTTTGACATTGTGAATGTTGGCTCTAGCCTTGAACTGATGAAACCAGCCATGGCTGGCATTAAAAGATCTGCCCTCTGATTGTCCGCAGTGTTTCTTCTTCAAGTCTTCATAAAGGACTTTAGCTTTCTCTTGAATCAGCATTAAGCTGAGTGGGACTCGATGCTGATGCTGGTCCCGCATCCACACACTGAGAAGTTTCTCCATCTCCTCCATCACTTCTCCACGCTTCTTCAATATTATTGTCAACATCATCGGCACAGCCGACTTCATATGTTACATGATCTTGTCCTTGTTCTTTAGAGTCGTGTGGATGTTTAAATGATTCATGTTATAGGAATGAGTGACATCTACCATCTTTTTACCTCGGCCTGCTCTCTCAATTATTTTCACTTTTGTTTCCAACGTTATTGCTCGACACTTCTTAGCAGTACCAGCTACATCACTGCTGCTTTTACACTTGCTTCCAGACATCCTGTGCTTGAAATAAAGATACTGTACTACTGTACTCTATACAGTACTGTACAGTAAAGTACACAAAAGCACAACCACTCATAGAGGATGCACATATGTGACAATGTACACCAGACACATGAACTAACTTATGTGATTGGACATGTGAACGCACGTTTGCATCTTTGAAAGTTCGCAACTTGAAGGTTCGTATGTAGGAGACTTACTGTACATCTGAATATTGCTTTTCCATTTGTTATAAAACTAACATCCTTGTAGAAGGTCCCTTGTGATAAGTTTCCCTTAGAATTAAATACTAGAAAATGTTATTTCTTCTCAAGAATTGTCTGCTTTGCCTTTTGTTAGATAGTAATGGTTATGAGACCTACAGCTTTCTCCAAACTCCCTGGTTAGGAATGCCAATACCAGGGTTCACCTTCAGTCAGAGTGTCAGCAGGAGCAGATTGGTACTTCCCTCTGCCTTTGTGTGACTTTCACTTCTTTCTTATTGAAAAGCATCAAGGTAGACATGTTCATCTCAGAAGTCACTTCCCTGCCTTTTACTGTTGTTTGTGAATGAAATATAACATGTGAATAAACTGACTCAGTATCGCCTCAGTTTCTTTATTCTTTCAAGAGACAGATGGGCATGGTTTACCCTCTGCAGCAAGCTATGTGGTTTGGTGTCATGGGGAATTCTCAGCCTGACAATGTGTGGAGGTTCATGTTGGGGAAGGAGAGCTGGAAGTCCTTTATGGACAGCATATGACTGAAGGAGAGGCAGGAAAGAGACGTGTCTTGTTTATTGACCAACTTTGGAAATATTTTTATTTCCACAAGTTGGCTGGTTTCTCTTTGGCTTGCTAGATGACGTTGTTTCTCAGTGAGTAGAGTTGCATGTACACTGACTGGTGAGTTATTGGGCCTTTATTTTGATAAAAGCGTCCCACGTGATGTCTTGAAGAGAAGGATGTTTCTCTCTCAGCTCTCATTACTGTAACTTGGCCCCTGGTAATTCACTGGAGGGGAACAGCGTGAACTTTGGACATGGCAAGTGGTGAGAGCTCAGCTCAGCCAGTGCATGGCTGATCTCAACTAATGACTTCCTGGCCTTGGTTTGTTTCCAAGTGTGGTTCTCACAAGAATGAAAAGAAATGCTGCACGTAAAATGCTCTCTCCCTGCATGACATTTCTTTCTCCTTTCAATGCTCTAGGGAACAACTGGGGCCTGTTGCCTAACAGAGGAGTGATAAAGAAGGGCCAGCATGTAGCATTGGGCCTCCTCTTCAGAGGTACCTGAAGGTGGAGGCCTCTGGGAGGAAATCTGTGTTCTCTCTCTCGTTTGTGCTATGAGCAGGGTGCAGGCTCTTCTCTGGGCTGTGGGCTCAGCCTTAGCAATTACTCAAATTGGAACTTGCCCTCGTTTGCTGATGCAGGCCTTCAGAACCCTGCAATATGTCCCCCCAATTCTCCTGGGAACCCCCAAGGTTGCTTGCATGTCTATTTTCACCCATAAATGAATAGCTGCTATGCAAGGAAGTGTGACTCTCCTGAAGTGAACTGCCCTGTTCTTCACTAATTTCATACATAGCTTTGGGAAAGTCCTTTCTTGAACCTTAGTTTTCCCATTAATGTGTAAGGGTAGGCGATAATTAAACTCCTACATTCTGTTTCTGAGGATCTAGTTTTTCATCATCTGTCTGTAACCAATGCTTGTTTGTATGGGTGTATGATAGAGGAACTTCTATCCAGGCGTGAGGACAGTGGGTTTGCACTAATCTACAGAAGTCTTGGTCCCTTGTGCCATAATAATCTTCCATGTGGGAGTAAAGGGTTGGTCTGGGAGGGACCACACCAGTGAGCTGAGTCCCTAGAGTCCTCTGTCTTGTTCACTGACCTGTGGGCCACCACCAACAAACAATAGGAGCCAGATACATAATGAGCTATATATATATATATTTTTTTTACTATAACAACCCCCCATATACCCATCATCCATTGTCAAATGTCATCAATAATTTGCCATACTTTTATAGATTGCTCTTCTCCATTTTATAACTGGAGTACCATTTGGTTTTGCCTACAAGATCCTCAAAACGCATTTACAAAATGATAAGGATGTTTTCTGAACCACAAAACAACTACCACACCTTACAAGTTTAATGGTAAATTTTAATGTCATCAAGTACACAGTCTATACTCATGTTTCTCTGAGTCTAAAATGGCTTTTTATAATTGGTTTGTTCAGGTCAAAATCCCTCCCGCTCTTGACATTAGCTTGTTGAAGAATCCCAAGCAGTTGTTCTGCAGAAGGTCCCACATTCTAAGGTAACTACTGTCTCCCTCCTGGTATCATTTTAACTTGTTCATTTATCTCCCATTTCTTGTTGCCTGGCAGTTAGATTTCCTATGATATGAGATCATTAACTGAATCAGTTATTTCATTTGGGGCTGCAAAATGGTAATTTCCTAATTCAGTCTTCTGTATTATTTAGGTGGAATTTTTCTCTATTAAAAAATCTTCCCTCATCCACTACGGTTACTGGAATATCCTGAAATACAGTCTATATCAGATAGAGAGGAAAGATGCCTGATCCTTTTTCTCTATTAGTTTTTTGAGGCTCGATGACCTCCAAAGGTATTCAGTGGGTTACGCTTTTATTTTATATTATTATGCATTCATGGATTTTTATATACTTGATATGTTTTAGTCATATCAATTGCTCAAATTGATACACACACACTCATTTTGAGGATGTTTTAGCCTGGGTTCTCCAGAGAAACAGAATCAACAGGATATTATATATTTATGTGTATATATTACAATGCAAATGTAAATTATACATATATATATATATATATATATATATATATATATATATATATATATATATATATATTTACTTTAAGGAATGGGCTCACACATTTATGGAGGCTGAGAAGTCCAAGATCTGTAGTCCAGCTGGAGACCCAGGAGAGCCAGTGGCATAGTTCTAGTCTGAGTCTAGCCACTTGTGAACCAGAAGAGCAGATGGCCCAAGTCTCAGACCTGAGCCCAAAGTCAGAAGATCACTGTCTCAGCTTGAAAACAGTCAGGCAGAGAGAAAGAATTCTTTTTAACTCAGCTTTTTATTCTATTCAGGCCTTGTAAAGCTTGGATGAGCCTCACTCACATTGAGGAGGAAAATCTGCTTTATTCACTTTACTTATTCAAATGCTAATCTCATAGAAACACCCTCATAGACACACCCAGAATAATGTTTGACCAAATGTCTGAGCATCCTGTGTTTCAATCAAACTGACACATAAAATTAACAATCACAGGGAATATGCGAGTCCCTTCAAGCTGATTCCTTTGTTCTTTGTTCCCTGTAAGCTGGATAGCTCCCCAGTTTTCTACCACAAAAGATGTCCCAGGATCAGATGTACTGGTTTGAATCTGTCCTTCCTAGATCCTGAAACTAGTCACTTCTATTATTATAGACTTGCACAAAATAGACTCAGTGATTCCTTCCCCTTCATCATTTCTAAATGTAGGAATTTGTGTTCTCCCTTTTATAAAAACTTCAGCTAATTATTATTTTATTTTGATGATTTTTTTTACAAATCCCTACATTTAGTATTTTTCAACTTTTTATGGGTATTTTCTTCTTTATTTGGTTTGTTACTTTTTATTAGATTTTTGAACTGAACATTTTCATTCTTATCAATATAGGCATTTAATGCAATGAATTTTCCTCTTAGCACTGCTTTAGCTGTTTCTGATAGATTTTTGATTTGTCTTTTTTCAATATGCATATTCTCTAGAAATTCTGCAGTTTCATTCTATTCATTGTATTTTCTCTTTGACCCATGAGTTTTTAATAGAGAGTTTTTAATTTCAAAGTAAAGGGAACATTGTGTGTGTGTGTGTGTGTGTGTGTGTGTGTGTGTGTGTGTGCTATTGATTTCTAGTTATCTTAGTTTTGGTTTCCTCTGAAGCAGACTCTGAAACAAGGGATTTAGGTGAAAGTTATATATTGGGGAGGTGATCCCAGGAAGCACAATGAAGGACTGAGGAGGTGGCACAGGATGAGTATGTTACTATTCCAAGCAATGAGGTTCCATTCCACTGTGCACCCTATGCAAGACTCAGGAGAACATGCTTCAGAATGGCCCCTTGTCTCCTCCTGTCATGGAGTTGAGGAAACTGGGATATTAATTTACCACTTGTTAGCTCCTCAGTGGTTGAAGGTTCCTCCCAACTTGCAGCCTGCCCTGTCTGCTGGCAGAGGAATCTCTCTCCTCCAGTGAAGGCTTCAAGAAGAAAGATGAGGAAAACCTGAGGCACATGGGACACCTGTCTGCTGGTGACCTCCTGTGCAGGCCAGGGTGGTATGGGTGAGAGTATCCACAGTATGTGCTACCCAAGTTTTAGATTTTAGTAAATATCTGTTAGACCTACCTTATTAATTAAGGTAGGACATAATTTTTGTGTCTCTTCTTTATACTCATTTAAAATATTTCTTTGGTTCATTTTATCTTTCTAAGATTAAGAGAAGTGTGTTGAGTTAAAATTTCCTATTATTAGTGTATCCTGTTTCATTCTACTTATTTCACTTGAAATCTCTATTTTTATTATCTTTTTTAACATTTTATTTATTTGGCCCCATTGTGAAGGGGGATCTTAGTTCCCTAACCACGGATCAAACCCCTGCTCCCTGCATCAGAAGTGTGGAGTCTTAACCACTGGACTGCCAGGGCAGTCCCTGAAATCTCTACTTTTTACTCTTTATTAGGTTGATCTTAAAAACTTCCATCTTCATTGTGAATTATACTCTTTAGAATGAATAGTTTCATTTATTTTCTCTTCTTTTTGGCACTTTTTTTTTGTAGTAATTATAGATCTACTGGAAGTTGAAAAGATACTACAGAGGAGCCCCACATACCCTTCACCAAGTTTTCTCCATAGTAAATCTAGTACACTGTTGACATCAGGAATTTGACATCAATACAATGTGTGTATGTGGTTGGTGCTAGGTCATTTTGTCACATGTGTAGATTTATGTAGCCACTACCCCAATTGAGACACAGAATTATTCTGTCACCACAAAGATCTGTCTCCTGCTATCTCTTTAGAGTCACACCCACCCCCTCCCTGCAACCATCCCTAACCCATGGCAACCACTGGTCCCTCATCCTTCTAATTTTACGCTTTAAGAATGTTATATATGTGGAATCACATGCTATACATCCTTTTGATAATCTTTTTTTCCACTCAGCAAAATGCCCTTGAGATCTAGTAAAATTATTGTATATATTAATGATACATTTGTTCTTGTAGCTGAGTTATATTAAGTAGTTTTTATCTACTGTAGTTTGTTTAACTGTTCACAGAATTGTCCCCTCTTATCCACGGGAGGTACATACCATGACCCCCAGCAGATGCCTAAAACCATGAATAGTACCCAACCCTAAATATATTATGGGTTTTTCTATACATATATATTTGTGATAAAGTTTAATTTATAAATTAGACACAGTAAGAGATTAACAATAATAACTAATAATAAAATAGAACAATTATAAAAATATACTATAATAAAAGTTGTGTGAATGTGGTTTCTCTTGCTCAGAATATCTTATTGTACAAATTGAATGCTTTTTTCATCTTAACCAATCACTTATTCACTGTGGCTGAAATTTTTGTAGCTTGAGGTATAACTATAAGTGCCACTAACAATAATTTCATTTCCCTTCTTCACAATTTCATAGAAAATTTGTTCTTACCGTACATCTTAGCAATCTCAGCATACAGATTGTTTTTTCTTATGAAGTCAACAACTTTCAGCTTTTCACTTAAAGGAAGCACTTTACAACTTCTCTTTGGCATATTTGAATTTCCAGCATCACAACTCTTGCAGTTTGGAGCCATTACTAAGGAAAATAAGGGTCACTTGAACACTAGCACCGTGCTGCTGATTTATGTTTTCCGTGGGTTAGAGCTTAACAGTGTGAGAGTTCATCACACTACTCAATTTAAATCTTATGAATTGTTTATTTCTGGAATTTTTCACTTAATATTTTTGGACAGCAGTTGACCACAGATAACTGAAATCATGAAAAGTGAAACCGTAAATAAGGGAGGACTACTGTATTGAAAAACATTTTGGTTCTTTCCTGTTTTGGATATTACAAATTAATGGTCATACAGGTTTCCATATGGACTTAAGTTTTCATTTCTCTGGGTTAAACACCCATGAGTGCACTTTGCTGTGTCGTATGTAAGTATATGTTTAGTTTTGTAAGAAAATGCCAGACTATTTTCCAGGGTAGCTGTGTCATTTTACATTCCTACCAGAGAATCAGACATACAGATTCCAGACATCCTTGCCATATTTGGTATTGTTGACATTTTTTTAATGCAGGTGTTCTAATAGCTATATAATATCTCACCATAGTATTAATTTGTATTTTCCTAATAGCTACTGACCTTGAACATCTTTTCATGTACTTGTTTAAATTCATATATTTCCTCTGTGAAATACTTGTTCATGTATTTTGCACATTTTCTAATCTGAGTTTTTAAAATTTACTGTTGAAATTTGTGGGTTTATTATATATTCAAGATATGAGATCTTGTCAGGCATAAAAGTTGCAGATATTTTCTCCCTATCTATAGCTTGTCTTTTAAAAAATAAACTTCAATTTTTAGAACAGTTTTAGATTTACAGAAAAGGTATGAAGATAATACAGAAACTTTCTATGTACCCATACATACTTTTTCTTATTATTAACATCTATGTTAGTACATTTGTCACAATTAAACGAACTGATACTAATACATCATTACTAATTGAAGTCTATACTATATTCAGGTTTCCTCAAGCTTTATTTTTTTAAGATTTATTTGGCTGCATTCGGTTTTCTTTGCTGCACGTGGGCTTTCTCTAGCTGCAGCGAGCAGGGGTTACTCTTCTTTGAGGTGTGCGGGCTTCTCATTGCGGTGGCTTCTCTTGTTGTGGAGCACGGGCTCTAGGTGTGCAGGCTTCAGTAGTTGTGGCACACAGGCTTAGTTGCTCCACAGCATGTGAGATCTTCCCGGACCAGGGATCGAACCTGTGTCCCCTGCATTGGCAGGTGGATTCTTAACCACTGTGCCACCAGGGAAGTCCCCAGGTTTCCTCAAGTTTTTACCAAACATTTTTTTTTCTGTTGCAGGATCCCATCCATGACCCACACTTAGTCATCATATCTCCTTAGGCTCCTCTTGGCTGTGACAGTTTCTCAGACTTACCTTGTTTTGATGACAATTTTAAGGAGTGCTGCCCTAGTGTTTTATAGAATATTTTTCTGTTGGGATTTGTCATATTTTTCTCATGGTTAGACTGGAGATATGGTTTTTTGGAAGGATGATCATAGAAATAAAGTGCCATTTTTATTACATCATCTCAGGGAACAGCAGTGCAATTCTGACCTTAACCACAGGAAGTCAGGTAATACTTCATTGGTTAAAGGCACAGTGTCCACAAGACTCCCTCACTTCAGACACTACCTTAAGCTCTAGGGCTCCCAGGTCACCCTTTCTTCTGACCATCTGGCTACAAATTTGAGGGTACACACTATTATTTGTTAGAATGATTCACAAAACTCAGACACTGTACTTGCTATCACAGTTTTATTACAAAGACATAAAATCAGGATCAGTGAAAAGAAGAGACCCACTTGGCCTCTTGTGGCGTCCCAAACGTGAAATTTCCATGTCTTTAGGACACATCCCCCTCCAGGCACATTGACATGTTTCACCAACCAAGAAGTTTACCTGAGCTGGTTCCAGGGTCTTTATTGAGGTTTTATTACAAAGGCATAATTGATTGAATAATTAACCACCAGACTGAACTCAGTGTCCAGCTCCCTGTCTATCCGCAGAGGTCAGGTTGATATTACAGGGCTCAAAGCCTATACCCTCTAATCTCAGGGTTGGAGTTTCTAACTCAACTTGACCAGCCCCCATCCTGAATTTCTTTAGGGACCCATTGTGTCACCTCATCAACATAAACTCAGGTGTGACCCCAGGAGCCCACCACAAATGACAAGACACTTTTATCACTCTGGAATGTCCAAGGGTTTGGAAGATCCTTCCAGAAACCATGAACACAGACCAGCCAAATTCTTTATTATACAATATGTACATACTAACATGATTTATCACTGTTGATGTTGACCACGATTCCCTGGCTGAGGTGTGTTTGTTAGATTTCTCCATTCCAAAATTACTCATTTTTCCCTCTGTTTTGTACTGTAGTTTTCGGAGGATGTCAGCATACACAGCCCACACTTGAGTGGTGGAGAGTGATGCTTCAAAAGCTCATGGAATATTGACATGAATTATTTGTAATTCTTCTGCATGGGAGATTTGTCTCTTCTACATTTTATTTATTTATTCAATCATTTATTTATATCAGTATGAACTCATGGTTATTTATTTTATACTTTGGGTTATAATCCAATGCTACTTTGCTTACTTTGTGGTCAAATTGTTTCAGTTTTGGCCATTGGGGCTCTTTCAGTTGGCTCCTGTGTCCATTTGAGATCCTCTTATCATTGTGATATGTGTGTGTGAATACTTCCTTTTCTAGAAATACAAGATGCTTCAGGCTCATCTTGTATGTTTCCTGTCTCTGCCCTAGAATCAGCCATTCTCCAAGGAGCCCTGGTACGTTTTACTGGAGAACGGGATTAGAAACCAAGATCTGGGTGCCAGATGGGTGGGCTAGCTGCTACTGGAGTGCCCTTGCTTCTAGGCCATCTTGGCTGATGGAGCAAGAAAATATATGTGTGTATGCTAACCTGTTAATATACATCTAAATATTACTGTATAAGAACATCTGTATCTATATTAAGCTAAATATTGTTCATACTGATGTATCCAACTCTAATTCATTAACCCATAGACCTTTCTAGCCTCCTTCCCTTGCCAATGTGTAGCCTTCCACTCCAATAGTGAAAAACATGCTTTCTCTCACTACCCATCATCCATCTACCTAGTTGTTCAATTCCAGTGTGTGTGTATGTGTTATAGAAACTGCTAGCCAGTACCCCCATGGGGTAAAAATATATAAATGGAATACAGTGATACTGTACAATACCTTCTGCATCAAGTTTAATAATCTCCACTCATTTCTAAAGTCATGTAGGCCAGCACCTTCCCCAACCCCTCCTGTGAGGTTGTTTCACACACTCATGATAGAGTTAGATTGTTCTGTCACAGTCGGCATTTATCTTAAAAGCCACTGATCTTTTAAAGAATTTTTAATTTACATATAGTAAGGTTTCCTCCGTGTTTTAATATCATGTGTGTTTTGACAAATGAATTGTGTCATGCATTCACAATTACAGTATCATATAGAGCACTGTGACCTGAAAATCTTAGAATCTCCTGCACTCCCCCTATTTACCCACCACAAATTTCTTTCGACTCCTGGAAACCTCTGATCACATACCATGGCTATAGTTTTGCCTTTTACAGAACATCCTATAATGGGAATCATACAATATGTAGCCTTTTTAGACTGACTTTTCTTCATGTAGCAATATGGATTTAAAGCTCATCTATGTTTTTTCATGGTTTGATAGCTTTTCTAATCACCCCAAAATAGCCCATGGTATAGATATAGTGCAGTTTCTTTGTCTATTCACCTATTGAAGGACATCTAGGTTGCTTTCAGTTTTGGGTGATTCGAATAAAACTGCTGTAAACAGTCAAGATTCAGGTAGTTGTACTGACTTAAGTTTTTAAAAAGTTGAGTGAGTACTTACAAGCCCAATTCCTGGAGCTGATGGTAAGACTGTGTTTAGATCTGTAAGAAAGTGCCACATTGTCTTCCAAAGTGCTTTGCCACATTGAAAATTGTGTGCCTCTGGCCTTTGTTTTCTCAAGAGAAATTTGGTGTCATTCTAATAGCAAATGTTAAGTTGTTTCTTGCTTCTTTCAAGATTTTTTCTTTGCCTTTCGTTTTCAGAAGATTATGTACCTTGCTGTGGATTTCTTGAATTTATCCTGCTTGGGGATTTTTCTTCTTTCTGGATACATAGATTTCTATCTTTTGCCAAACATGGAATTTCCAGCTATAATTTCTTCAAATAGTATTTTCAGTCCCATCCCTTCCACCTCTCTTTTTGGGACTTGGATGACACAAATGTCAGATATTTTGTCACCTTCTCACAGGTACTGGAGACTGTTCATTTTTTTAAAAAATCATTTTCTCTCTGCTGTTCAGAATGGGTAACTTCTATTGTTGTATTTTAAATTCACTATTTTTTCTCTGTCCTTCCTATTCCACTAACCCCATCTGTTGAGTTGTTTATTTTGGTTATTACATTTTTCAGTTCTAAAATTTCTATTTGATTCTTTTTTATATCTCTTATTTACTAGCTGAGACATTCCTTCTCTTTGGTGAGATTTGTTTATTTTTTCCTTCATTTCAAGTATATTTGTAATTGCTCATTGAGACATTTTTATTATGGGCATTTTTAAATCCTTGTCAGATACTTTTAAAACCTTTGACATCTTGGTTTTGGTGTCTGTTGATATCTGTTTTTCTTCAAGTTGTGATTTTCTTGGGTGTTGGTAAAATTAGTGATTCTCAGTTGAAACCTGAGCACTTGGGTATTAGGTTCTGAGGATCTTGATCTTACTTACATCTTTTGTCATAGCAGGTCTCCCTGACACCATTCCTGTGAATGAAGAAGATTATTGCCTCTGGGATACCCTTTGGGGCAGGGGTTCAGGTCTCCCATGGGACCTCTTTGACTTTCTAAGAAGGACTCTTCACAGCTCATAACTTGGGGTGGGGCTCTGGCTCCCCAGTAGCCCTATGCTGATACAACCCTGACCAGGAGAGATGGGATGTGTTCTTACTGCTCCCCGTGTAGGCTCCTCCAACACTGTGGGTGGCATGGATAAAGTCCTGATTACCACCAAGCATTCTCTGACACCACCGCAGCAGGAAGGGTAGGAGTCTGTGGGAGTGGAAGTCCAGTCTCTCCCTGTGGTTCTCACTGACTGTTGCGAGGGGAGGGACAGTGTTATGCTGGAGGGACCTGGCTTCCACTCTCCCTCCTCTGACACCACCCAGTTGGGAGTGGATGCCTCCTTGCATGTAGAGTCCCCCCCGGGACCACAGTTTTTTTCTGTGGAGTTTGGCTGGAATGGAGAATTATCATCTAAAATTTTCTGTCTTGTTAGGCTGACTCTCTCTTTTTCTTTTGTATAGAGCAAGCTGGTTATTGTGTGTCTTGGAATTTCTCAGTTGGCATCTTCTCCAGCATTGATCTAGGACATGAGATGCAGAAAGGAAACCCAGGCATGTGCCTGATGTGTTGTTCCTAGGAGCATTCCTGCTGGTCTACCTTGTCTTCACCCTACAGAGTCTTCTCATGCTTCTTGCATGTATAGTGTCCACTGGCTTTTACCTGTGCTTTGCAGGAGGAATGAGGAAAAGTCTTCTACATCTTTCTAGGGGCAGAAGCACCTGTTGTAATATAATTTTCTGATTAGATTTACTATGTGTACGATGTCTTTTTATTGTGTGGATGTCTGTCTTTTTCTCTTTTTTTTTAGTTCTTGGCATCCATTTCTTTGTATGTTTCAGAATTACATGGCAGATTTTTTTTCACATTCCATACAATTAATTGGCTGCTTCCTGCTGGTTTCTGTTCCTGAGGGCTTTCTCTAATCAGAAGACATGCTTGGCACAAGCAAAGAAGGGTAGAGACACTGCTGTACAAATGCCCTGGAGAACAGCCCTCAACATAGAAGGTGTGGAAGTGTATGGATACATCCTCCAGCTGCCTTACCATTTTTGTAGGTCAGTTCTGAGGTATGATCTACATAATCTTCCAAAGGTGCCAGTTGCATTGAGTCCAAATTGCCTGCAGCATTTACATACTAGTCAATACTCCTCATGTTGGTGTCTTTCCCTTCCCTGTATTACTTCCTCACTCCCATACTGGGTCTTAGGATCTCCTCCTCTCAAACTATGCACTCTCCAATCTTGACTCAAGGTGGTCTGTTTCTGGGGCAACCCATGCTAAGGCATGTATCCCTCTAAATCAATGAATTTATGAAATTCTTAGTGCTTTCTTTTTGGTATTCTCTCTCTCTCTCTCTCTCTCTCTCTCTCTCTCTCTCTCTCTTTTTGGCCATGCTGTGTGGGATCTTACTTCCCTGGCCAGAGATTGAACCCAGGCCACAGCAGTGAAAGCACTGAATCCTAGCCACTGTACCACCACCAGGGAATTCCATTCCATTGTGCATTCTTTATTGCTTTTCTACTGTGAGTGATAGTGGACTTAGATACTGAAGTTATCTTTATTCACTTTTCTCCTCTGATTCTGGTTCCTTTTAATTTTAGCTAATATTGTTGAGTTAGCCAATGAATCTACTCTTTTTTTTTTAATGTTAAAAATAAGCTTATTTATTTTGCCTGTTTCAGGTCTTAGTTGCAGCACGTGGGCTCTTTGTTGCAGAGTGTAGGCTTCTCTCTAGTTGTGGTACATGGGCTCCAGAGACCATGGGCTCTGTAGTTTGCAGCATGTGGGCTCTCTAGTTGAGGTGTGCAGGCTCAGTAGTTGTGCACGGGCTTAATTGTCCTTCAGCATGTGGAATCTTAGCTCCCCAACCATGGATCGAACCCATGTCCCCTGCATTGAGAGGTGGATTCTTAACCACTGGACCAACAGGGAAGTCCCAAGTCTACTCTTCTTTCAGCCTATTCTCCCCATTTCCCTTTCATTTTTGTTAATTGTATTTGTTTGCATTGTCAGTGCATCCAATCTTATATAATATTGTCTACCCATTTCCAGAGGTTTTAGTCTCAGTTCTACAAATAAATATACTCAGTCGTCACCCTAGACCTTATTGTAAGTTTCTTCAATTTTTTTTTTTTTTTGATTCTGAAGCTAGTTCTCTAATAGGTTTTATAAGAAGGCCTCATGGGAAAAGTGGTCTCTTTGTTCCTTCCATTTTTGGACTCATTACTTGTCAACGTTAATAATTAAAACATTTTTGCCATATGTTAAAATTCATGGCTTAAATTTTATATCCTTTAACATTTTTAAGATATCCATGTGATTTCTGCTATAAAATGTTGCTGTACAGGAGTCTGATGCTACTATTATCTTTATTAAGCCTATGGTAAAAAACAGTGAAATAAGGTGCTGTTAGTTATAACAATGGGACAACAGATTATTTTTTCATGGAAAGAGTATGTATAGATTCCAAAATGTTTACTACGCTTTCTCTCCATGTTGACTCTATTGGATCAAATTTTTTAGGTACATAATGTACCCTTAAAATATGGATCAACTTGTATCTACAAATCTTCTGTATCAGGAAAATTTCCTTGAATTATAGTTTTAAATATTTGTTCTGTCCCATTGTTTTGTTTTACTTCATTGGAGCCATCAATTGGATGTGTGTTGGATGTTCCTTGTCTGAGGCCACATGCCTGCCAGCACTGTGGGGAGGTCACAGGGTAGTGCAGCACCTGGACTTCAGGGCCCAACTGGTGTCACTTGGTTCATCTCTCCCTCTGTCTCTCTCTTGTATCTCTCTGTTTTCCTCTATCTTCCTTCCTTTATCCCTCCTTCTCCCCTAATTTCCTTTCTCTGTCTCTGTCTTTTTCTCTCTCTGCTTCTCTCCCTCTCTGTCTCTCTGTTTCTCTCTCTGTTTCTTTCTCTCTCTCTGTCCTCTCTCTGTCTCTCTCTGTGTCTCTATCTTCATCTTCTCAGCTGGGTGTTGAGATTACACATCCATGGGAATCTTAGCAGACATTCTCAGGTTTCTGAGGTTATGCAGGTGAATGAACAGATATCTTTTATCTGCTCTATGCTCAACCTTCTAAAAGGCAACAAGACTCTCCTGGGCCAGACAAGCTATCAGATTTGACTGTATTTAAAAGTCATTACCTAATGATTCTTGGAAAGAAGTTGTGTTGTGTTTCTGCCTTGAAATTCTAAACAGAGAGCCAAACAACCCACTGGCCCTGATAATTTACACGCCTTTGGATGCATAATAAAATTATATTCATGATAATGGAATTAGTACCTATACTGACATTTTAGAAAAATATCAAAATTCATTTCCACCTTGGGCAAAATTCTACAATAATTTGGCATGACAAAAGTAATGTTTTATTCATATAAATAAAGGAGTGGGTAAATAACATGATCAATGGTCCATTCACCATTGTCTTGTTATTGTTAACTGAGTAAAGAGGATTTCTGATTGTTTTCAAACTGGGACAAACCCTGAATTGCCCCAGACTTTAAGATTTAATACCAAGTGCCCGAGGTAGCTATTCCAGCCTGCTGGTGAGTATGGCATGTGGTAAAAATGATGAGGAAATTGAGAGTAATGGGTAGCTGTGAAAGTAATGGGTAGCTGTGAATTAGGAGACACTGTTATGCATTTGGAAAGAGGGAAAAACCAAACCAAGGAAGAGTTTGCAGAATGGTGAGGAGCTCTCCAGGGAAAGAATAAATGCGTTGGATTGGGTTGGACTTGTCTGAGGACAATAGGATGGGAATCAACCACAGGAAAATATGCATTGTAAAAAAAAAAAAATGGCAGAGGAAAGGAAACAACGGCAACAACAATGACCACAGGAGTAGAACTTGACATTATTCTCAATACTCATTGAAAAAGAAATAATGATGAAAGTCAAGTCTTCCTGGGGACAAACAGGGACAACAAAATAGCACAATGAGCTATTTTTCACCAGGTGTTATAGGGTATAGAGTAGCACATGAATGTATAGAAATATACAGTTGGAGAAAATCAAAACTAGAGCTGACCCAGGTTCATCACTGAACACTGTCTGACTAAGTCTTCAGGGGCATTACTCAAAAAGAACAGGAGACATGGCATCAATACATGAGATTTGCCAGTGGCACAAACCTAAGAGAGTCCCTGAGAGGCCATGTGAGGAAGCCCAGAGACCCAGCAAGCTGACACCATCCATGAGGCCAAGAGCAGGAAGGGTAGGACACCTTGACTTTATAAGTGAGACTCCTCAGAGGGGCACCCACGGCCCACTCCTAGGGTCTGATCCTGAACAAATTTCTTAATCTCACCCTGCTGTAGTCTCCACACCTGTAAAAGGAGACAAGGCCACCTCCTGGAAGCTTTTTGTGAGAAATAGATGATCTAACACACAATGTCCCTAGCGGAATTTCAGACCTATGCATGCTGCATGGTAGCTATTAAGGGCGATTAATAAATTAACTAGGACAGATAGGTAGCAGGGTAAAAAATTTTAACTCCACTAAAATTCAGATGTACAGAGAAAATGTGCCAGCTTTCTTTACATTAGAACTCTTAGTGTTTCTTTAGAGCCCCCACCCACTTGTTATCAGAAGAATAAAATTAAATGTCTACTCCAGTTTGACTCAATCCAAGCTATGGTTTAAATAGAACATTTAAAAATATTCGGCCTGTCATTTGGGTAAAAAATGATCAATTTCCTCAAAGTAGAATGTATTTTAAGTACCTTTAATGAACTTAAGAAGGTGGGTAGGAATAAAACTGTATTAGAAGAAAGAAATGACACCATAAACTAGTAACTCAATTTCACAGGAAAACAAGAAGCAAACCAGAAATGATAGGTGAGGTTAATATAACAAACTCCTTAAAAATATATTTTCTATCTTTTCATCTCTCGTTTCTTTAAAAATCCATAAAGTTACATAAAGTGAGAATTATAATGTATTGTTGGGTTTATAACATATATAAATGTAATAAGAATAATAATTGTAACACAAAATGAAGGCAGGACTTTCACTTCACCTTGCCGGCTTCTCACCCTCTGGGAGGAACATGGCCGTGTGGCTGACAGGGTCTTGGTGCTCCGGCTGGGTGTCAGGCCTGAGCGTCTGAGGTGGGAGAGCTGAGTTCAGGACATTGGACCACCAGAGACCTCCTGGCCCCACATAATATTAATCAGCAAGAGCTCTCCCAGAGATCTCCATCTCAACACTAAGACCCAGCTCAACCCAATGGCCAGCAAGCTCCAGTGCTGGACGCCCCATGCTAAACAACTAGCAAGACAGGAGCACAACCCCACCCATTAGGAGACAGGCTGCCTAAAATCATACTAAGTTCAGAGACAAGCCGAAACACACCACTGGATGCAGCCTTGCCCCCCAGAAAGACAAGATCCAGCCCCACCCACTAAAATACAGGAACCAGTCCCCTCCACCAGGAAACCTACACAAGCCACTGAATGAACCATACCCATTGGGGGCAGACACCAAAAACAATGGGAAAAACAAATCTGCAGCCTGCAAAAAGGAGACTCCAAACACAGTAAGTTAAGCAAAATGAGAAGCCAGAAAAACACACAGCAGATGAAGGAGCAAGATAAAAACCCACCAGACCAAACAAATGAAGAGGTAATAGGCAGTCTACCTGCAAAAGAATTCAGAGTAATGATAGTAAAGATGATCCAAAATCTTGGAAATAGAATGGAGAAAATACAAGAAACATTTAACAAGGACCTAGAAGAACTAAGGAGCAAACAAACAATGATGAACAACACAATAAATGAAATTTAAAATTCTCTAGAAGGAATCAATAGCAGAAAAATTGAGGCAGAAGAACGGATAAGTGACCTGGAAGATGAAATGGTGGAAATAACTACCACAGAGCAGAATAAACAAAAAAGAATGAAAAGAATTGAGGACAGTCTCAGAGACCTCTGGGACAGCGTTAAACACACCAACATTCAAACTATAGGGGTCCCAGAAGAAGAAGAGAAAAAGAAAGGGTCTAAGAAAATATTTGAACAGATTATAGTTGAAAACTTCCCTAATGTGGGAAAGGAAATAGTCAATCAAGTACAGGAAGGGCAGACAGTCCCATACAGGATATATCCAAGGAGAAACACACCAAGACACATTAATCAAATTATCAAAAATTAAATACAAAGAAAAATATTAAAAGCAGCAAGGGAAAAGCAACAAAAAACATACGAGGGAATGCCCATATGGTTAACAGCTGATCTTTCAGCAGAAACTCTGCAAACCAGAAAGGAGTGGACAGACATATTTAAAGTGATGCAAGGGAAAAACCTACAACCAAGATTACTCTACCCAGCAAGGATCACATTCAGATACTATGGAGAAATCAAAACCTTTACAGACAAGCAAAAGTTAAGAGAATTCAGCACCACCATATCAGCTTTACAACAAATGCTAAAGAAACTTGTCTAGGCAGGAAACACAAAAGAAGTAAAAGACCTACAAAAACAAACACAAAACAATTAAGAAAATGGTAATAGGAACATACCAATCAATAATTACCTTAAATGTAAATGGGTTAAATGCTCCAACCAAAAGACATAGACTGGCTGAGTGGATACAAAAACAAGACCAATATACTGTCTACAAGAGACCTACTTCAGACCTAGGGACACATACAGACTGAAAGTGAGGGGTTGAAAAAAAGATATTCCATGCAAATGGAAATCAAAAGAATGCTGGAGTAGCAGTTCTCATATCAGACAAAAGAGACTTTAAAATACAGACTATTACAAGAGAGAAAGAAGGACTCTACATAATGATCAAGGGGTCAATCTAAGAAGAAGATATAACAATTGTAAATATTTATGCCCCCAACATAGGAGAACCTCAATATATGAGGCATGTACTGACACCCATAAAAGAGGAAATCGACAGTAACACAATAACAGTAGGGAACTTTAACACCCCACTTTCACCAATGGACAGATCATCCAAAATGACAATAAATAAGGAAACACAGCTTTAAATGACACAATAAACTAGATGGACTTAATTGATATTCTTAGGACATTCCATCCAAAAACAACAGAATACACTTTCTTCTCAAGTGCTCATGGAACATTCTCCAGGATAGATCTATCTTGGGTACAAATCAAGCCTTGGTAAATTTAAGAAAATTCAAATCATATCAAGTATCTTTTCTGACTACACGCTATGAGACTAGATATCAATTACAGGAAACAAAATGTAAAAAATATAAACACATGAAGGCTAAACAATATGGTACTAAATAACCAAGAGATCAGTGGAGAAATCAAAGGGGAAGTCAAAAAATTACTAGAAACAAATGACAATGAAAACACAATGATGCAAAACCTATAGGATGCAGCAAAAGCAGTTCTAAGAGGGAAGTTTATAGCAATACAATTCTACCTAAAGAAACAAGAAACATCACAAATAAACAACCTAACCTTACACCTAAAGCAATTAGAGAAAGAACAAAAAGCCCCAAAGTTAGCAGAAGGAAACAAATCATAAAGATCAGATCAGAAATAAATATAAAAGAAATGAAGGAAATAATAGCAAAAATAAATAAAATTAAAAGCTGGTTCTTTGAGAAGATAAACAAAATTGATAAACCACTAGCCAGCCTCAAGAAAAAAAGGGGAGATGCAAATCAACAGAATTAGAAATGAAAAAGGAGGCATAACAACTGACACTGCAGAAATACTAAGTGTCATGAGAGATTACTACAAGCAACTATATGCCAAAAAAATGGATAACCTGGAAGAAATGGACAAATTCTTAGAAAAGCACAACCTTCTGAGACTGAACCAAGAAGAAATAGAAAATATAAACAGACCAATCACAAGCACTGAAATTGAAACTGTGGTTAAAAATCTTCCAGCAAACAAAAATCCAGGACCAGATGGCTTCACAGGTGAATTCTATCAAATATTTAGAGAAGAGCTAACACCTATCCTTCTCAAACTCTTCCAAAACATAGCAGAGGGGGGAACTCTCCCAAACTCATTCTATGAGGCCACCATCACCCTGATACCAAAACCAGACAAAGATGTCACAAAAAAAGAAAACTACAGGCCAATATCACTGATGAACATAGATGCAAAAATCCTCCACAAAATACTAGCAAACAGAATCCAACAACACATTAAAAGGATCATACACCATGATCAAGTGGGTTTTTTTCCCAGGAATGCAAGGAGTCTTCAATATACACAAATCAGTCAATGTGATACACCATATTAACAAACTGAAGGATAAAAACCATATGATCATCTCAATAGATGCAGAAAAAGCTGTCAACAATATTCAGCATCCATTTATGATAAAAACCCTCAGAAAGTAGGCACAGAGCAAACATACCTCAACATAATAAAGGCCATATATGACAATGCCACAACCAATATCGTTCTCAGTGGTGAAATACTGAAACCATTTCCACTAAGATCAGTAACAAGACAAGTATAGCCACTCTCACCACTATTATTCAATACAGTTTTGGAATTTTTAGCCACATAAATCAGAGAAGAAAAAGAAATAAAAGGCGTCAAAATCGGAAAAGAAGAATCAAAACTGTCACTGTTTGTAGATGACATGTGGCTATATACATAGAGAATCCTAAAGTTGCTGCCAGAAAACTACTGGAGCTAATCAATGAATTTGGTAAAGTAGCAGGATACAAAATTAATGCACAGAAATCTCTGGCATTCATATACACTAGGGACAAAAAATCTGAAAAAGCAATTAAGGAAGTACTCTCATTTACCATTGCAACAAAAAGAATAAAATACCTAGGAATAAACCTACCTCAGGAGACAAAAGACCTGTATGAAGAAAACTTTAAACCACTGATGAAAGAAAATAAAGATGATACAAACAGATGGAGAGATATACCATGTTCTTGGATTGGAAGAATCAACATTGTGAAAATGACTATACTACTCAAGGCAATCTACAGATTCAATACAATGCCTATCAAACTACCAATGGCATTTTTCACAGAATTAGAACAAAAAATTTCACAATTTATATGGAAACACAAAAGACCCCAAATTGCCAAAGCAATCTTGAGAAAGAAAAATGGAGCTGGAGGAATCAGGCTCCATGACTTCAGACTATACAACAAAGCTACAGTAATCAAGACAGTATGGTACTGGCACAAAAACAGAAATATAAATCAATGGAACAAGATAGAAAGCCCAGAGATAAACCCACACACATATGGTTACCTTATCTTTGAGAAAGGAGGAAAGAATGAACAATGGAGAAAAGACAGCCTCTTCAATAAGTGGTGCTGGGAAAACTGGACAGCTACATGTAAAAGAATGAAATTAGAACACTCCCTAACACCATACACAAAAAATAAACGCAAAGTGGATTAAAGGCCAAATGTAAGGCCAGAAACTATAAAACTCTCAGAGGGAAATATAGGCAGAACACTCTTTTACATAAATCACATCAAAATCCTTTTTGACACACATCCTAGAGAAATGGAAATAAAAACAAAAATAAACTAATGGGACCTAATAAAACTTAAAAGCTTTTGCACAACAAAGGAAACCATAAACAAGATGAAAAGACAACCCTCAGAATGGGAGCAAATATTTGCAAACAAAGCAACTGACAAAGGCTTAAAATCCAAAATACACAAGCAGCTCATGCACCTCAATATCAAAAAAACAAACAACCCAATCCCAAAATGGGCAGAAGACCTAAACAGACATTTCTCCAAAGAAGATATACAGACTGCCAACAAACACATGAAAGGATGCTCAACATCACTAATCATTAAAGGAATTGTAAACCAAAACTACAATGAGGTATCACCTCACACTGGTCAGAATGGTCATCATCAAAAAATCTACAAACAATAAATGCTGGAGAGGGTGTGGAGAAAAGGGAACCCTCTTGCACTGTTGGTGGGAATGTAAATTGGTACAGCCAGTATGGAGAACAGTATGGAGGTTCCTTAAAAAACTAAAAATAGAACTACCATATGACCCAGCAATCCCACTACTGGGCATATACCCTGAGAAAACCGTAATTCAAAAAGAGTCATGGGGCTTCCCTGGTGGTGCAGTGATTGAGAATCTGCCTGCCAATGCAGGGGGACACGGGTTTGAGCCCTGGTCTGGGAAGATCCCACATGCCGCAGAGCAGCTAGGCCCGTGAGCCACAACTACTGAGCCTGCACGTCTGGAGCCTGTGCTCCGCAGAAAGATAGCCCATGATAGTGAGACGTCCGCGCACCGCGATGAAGAGTGGCCCCCGCTTGCCGCAACTAGAGAAAGCCCTCACACAGAAACGAAGACCCAACACAGTCAAAAATAAATAAATAAATTAATTAATTAAAAAAAAAAAGAGTCATGTACCTCAATGTTCATTGCAGCACTATTTACAATAACCAGGACATGGAAGCAACCTAATTGTCCATGGACAGATGGATGTGGAACATATGTACAATGGAATATTACTCAGCCATAAAAAGAAATGAAATTGAGTTATTTGTAGTGAGGTAGGTGGACCTACAGTCTGTCATACAAAGTCAAGTAAGTCACAAAGAGAAAAACAAATACCCTATGCTAACACATATATATGAATCTAAATGAAAAAAAATGGTTCTCATGAACCTAAGGGCAGGACAGGAATAAAGACATAGATGTAGAGAATGGACTTGAGGACACGGGGAGGTGGAAGGGTAAGCTGGGATGAAGTGAGAGAGTAGCATTGCCGTATATACACTACCAAATGTAAAATAGATAGCTAGTGGGAAGCAGCTGCATAGCACAGGGAGATCAGCTTGGTCCTTTGTGGCCACCTAGAGGGGTAGGATAAGGAGGGCAGGAGGGAGACGCAAGAGAGAGAGTATGTGGGGATATAGGTATACATATAACTAGTTCACTTTGT
Source organism: Phocoena phocoena (assembly GCF_963924675.1). Taxonomy (NCBI): domain Eukaryota; kingdom Metazoa; phylum Chordata; class Mammalia; order Artiodactyla; family Phocoenidae; genus Phocoena; species Phocoena phocoena. The sequence continues at coordinate 7,907,352 of NC_089227.1, forward strand.
TATACAGCAGAAACTAACACAACATTTTAAAGCAATTATACTCCAGTAAACATGTTTTTAAAAAAGTAAATCCTAATCTTAGGCCATATGTAAAAATGAATTCCTGTGAATCAAAAACTTAAATAAAAACTAAAAGAATCATAGAAAAAACACACAAACAAACAAAAAAAACCAAAATGAGGGCAGTTACAACTGTATAGGGTAATGTTTCTATATTATGTTGCAAGTTAATATAAATATGGTATACATTTGGATAAGTTAATAGTTATATTAACCTATTATGCATATCATGAATCTTCCATGGTAGGTGCCTGTTTTTGTCAGCTGAGGCTGCAGTAACAGCGGATCATAGACTGGGCAGTGGGTGCGCTATCTTGTTTGGAAGGGGATGACAAATTATACTCAGAGACTAAGATCATCTTTACCAATGGTTCAGTTAACATAGATTAGCTGTGGGAGTTATAATTTCACAAACAAATAGCACATAGGATAATGTCTCAATAAGCCAATAAAGAGATAATATACTCCCCAAAAATAATAGGTAAATTCCACTATTTTTTCCAGGCAAGGGGATATGAATAAAGTCCAAATTTAGTTTGAGGTGTACATTTTCTAGGAGTTATGGTTTCATGGGAGAGGCAGCTTTCGCAACTGAGAGCTTAGGTCTAGCTGGCAGAGCAAAAATAAAAGTCCGTTGTTGCTAGAGCACATTGCTAGGGAATGAGGACCTGGTTTTGGTGGGCAGGCTAGGCTGCTCAGAGAGGTTATTACTCCAGGGCCTCTTGCACTGGTTGCCACTGCCCAGGAGGTGTGCCTCGCCCAGACAGGATCCAATGTCCCTTTTCCTCCTGAGACTGCTGCACTGCTGACCAAGAGTAGCCTGGCCACGGCAGTAGCAAGTGTCTCAATATCTTAGGAGAGCTAGACCAGCCAAGAGTAGATTTTGCCCCAAACGAAACTCTCAGTGTTTATAGTCTAAATGTGTCCCTTGCTACAGTTGCTTCTCCATGAGTTTTTATCAACAAGCCCCCAGCAGGACCCCTCAGCAGCTGAGCTACTGAGTGCATATCAGTGACAACAGATGAGATGATGACATTCTGACACAGATGACTTCATTCTTATATCAGGACAACTTCACTTCTAAAAACAGGTCTTTTGTTTTTGTCATAAACAAGTGGCTTAAAACAACTTCACCTGAGTCATAAACGGGTGGGTTTGAAATCATATCAAACCAATACACCACAGGGACTTCAAAAGCAGATACTGATTTCTCACAGGTCCTCTGTGATATGGGCCCGCTGGTGTGAGGTGGTTCCTGCTGGGTTCCTCATCCACTTTGCGATGTGGGCCCTTTGGTGTGAGGTGGTGAGGAGAGGAAGTCCCAGCTCCAGGCACAGCGGGGTCAGTTCCTGGTGGCGGCTGTCTTCCTGGCTTGCAGAGGGCCACCTTCACCCTGTGTTTTCATGGGGAACAGAGCTCTGGTCTCTTTCTCTATTATAAGGGCACTAATTCATCACGGGGATCCCATGCTCATGATCTCATCTAAACCCAATCACCTCCCCTAACACAATCCCTCTGAGGGTTAAGGTTTCAACACATAAATATTGAGAGGGCACAAACATTCAGCCCATAACAATAGGTGTAGACCAGGAGTCAGGACTTTGAGATTCCTAAGCATCTTCACACATATTCAGATCTCCTAGAAACCTAAATAACACTGGGTGTGGCAGGTCTAGGGGGACTTGAAAGGGTTTGAAAAACTGCGCTTCTGGGCCCACTTCCTCCAGGGAAGGCCATACCCTCCAGCCCTGGGTGAGGGCCTACTCACATAGATCAGGCACTGGCAGAAACACAGGGGGTTTGTTCCTTCCCCTCCCCTACCATCTCCTCCCCTCTCCCCTTCCCATCCCTTCCTCCCTCTCCCTCTCCTGCCCATCCTCTTCCCTCCCTCCTTACCTCACCCCTCCATTCAGTGGACACTTCTCCTTCCCTTTTCCCTCCTCCTCCCCCCAACTCCTTCTCCTTCACCAGATTCATACTCAGGATCCTAAAACTGAAAGGCATTCTTCATATCTGGTGGTGACATTCCATATGGAGGGAGGGAAACCTGCTGTTAACAACCACAGCAGCTCTAGGGTCAGAGCAGCCTCACCTGGAAACAGGCAAGGCTTTGGCTTGGTTATGTCTGGCATTGGAGGCAAACAGTTTATATTCCCATCACATCCCGGCTATTACTTGTCATTTTACATTTTTTTAATAGCTATCAACATTGTACTAGGAGTTCTAGCCAGGGATATTAGGCAAGAAAATTAAATTAAAAGGTATACAGAATAAAAAGAAATTTTTATATATTTAAAAGCCCTAAGGAATCAAATAAAAAATTGGCTAGAACTAATGACCAAGTTCCCTAAGGTTACAGGATACAAGTTACCATACAAAAGTCTATTTCATTTTTGTACCTTAGCAATGGTCAATGAAAAAATTAAATTAAGAAAACAATTCCATTTACAACAGTATCAAAAATAATCAAGCTTTTGGGAATATATTTAATGAAGGAAGTGCAAGGCCTATACACTGAAAACTATAAAATGTCAAAATATATGAAAGAAGATCTAAATACATGTAAAAACATCCTGCATTCATGGATTAGAAGATTCAATAACGTTAAGATGACAGTACTCCCCATGTTGCTTTCCAGATTCAACACAATCCTCAACAAAACACCAGCTGCCTTTTGAATAAATTGACCAGCTTATCCAAATTCCAAATGAAATTGCAAGGAATCCAATCCAGCCCAAACAACCTTGGGAGAAAAAAATTGGAGGGCTCACACTTTTCAATTTCAAAACTTCATACAAGCCATAAGACAGTGTGATACTGGCATGAGGCTAGACATACAAAACGATGAACAGAATTGACAACCCAGAAATAAATCCTATAGGTCAAATAATTTTCAACCAGACCACAGAGACAATTAAATGGGAAAACAATAGTCTTATCAACAAATGATGCTGGGACAACTGGACATCCACATGCAAAAAAAGGATTTAGGTTCTATCTTATGCCATACCCAAAAATTAACTCTACTTGGATCATAGACGAAAATGTAAGAGCTAAACACGTAAAATTTTTAGGAAAAAGGATAAGAGTAAATCTTCATGGACTTAAGTTAGGCAAGGATTTCTTAGATTAAAACACCAAAAGCACAAGTGACAAATTTGAAAAATAGGTAAATTTGATGTCATCAAAATTTAAAGCTTTGTCCTTCAATGGATACCATCAAAAAAATAAAAAGACTGAATAGAAGAAAATATTTACAAAATCACACATCTGATAAGGGACTTGTATATATATTTTTACAATTCCATCAGATTTTTTTAAATGCCTGAGACGTTTACATGTGAATTATTTTTCTAATGTTAGAATGTAGTGAAGATTTTATTTAAATTTTTTACTTTTAAATTTATTTTTACTTATCTTTTTACTGTAGGGAAATATTCTGCTATTTTATTGATGATTTTTTTCTTCTGCTTTTTTTCTGTTTCTGCAGAGATTCTAATTATTGTTAACTTGCTTATAGTCTTTCTACATCATTCTCATCAGTGCTATCCCTTTGATTTCTGCATTTTAAAAGAGATCGATTCTGTATTAATAATCATAGCTAAGATTTGTTATTGTGAATTTATGATGTTCCAGATACTGGGCTAAGCTCTTAAAGCATTTATTTATTTATTTTAGCATTTATTTACTCCTTATCATAAATATATAGATAAGGAGCACTTTATCTTATTTTGCATATAAGGAAGCTGAAACAAAGCACGGATAAATTCTTTGCCAAATAATGCAGTCAGTGACAGAGGGGATATGAGCACATGAAGTTTGCCTTTAGAATCTGTACACTTGCTCACACTTGCTGATTTTATCACTACCCTTGGATCAACAAGAAACTGGAGTTTTACTAGGGTATGGATCTTTCTTCCTACCGCCTGATATATTCGTTTTGTTTTCTTGTATTCCTGTCTTATCATCACCAGCATCTTTTATGACATGAGCTAGCTCTGGCATACTTCATCATCCACCTTTTAATATCTGCTGATAAGTAAGGTAGATAAATCCAATAATTTGCTTCCATCTCCACAATAAAAACTTTTTAGATTGTTCTCTTTTACTTCTCTTTAGGGCAATGGTTTTCTTGGATTAATCATACTTTGAGTCCCCATTCTGATATTAAATATATTTATCTAAATATCAAGGCTGAAAGTTTATCACTTGACTTGCACTGTGGTGGGAATTATCTGCGTTGCTCAAGAAACCACAACAGTATAGAAGCCCATAGACTGAGACCTTGATTCTGCAAGACTTCATGAGAAGGATTCTACCTAAAGTGAGTTTTCTATTTGTTTATATATTTTTTCTGTCCCTTGTTTATACACTTAATCACTTAAGACCAAAAATATGCTTTTTTAAAATCTAATTTTTATTTTATATTGGAGTATAATTCATTTACTATGTTGTGTTAGTTTCAGGTGTACAGCAAAGTGATTCAGTTATACATATACCTATATCCATTCTTGTCCATATTTTTTTCCTAGATAGGTTATTACAGAATATTGACTAGAGTTCCCTGTGCTATATAGTAGGTTCTTTCTGATTAACTATTTTATATATAGTAGTGTGTGTATGTTGATACCAAATTCCTAGTATATCCCTCTCCCCCTGCACCTTTCCCCTTTGGTAACCATACATTTGCTTTCCAAGTCTGTGAGTCTGTTTCTGTTTTGTAAATAAGTTCATTTGTAACATTTTTTTAGATTCCACATATAAGTGATATCATATGATACTTGTCTTTCTCTGTCTGACTTACTTCACTTAGTATGATAATCTCTAGGTCCATCCATGTTGCTGAAAATGGCATTATTTCATTCTCTTTTATGGCTGAGTAATATTCCATTGGATATAAGTCCATAGCAGCACTATTTACAATAGCATGAAAGCAACCTAAATGTCCTTTGACAGAAATGGATAAAAAAGATGTGGTACATATATATATATAAATACAGTTTTAAATTTAATTCCCTTCTGAAGGCTGTTCATCATACTGAAGTGTCAGAAAGCTGTCTTCAATTATTGGCCTGCCTTGTAATTTGGACAAATTTGAACCTGCATTCATCACAAAGGCTGGTTTGCCTTCCATTGATATCTTGATCTCTCACGTGGGGAAAAGCATTGCTGTAGCCTCTGAGCTGAGAATTTTTAATATTCAGCTAAGGATATTAGAAGGTGGGGTATTGAGTTACAGCTCACAGACAATTGTAGATCATTTAGCTGCTTATTTCATAGTCTTGGGTTGTCCAATGTCCATTGCTAATCGCACACATAGTCAAGTGTGTTCTTCCCTGATAGTAAACCCCCTGATTCCAGGTAGCTGAGGAGATAGTTTTCAAAGGTGAAACTGGCCTGACCAAAAGACCAATTTTCTCCTCAGGGCAGGTAAAAAAACCACCAAACCTGCCTTGGGAGTTGCCCACTCCTTCAGATACTCACTTTGTTTTCTATATCAAACTCTGCAATACTGAAATAATAACAAGTGTACTGCAGGTGGCTATGAAAATAAAATTTTAAAAATATTTATAAAGTTCCCAGCATAGTTTCTAACTTGCGAAAATAATCAAACAAGGGAAATCTATTATTTGATTGTTATTACCATCCAATAAATCAACTTAAAAGGAAACTGAAAAAGAACTATTAGTATGGAGACTTGACTGACTTAGTTAGTGAATCCTTCATAAATCAACTAAAACCTGATACAAATGATTTAAGATCATACAACATAAATCCATACCAAGGCACAAATGTTTGTAGTGGCATTCCCTGCACTTAGCTGTCATTTTATCTTTTCTAATCATATGCATATGCATTGGGTAAAATTGTCTTAATGGGAGACTGATCTCTTTTTCACAATTTTTCAAAACCAAGGTGGGTGTGTCTTGAGGCTCCCGGGTTGGGGGGGGGGGCGGGTAACTGTGGAATTCCAGGTATGACAAAGCTGCCTCTCAGTCCTGTAATTCCTTCAACTTAGCTACCACTGCCGCGACCAATGTTTTCACACCATGCTTTATAATTTACTATACAGTTTCTTATTTAATTCTTGCAACATCCCTCTGAGATGCATATGTGTACCTGTATCTTTCATATGAGAAAACTGAGACTCAGAGACATTTTGAGTTTGTCAATAAGTGAGGATAATTATCAACAAAAGCCAATAAATGAGGGAGCCAAAATTTAAATTCAGTTCTGGCTGACTCCAAAGCTCATGCTCTTACATATTCCTTATTTCCTTTCCAAGGTCAGTTAATTACACATGCTCTCAATTATCCTAAAAACACCTGCTCTTATGTCCTGTACCAGGAACACAGCACTGAATCCATGGCTCTTCCTACCATCTGACTCCCCATGGTAGGAAGTGACCACTTGTCTTGGGTCTGGACTTCATATGCTGAAGTTCAGGAAATCAAATTGTAAGTTGATTTACAGGTAAGCAAGCTCCAGGTGAGTGACTCAGACTAACAAAGTTTTCAGGATCTGACTCACCTACTACAATGCCAAGTCATTAATGGCAACAAGCATTTTCTTCCTGTGGGTACCAATCCCCTTTCTTCATACATGGAACCGTTCTCAGTGGGGATGGCCACCGAAACTCCAGTACAAAGACCGTTTGCTGAGATTGGCATCTGAGCAAAGAGATCTGCATTTCCTCAAAGTATATTTGCGGACATCTCTGAAAGTCACACAAATAAACCTTTTCTAATATTTCAGAAAATAACCTTAGAGTCAGGGTTGTTTATATACCACTTATAACCTTGGGAAGTTTTGGTGTAAACAAAATAAACCAGAATTATTTCATTAAAAATTTATAGAGACAACAAAAAACCCCAGGAATGATAAATAATGGCTAACTTTTACAAAGTGGGCCCGGTATGATTCTAAACACTTGATATATACTACCTCATTTAATCCTTATAACAATGCTGGATTGTAGTCATTTTATTAACAAGGAGACTGAGGTAGAGGAGCATTAAATGATATGTCTAAGAGCACACAGTAGTGGGAGAGAGAATTTGAAGCCTGGTGGTTAATGCCAGGGCTCTTAATGTTAATCTCTACATTGTGTCACTCCAGGGATGGAATTAACAAGGGGTAAAAAAGAAGATATACAGACGGCAACATACACATATGAAAAGATAACTAATCATAAGTTAACATTAGGAAATTGGCAATTAAAACAACAATGAGATACACACCCATTAAAAGGGCTAAAAAATTGCCTACCTCAAATGCTGGGAAGGATACAAAGCAACAGAAACTTTCATTCATTGGTAGTGGGAATGCAAAACAAAGGATATTTGGTTGTTTCTTGCAAAAGCAAACTGTTTTACCATTTGATGTAATAATTTCAGTTGCTTTGAAAACTTTGTCCACAGAAAAACACACATAGGAATATTTATAGCAGGTTTGTTCATAATCACCCCAGTAGAAGCAATCAAATATGAATGTATAAAGAAACTGTGGTATATCCATACAATTGAATATAGCTCATCAATAAAAAGAAATGAGTTTCAAGCCACAAAAGAAATGGATGAATCTTAGATGCATATTCTTAAGTGAAAGGAGCTAGTCTGAAAAGGGTACAGTTCAATTAATCACATTGTAGAAAAGGCAAAACTATAAAGAGAGTAAAAAGATGCATGTTTTCCAGAAGTTCTTGGGAAGGGCTGGAGGGAAAAATCAGTGAAGCACAGGGAGTTTTGAGGTAAAGACACTATTCTCTATGATACTGTAATGGTGGATATATGACATTACACATTTGTCAAAATCCATGTAACTTTACAACACAAGGAATGAACCTTAAAAGAAGCAAATAAAAAAAACCACCACCACCAGTGTGTATGTTGAAGGATACAGACAAGAATGCATACTGTGAAAAAAGAACCTAATTTTATTGTGAATATATAAAGCATCCTCGCCAGAGGGGGTGAGGAAAAAGATACTGACCCAAGTGACTTTGGAAATTATGGGTTGTAAGACTAAAGACAAAATAATCTTCACAAAAGCATTGAACTCTCTTGATAAAGTTATTTCCCACATGGGAGTGTGTTAACAAGTCTGATACTGGTATACATGTATGTTTTAATTGAACAATTAAGAAAAAGGGGGATGGATAGTGTGACCCAAATTTCTTACAGTTAGGGTGAGTGGGCAAGCAAGCAGAGGAGGCTAGAATGATACACACAGTAATATATAAGAGTTGGGGAAATCTGTAAGAATCATACTTAATTGTATACTGATGGTTAAATATAAAAAAAAAATGTGTGTGTGTGTGTATGTGCGTGTGTGTATACATGGATAAGTACTCACATATTCATTTGCTCTGTCAGCTGTGAGGGCCTAAAAGAAAAGACACTCCAGTAGCAATGCATACACCTAATGCTCAGACCTTGATTTCTAAAATCATTCTTCAATAAAAGGAACCAGAGTTCCTTGAAGAAAAGGCTGGATCTAAGATTTTAGAACTGGGATAGGAAATATACAAGATAAACCTGGAGCATCTGATGGTGCCAGGAAGCAGGGAAATGTTAAGACAGAACAAAACACAAAAACATAAAACAACCCTTTATTGATGGGAGTATATCAAAGAGACAAAGAAACCAACTGAAAATCTTCCAGCGGCCAGTGCTGCAACAATTTGAGTAACAAAATAAAGTAGTACTGGATTATGAAGTAAACCTTTCCAATTATAAATCAATTGGAAATGTTTAAAATCAATTGGATTATGTGATGATTAGTTTAATAATGTCAACTTGACTGACCACAGTGCGCCCAGACATTTGGCCAAACTTTATTCTGGGTGTGTCTATAACGGTGTTTCTGGATGGTATTAACATGTGAATCAGTAACTAAGTGGATTGCCATCTCTGATGTGTGTGGGCATCATCTAATCAGTTGAAGACCAAAATTGTTCCCTGGGTAGCTTGGAACAAAAAGGCTGAGTAAGAGGGAACTCCTCCTGCTTGACTGGATCTTTTTCTGCCTTTGTACTCAGACTGAAACATTGTTTCACACACACATATATCCCCATTTCTCCTAGCCTTTAGCTCCTGGAAACCATCACTCTACTCTGTTTCTATGATGTCAGATTTTAAATTTTTTTTATTTCTACTTTTTAAAATAAATTTATTTATTTATTTTTGGTTGTGTTGGGTCTTCATTGCTGCATGCAGGCTTTCTCTAGTTGCGGCGAGCAGGGGCTACTCTTCGTTGTGGTGCACGGGCTTCTCACTGCAGTGGCTTCTCTTGTTGCAGAGCATGGGCTCTAGTCGCACAGGCTTCAGCAGTTGTGGCACGTGGGCTCAGTAGTCATGGCTTGCGGGCTCTAGAGCAGAGGCTCGGTAGTTGTGGCGCACGGGCTTAGTTGCTCCGCGGCATGTGGGATCTTCCTGGACCAGGGCTCGAACCCATGTCCCCTGCATTGGCAGGCAGATTCTTAACCACTGCACCACCAGGGAAGTCTGAGGCCAGCTTATTTAGATTCCACATATAAGTAATATCATATAGTACTTGTCTTTCTCTGTCTAATTTCACTTAGCATAATGCCCTCAAGTTCCATTCATGTTATCTCAAATGGCAGGATTTTCTTCATTTTTATGGCTGAATACTATTCTATAGTGTGTGTGAATATGTATATGTATATATATATGTATATATATATTCTTTATCCATTTATCCATTGTTTCCATATCTTGGTTATTATGAATAATGCTGCAATGAACATGGGAGTACAAATATTTCTTTGAGATCCTGATTTTATTTCCTTTGGTTATATACCCAAAAGCAAGATTGCTGGATCATATGGTAGTTCTATTTTTTTTGTTTTTTGAGGAACCTCCGTACTTTTTTCCACAGTGGCTGCCCCAATTTTGGTTCCCACCAACAGTGCACAAGTGTTCTCTTTTCTCCACACCCTTGCCAATGCTTGTTATCTCTTGTCCTTTTGATAGTAACCTTTCTATTTTGGCCTCAAAAAATGTGTTTGACAGTGTTCCCTCCTCTTCAAGCTTTGGAAGAATTTGAGAAGGACTGACATCGATTCTTCTTTAAATGTTTTGTAGTGAAGCTATCTGGTCTTGGGCTTTTCTGTGTTGGGAAGTTTTCAATTACTGATTCAATCTTCTTATTTGTCATTAGTCAGTTCAGATTTTCTATTTCTTCATGTTTTAGTCTTGGTAGGTTGTTTTCTATGTTTTTAGAAATGTATTCATTTCTTCTAGGTTGTCTCATTTTTTGGCATGGAATTGTTCATAGCAGTGTCTTATGATCCTTTGTATTTCTGTGGTATCAGTTGTAATGTTCCCTCTTTCATTTCTGATGTTATTTATTTGAGTCTTCAATGGTTTTTTTTCTTAGTCTAGCTAAAGTTTTGTCAATTTTGTTTATCTTTTCAAAAGCCAATTCTTAGTTTTGTTGAACCTATCTGCTGTTTTTATGGCCTCTAGTGTTCATTTATCTTTTTCTCTGATCTTTGTTATTTCCTTCCTTATGCTAACTTTGGACTTAGCTTGCTGTTGTTTCTTTTTTGGGGGTTCTTGAGGTGTAAACTTAGATTGTTTATTTAAGATCTTTCTTGTTTCTTAATGTAGGCATTTATCACTATGAACTTCCTCTAAGAACTGCTTTTGCTGCATCCTGTAAGTTTTGGTATGTTGCTATTTTTGTTTGTTTCAAGATTTAAAAAATTTCCCTTTTGATTTGTCTTTGACCCATTGGTTGTTCAGAAATTGTTTAATTTCCACACATTTGTGAATTTTTCAGTTTTTCTCCTCTTACTGATTTCTAGTTACATATCGTTGTTGGAAAATATACTTAATATGATTTCAAACTTCTTAAATTTCCTGAGACTTGTTTTGTAACCTAACACGTGATCTATCCTTGAGAATATTCCGTGTGCACTTGAGAAGACTGTAAACTCTTTTTGAAGGTAATTTCAGCAATTGTTGAGGAGTGATTAAATATTCATCAATCAAAGGGGAGCCAATAAGCATTATGTCCCTCTACACTTCCTCACTTGTCATCGACTGTAGTTGATACATCTTGCAGAACCTCAGTACCATAATTTACCTCTCATTCTCATCCTCACCTACTCAGAAACTCTTTCAATGTTAGGTAAAATTCTTCTCGGTAATTCCCTGAATATTTGATTTTGACAAATATGCTCTTTGGATTCAGCAAAACAAACTGAGAGTAGATTTACTACTTAATAAATGTTACAGAAAACTGTTGGCAGACATTTGATATTTACAGACCTTTATTTTGGTGCATTTATGTCTCAGGACAACTCATGACCTTGTGCCAAAAGTACTTAATGTCCACATTCTAAAGAGCATTTGAATGATTTGGGGTCACTGCTTATTTTTGCATATTAGGATTTAGAAATTTCACGGAGTGGCAGTATCCATTGTGTATTCAATGTTCAAAGTCACCTCTCTATAGAAATTATAAGAGTTGTGGTAGATAATCCTAATGTTATTGCCTCTATTGGCTACCATTCCCGCCTAACCATTAGGATTCTCATCAGTGATTTGGAAGAATAAGTGAAATTTCCTCAGCATGTAAATATCATGTATATATTCCACAATATTACATGCCAATTCTAGGGTCATGATTAGACCAGAATGGTAGCCATGTCAGGAGAGGGAGTGAGCAGTATGAAACTTATAACATCTCTATGAGAACTTTACAACATACATGCTTTTCTACACACATTCTCAGATGTGGATGCAATGTTTTTCCTTTTGGGGTTTGTACATTTTACTTATTGTTTAATTTTTTTCTTCCAGTTTTACTGACATACAGCACTGTATAAGTCTAAGGTGTACAGCACAGTGATTTGACTTACATGCATCATGAAATGATTATCACAGTCATCTTCACAATCATGAAATAAATATATCACAAGAAAAAATATATTTTTCAATTTTAAAAGTGATATTGGGGAAAATGTAAATTTACATGTAAAAGATCAGGACAAGATTTTTGGGACCCCATTCCCTTATTCATTTCCTAATTTATTTATTTTATTTTGCTTTATTCCTCCTTGTCACATAAGGAATAAAAGGCTAGTCTATTTAAACAAATCCTCACGTGGAAAACAACTGGGAAGTATGGAAAAAATATATATCTGGTAATTTGAAACAGAATCTTGCTTCATGTGTTTCTGTGGGCCTAGATTTACTACACTTATCTATAGTAGTATATCTAGAATCACACTATATACAAAAATTATTTTGAAGATTTCTTATAACCTTATAATAGAAGATTTCTTCCAGTACCCAATAGTGAGGAATGTCTTTTAGAGCCATACTTGAGAGGGGATGGGCACACTATATACAACATAATAATATATAATGTAATATCTGGTTCTGATTCTGCCATAAATGAAGTAAAATTCAGCTAAATGGTGGAAGGAAGGAGGCCACTTCTAGCAGACAGTCAGAAAAGACCTCTTTGAGAAGATATTTGAACAGAAGAATAAATAATAATTCTCCTGATATCGTGGGGGGAAGCATTCAAGGAAGACAAAATATAAGTTCAAAGATGTGAGGCAAGAACCAGCCTGAATGATCAAGGGATAGCTTGGAGTGGCCGGAGCACAGGGAGATGGAGGTGGTTTAGGCAGATGAAGTCAGAGCTGGTCAAAGACCAGACCACAAGAGTTCTAGTGACCAAGGAAAGACTTTAGATTCATTCCTAAGAGTAGGAAATATTGAAAGATTTAAAAAGAGAAGTGATGTAACTTGAGTTTGTTTTTAAAACATCACACTAGCTGCTTTGTGGAGAATAAGAATAGAAAATTTAAAAAAAATAGTAGAAGCAGCGTGATCAGTAATGGTGGCTGATTTGTCTAGGATGCTATTGGTGGAGGCTCTGCAAAAGATCAAGTTCTGGAGATACATATAGTAGAGCCAAATTGTCTTGCTGACAACTGAATGTGGGAGATGAGATTGAGAGAAATCACAGATTTTTTTCTAGAACTTTTGATCTGAACAACCAGACAATAGTTATGTTTTGTCACTGAGATAAAATGACTAGTAGAAGAGAAATTTTAGGGAAAAAATCAGATATTCAATTTTGGAAGGGTTTATTTTGAGATGGTTTTTAAACATTTAAATAGAAACAGTGGGATAAGCTTGGAGACCAGGAAAAGAGCAGGTACTAGAGATATAAAAATAGGAGTCATCAATATGGTATACATAAGGCACACTTTGCCATATTCTTGACCATACAATTTAAAAAGAAAATGTCGGTAATATGAGTATAACAGGATCATTGTAGAAAGTTAGAAAATGAAGATAAGCATTAATGAAAAACTAAAAATCACCTAGTTGATATTTTTTCCAAAAACTAAGTCATTTCAAAATTAGCTGCCTTGCTTCTCCTTCTTCTTCTTCTTAATTCTTAATCTACCTGTGTGATTTTAAAAACATTTTTATTGAAATATAGTTGATTTACAATGTTGTGCTAGTTTCAGGTGTACAGCAAAGTGATTCAGATATATATAGGTGTATATATATATATATATATATATATATATATATATAATTTTCCATTATAGGTTATTACAAGATATTGAGTATAGTTCCCTGTGCTATACAGTAGGTCCTTGTTGGTTATTATTTTATATATAATGGTGAGTATATTTTAATCCCAAACTCTTAATTATATGATTTTTTAAATTGTGGAAAATTGAAAAACTCTAAGAAGTAAACAAAGTAGGATAATGAATCCCTGTATACATTTCTCTCAGCTTCAACATTTAACAACGTGCTGTCATTCCCTTTTCATTTATGTCTCTTGTCCTTCCCATTGTTTACTTTTTGGTTTATGAAATATAATTTACATAGACTAAACTCACCACACTTCTGCAAGTTTGGCAAATGGTGTGGGGAACCTTCCTACCTCTTTTGGAATCTGATATCAGGCCAACATTCTGCAAGGATGCCTACTTTAATGACTCCACCCAAAGTGGAGCCACCCTAGTAAAGCATTTATATCTCCCTTACCCTACTTGGGTTCTGACTCTCCTCACCCAGAAGCCCTCCTACATAGATACATGCCTCAATCTGTTCTCACAACTAACACCCAGAATCAGGAAGCTCACGTGGGTGGTGCCCCCCACCTCACTCAGCCCTGAACACACATCCAGGACCCTCTCCTATGTGGGTACCCCTACCCAACCCAGTTCTCACACCCACACCGGGACCCACTCCCACATGGGAGCCCCCCACCCCTGAGCTCTGACACCTGCTCTGTTTCATCATGCTTCCTCTCCTGCATCTGGTAGCATGGATGCCTTCCCACTGTGTCCTACTTAATGGCTTTAGGAACTGATTTTTTCAGGAGAGGATGAGGAAGAGGGAAAGGAATAGAAGAAGATTGCCCATTATCTTTTGAATAATTTTTCCATTTTTGAGAAAATACCATCACTATGACCCCTATATCTCCTGCAGCCTTGTTTTATTGAGATATCATTGACATACAGCACTGTATAAATTTGGGTTATATAGCACAGTAATTTGACTTACTTATATCATGCAATGATTAGCATAATAACTTGGTTAACATCAATTATCTCATATAGATACAAAATGTATATATACAATTCCATTTTATAAAACTCATATACCTCACCTCTCTTGCAGTTGGAATGAAAGCATAGAACCAGCACTCAAAAGTCTTGTGTTCCCACACAAAACTTGCACATAAAAAATGTGAGGACACAAGAGTTATGAGGTATTTCCATTTTTAGAGTATGTGTTTGGGTTGTGGTGGTTGCAATAGCATTATGTCTAAAAAACGTACATATCTTAATTAAAAATACTCTTGCTAAAAAATGTTAACCGTCATTTGAGTTTTAGAGAGTCGTAATCTTTTTGCTGGTGGAGGGTCTTGCCACAATGTTGACAGCTGCTGACTGATGAGGGTGCCAGTTGCTGAAGGTCGGGGTGGCCGTGGCAGTTTCTTAAAATAAGACAGTAGTAAAGTTTACTACACTGACTGACTCTTCCTTTCATGATTGATTTCTCTGTAGTATGTAATGCTGTTTATAGCATTTTACCCACCGTAGAACTTCTTTCAAAATTGGACTCAATCCTCTCAAAACCTACCACTGATTTATCAACAAAGTTTATGGAATATTCTAAATCCTTTATTGTCATTTCAACAATCTTCACAGCATCTTCACCAGGAGGAGGTACCATCTCAAGGCACCGCTTTATTTGCTCATCCATAAGAAGCAACTCCTCAGCCATTAAAGTTTTATCAGGAGATGACAGCAATTCAGTCCCATCTTCAGGCTCCACTTCTAATTCTAGTTCTCTTGCTGTTTCCACCACATCTGCAGTTACTTCCTCCACTGAGGTCTTGAACTCAAAGTCATCCACGAAGTTTGGAATCAACTACTTCCAAATTCCTGTTAATGTTGTTATTTTGACCTCTTCCCATGAATTACAAATGTTCTTAATGGCATCTAAAATGTTGAATTCTTTCCAGAAGGTTTTCAATTCATTTTACCCAGATCCATCAGAATAATCACTATCTATGGTAGCTATAGCCTTACAAACTATATTTCTGAAATAATTGGACTTGTAAGTTAAAATTACTCCTTGATCCAATGGCTACAGAATGGATGTTGCGTTAACAGGCATCTCATGAATCTCATTGTATATCTTCATAAGAGCTCTTGGGTGACCAGGTGGATTGTCAATGAGCAGAGATATTTTGAAAGAATTTTTTTTTTTTTTTTTTCTGAGCAGTAGGTCTCATCAGTGAGCTTAAAATATTCAGTAAATCATTCGGTAAACAGATGGGCTGTCATCCAGGCATTGTTCCATTGATAGAGCATAGACAGAATAGATTTAGCATAATTTTAGAGTGTCCTAGGATGTTCAGAATGATAAATGAGCCTTGTTTTGAACTTTAAGTCACCAGCTGCATTAACTCCTAACAAGAGCCTCAGCCTGTCCTTTGGTTTTGAAGTCAGTCATTGACTTCTCTCCAGCTATGAAAGTCCTAAATGGCATCTTCTTCCAATATAAGGCTGTTTCATCTACAGTGAAAATCTATTTTTTAATGTAGTCACGTCTGTGAATTATTTTAGGTAGATCTCCTGGATAACTTGCTGCAGCTTCTACATTAGCATTTGCTACTTCACCTTGCACTTTTGTTATGAAGATAGCTTTTTTCTTTAAGCCTCATGAACCAACTTTGTTAGCTTCAAAGTTTTCTTCTGCAGCTTCCTCACTTCTCTCAGCCTTCTTAGAACTGAAAAGACTTAAGACCTTGCTCTGGATTAGGTTTTGGCTTAAGGTAATGTTGTAGTGGGTCTGATCTATCCAGACCACTCAGCAACATAAGCAATAAGATTGTTTCACTTTCTTATCATTCATAAGTTCACTACAGTAACACTTTTAATGTCCTTCAAGAACTTTTCCTTTGTATTTACAACTTGTCTAACTATTTGGTGTGAGAGGACTAGCTTTGGGCCTATCTTGGCTTTCGACATGCCTTCCTCACTAAACTTAAGCATTGCTAGCTTTTTAATCAAAGTGAGAGGCGTGCAACCCTTCCTTTCACTTGAACACTCAGGGCTCATTGAAGGGTTATTAACTGGTCTAATTTCAATACTGTTGTGTCTTAGGAAATACGGAAGCCCAAGGATAGGGAGACAGTCAGGGGAATGGCCAGTCAGGCGAGCCATCAGAACACACAAAACATTCATCCATTAACTTCACTGTCTTATATGTGCTTGGTGTGTGACTCCTCCAAACATTTACAATAGTAACATCAAAGATTACTGATCAATGATAAGATGCTCCACACCACTAATTTTTAGAGAAATGCAAATCAAAACTACAATGAGATATCATCTCACAGCAGTCAGAATGGTCATCATCAAAAAATCTATAAACAATAAATGTTGGAGAGGGTGTGGAGAAAAGGGAACCCTCTTGCACTGTTGGGGGAATGTAAATTGATTCAGCCACTGTAGAGAACAATATGGAGGTTCCTTAAAAAACTAAAAATAGAGCTACCATGTGACCTAGCAATCTCACTCCTGGGCATACACCCAGAGAAAACCATAATTCAAAAAGACACATGCACTTCAATGTTCATTGAAGCATTATTTACAATAGCCAAGACATGGAAACAACCTAAATGTCCATCCACAGAGGAATGGATAAAGAAGATGTGGTACATATATACAATGGAATATTACTCATTCCGTAAAAAGGAATGAAATTGGGTATTTGTAGAAACTTGAGTGGACCTAGAGAATGTCACACAGAGTGAAGTAAGTCAGAAAGAGAAAAAAAATTGTATATTAATGCATATATGTGAAATTTGAAAAAAATTGGTATAGACAATCTTATTTAGAAAGCAGAAATAGAGACACAGATGTGGAGAAAAAACATGTGAATACCAAGAGGGAAGGGGGGGTGGGATGAATTGGGAGATTGGGATTGACATATATACCCTACTGATACTATGTATGAAATAGATAACTAATGAGAACCTACTGTATAACACAGGAAACTATTCAATGCTCTGTGGTGACCTAAATGGGAAGGAAATCAAAAAAAAGGGGATATGTGTATATGTATAGCTGATTCACTTTGTTGTACAGTAGAAAGTAACACAACATTGTAAAGCAACTATACTCCAATTAAAATTTTAAAAAATAAAATCTTATTGTAAACATAAAAAAAGATACATGCACCCCAATGTTCATTGCAGCACTACTTACAATAGCTGGGACATGGAAGCAACCTAAATGTCCATCAAACGAGGAATGGATAAAGAAATGGTACATATGTACAACGGATTATTACTCAGCCATAAAAAAGAATGGAAATAATGCCATTAGCAGCAACATGGATGGACCTAGAGATTATCATACTAAGTGAAGTAAGTCAGACACAGAAAAACAAATATCACACTATATTGCTTATATGCAGAATATAAAAAAATGATACAAAATAACTTATTTACAAAACAGAAATAGAGTCATAGGTGTAGGAAACAAACTTAGGGGAGGGATCGATTGGGAGATAGGGACTGACATATACACATTACTATATATAAAATAGGTAACTAATAAAGACCTACCATATAGCTCAGGGAGCACTACTCAGTACTCTGTAATGACCTATATGGGAAAAGAATTTTAAAAAGAGTGGATATATGTATATGTATAACTGATTCACTTTGCTGAAACTAACACAACATTGTAACTCAATTATATTCCAATTAAAAAAATTTTTAATAAAATAAAATGAAAAAAAGATTACTGATCACAGACCCCATAAAAAATATAATAATAATGAAAAGTTTTGAAATATTGTGAGAATTATCAGATGTGAAGCAGAGACACAAAGTGAGCAATTGTTGTTGGAAAATTTGTACTGACAGCCTTTGTTGACACGGGGTTGCCACAAACCTTCAGTTTCTAAAAAAAATGCCATGTCTGTGAAGCACGATAAAATGAAGGGCAATAAAATTAGATATGCCTGTAAACAGTCCCTCCTATAAACTTGCATAGAGCATTGTGTGTGGATGAGGTGTTTACATGTTTTTTTTCACGAGTTCCTTGAGGCCCTATGCCTTATTTATTGCTGTATCCTTGAAATATCTCACAGAACCGCTTGGCTCAGCAAATGCTCCGTTAAAATGTTTGTTGCATTGAGTAGACAGAAGAAAATAGTGGAAGAAGTTGCCTTCTGTTGAAGAAGGAAGCCATGCATTCATAAATAACTAAGGCAATAGGAGACAGCAAAAATGACTTAGTGGTGTGCTAATACTCATGTACTAAACACATATGGTATATATTACATGTGTTTTGTACCATGAGAAAGGGGGAAGTTCATTTAATAAACATTCACTAACCACATACTCAGTACCAGACAGAATGCCAGGAATAAATCAGGCATGATCCTTGCCACCCTGGAACGTGGCAGGAGAGGTTAATCAATCCTTGACCTCATTCGACAAATGCTCTCCGAGTAACAGTGTGGAGGACGTCCATGGATAGGTTCTCACCTCAGGGAATTCATATTCTTACGGTTTCAGTAGTTATTACTGGCAAATGCTTCATGCTAGAGGCAAGATTTATGGTGACCTTGATATGTTTTAAAGAGTTGTAAATAGGACTTTTTATTATTAGCATTATTATGATTCAGAATGAACCAGCACAGAGGTTCTTTAGGATGGAGCTCTAGAGCCGGAGGAAACACAACCCCCAGAGGGACTGGAAGTGGGAAAGTTGGACCAACACTAATGCAAGCGTTGTTAGGAGGAGCATGTGATAGTCAAGGGCATGAAATGACCGTGTGGGTCTTCAGGGCTATTGTGGGTTCTGGGATCTAGAGGAGCTGTGATAAAAGAATGCCATCGGGGGCTTCCCTGGTGGCGCAGTGGTTGAGAGTCCGCCTGCCGATGCAGGGGACGTGGGTTCGTGCCCTGGTCCAGGAAGCTCCCACATGCTGCGGAGCGGCTGGGCCCACGAGCCATGGCTGCTGAGCCTGCGCGTCCGGAGCCTGTGCTCTGCAACGGGAGAGGCCACAACAGTGAGAGGCCTGCGTACCGGAAAAAAAAAAAAAAGAATGCCTTCAGGACATTATTCTTCTTGTTTTATAGCCTGGGCTTCACACATGAGCAGCGTCCTGTGTGTGAAATCGTGACATTATGAGCCAGAAGAACTTGTCTGAAACAAACAAAATAATAGCCTCTGAAAAAACATCCTGACCAGCTGCAGCTTGTGGTTATATAACCCGAGTGGAATAAGCCTGGTAGACTATAGGGTCTTAGAACTGGGAAGCTGGAGCAGCAGCCTAGGGGTATACGGATCTGCCGTAGGACAAAGAGCTTCTTTGCATGTCAGAGAAGGTCCCCTGACCAGTCCCTTGCCTTTTCCTCCAACCTCATCTCTCATAGCAACAGACCATATTCTAAGCTTTGACCATGCCCAGTTGTTTCAGTTCCCCAAGATCACTGTGCTATTTCTACTGGAAAACCTCTGGCCAAACCTCTCCAGGAGCCACTTTCCCATGTCATAACGATGAAACTCCTATTGGACATTTAAACTAAATTTTTTTCTCTAAAGTCCTTTTCTGACAATCCAAGGAAGGATTAATGATGACAAATTTGTGCACTCATTTTTATCCCGCATTGAATTATATCGTTGGCTTTGTGATACCCTATTGCAACTGTTTGCTTTTACATGCTCTCTCTCGGCTTTTACATGTCAACAGTGACGACATATCATATGCACTTTTATAATCCCAACGATTAGCACAAGGCCTGGACATCTAGAAATCTCTGTTATTTTTTTGTTGTTTAAATGAATGAATGAGTCACAGCTTGGATGATATTTTTTTGTTTGGACCGTATACAGAATTCCTAGATGAGGTTGTTTATAGAAGTCCAGGGCTCAATAGAGTTCCAGTGCTTTGAGGAATCTTACTGATACTTTGGAAAAGAGAATCGGGCATGCAATAAGACTTTCACGCCTCGATGGAGAATTGCTTCATTTTAGATGGACAAACAACATTATCAAATTTATATTACTTGATTACTTTGATTTCTGTGGCTCAACACATTAAAAAGAATGACCTCTAAAAAAAATTATGGATAAGTGGATAACTTCAGGGAAAAATATGATACCTCATGTTTGGAGGAGGATTGCCAGGGAGCATTAAAAAGTGTAGCACAAAGGGAAAAATTGTAGTTGCACCACTTCTTGCCCTGTTGTAAGCAAATTAGCTTTAATGATATCCTATTTTTCTTACAGAAAATACAGGATCTCCCATGGCAGGGCTGAATGCCAATGCAGACAAATGATCAGCACATAGGAAGCAAGTTGTTCCACTTGCTTCAAGTAACTTCTCTCATTTCAGTGAATAGAGGAAAAATTAAAAAAAATCAAACCAGCACAACGTGTACCTAGAGAGACAAGCAGCTGAGTAGCAGTACCAGCAACAGAAATTGTACAATGAAGCAATGACAGTGTAAAAATAAAAGGGTACCATGCTGTACAGCTATTCAGAAATTATTAGGAGGATTGCATGGTTTTCCAGCCAAACATTTGCAAGTCACTGTCACATGTAAAACTGCTATAAAAACTGTGCTTATTATGAGACCCTTTGAGAAAGGATCTCTGTACAGAGGAAAACTGACTGAAGGATAACTTTCACATCTCCCTGGGGCCTTCTTCATTTCAGACCAGACCTACATGTGGACCTGAGCAGGCCAACTGCCCCATGGTTCCCCCAGTCCTACAGGAGGCTTCTTTTCCTGTAATATCTACCAGCAGTACCCCATCCCTCATCCCTTCCATGCAGTCCTATGGAAACTTCATGGTATTTATAAATATTTTACTTATTTATTGGTTTTAGGCAAAATCAAAATGTCTCTGCTGCAAAAACCACTGGGTGAAGTCAGCTGTGTCTGGGTATGAACTCCTCAATGGACTCTTTTGAAGTCAAGGTCTACTTCTCCTGCCTCTGACACCCAGCCCTGCCCTCTGCACACCTGATTTCAGAACTTCCACTACCTCCATGCAACCATGTCTGGGCCATTGTGCTGGGCCCCAGCTCTGAAGGAGGGTAGGCTCACACGTCTGTCATCCTTTTTATGACCATTCCAAATCATTTGAAGAAGAAATCAGGATACAGATAATAATAAAAGATGTAGATCTTTCTTCACTGCTTATATTTTTAAGATAAATAATGGCTTTTAAACTTATAAGTGAAGGTGTAATTCTGAGTAAGTCAATTTTATCAGTTAATGTTATTCTAGACACCACGCATATACAGTTGACCCTTGAACAACACGGGTTTGAACTGCAGGGGTCCACTTACACGCGAGCTTTGTTTTCAAAGATACATACTACAGTACTACCCAATCAGTGGTTGGTTGAATTCATGGATGTGGAAATTTGGATATGGAGGGCAGACTGTAAAGTTATACCTGGATTTTCAGCTGCAGGGAGGGTTGATGTCCCAGCGCCTACCTTGTTCAAGGGTCAACTGTACTGCATTTATTTATCTCACAGTTATTTTATTACAGACACAATTTTAAATGCGAGCTTGTACATGAGGGTCCAACTAGCCACATCACATTTTAAGGAACCAATCTCTTTTCTCTCCCAATTTAAGTAAGCAGAATTATAAAGTTCCAGAACTTCTCAGTTTTCAGTATATTCTCTTTCAGCATGCCTGGTCCTGGGATCCCACACATGTTTCCCCAGACATTCTGTGATCGGTCATCCTTAATTCTGTGATTGTAATATGCTACCTTCACTATTACATATTTAACCAGTTTCCTTAAAACAACAACAACAACAAAACTTTTTATTGTGAAGTGAATCCCACATATTGAAAGGTTTAAAAAATAAACAGTCAAAAAAATGCCAGAAGTACAGATCAATAAATCATCACAGAGAAACACCCAAGTAACCATCACCTAAATAAATGCTCACAACATGGCCCATTGTGGCCCTGGATCACTACTCCCTCTATTCTGAGTTCTTCTCCTGTAGTGCTGCTTTTCTTATTTTCAAACTTTGTTTCCCTTGAGTCATACAGGGTGCATTATTTTATGTCTGGTTTCTTTCACTTAATATTATGTCTCTGGGTCTCATCTAAATTACCCCACACAGAAGCAGTCTGTTCACTTTCATGACTAAATACTATCCTATTGTATGTATATACCACTATTTATTCTACAAATATCTGTAGACATCTGGGTTGATTTGGGTTTGGACTCATAAAAAAACCCTTCAATTACCATGTTTTACATATCTTCTGATGCAAATGTGCATACTTTTCTCTTGGGCACGTACCTACTGGAAGTGGAATTGCTAAGACATAGTAATCATATAGTTTCATATTGAATAGTTAATGCCAAACGGTTTTCCAAAGATTCTGTGTTAATTTGTATTCTATCCAAAGTTCCTTTATTCTTTTTTTGAAAACTGCTTTTTCTTTGTTTAATGCTTATTTACCATTTATAATTTACACCTCTGTAATTTTAACTGGAGAATTATATATGCTGAAATTACAAAAAGTTTGCAAAATAACTAGTTGTGACATTTTATCCTGTATGTATGGAAATCAAAATTCAAGGAAGGAAAAAGAATATCCAGGGACTGTCTTTCGATTGAACAGATTTCATCTTCCCAGCTAGATTTTATAATTCTTGTACTTCTTAGTAGCCTCTGATATTTTAATACTGTGTGAAATAGTATGTGAGTACATTAGATGTTTTCAGTGTGGGTCTTTGTTTACTCTGATCTTACAAGCTCCTCTGGTTTAGAAACTGTGCATAGAATATATAGAATGTATCTTCCAAATCTATACACACAACACAGTTTGGTTTCTTACCATATAATTTTGAGGGGCTTTTCAGTTGCTATTACTAACAGTATTTTTTTTCACCTACCCACTGTCTATTTTCCAATGTGAAAAACCCAAACTCCCAAAACTGTGGGAAAAGCAATTTTAAACGTTTCCTTCAGATTTGTTTCTTCCATGTACATATTTTTTTTATGTTGTTATGTTGGCTATGGAAAAATAATAAAGTATTTTTTAAAGTGGTTTTACGATTTATTCAATTAAGAACAGTTGAAAAGTGGTTTCAATGCTGAGAATACTTATAAAGACAATTCAATTCTGCTTAAATACAGGCAAATTTTAGATTTTATTTTCACATTAGCATTAAATACTACAAAGAAACTATTTATATTGCAAAGAAACCTATTGAGAAAGTTTATCATTTTCAATTATGTAGCATGTTTGCTTTGACTTCTGTTCTACTAGAACTCAGTCTCTCTGATGTGAAGACAGTGATCACTAAGCAATAAATAGAGGGATGACGATTGAAAACAAAATGGTTTAATGAAACTCACTGTTATAGGCACTGAGTCCTGTAATGATGAGTGGGAGCCAAGTGTTAAAACCTTATTAATGAGGTTTCAGCTCTGACATGCAAAGAGCTCAGAAGTCATAATTCTCATCCTTACACAAGAAAAAGCCAAGCAAATTACAAATGAATGACTTTGCTTGGACCAATCAAAGAATCTTGACCACAGAGTGAGCCACTACCCTGAAATCTGGAGAGACAGGTGAATACAGAGAGCCACACCTGATATCTGCCTACCTGGAAGCTACTGGAGCCATACTGGGACATAAAAGGTAATTTTGAACAATTGCTGAAATCTGAGCTATTGTGAAAGTGAGAAAACTCTGCAGCCACAGTTTTGGGGGTCCCTTACATTTTCATCAGTTTTGCTTCCAGGAAACATATTAGATTCTCATGGTACAGAGCCAAGAAAACTACTCTCCTGTATCTATCAGAGAGAAGTGTGAAGTAGTCAGAGACTACCTCACACTAAACATCTTATGCCCTCTCTAGCCTTCCTGTCTCGGCTGAGGGGGAAACAAAAGTAGGAAAAAGTAGGAAACACTAGTGATGGTCACAGCCCAGGGACAGGGACACATTAAAGACTGAGATTTATTATAAGGTTATTTATTATTTATTTTGAGATTATATATTATTTCATTATATATGAAATAGATAAACCTACTGCCACAGTGGAGACTTTAACACCCATTTGACAGTGTTAATAGATCAAGCAGTTCTACAAATTTCTAAGAATATAGTCAACCAAATAGCACCATCAGTCAACCGGACCAGATTGACATTTATAGACTATGACATCCAACAACAGCAAAATACACATTCTTCTCAAGCTTACATGGCACAATCACCTAGATAGACCACATTCTGAGCCATAAAACACATTTCAACACATGTAAAGTAAAGAAATAAAATAAAGTATATTCTCAGACCACAGTGGAATGAAAGTAGAAATCATTAACAGAAAGATAACTGGCAAATATACAAATATTTGGAAATTAAACAACATATGGTTTAACAAAGAGGTCTCAAGAGAAACACACTTTTTTTTTACCTAAATGAAAGTGAAAATATAACTTGTTGAAATTGATGGAATGCAGTGAAAGCAATGCTTAGGGGGAAATTTATAGCTTTATATGTACATATTAGAAAATAATAAATATTTATGATCAATAATCTAAGCTTCCACTTTAGAAAACTAGAGAAAGAATAGCAATTTCAACTTTAAAGCAAGCAGAATAAGAGAAATAATGAAAGTTATAGCAGAAATCAATAAAATTGAAAACAAGAAATCAATTGAGAATATCAGCAAAATCATAGTCCTTTGAAAATATCAATAAAATTGACATAGCCCTAGCCAGGAGAGCCAAGAAAACATGAAAGAAAGCACAAATTGCCAATATCAGAAACAAAAGAGGGTCATCACTACTGATTCCATACACATCAAAAATATAACAAAGAGATATTATGCACTACTCTATTCCTACAAATTTGATTACTTAAGTGAAATGGACAAATTCCTTTAAAGGCACAAGTACCAAAATTCATAAAGGAAAACACAGATCATCTGAATAGGGCAACGTTTATTAAAGAAATTGAATCAATAATTAATGGTCTTTGATAAACAAAGCAGCAACCTAGATATTTCCACTCATGAATTCTACCAAACATTTAAGGAAGAAATGATTCCAATACTCTATAATCTCTTCCAGACAATAGAAGCAGAGGAAACGCTTCCAAACTCATATTATGAAACCATCATTACCTTAGCAAAGAAAACAGATAAAGATATTAAAAGAAAACTACAGATCAATATCTTTCCTGAACAAAGAAGAGCAAATTGAATCCAGAAAGGTATAAAAAGAATTATATACCATGACCAAATGGGACATATTCCAGATTTCCAATGCTGATTTAATATTGAAAAATCAACTGTTGTAACCCACTGTATAAACAAGGTAAAGAAGAAAACTCATAAGATCATATTAATTGATGTATCAGGAGCATTTGGCAAAATCCAGCAACCATTCATGATATTTTTATAGCAACTCTCAGTGAACTAGAAATAGAAGTGGAGTTCTTCAAGTTGATTTAAAAAATCTACAAAAATCCTACAAATAACATTATATTTTATTGTAAAAAACTGGATGCTTGCCCTTAAGACTGAGAAAAAGACAAGGATGTCCCATCTCAACACTCTCTTCAATTTCTTACTGGAGAAACTAGATAGTGCAACAAGACAAGAAAAGGAAATAAAAATTCACATATTGGAAAGAAAGATATAAAACTGTTTTTTTCACATATGACATGATTGTCTATGTAGAAAACACAAAATAATTGACTTTTCTATGTATTTGTGTGGCTAAAAACTTCGTTCAGGTTTTTCCATAACATCTTACTGAATAATTGGAATTCGAAATTAGAAATGGAATACCATTTACAATGCACCAAACAATGAAATACTTAAGTGTAAATCTAGCAAAATATGTACAGGAACTATATGCAGCAAACTAAAGCCTGATGAAAAAAATCAGAGAAGATCTAAATAAATGAAGGATAGTCTATGTTTATGGTTGGAAGAATCAATTTTGTTAAGATGTCAATTCTTTCTTCCACATTGATCTGTGGGTTCAATGTATTCCCAATTAAAATCTCATAAATCTATTTTATAAATATTGAAAAACATTTTAAACTTTATATGAAAAGGCACAAGACCCCAAATATCCAATACTATACTGAAGATAAAGAACAAAGTTTTAGAATTCACATTAGCCTATTTCAAGACTTACTATAAAGCTCTACTAATTATAACAACATGGTAGTAATAAAAAGTAAATACATAGATCGAAAGAACAGACTATAGAGCTCAGAATTAGGATATCTGGCAAATGAACAGAGGTGATTCAATGGAGAATTTATAGTCTTTTCAAATGGTGTTGCTGGAACAATTGGACATCCACATGGAAAAAAAATGTATCTAGGCACACACCTTACACATTTTGCAAAATTTAACTTAAAATTGATCAACGACTTAAAGGTAATATGAAATCCTGTAAGACTTCTTGAAGACAACACAGGAAAAAATCTAGGTGGCATTGAGTTTGGCACTGAGTTTCTGATAGAGCAACAATAGTACAATATATGAATTTAAAAGGGAAAAAGTTGGACTTCATTAAAATTAAAAACTTTGGTTTTGAAGAAGACACTGTTAATTAAATGAACATAAGCCACAGAGTGGGAAAATATATTTGCAGCACATATATCAGGTGAAAAAGTGTATCTGAAATATACTAGAATTCTTAAAACTCAACAATAAGAAAACAAAAAAGAATGTTTTAAAAATGGGCAAAGATCTGAGCTAACACCTCATCAATGAAGATATTCAAATGGCAAGCAAGCATATGAAAAGATGCTCAATGTCATTTGTCATTTGAGGTTTACTTCAGTAAACAGCAATTAGATACCACTACAAAACTATTAGAAGGTCTAAAATTAAAATAAACAAACAAATCCCCCCCCAAAATGACACTACCAATTGATGATGAGGTTGCACAGCAATATGAATTGTCGTTCATTGCTGGTGGGAATATAAACTGATGCAGCCACTTTGCTAGTTTCAGTCAAAGCTAAACATACCATATGATCCAGAAATCACACTCCTAGGGATTTACCCAATGTGTTGCAAATTTCTGTCCACACAGAAACATGCACCCAAATGTTTATCGCAGCTTTATTCATGATCCTCCCAAATTGGAAGCGACTAAGATGTCCTTCAATAGGTGAATGAATAAATAAATTGTGGTATATCATGCAATGGAGGTTGTTCAGCAATAAAAAGAAATGAGCTATCAAGCCATGAAAAGACCTGGATAAACCTTAACTATACATTGCTAAGTGGAAGAAGTCAGTGTGAAAAGGCTAAATACTCTGTGACTCTGATTATAGGGCATTCTGGAAAAGGTGAACCTATAGAGACAGCAAACTATCAGTGGTTGGCAGGGGTTGGGGGTAGTATTGAATAGATGAAGCACAGTGAATTTTTAGGGCAGTAAAGCTATATTACATGATCCTGTAATGGTCAAAACTTGACATCACTTATTTGTTAAAACACAGAAGTTTATAGCAGAAAGAGTGAACTTTAAAGTGGCAGCCAGGTTTCTCACTGTTGGAGTGGGAATTTACAGGTAAGTAGGCAAAGGTAGCTAGAATGATTTATGTAGCAAAGAATTAAGGTGTCAATATAAACTCATATTTAGCTTAATATAGATACGGATATTTACATATAGAAATACCTATAGATGTGTGTATATACACAGTACCACACACACACACATTTCCTTGGTCTATCAGACATGAGGGTCTAGAAGCAATGACACCCCAGTAACAGCAAACCTCGAGATCTTGGTTTTATTTAAGGGCAAGTAATTAGAATAGAGTGAAACTGGCTCTAAATAAAAGGTCATTATTCCAAGCCTTTGAGAGACTCAGTTGCTGTGTGTTGGCATGAGTACACCAGGAGGATCTCCACTCTGCCGTGGGGTGTGCTCTGAAATCAGATGACCTGTGTTTTAATTCCAAATTCTCTGTATTTTAACTGTTTGACCTTGAAACATTTGCGGAACCTCTCTAAGACTCACTGCAAATTGAAACTGTAGCAGTGTCTGTGGTGTATGGCTACTGTGAACGCCATATGTGCTTATGGCAGTACATCGGATTCCTCATCCCACAGTCACTGAACAGGTGCCTCAGTGAAGGGCTGGATGACCATGGTCAGAAACACAGATAAACGACTCCTACTATGATGGTCAGGTAAGTACTTCATAATATTATGTTTATTAATATTTAGTGATACAGTCTGAATTTTTGGGTCCCCTCCAAATTCATATGTTGGATTCCTAATACCCAGTGTTCGGAGATGGGGCCTCTGAGAGGTGATTGGGTCATGAGGGTGGAGCCCTCAGGATTAGGGTTAATGCTTTTACAAAATTGGCTCTACAGAGCTCCCTAGCCCCTTCTACTACACAAACTCCTTCTACACAGCAAGAAGTCAGAAAGCAGTCTGAAACGTAGAAGAGGGTGCTCACCAGAGCCCAACCATGCTGGCACCCTGAGCTCAGACTCCCAGGCTCCAGGACTGTGAGAAATCAGTGTCTGTGACTCAGTGCCCTAGTCTGTGGTATCTTGTTAAAGCAGCTCAAATTGGACTAAGGTGTTGTTTTAAAATTTATTAGATTCATTTTTACTGTTTGAGAAACATTACCACTTCTCCTAGTAATTGAATGCAATGACTGTTAATTAAGCCTTTACAACATGGTTTGACGACATACAGAATATAAACACATAAATGAAATGGTCCTCAGAGAGCTCGAAACTTGCTAAGGAAATAAAATATTAAGTGACTAGAAGCCTGAGTGTATGAACTTTTAAGATATTTGAGCTGCAAGGAATTGGAAATCCAAATTAAACTGGTTTCATGGTGATGAGTTTTGTTGCTTCCCACAAGCAGGCGTCCTGAGGCTAGGTGTGGAGTTTTCCTTCCAGGGCTTTCCTTCCACTGCCCTGCTGAGCTCCTGCCTTTAGGCTGAGAATAAAACAATTACAGCAGTTTCATAGCTCACATCAATGCAACACTACTCCCAGAAGAACAGAGGCTATCTTTTTTTTTCTATTTTTATTTTATATTGGAGTATAGTTGATGTACCATATTGTGTTAGCTTCAGGTGTACAGCAAAGTGATTCAGTCATATATATATTGATATCCATTCTTTTTCAGATTCTTTTCCCAGATAGGTTATTATAGAATATTGAGTAGAGTTTCCTGTGCTATACAGTAGATCCTTGCTGATTATCTATTTTATATATAGTAGTGTATATATGTTAATCACAAACTCCTAATTTATCCCTTCTCCCTACCTCTCCCCTTGGTAATCATAAGTTTGTTTTTGAAGTCTGTGAGTCTGTTTTTGTTTTGTAATTAAGTTCATTTGTATCATTTTTTTTTAGATTCCACTTATAAGTGATATTATATTATATTTGTCTTTCTCTGTCTGGCTTTCTTCACTTAGCGTGATAATCTCTAAGTCCATCCATGTTGCTTCAAATGGCATTATTTCACTCTTTTCTTATGGCTGAGTAATTTTCCATTGTATATATGTACCACATCTTCTTTATCCATTCGTCTGTCGATGGACATTTAGGTTGCTTCCATGTCCTGGCTATTGTAAACAGTGCTGCAATGAACATCGGGGTGAATGTATCTTTTTGTATTATGATTTTCTCAGGGTGTATGCTCAGTAGTGGGATTGTTGGGTCATATGGTAGCTCTATTTTTAGTTTTTTAAGGAACCTCCATACTGTTCATAGTGGTTGTACCAATTTACATTCCCATCAACAGTGTAGCAGGGTTCTCTTCTCTCCATACCCTCTCCAGCATTTATTGTTTGTAGACTTTTTGATGATGGTCATTTTGACCGGTGTGAGGTGATACCTCATTTATTCAGAACAAGAAACATTTTCCCGGACTACTCAGAATCTTTCCCTTTCAATTCATGGCCAGATTTTATCAGTGTGCCCTTTCCTGGACAGCCCCCATCTCCAGGGGAAATCCAAGCAGAAAGAGGCTTCAGCTGGCCCTTCTTGGGCAATGCAGAGCATCACATGATTGAGGATGTCACAGTAACAGAGCCCACTGGCAGGAGTGTCCAGACTTCATGGCCAGCTGAGAGTGGGAGCAGCCCGCTCCTTAGGATATAGGATACCCAGCATTCATATCTTCATGCTACTCCTCATTTCACATTAAAAATGTCCACCTCCAAATGAACATATTCACTTTCTAGTCTAATGGAGAGTTCCAAAGTCTCATCCAGTTTTGGCATCCAAAAAACCAAGTTGATAATCTGGCTTATGAGACCACACTGTCATGTTAGAGCTTCGTGTTAGGTTCCCCAACCTGCAAACCCAGCATGTCTGGTGTTGAAAGAACAAGTAGCAGCAAGAAAATTACTCTGATATCAGACAACACGAGAAAAAACACACTCCGGTCAGTGACTTGCTGCCGTCTCCTTGCCTCAGCGCAGAGTAGACGTGAGTTCTGTTTACTCTGAGAATCTCCACTGCCCTGTGGCCTATGTGGCCCAGCCCTGTCCTGTGAGGGCTCCCTTGGCCTATTGGGCTCTGCCAAGGGGTCTGATGACCTCCTGAGTTCAGCTTAATAGCCTGGCCTTGTTGGTCAGTGCACGGGGCTGACAATGGTGCTGGGCTGGGGCTCACCTTAGGAGTCACACAAGCAAGGCTTGGATGGCTTTGGCCCTGTGGAGCCTTAAAATACTTTGTGTTCACTTCTAGATAACCAGACACCTTGTCTAGCCTCTCTTTTGAGTCTGGGGATGTTTGTCTCTCAGCAACAAGCTGTAGCGATCTATCCCTTTAGAATTAAGTTCAATAGACTCTACTTTCTTCTTGCTATTGTTTTACCAAAGAGCCTGGAGTCAGGACCAATCTAAGTGATATCTTCTTAAAGAGCCTGACTGGTCCTCTGACAGTAGACAATGATCAGTAGGAAGGGCTTGCAAGGGGTCAGATTTGATTCCTGAGCAATCCCATCTCCTGCTAAAGTATAATTACTTTAATTGGAGTATAATTGCTTTACAATGGTGTGTTGGTTTCTGCTGTATAACAAAGTGAATCATCTCTACATATACATATATCCCCATATTCCCTACCTCTTGTGTCTCCCTCTCACCCTCCCTATCGCACCCCTCCAGGTGGTCACAAAGCAACGAGCTGATCTCTCTGTGCTATGCGGCTGCTTCCCACTAGCTATCTATTTTACATTTGGTAGTGTATATATGTCAATGCTACTCTTTCATTTTCTCTCAGCTTACCCTTCCCCATCCCCGTGTCCTCAAGTCCATTCTCTATGTCTGCGTCTTTGTTCCTGTCCTGTCCCTAGATTCTTCAGAACCCTTTTTTTAATTTTTTTAAATTCCATATATATGTGTTAGCATATGGTATTTGTTTTTCTCTTTCTAACTTACTTCACTCTGTATGACAGTCTCTAGGTCCATCCACCTCACTACAAATAACTCAATTTTGTTTGTTTTTATGGCTGAGTAATATTCCATCTAACATGAAATTTTACTTAGGACCAACAGTGGTATTTTACTAACCCTGAAAGCTTTCTAATTACTTAGTTTTCTGTCTTTCTTGAAAAATAAATTCCACTGGCGTAGAGGGTCTTTCTTAGTCTTTCTTTCCTTTTTGCCTTCAGATATACCATCTTCAGTCTAAAGTTGGCTCTTTCTTTGTATAATCTTAGTGAAGGCTACAGCTAGGCAATACATGCTAATGACAACATTGAACTTTACCTGAGCCCCTGTGCCCCCGGAAAGCATGCGACTCCCCCTACCCTGCCCTCTCATGTTCCCAGATGAGACCGTCTCTATTCTTCCTCATGACTCTGATAAGATTCACAGATGGCTCCTGTCTGCCTGCCTTAAGACCCTCATTTGTTTATTATTGATTGTTCTCCCTATTGCAATTGCCTGAACACTATCGTCTCCTAATTGTCTGGCACAGTTTGTCTTCACTCTAGCATCCCGAGACGTTCCCACTGCATTCCCGAATGCAGCAGCACCTTGTTTGGCACACGGTACTATGCTTCAATCTGTTTCCCAAGCTAGAAGGAGCTTACAGCCCCCGGCCTGTCTCCTCCATTCAGTTAGCTTGACATTTTAGAGTGTATTAAGTCAGCATCTTCAAAGCCCAATTTTAAATTCTACATCGACATTGGGGTTTTGAGTAGCAAGTAATAGAAACTCAAAGGTAAATTGGAGTAAGTGATAAAAGATATTTATGAGTTTGCCATTTGGGAATCCAAGATAGAGATGCCTCAGAATGCTGTCAGCCAGGGGCTCCAGTAATGATTAAACTTTGAGGTCTGCCTTCTTGTCTGGAGTCTTGTCTTGACTTCATTTGAGTCTTGACTAGCAGAAAGATGCTCTGTGTTGCATCTGTAGAGGTAAACAAAGACCAAGCAAATAAGAAATAGCAAAGGCTGTTTATTCAGAGCTTGTTATAGCAAGGCAGTCAGCCACCATCATTTGTGTTCTGGCAAATACTCACACGCAGATAGGGGAGGGGGATAACTTTATAGTGGAAAAAGGAGAAGGCTCAGGGCTGCCCTGATGGAGGCTGTGGGCCTGGAGAAGCTGGGGCGGCTACTAGAAGTGGGGTACCCCATGTGATTGGTTCAGGGTGCATACTTCTGTCTCCCTGCTTGGTCCTAAATTGGAACTCAGGACCAAAATTAGGAAATTTTCAGTTACGAATCAAGTCCTGGTCATGTGGGATTGTCACAGGGGTTATTGTTCAGCTTCCTGGATTGTCACTAGAGACAGAGACTTCCTACAAGTCTGACTCGTAGATAACAGGCTGACTTCTGGGGCTGGTTACTGTAGATAATAGGTTGGTTACCTGGGCTGGTTGCTGCAGGTTGTGAGTCAGAGTTCTATTTGTATATATTGTCTGGCCATCGTCCATTTGCATATTTAGTTTCTCTTATCTCTACATGACAGCAGGTGGAGAGAGACGGAAGGAGGAGGAGAAAAAGGAAGGGGACAGGAGCACAGGACAGAAGAAGAGGAGAGGAAGGGAAGAGAGTGGGAGGGAAGGGGAAAAAACCAAAGAGTAATTTTGCTAGAGGCTATGGAAAATATCTTCCTGCATTGATTTGGCTTCAATTGGTTTGCTAGCCAATTCCCAAGCCCTCTGATGAGGGGCAGGGTGCTTATATTTAGATTCATCCTGCGGCAGGGTCTGAGAAAGAGATTTACTTTCCTGAGCAAACAGGCTGCATGGGGTCAGGGTACATAGCTGAACAACAGAAGAAAAAACAAAAGTTGTCCTAACATTTTGCCTTTCTAGACAGTTTTTAAACTTGTACATGTTAAATAACTCAACTTTAAAACTCTGTCATCAACCACCTGGAACAATTTTGGATAGGAAAAGGTGTCATGTCTAGTTTCCCATTTTCAGAGGAAGTCCCCCTAGCACTGTTACACATGGAAGCATTTCAATTTCTAAATATAATGGCTTGTTACTATTTACATATGGGGTGATCCATGGGACTCTGGGACACACAGATTTTTCTCATGAAACAATAGATGTTGTCTAAGGCTTCTGAAGTTCCTCCACATTTATTTTGTTGTTACAAGTTTTGATAAAAAAAAATCCTGTAAATAATCAAATCCCTTGCAAAATACTTTGGTAAACTTAAGACTCCCTTGTTAAATGTTTCCTTATTTGTGCTAAAAAAAATTATAAAAGACACAATTACTATTAATGGACTTTACTGTGTTACTATTTACACTTTTTTTTTAAAATAAACTTATTTATTTTTGGCTGCTTTGGTTCTTTGTTGCTGTGTGAGAGCTTTCTCTAGTTGCAGCGAGCGGGGGCTACTCTTTGTTGCAGTGCGTGGGCTTCTCATTGTGGTGGCCTCTCGCATTGTGGAGCACGGGCTCCAGGCATGCGGACTTCAGTAGTTGTGGCACGCGGGCTCAGTAGTTGTGGTTTGCGGGCTCTAGAGCGCAGGCTCAGTAGTTGTGGCACACGGGCTTAGTTGTTCTGCGGCATGTGGGACCTTCCCAGACCAGGGCTTGAACCTGTGTCACCTGCATTGCTGGCGGATTCTTAACCACTGTGCCACCAGGGAAGCCCTCTATCTAGAGTTTTTTAATAAAAGTATTTTGATCATGGAAATGAGTGTTATCTTATTCCTTTGTATATTCACTAGTTTAGAAAACTAGTTAATGACCAGCATCAACAACTAAAATATAGGTTTCTCTTTAATATTATCTAAAAATAAAAGAAAAAAATATTCTTAAAAAGAATTGGAAAATAATTTCAAATCTGCATACCAATTACAACTTAGGGATAATATAACTATTTCCGTGGCTGTATTTAGGGAGATAGCTGATTCCAACTCTAAGCAGTAAGGCATGTACATATAACATAAAAAAGCACAGCATGAAGTTGAGACATTCAAGTGGTGTATATTTATCAAAAATTATTTCCAAGCTTAATGTTATTTGGAGACCATAACATGTTTATCTTCCGCCCACCACACACAGATGTGTGCATTAACGATATACATAAAACAGATGGAAAACAGAAATAAATGCTGAGTTTCTGGCTTTGCCTTATGTGTCAAATTGCTCCCAGATGCACACACAGGCCTCGGCTGGCTTTCCCCAGAATGAGTATGGTAATTTGCTGTCATCAGCTATGCTCTGTGTTAAGGATCATCCAGAATGTCTTCCTTGCTCCTTCTATCCCTCTAAGACCAATCTCTGCCCCCCTTCTTTACTACAACCAAGAATACTTCTGAAATTCTTTTTAAACCTGTTATCTTAAAGAAGCACTAAATTTAATATTTCTAGATCATCTATAATTTGCCAGGGGCTGTAGTAGCTGAAGGGGTTTTAGAGACAAAATAAACACAGCACATGTCCTCTGGGACATCACAGACCAGTGTGTGGGGTGTGTGCGTGTCTTGGTGCACAGGGTAAGTTTTGTGAGCCACATCAGGGCACAGAGAATAAAGAGTCCTGGAGGCTGGCCCCTGAGTGTTGGGAGTCACTGGAGGGTTTTAATTCTGAGAGAAAATAGAGATGAGGGAAGAAACGAAGTTTAGAGAGAAATGTAGGAAATATTCATTCATTGGTTCACCCATACCTTCAACAGATGTTAGGGATAAGCGCCAACTAGTGTAGTCAGACAGAATGTCATTCTGAGACTGGAAGGCTCAGAGATACCAGGACAAATATTGAAGACACATCTTGAGCAGCCGAGAGTCTGCCCTGGGAAACCTTGTTTGTAAAACAGTGGGAGATGGTCCAAGGGCTGTGCACATAATGGGCTGTGGATGGTCCAGAGAGAGATAATAAATGTGAATAAGAGGAAGATCTTCATGCAAGAAAGGTCCAGTAAGTAGAATGTTAATGGGTGGGATAGATGATTTTACTGAAAGAAAATTTGCCTCAGAACAACTTGGCTAACTGTAATAGGACCTAAAGATATTGGATTAAAAGTAAATTATACTTCAATAAAGATGTTAAAAAAAATTAAAAAAAAAAAGTAAGTTGGTCAAAATAGCAAATTCCTTTTGATTGCTATTTTGGAAAAATACGATCTTCTCTATTACTGTATGTTTTAATTCATTAATTCCTTTATTAAACCTTTATCTATTGAATGCCCACTGAGTGCCAGACCCTGTGTGGCCGGAACTCGGCCTCTGTTCACTGGTGTCAAATAGAAATGCGGAGATAGAGTTTTGGGTGAAGTAGCAAAGAGTAGCTTTTATTGCTTTGCCAAGCAAAGGGGGCCACAGCAGGTTCATGCACTCAGTTAACCTGACCTGCCCTGGAGGGGGTAGTGAGGAGTTGTATAGCGCTCAAGGAACAGGGCGTGGTCAGCCCATGAGCATTCTTCTGATTGGTTGGTGGTGAGGTAATCGGGAGTCAGCACCACCAACCTTCTGGTTCCAACCGGTCTGGGGTCTATGTGCTTGTGGGAAGCATAGAGTTAACTTCTCCCACCTGGTGTCTGCAAAATAGCTCAAAGGACATGGCTCAGAATATTATCTACAGCCCTTGGGGAGGAACTAAAGTTCCTTGCCTGTTTAATGGCTAAAGTATTATTATTTTATCTTGCTTGACTATTTGACTTTCTGCATTTCTCACTTCTCTGATTAAATTTATTCTTTGACTAAAGTTTTTCTACAGACAAAAGGCAGGCAGAGGACATGGGTGGAGTCTCTTCTGGGAAAGCTTCATAGGGCCTGCTCGGTTACATCTGTTCTAGGCCTGGGGGACACATTCATAGATAAAAGAGACTACCTGCTTTCATAAAATGAATTTTAGGTAGAAAGAGAATATGTAAGAAAGAGTTGATATAAAGTGTTTTTGTATTTGTTACTTCTTCATCAGCTAGAAAAAGGAATTAAGAGAAATGAATGAGTACTCATCACACAGTAATTATATGCCAACCCTAGTGACTTTATTTATGTTTTCGTGGTTTACGTTCAGTAAATCTAAGGTATAGGTTCTATTATCCTGACTTACAGTAGAAGAAACTAAACTAAGCCTCAGATAGGTGTATTAATCTAGAAACCATTATCATTAAATGAAAGTTCATCAGGGTCACTGGGAAGACAATGGGGGAGCAGGAAGGCACTGCTTACAATGGAAACAGAACTGTGAGTTAACCCAGGAATCAAGGTAACACAGGGCCTGCAAAAGTATTACAGAGAAAATTGATAATATGTTACTAAAGATATTAAAGAATATTGCAATTAATATTGAGATCATCCATATTCAATTATGGGAAGAGCCAATGTCACCAAGATATTACTGGTGGCTAATCCATCTGTGATCTAAACATTTCCAAATGAGTAACAGGAATTAGTATACATGCATTCTAGAACACACTTAGGATAGTAATACTCCAAGAAGAGACCAAAAGTTTATGAAAAAGATGGACAAGGAAGGTGGACTTAACCTGACATATCAAGATCATCTTAAGGCCATAATAAGATTAAAGTAGAGACTGAAACATGCATCAATGAACCAAGAAAAAGATTGTATAAATGGATAAATATATATATATGTAATATATACCACTAAAATTTTTCATAGAAAATATAGTAATATATTTTATGATCTTCTGTAAAGGAAAAGATGTCTTAGACAAAGTAGAAAAAGCACAACTCATAAAGAAAGAGAAGGAAAAAGTAGTCTAGAACAAAAACTAATACTTTCTTTTTGAAAAACATGCTGTAAAGAAAGTGAAAAATAGCAGGTAGCAGTTGGGGAAAAGATATTACAACATACGTAATAAACTGGTAAGTATCCAGATTGTTAAAATAACTCATGGAAATTAATTGGAAAACAAACAGAAAACCTCACAGATAAATTGTTGAAATATGAACAAGAAGTTCACATGCGAGGAATTCTGAGTGGCTCACAAACATCTGAAAAGTCCTCAGTCTCGCTAGTAATCAGGGACATGGAAACTCTGCCAGCATCGAGAAACATCTCCCCCAACTTAGATTGGCAAAAAGACAGCAATATGGTAATAACAAATACTGCTGAAGATATGGGCAGTTATTCTGCTTGCTTGAGGGCCCACGGGTTGGTACACTTTGGGAGAGCAATTTAGAAGAATCCAGAAAGTTTGAAGGGCAGATACCCTAAGCCAGGCACTTCTGTTCCTAGAGGCATCCTCCAGTGAGTCTTGCTCACAGCAGCCCTGATGTTAAGCG
The DNA here is from genome assembly GCF_963924675.1 of Phocoena phocoena. Taxonomy (NCBI): domain Eukaryota; kingdom Metazoa; phylum Chordata; class Mammalia; order Artiodactyla; family Phocoenidae; genus Phocoena; species Phocoena phocoena. Next base: position 7,945,702 of record NC_089227.1, read on the forward strand.
TTAACGTTGTCTGTAAACGTAAACTTTGGGAATAATCCAAACGCCCACTGGTGGAGAATGTTTCTGTGTTGGGTATTAAGAAAGCACAGGGTTCCTTGACGCCCCGTGCCTATCCATCATGTGGCATTTGTCGCCTTGTGACCAGAGCCACATCATTCAAGGAAGGTCCAGCTCCCCAGGACAGCACGTGGGACGGCTTGGGAGGGCCATAGGCCCCCGAGTAGACACGGCTTATTTTAGGGTGGAGTAACACGGAGTCTACCGTGTTACTGCCTACTTGATGGTTTTGCGTTTTGGAAAGCAGGTGGTGGGCAGGTTCAGAACGTGGAAGAGACAAGATAATGAACTCAGTTTGGAAGTGCTGCTCTTGATGGGCCCGGGCATCTCATGGGAGATTTCCAACAAGCATGGAGTTGGGGTGGGGTGGGTATGGATGGTCATTGGAAGTCACAGTTTGAAAACAATTGCCAGGCATCTTAACTTTTGTGATTGTGTCCTGAGGGGGATGTCTGTCTGTGCAATCTAGACAAGTCTTCGGGTTTTACCCTTTTGGTCACAGACTAATAAGATTTGATTTCCTTCCATCTTCTCTCCCTCCTACCATCCTTTGCAAACACCTGGCCATGTAAAGGCCAAGTGCTGTGATGTGCCCAGACTCTGCCAAAGGTGAGCAAGGCTTTGAAAAACCAAAGAAATATATTCTCAAGTTCCACTTTCCTCTACCCATACACCCCTCAGACTCAATTACAAAGAAAGGAGTTTGGTGATTTGAGTAACCAACAAGAACAAAAGGAAGTTAAACTGGTTATAACTGAACTTGAAGTTAGTTTTTAAGTTGTAATCAGGTACATTTACTGGGAAAAAGAAATATTTTGAACATGAAGTTTCATACTAAAAAACATTCATAAAGAGTCAAATTTTTATACTTCTGAAAGTGAAGGAAAATGCAAAGGATTTTAATTTTTCCACATGTATATTGATGTCTGAGTGTGATGCAAAAGGCGGTATATAATTAGATTCACATAAGTGAGGGTACCAACTCTATGTGTATGTTCTGTGTATGGAGGGATGTCTTTTACATTGTCCCATGAAATATTGGTGGCATATCAGGAATAACACATACATCTGAGTCCAAGTGGATGTTAGAGCTATCATTTTGCAGCTATCGTTTTAAGCCTTTAAATGCAAGACATGATACCTTAACAAATCCTGAATATCTCCCATCAAATTCTCAGTCTTGCTGTTGTTAAATATTAACACCAATATTATGAATCACATTTTAGAATTTAAAAACACTTTTAACTGCCCCCTCCTCATGAAAATCTGAAAAAGTAGGTAGAACTATTTTTATGGATTTTAGAAACACTATACAAATACTTGGAAAAGTTGTGTCACCTTCCAGAGTTCCTATCCAGGGTGAATGTGCAAGCAGGGTTACAACCCACATCTTCAGATTCCAAGTGCCTCCCACCATCCATGAAGCCTCCTAGCATCCTCAAAATGTTGCCTATAGCAGCTTCCACTGGAAAAATGTCTTGAAAATCTTCCTGTCAAAATACATCCCATATGCTGATTATTGCCATATAATGTGACAGCCCTCAAATTATGAACCAACTGTCACCAAAACTTCAGATATTCATCAGTTCCTTAGGTCTCCAAAATAATTTTCTAGAAAAATATTCAAATAATAGTTAGATGCTGACAGAGGACAGTACAGTACCTCATTTATCATAATCTTGAGAAAAAGAAAAGTTTCAATAGGGGTGAAAATAAACCCATTCAAACACTCCCTGGTTGAGTGCTGTATCCAGAAAGACTTGACTGATGTAATCCAAGGAGCTTTCATTTATGCACCCCAAGGGCTCCCTCTGCAGGGGTGCCTCAGGACAAGTGGGACATGTTGAGGAAGACCCAGGTAGAGGAAAGAGCCCAGGTCTGGCAATCAGGAGATACAGCTTCCAAGCCAACCTGTCCAGGTGCCCATGGGTAAATCACTTGCCTTCTCGGAAATTTGTTAGTTTGTTGATAGTCCACAAGACTCATAGATAAAGAGTTAGAATTATATGAATTTTGGGAACCAGACCTTAATGTGTCTATCTTCCCAGCAAATAGTGGTGTGCCTACCATGGGGGATGAAAACTCCACTCCATTGTAGGCTGGGTACTGCAGTAGGTGTTTGCTTATATGATGGATGATGCCATTTGATATTCCCTCTCTCTATCTCTTTTACTCTCTCTCCTCCCTCTTTTTTGAGAACTCAAACATCACATACAGAGGAGGCACTCAACTCACAATGCTCTCTTGGATTATCTGGGCTTCCAGAGGGCAGCCCATAGGACCGTTGCGAACCATTTGATCTCAAGTGTCTGGGTGCCTGAGGGTAACAAACTGCAACAAGCTGACGACCAGGTCCCTTCCTTCCAGTCATCCCAGGATCCTGGGGTACGGAGACACTGTTTTGAGTCTAAACATCCTAAATTAAGTGTTTTGAGCTGTTCAAATTTTATTCATTTAAATAACACCTTCAGCTAAGGGCATTGTGAGGGAAAGCACATGTGAACACAGCCTCTGATTACACAGTAGACACGGCACACTGGGATGCCACTGTCTACTCTTCCAACTGTTCATTTTTTACATAAATGGTAAGTGATATATGCATTCAAACATGGAGATTTTCATGACAGGGCCCAGGATGGAGGATGCTTTGATGCAATCTAGGTGTGTTGGTAGAGTTGGGAAAATATAAATATATATATGAAGTATATGTGACATATATTTTATTCATTAATACTTATAAGTACTTTTCAGTAAGTTTTCTTATGAAAATTGTCCCTGATTCACCTCATATTTTAACAGAAATGCATCCAACTAAAGCATACAGGGCAATGGGAATATCCAGATATATAACTTATCATCCTCATTCTTGAGGCTATTAAAATTAAAAAGTAATAATGTCAGTGTTTGGAGTATTTCCTAAGTGCCAGACCCTGTGCAAAGTGCTCTGTCTCTGTCGTTACTGATCCCACACAACTATGCAGGTCAATATTTTTATCCCTGCTGTTGAAGAGGAGAACCTTGAGCCAAATGTACAAATATAAATACAGAATGCCAAATTAAATTTGTTTTTTTGTGTTTTTTTGCTTTTCTTTTTAAAAAATTTTTAATTGAAGTACAGTTGATTTACAATGTCGTGTTAATTTCTGCTGTACAGCAAAGTGATTCAGTTATATATTCTTGTTTATATTCTTTTCCATCATGGCTTATCACAGGATATTGAATATAATTTCCTGTGCTATACATTAGGACCTTGTTGTTTATCCATTCTACATATAATAGTTTGCATCTGCTAAGTCTAAACTCCCAATCCATCCCTCCCTAACCCCCCATTAAATTTGAATTTCAGAAAAACAACAGATCACTATTTTATATAAAAACATCCCATGCTATATTGGGGACATACAGAAAAACACTGTTTTGTTTTGGTCTGAGATTTAAATTACCTGGAGTCCTATATGTCATCTGGCAACCTACACTCAGGACCACAATTTGCGTTTCTCTCCCTCATATCACTCAGCTTGCTTTAGTGAAAAATCGAGATTTGACCTGTGTTTGCCTGATTCTGAAACCCATTCTTTTTTTACTTTCCAGCCTATTTTCCTTTAAAATGGAAACAAATCAATACAAATCTGAGATGTAGATAGAGAAAGAACCTGGTCCTCTGACAACATTTCTGTTTTTGCATTTCAATGGTTAAAATAACCCATGTCTTTGGTCTTTAGTTTCTGAAGTTGAAAGCTGCCTGTGGGCTTCATTCCATTTTTTTCTACACTTTGTCTATGAGGTCACTATCTTTCACATTCAAAGTTAACTCCAGATGTCCTTTTCTTTTCCTTTAAACCATGAAATAATATTATGCTTTTCTATTAGCCTTTGATGATTACATCAGAACCAATGGATTTTCTGAAAATGAGAGATTCAGTACAAGGATGAGTTGGTCCTGGCCTCACCAGGGTTTATGGGCTATAAATGTCTGTCCTCTGGTGGGGAGTTGGTGAGGCCCCTGCAGTGAATCTTGGTGCTCTATGCTAGGAAAGTCATCCTGTCCAGTTGGCTGGAAGGTAACTGTGGTTCTCAATTTTGATGCAGCAAAAACAACAACAACAACAGGAATCTTGCCTCTTCTAAGTTTGAATTTTAAATCTTTTAAAGTAAACTTTAGGGTAATTTTATTTAACTGGATTAAACCTTCTCAAGTCTGACCTTTCTCTTTTTATCTATTTTCTCCCATGTCTCAACATAGACTTCTGATGTTCCTGTGAATCTTGCTTTATGGAGAATGGAATGGTGTTGATCAAAGTATTTTACCTGATGGGTTTTGCACAGATCTGTGGCTATAGACTGAATTGTGCCCCACCATTCCCCAAATTCATATGTTGAAGCCCTGACCCCCAGTGTGACTATATCTGGAGATAGGACCTTGAGAATATGATTTGGTTAAATGAAATCATGAAGATGGGGCTCTCATCTGATAGAATTGGTGTCCTTATAAGAAGAGACACCAAGGGGCTTCCCTTGTGGTGCAGTGGTTGAGAGTCCGCCTGCTGATGCAGGGGACACGGGTTCGTGCCCCGGTCTGGGAAGATCCCACATGCCGCGGAGCGGCTGGGCCCGTGGGCCGTGGTCGCTGAGCCTGTGCGTCCGGAGCCTGTGCTCCGCAACGGGAGAGGCCACAACAGTGAGAGCCCCGCGTACCGCAAAAAAAAAAAAAAAAAGAAGAGACACCAAGAGGGCTTGCTCCCTCTCCTTCTCTGTCCACCAGGTGAGGACACAGTGAGAAGGTGGCCATCTGCAAGCAGGGGAGAAAACTCTCACCAGGAACCCAACTGAATTGTCACCTTGATCTGGACTTCACTAGCCCCCAGAACTGTGAAAAATAGACTTCTGTTGTTTAAGCCACCAGTTTATGGAATTTTGTTATGGCAGCCCAAGCAGACTAACATAACTGTCCTTTTAGTTGGCATGCCATACTCCCAATAAAAATAGGTTCTTGGCATTTTGTCTTATTTATGGCTTATATGCTTATCCAACAGTCTTACCTTTAGGTTGAATCTCTATTTAAGACCAAATTGATATACTTCTTTACTCATTTTATTTATTCCTTTCTCTTTTGTTTCTTCTTTTCTCCAAGAAATGTTTATTGAGTCTCTGTTTACTATTAGGTGCTACATTTGGTTATGGCTTAAGCTATATCAAAGAATAGGATCTATCATTTATGAAACACAACAAAAAACATATTCTGTGTTATATGTTCCACATGAGTAATTAATTTATTCTTTTCAATAACCTAGAAAGAGATATGTATCATAACCCCTTTTTACAGGTGATAAAACTGAGATCCATTGTCTCAAAAACAGCATTTATTGGATGCAGAATAAGAACCTGATGTGAATGACTCAAAGTACCCCTGTGGCCCTGGAATGGACTAACATCCAGACAAAACACAATGCTCCAGAAAGGAGAGGAAAAAATCCAAAACAGAGAGAGAGAAGAATTTTCATAATTCCTTTTTATCTTTCCACCTAAATCTCCAGACGGGAAGAAGAGGGAAGGAGAAAGAGGAGAGGAGATTTGTTGTGTCCTTTTCCCCAGGGGTCATGTGGCCTGTGTGAATCCTACCAGAGGAGACCACAAAAAGGGCTGGTGGAGCCAACATCACCAAACCCAATTCTGCTTTGCACAGCCTTGTTCATATCATCTCTTCTTTTCTCTGTCTTCCAAAATCTCTCCATCCACTTGAACACTTCCTCTGACTTTTGTTTCCCAATTTAGTCTTTCCAGGCAATTCCTTCCCCTTCTCTCTCTGCTCCCTACAATGAACAATGATCCATTGTCTTGTCTTCCAAGCTCCTTTCTGAATTCCCTTCTCATTTGAACTGGGGAGATAGGAATGCATCATAGACATAGGGTAGGTGGCCAACCATGGGAATGGCCAGATGTGGAAGCTGGGTGGGAGCTGGAAGAGGACAGGGGTTCTTCGTCTGCATGTGCCTCTGAACATGTGCATTTCCACGGCTCAATGTATTGGCCTAGATTCTGACATCTGGTTAACCCTCTTGTCTCTGCCACTTCCAGTCACTTAGGACTCACTGTAGACTCTTCCTTTTCCTTTGGACAGTTCTTTTTCCCTTGGTTCAGTCTCTAATACCACTCCTGACAAGAGGAAAAATAAATAAAATCAATAATGCTGTACTTTCAGTGAAAGAGTGCCAAATTCCATATACAGCCTCCCGAAATAATTTTTTGTATTAACTGAGCTTTATCCTCATTCCATACTTTCCACTCTTTCACTACTTTGTCATACTTAAATCTTTAAACATATTGTGCAATAAGTATTACATGAATTCCCATTTTTCAGATGAGGGAACTGGACAATAAAGCAAATGATTAATGCAGCAGACTCAGGTTTTGAAACCCAGGCTGTCTGACTTTGGAATAGTGTACTACCCTAACTACAAGAAAATGTACTCATTTGGTCTTGTGTCCCTGTCCCAGAAGATTATAACTTGGAAACCTTTTTAGAAACTATAGTAGCATCTACCACTCTCCTCTCCCAAATAATAACAGTTTCTCTGCCACTAGTGTGTGAGCCAATGCAAGGCTTATTTTCCTGATTTGTGAAATTGGGATAAGAAAACAGATCCTACACGGTTACTTTGAGTTGAGAGTTAAAAATGTATGTGAAAGTGCTGTTGCAACCTGTAAGTCATCCACCCATTGAGGGTGAAACACCAGATCTTTCTTCATTCAAACATTACCCATGTGGATTTGTGAAAAAGAAAGAATGACTTCATCCTGTTCAATCACTGTTAAGCTTGATGGGATAGTAGATAAAAAGAAATAAAAAAGGATTTGTTGTGTAAGAAGTATGCATTTCCTCTTTATGGTTATTAATTTTTCAGCTTCTTTCTGTGCAGACACTTAACTGTTTAGTCAGACCACGCATAAATCATTGTGTCACTGCTTGGGTTCCTGCAAATATGGGGCTGATGGCTTGGCTTGCCTTTTACCTGGCTCTCTAACTTTAGAAGGCTATGTCTATGTGCAGGGTAGAATATACAACTAGAACATGGAGGTATCACTGACTTATTTCTGGCACCAGGCCTCTAACTGGAAAAACTGAAAATTATTAGGAGGTTTCAGTGCATTTTAAAAGCATATAAAGTCATAAGTTATTCAATTCTGAATCTAGGGACAACAATATACTTGGGTATATATTAAATCCTAACTCACTTCTTCCCATTTACCTTTCTTAGTCCCAAATAAACGTGATCATCATAATTATTATTTATAAGAACATGGAATGAGTTGCCTTGGATCAAGTGAATATTTCAGCACCGGATATTTTCAGAGAGTCTGGGTGATACAAGTTTAAGATGTTCTGCAGATGTGTCCTGCAGTTCAGCCCAATGTACAGAGTTGCTTTAAGATGTTAACTGGGCCATGGTGCCAAGCAGCCACTACAACCTAAAAGTGAGCCTGTAGCACTGAATCCAACTGGACTTACTCAACCCTTAGCTCTTGGCCACTTGTCTTCTCCACATACTCCCCACATTCCAACCTGCTCTCAATTATTCTGGCTAAAGCTTTCAAAAATTATTTCATCATTTATGAACAATCTCATCAGTACTTTGCATCACAACAGTGAACTTCCATCCCTTCTCTATGGTTTCTATTGTGGTCAGGTCCTCTGTCCTGAGTGACGTTTCTCCCTATAAAGTCTACTGTAGGCAATGTCCCCCACTCCTACATGGGTTCTTCTCCACTGAGTGACTAGGACCCTAAAAGCAGGACCCACACAGACTTTAGGACCCATAATTCTAGACCAGCTGCATTATTAACACTTGTGCTTTCACTTATATGAGGGAGAACTTTCCCTCCAAGGACAAGAGCAGACCTGCTAGGAAGAGTTGGAAGCCTACCTCTTCAACTGACAGCTGAGTGACATCGGTAACTTATGTGATGAATCTGGTATATGATTTTCTAATTTGCAAAATAATGTTCATTACACCTACAACCTAAAGTTGTGTAATATAATAAGGAACAGAGGAAGAGGTCAATGGGGATGAGGAAGTCAAACGACACTTTTAAAAAAAAATAAATAAATTTATTTATTTATTTCTGGCTGCATTGCGTCTTCGTTGCTGCGCACAGGCTTTCTCTCTAGTTGCGGTGAGCAGGGGCTACACTTCGTTGTGGTACATGGGCTTCTCATTGCTGTGGCTTCTCTTTGTTGTGGAGCATGGGCTCTAGGCGCACTGGCTTCAGTAGTTGTGGCATGTGGGCTCAGTAGTTGTGGCTAGCGGGCTTATTTGCTCCAGGCATGTGGGGTCTTCCCGGACCAGGGATCGAACCCGTGTCCCCTGCATTGGCAGACAGATCCTTAACCACTGTGCAACCAGGAAAGTCCCAAATGACACTTTTTTTCACATATATTTCTTGCATCTCTGAGCAGTCGTGGGGATCGCAGAGGGCACAGACCATGCCTTATGTGATTAGGCATCCCCAGTAACCAATGCAATCTTGGGGAGAAGATACAGTCATACACTAAAAATATGTCTGCTGTTGCCTCAAGCTACCTGTTGAGCCATTGCTTAGTGGGAACAAGGGATCTGTTTCTTCTTTATGCCGAGGATTCCATACACTGGCCCCTCATTCTTCTAGCATCCATGGCTGCTTGGTCATGTTTCCTTGGATCCACCAAGGGCTTTATACTTAGCTACACGACAATAGTGACACAGCTTGTCTGCAGAGTCTCAAAGCCTTAGACTACCCACCTACATCAGAAATGACATAAATGGTGCAAGTACAATTAATTTTAGCCTTTCCCTCCCCCTGCCTGCCAAAGTCTTCATACTTTGTCAGATAATTATTATTTTTTTTCTCCCACATTCCTTCACTCTATCAGTTATTTTGTTATTGCCAAACCCCTTCTTTGGGCACCTCTGATTAACATTCAGAGGATGCAAAATGATAGAGAGGGTGAAATCAAATTCCTCTGAAAAAGGGCATCAACAGCAGAAGAACAACAACCTTCAAGGGCCTACAGATCCATGACTCGGAGAAGCTGGAGTAAGGGATGGCTGGACAGAGAAACGCCAGGCAGGAGGCAGTGTCTGGGGTCATGTTCCCAGGGGAGCAGAAGCAATCCATGAACTTCCCTTCCCTTTAGGTACCTGGATTGCCTTTCTGTTCTTCAAGCACTTGGATAAAAATTGGGGATTTTTTTTGGAGGAAGCTTCCTGAAAGTTCTTCACTGGTCAAGTTTAGCCTCAGTAGTCTCTGGAATGATACAGAGGAGAAGCCCCAAATGTGCTTCTGATGACTTCTGTGTGATGGGGCCGTTCCCATGGCAGCATCAGCCAAGGTCCTGCTGAGACTGGAGAGCCTCTTCCTGGGCTCCCCCTGACAGAAGTTCAGCTCAGGAGCTGGAGTCTGTATTTCAAAGCACAAGATGTGCAACAGCAAGATATATCGCCCTCAATGAGCCACGTGTCTCCTTCTTCCACGTGATGCAGGCAGACAGGCACGAGTCCTTTCACTTTGCAGACCTTTCCTCTCTCCTATTTTGTCCTCTCTTCTGTTAAAATGAGGCTAATAGTACTTTTCCTGGCCTTCCTTTACCTCCTCTACCCCAAAGTTTACAGTTCCACCTTCTGGATGACTTCTGTGACACCACAAGTGTGGTCGGCATACCTTCCCCCCTAAAAAGGCTTTGTGCTCCTCGATGGAGGAAATGGTCCTCATTCCCTCATTACCCCCGGGGCCCACCATGCTCACTCTGTAGGTGCTAACGTGTCCTCCCTTCCTGTCCCCATTTCTACTCACTGAGGGACAAGAAACCTGAGAAATATATTCTGCACCTTGCTGAGTGTAGGCTCTCTAAAATGTCACCACCACATCTGTGGGTAAGACAAAGCTGAGTTTATTTATTCTTTACCATGAAAAGTAATACCCACCTCAACTGGGTCTTGATGCACCTTGGAGAAGAATACATCAAAGGATACATTATTGAGACTTTATTGTCTAGGGTAAGACAGGTTTTTTCATGCAGGAGGCTGGTCAAGGTTGGTCAAGAGTCAGGACACAATAGTTTGGGATGGGTGGGCACAGCAGGAAGAGGTGTTTGCAGGAAGGGTTTTGAAGAGTCTTGGATAAAAACTATCAGAGGATGTTTTATTGAAGAGAGGTCTTCCAGGAAGCTCCTGGATTGGACAAAAAGTTATTTGCAGCATGAGTCTTTCTGAGTAAGAGTTTCCTGGAATAATAAACGTGTGCTGATGAAGACGGCGTGTCAGTTGTATTTCTGTAGAAAGGATGCTGTGTGGGGTATGTAGATCCAGTCCTCAGCTCTCACACTGTACCTGCATCATGGAGGCAAACTCCAAACAAGGTGCCTTCCTGGGAGCCACAGGGATTTGTTTTACTCAGGTAATTGAATACACTTGACAGTAAATGATTAATATCCCCAGTGAAAATGAACCATGAACAGCCAATAACTGTAATTTCTTTTATATTTTGCTCAAAGATGAAGAGGTTAGGGAGAGGGTAGGAAGGTAAAAGAAAAATCAACATATTTTGCTTGAAATGAGATACTGATTATCTTTCTATATTGCAAACCCAGTCACGTTGTTCCCTTATGTGAAGACCCTGCTTCACATGCCATGACCATCACCATTTTCCAAGCTCAAGCAAAGGCACTGGGGCTCCTTCACCACCTGCCTTTGCAAGTTTGCAGCTCAGCCTCAAACAGCTTCCCCAATAGGATGATGTGCTTCAGATGCGACTTCCTACATCTCCAAGTTGCAGGATATAATCGTCCAGTACGTGACTCCTGTTCCTTCTGCTGGGATGTCCTTTTCAACGATCCTCACACTTTCCTGTGAAGCACAGCTTAACCCCTCCCTCTGCCAGACCCCCTCACATTTGTACAGATTTTCGTCACAACCCTCAGGGTACATTAATGGGGATTTCACGTATCTCCTCAGACACGGGAGGCTGATCTCCTAGAGCGAACAGATTGTCTCATTCATTTCAGTAGCTCAGCCTGTTGAAAAGGAAATAATCGTTGTTCTGGACCTTGAAGTGGGATCGAGAGTTGGCCATGAAAAAAGGGGTGGGATCGTACATTTGACATGGATTCATCAATGTGTGCAAAGGCATGAGAGTGAGCCCTTAGGGAAGAGTGGATGGCTGGAGGAACATTGAATATGTGAAGGAGTAACTGACAGAACAAATAGGGGCTTGATTTTATAGAACAGTATAATAACATGCTAAAACTTTCAGTATTTGGCCTGTAAGGAAACAAAGAACTACCATGGAAACAAAAACAACAGTTTTTTTAAGTGATTTTTCCCTTTGCAACTTAAGGATAATGAAATGGCTTGTTTACGAAATTATCAAGTCAACAACAACATCCTTGACTGAGGCTAATGTATGCTAAGGAATGAAATAATGGTGAATCACAGGGCCATTTTCAGAATTTCTTGCCCAGTCTTCTAACAGCCATAATCTTCACGATAACAATGTTAGCTACTGTTAATGGAATCCTAATTCTGTGTTAGCTCTCGGGTCAGGCACTGATGTTACAAGATTAAAAAATGCAAGGTCCCTGGCTGCGGAATTTAAAAAGCACTGTGTGGTCATGAAAATAATCCACGTGGGACACAAGCTAGAGATCCTTTAATCCCGTGCTGGAGACGTGGAGACGGCAGCCTAGGACTCATGCCTGAATCTCGAGGTCCAGCAGTGCCTGAGCACAGGGACACAGGCCAAGAATGGCCTGATGGTCAAACAGAGGGGTGGACCAAGGTACAGGGTGCATTTGGAAATGATAGTTCTGTGTGGGTGGGAAAGTCTATGTAGAGGAAAGACAGGTTTGTTCAACTTGTAAAAGAGAAGGGGCTGCTCTGTTAAGAAGTTTGGGCTTTACCCCATGAGTCTGTGTTTTTCAATTGCTTGTCATGACCCAGGGTGAGTCATGAAAAGAAGTTATTAGGCCATAACAAGTTTTAAGAGGAAAGAGAATGCAATAGAATAAAATAGACTGGAATAGAAGACATCAAAGATCTTTGCGAATGATCAGCCTGAAAGCATTGTTTTGTCAGTTTTGTTTTTGTTTCTACACCTCCCTGTTTCCATATCTGCATGTTTCTATTTTTGTGTGTTGCCATGTCTGTATGCTACCATGTCCACAAGTTTCTGCATCCGTGTGCTTTCTTGTTGGTGTGTTTCCCACGTGTTTCCTTGTCTGCATGGGTCAGTTTCCATGTCTGCACATTTCCTGTGTCTGTATGTTTCCAGCTCTGCATTTTCAGTGTCTGTATGTGTTTCCACCTCTGCATTTTCCTTTGTTTGCATGTTTCCCATGTCTTCATGTTTCCTGTGTCTGTGTCTTTCCACACCTTTGTGTTTTCACATCTGCTTTTTGCCATGTCTGTGTGTTTCAGTTTCCATGTCTGCATGTTTCCATGGGAGCGTTTCCTGTGTCCGCACGTTTCCATTTCTACATGTTTCCACATCTATGTGTTTCCCATGGTCTGCATGTTTCCACATCTACATTTTCCCATGTCTGTGTGTTTCCACATCTGTGTGCATCCTGTTTCTGAGTGTTTCTGCATCTGTGTGTTTCCATGTCTGCATTTCCACATCTGTGTGCTCCTGCACTTGAGCGTGCAAGTGTTGGTGAAGATCATTTGGAAGCCACTTGGGAAGGAAACTGGAACTCATAAAAAGGGTTTTCAATGATACAGGAAGAGCCATAACCAGACCTGCACTTTAGGAAAACCACTTTCCCTGCTCTGTACAAATGGCAGACATTTTGAAGATTATTAATGTATCCTTGGTTTTAAAACAGATACACAATCTAGATGAAACCTTCTTAATTCAAGAGGCCCTGCCCCAGTAGTTAGTGGTGATGGGTGGTTCCTGCCTCAACTGCCTTCCTTCAGCTTCAAAGGCACTGCAGTGAACCACTCTGTAGTGACTTAAGGTCACAAGAACCTGTAAAACACTGATTTTAACTTGGGTTGGCCATTGAAGAGTCAGTTCTAAAATATCTTTTTTTCCCACGTGATGACTGGCTGGTCCATCACCATCTGCCTAATATGATTCTTTCCCTGAGACAGATATATTTGTCAATCGAGGAAGAGAAACACAATACTAACTGCCTCTAAAGATGTCAAATTCCTTCTTGTGATTAATTCATATTATTCAGGCAGACCTCATGACACTTTTCAACTTTTAGTTTGAACTGAAATTACAGTAAAGTCACAATCTGGATCAGAACTGTAACTCTCTTAGGGTTCAGACTACTTGGAGCTTCATTGCATTCACTCATTTATTTAGTCATTCAGAAGACGTCTACTGAATGCCTTCCATATGTCAGCTGTTATTGTCTATAGAGATATAGCAATAAACAAAGAGTGGCAGAAAGTACATTGTTCAATGGAAATATGTATTTTTCAGATGATGGTAAAAGGCTCTGGAGAAATGAAAAGCAGTCTGAGGGTTAGGGAGTGCTGCGTCTGGGGTGTGGTGCAGAATGGCTGTTCTAGATATAGAATAGATGTGTTCAGAGGTGTCCTTATTTCTAAGTTGACATTTGAGCAGACGCTTAAGAGGCAGAGGTAAAGCTTCTGAGGCCACAGTGGTTCAGGGGAAGAGAAAAGCAAGTATGGATGTCCCAAGTGAGGCAGGGGGCTCCTGAGGGACAGCTGCACACCTATAGCAGACAGAGGGGCCATCTGAGGACAGAAAGTTGCAGAGGAGATCGGGTAGTGTAGCTGGGGCCTTGGCAAGCAGGCCCTTCCATGTTCTGATGCTGAGAATGTGGCATAACTAGGAGACCATACATTTCCTTCTAAGTCTGAAATTCTAGCACGCTTTATTTTCATTCATTTCTTATCAGGTAAAATCAACACAGTATATTTGAACCCACTGATTATTTGGGGGATATCCAGGGGGACATTAGTTTTCCAGGTCCAGGACTAGGTGTGAAGAATCAAAGCTTTCTGTGATGGGAAAGAATGCCATGCAGGGATACATTTTCCATGCAAATTCACAAAGGCAGATTTGGCATTTAATCCTTACAACTGTAATAGTCTAACACAGTTCTATTCACTTTTTCCATGGAAAGCATACAAAATTGTATAGAAATATCCCTAGTCCAGATAAATGGTCTTTGTAATAAACTCCACTTTAGGAATTTAGGAAGAATCAAGCAATACTTATAAGAACGAGATAAGAAGAGGATGGGTTACTGTTTCAAGTGAAACCTCCCTAGAACTGTTTTGTTTTTCACTTGGTATGTGAGTTAACAAGGTGGTTCAGAATCTTTCAGGAGCCATTTCTTTAAAATATGTGCTTAGGAAGGGTGGGATTCCAGAAAGCCAGATGTTAATACTAAATCACCTTGACCTTGACCTAACCAGGAAAAAACAAACCAAAGCGAGACCTGTGTGGAAGAGCCCCCCTAAGCCCCAGCCCTCCTAGCTAGAAGAACATCTAGAAACCCACTGTGATTAGAGTCACCCTCATGTGGACTAGAGGTTTCCCTCTTGGCCAGGGTGGGTGCATTGGCTTCCTGCCCCTTGACCTGGAGGAGAGCTCTCCAAGAAGACTTGAGTTCTAGTGTGGTCTCTCTGGGGAGCCAGATGGAGATTGTGTGGGAGCCTGGCCTGGTTCCCCAGCGTCAGCTCTATCATCTTTAGCAGGTTACCAAACACCTGCACTCCAGAGAGCCACAGGAAACACAAGTATAACCACATACATGCACACACGTGCACATATATACACACATCACACATATACACACTTGTACACTCACGTATACACATGCACACATACAGACACATATTACACACATACAGACATGCACATACATCCAGCACACACACACATCACAATATCATACACACATCCACATACCTCACACACACTTGTGTACACACACACCATACCCATACACATACAAACACACATCCACACACAAAAATATTCATTGTAGTTAGTTCTGCGTTGTGTTCACAGCATATACTGGACAAAGGGTTCGGGCTGGGCAGGACAGAGGCTGGGATTCTGCTTTTTGCCCTCATGGGGGGGAGGAGGATGTAGGAACAAGGAACTGGGTGACACCTGTGTTTTGACACGTCATCCAGGGTGAGTAACACCATTTTAGATTCTAAGCCATGAGCCTGGTCTAACCTCATCATTGCTGTTTTTATGAGCTTAGCAGTAAAGGCGCTAAAACTCTACCCACAGAATAATCACTAAGTTGTAAGATCCCACAACTGACAATAAGTAGAAAGCAAAATCAAAGTTTCAGACCTCTTCAACATCCTGTGGATGAAGAGAATCTGGGTGGCTTCATCCCCACGTTTTTATTTATGTGATTATATAACCATTTAACTTGTACTTGTGGCAGAAATGGTGCCAAGTTACAGTGATCAAAAAGACAGATACCATTTCCTATAACCTATGGCTTGTGGGGACTGAAATCCTCTCTGTCTGACAGTGTGTGTCTCTTTGCATTTAAACCATATACTCATGTCTATCACCTTGTCAGGCCCTCGTGGGGAAGGTGAGAGTCAAGTCAATTTACACAGGCCATAATTGGAAAGGCTAAGATTCCACTGACAAATTCAGATATGCTTCACCCTAAACTTTGTGCTGAGATGGCACAAAAGGAGAGTGTCTCATTTGTACTTGTGGATTTTAATTTGTGGAGGTGCCTGGGTGAGGACATGGAAAGGCCAACGCTATTAAAAGAAAAATGTGTGACTTACATTTCCTAAGAGGTGGGAGCATGCCATGCCACGCAGGGCCACATGGGGGAAGAGCCAGTGTCAGTCAGGAGGCAGAAGGAGTGAGGAGAGAGAATAAGAGCTGTTATTGGAGTTTCCTGGGAAAGATAAGGCAGGCAGAGTAAACAATTTAGGATTGGCGAGTCTGAATCATTTCAGAGGGCTTCAGGCCATAGGGGTGGTCTCTGGTTGTCTGGTACCTGGTCCTGGGATGATTTAGGGTAAGGGAATATTGGCTTGGTGTGAGAGAGTTGGCTAAGTAGATGGTGGGTGCTCAGATCAGCCTGTCTGTACAGGAAAGACAAGTTCTGTTTGTCTGTGGCAAGTTGGAGCATGAAGACAGATGTGAACACTTAGGCCCTGTGATTAACTGGATAACGAATAGACATACAAAAATCTAAGAAAAACACAGAACTGAAAGTAATGAATTTGGGGGAAAAAATGGTCTTTTCAGTTTGGAACTATAGGTGCCTGACGGCCACACAGAGGGTGGTACCAGAAGGCATCTAGAAATGTAGGTGTGGAGGTCAGAGCCCAAGAGATGGAGATGTGGGTGGGGAAGTAACCTGCTTACAACATTGCCTGAGATGGACTGGCTCTAGAACAATCCTGATGGGAGGAAGAAGTGCGGCTTTAATTATGGAACTCAGCCCTACAGTGCTTTTTTCCAGGGCCTCTAACATTACTGTGGCTCTTCTGTAAAATGTCTGGGAGGTCAGCAAGGCTTCTGTCAGTGTTTATGGTCCTTGTTCAGCAAACATCATGCTACACAATGTCCTACTAAAACTAAATGTACAATATTTAGGAAACTTGGGAAAACTTACTGGAATGCAGAAATCCCTAAAAATGTTTATTTCTCAATTTGGACACACTAGGCACATGCTGCCTTCATATTTATTTTGGTCTAACTTTCAACATATAGTGATTGATGTTGTTACTGAGGAAATGTACAACAGGAGGAAACTGAAGGCAAGTGAAAAAGGTGCATTTGTACGACCAACATGCTCAGGGTCAGCTCCAGGAGATGGACATTCTCAGGGTACACTTGTACCATGATCTGCCATCCAGAATTCTGAAGGTGCTATAGGACCAGGACTCCCCCTGCCTTAGACACTGTTGGATTCACTCTGCTTCATTCTTATTCTCCTGCTGTCCTCTCCTAGACACAATGCTGGTTCTCTCACCTGTACTTACATTATGGTTCCCAAAGTTGATGACCAATTATACCTGATGTTTTCAATTAGGCTTGCTGCTTCATGTTTCAAAACAAAAGAGATGTAACAACAACTACAAAAACTGGGCTCCAGCCTTATTTTCAGATTCCTTCTAAATTTTCTTCCTACTTGCTCTTAAAAATAGTTGTGAGCTTCAGCCTATTTTCATATCCTCCCATGAAAATTTGCAATTATTTTTACTCTTTAATCCTCTGCCTCTTATATACAACATTATTCTTCTGTACTTGGTTACCAGTCAGGAGATTCTTTCAAAATTTTTTCACCACCCTCCATCTATTAGCTTCTGACTGTTACCAAGTGTAATAATAAAACATCTCTTGTATATTACTGGGGCATGGACACAGGTGTCCCTGTACATTGCTTATTTTATCTATCAAGTTATAAATTTATTTTACTATTTAAAACCTTAAGAAGTTGAATTTTCTTTAATGTATACTCTTCTGATTTCATTATACCTCTCAGCTAAATATGCAGTAGTCTCCTATATGCTGACTTTAAGTGCTATTTTTCAGTACTAAAAGATATTGTAAACAACCCTCAGCATATCATAAGTTGTTAGCATTATCTGATAAAAGTTTTAAGGCAGCTGTCAAAAAATGCTATGGCAATCTAATAGAAAGTCTCTTGAAACAAATAATAATAAAAAAAAACTAATTTAACAAGAGATGGAAACCATAAAAAAGACCCAGATTAGGGACTTCCCTGGTGGTGCAGTGGATACGACTCCATGCTTCCAATACAGGAGATCCAGGTTCAATCCCTGGTCAGGGAACTAGATCTTACATGCATGCTGCAACTAAGAGTTCACATGTCACAACTAAGGAGCCCTGGAGTCACAACTAAGGAGCTCACCTACTGAAACTAAGACCTGGCACAACCAAAATAAAAAGAATTCTTCAGGACGTCTCTGGTGGTGCAGTGGTTAAGAATCTGCCTGCCAATGCAGGGCACATGGGTTTCAGCCCTGGTCCGGGAAGATTCCACATGCCGCAGAGCAACTAAGCCAGTGTGCCACAACTACTGAGCCTGCTCTCTAGAGCCCATGAGCCACAACTACTGAGCCCATGTACTGCAACTACTGAAGCCTGTGAGCCTAGAGCCCATGCTTTGAAACAAAGAGAAGCCACCGCAATGAGAACTCCATGCACGGCAACGAAGAGTAACCCCCGTTCACTGCAACTAGAGAAAGCCCACACACAGCAGTGAAGACCCAACACAGCCAAAAAATAAATTAATTTATTTAAAAAAGAGACCCAAATGAAATTACAGGACTGAAAAATACAATAGCAGAAATTTAAAAACCTCCATTGATAAATTCAGTAGTAGAGTGGAGATGACAAAAATAGAATAAGTAAACTCGAGGATAGAATACTAGAATTCATCTGATCTGAAAACAGTCATATCATCAGTGTGCCAGAAAGACAGGATTTAGTAGGGCTGAAAGACTATTGGATGACATAATGGCTGAAAATTCCTCAAATTTTGTAAAAAAAAAAAAAAAAGAGCAGCAGAAGGGGAGAGGCAGCATGTGAGAAGGAGGGCCTCTGGAATGTGGACTTCCAGAGTTTGGAGCCCTCTATTCGTTGCAAACCTCAGATGTCTCAGCATTTTGGCTTGCTGTATTTCTGAAAAAGGGAACCTGGTTTGGATAAATTGCCCAGCAAAGAAAAATCCAAGACACCAGTCAGATTTTTACCACAGTTGTCTATGCCAGGTGGCTGACAGGGTCTTTGTGCTCCAGATGGTTGTCAGGTCTGATCCTCTGAGATGAGAGAGCCGAGGACAAGACATTGGACCACCAGAGACCTCCTGGCCCCATGTAATATTAATCAGCAAGAGCTCTCCCAGCGATTTCCATCTCAAGACCCAGCTTCAGTCAATGACCAGCAAGCTTCAGTGCTTGACACTCCATGCCAAACAACTAGCAAGACAGGAACACAACACCCCTCATAAGCAGAGAGGCTGCCTAAAATCATAATAAGTTCACAGACACCCCAAAACACACCACTGGATGTGGTCCTGCCCACCAGAAAGAAAAGATCCAGCTTCAGTCACCAGAACACAGGCACCAGTCCACTCCACCAGGAAGCTTACATAGGCCACTGAACAAACCTTACTCACTGGAGGCAGACACCAAAAAAAACAGGAACTACAAATGTGCAGCCTGTGAAAAGGAGACCCCAACACAGTAAGTTAAGCAAAATGGGAAGACAAGAGAAAGATGCAGCAGATGAAGGAGCAAGGTAAAAACCCACCAGACCAAACAAATGAAGAGGAAATAGGTAGTCTACCTGAAAAAGAATTCAGAGTAATGATAGTAAAGATGATCCAAAATCTTGGAAATAGAATGGTGAAAATACAAGAAACATTTGACAATGAGCTAGAAGAACTAAAGAGCAAACAAACCCAAACAATTAAGAAAATGGTAATAGGACCATATCTATCAATAATTACCTTAAATGTAATTGGATTAAATTCTCCAACTAAAAGACATAGACTGACTGAATGGATACAAAAACAAGACCCATATATATGCTGTCCACAAGAGACCCACTTCAGACCTAGGAACACATACAGACTGAAGTGAGGGAATGGAAAAAGATATTCCATACAAATGGAAATCAAAAGAACGCTGGAGTAGTAATTCTCATATCAGACAACATACATAGACTTTAAAGTAAAAACTATTACAAGAGACAAAGAAGGACACTACATAATGATCAAGGGATCAATCCAAGAAGAAGATATAACCATTGTAAATATTTATGCACCCAACATAGGAGCACCTCAATACATAAGGCAAATACTAACAGCCATAAAAGGGGAAATCAACAGTAACACAATCGTAGTAGGGGACTTTAACTCCCTACTCTCACCAATGGACAGATCAACCAAAATGAAAATAAATAAGGAATCACAAGCTTTAAATAATACATTAAACAAGACAGACTTAATTGATATTTATAGGACATTCCATCCAAAAACAAAAACATACACTTTCTTCTCAAGTGCTCATGGAACACTCTCCAGGATAGATCACATCTTGGGTCACAGATCAAGCCTTGGTAAATCTAAGAAAATTGAAATCGTATCAAGTATCTTTTCCAACCACAATGCTATGAGACTAGATATCAATTACAGGAAAAAAATGTAAAATATACAAATACATGGAGGCTAAACAATGTGCTACTAAATAACCAAGAGATCACTGAGGAAATCCAAGAGGAATTCAAGAAATACTGAGAAAAAATGATGATGAAAACACGACGGCCCAAAACTTATGGGATGCAGCAAAAGTGGTTCTAGGAGGGAAGTTTCTAGCAATACAATCCTACCTCAAGACACAAGAAAAATCTCAAATAAATAACCTAACCTTACACCTAAAGCAATTAGAGAAAGAAGAACAAAAAAACCCCAAAGTTAGCAGAAGGAAAGAAACCATAAAGATCAGATCAGAAATACATGAAACAGAAATGAAGGAAACAATAGCAAAGATCAATAAAACTAAAAGCTGGTTCTTTGAGAAGATTAACAAAATTGATAAACCATTAGCCAGACTCATCAAGAAAAAAAGGGAGAAGACTCAAATCAGTAGAATTAGAAATGAAAAAGGAGAAGTAACAACTGACACTGCAGAAATACACAGGATCATGAGAGATTACTAAAAGCAACTATATGCCAATAAAATGGACACCCTGGAAGAAATGGACAAATTCTTAGAAAAGCATAACCCTCCAAGACTGAACCAGGAAGAAATAGAAAATATAAACAGACAAATCACAAGTACTGAAATTGAAACTATGATTAAAAATCTTTCAACAAACAAAAGTCCAGGAGCATATGGCCTCACAGGCAAATTCTATCAAACATTTAGAGAAGAGCTAAGACCTATCCTTCTCAAACTCTTCCAAAATATAGCAGAGGGAGGAACACTCACAAACTCATTCTATGAGGCTACCACCACTCTGATAGCAAAACCAGACAAAGATGTTACAAAAAAAGAAAACCACAGGTCAATATCTCTGATGAACATAGATGCCAAAATCCTCGAAAAAAATACTAGCAAACAGAATCCAGCAGCACAATAAAAGGATCATACACCATGATCAAGTGAGGTTTATCCCAGGAATGCAAGGTTTCTTCAATACACATAAATCAATCAATGTGATACACCATATTAACAAACTGAAGGATAAAAACCATATAATCATCTCAATAGATGCAGAAATAGCTTTCAACTAAATTCAACACACATTTATGATAAAAACCCTCCAGAAAGTAGGCATAGAGGGAACTTACCTCAACATAATAAAGGCCATATGTGACAAACCCACAGCCAACATGGTTCTCAAAGGTGAAAAACTGAAACCATTTTCACTAAGATCAGGAACAAGACAAGGTTGTCCACTCTCACCATAATTATTCCAAATAGTTTGGGAAGTTTCGTCTCCACAGCAGAGACGAAAAAGAAATAAAAGGAATCCAAATCAGAAAAGAAGTAAAACTGTCACTGTTTGCAGATGACATGATACTATACATAGAGAATCCTAAAGATATTACCAGAAAGCTACTAGAGCTAATCAATAAATTTGGTAAAGTAGCAGGATACAAAATTAATGCACAGTAATCTCTTGCATTCCTAATACACTCAGGTCAAAGAGGTCACTTCTGGACGTGAGTCTACACACTGTGTCATCCATAGAGAAATGCTGGCTAGCTGAAAAATGTCACCTGAACTTAACAACGTTTTGCAGGATGTGATTAAAACTATCAACCACATTAAAGTACATGCCCTTAACTCACGTCTGTCCGCGCAGCTCTGCGAAGAGATGGACACAGGGCACACACATCTTCTCTTATACACAGAAGTGAGATGGCTTTCTAAAGGTAGATCACTGGCCAGAGTTTTTCAGTTACAAGAGCTGCTCTAGAGATTTAGAAAAACAGTCACCACTGGCAGCACATTTCAGTGGCACAGAATGGGTCGCAAAACTTGCTTACTTGTGTGACATATTTAACCTGCTCAGTGAACTCAGTCTGTCACTTCAAGGGAGAACGACACTGTGTTCAAGTTGGCAGATAAAGTGTGCATCCAAAGCCAAAATGGAATTATGGGGCAATGAGTGAACACTGAGATTTTTGACATGTTTCAAACATTAACAGAGATTTTGAGAGACTGAGCCAGGGCCTTCTTTTTCCCAGCTGGTTCTTGATCACCTATTTCGGCTTTCAAAAGAGTTTGAGCATTATTTCACAACCGCAAAAGACTCCTGAACTGGGAAGGAATGGATCTGCCACCCACTTATGAATAAGCCAGGTGAATCAACTTTGTCCGTGCTAGAAGAGGATCAAGTACTTGAGATCGCAAATGACAGTGGCCTTAAAAGTATGTTTGAGACAACTTCAAATCTCTATGTATTCTGGATTAAAGTCAAGACGGAATATCCTGAGATTGCCACAAATGCACTGAAAAGCCTGCTTCCATTTCCAACATCCTATCTTTATGAAGCAGGGTTTTCTGCAGTGACAGCAACAAAAACAAGATTATGGAGTAGGCTGCATATAAGCAACACACTTTGGGTGTCACTGTCTCCCATCAGCCCTAGATGGGGCCATCTAGTTGCAGAAAAACAAGCTCAGGGCTCCTACTGATTCTACATTATGGTGAGTTGTATAATTATTTCATTATATATTACAATGTAATAATAATAGAAATAAAGTGCACAGTAAATGTAATGCACTTGACTCATCCTGAAACCATCACCCCCACCCCTGGTCCATGGAAGAATTGTCTTCCATGAAACTCGTCCCTGGTGCCAAAAAGGTTGGGGACCACTGCTATAGGAAGACACCAATTCAAATGACATCAGATTTCTCATTGAAACTATAGAGGAGAGAAGGAAAGTGGTATAATAACCTTGAGTTCTGAAAGAAAAGAACTAGCAACTGTGATTCTACCCCCAATAGAATTATTTTTCAGGAATAAAAGGAAAATGAAAACAATCTCAGGTAAAGGAAAACTAAAAGTATTTCCAACAGAAAGAAAATGATAAAAGAAGGAAACTGGGAGAATTAGGAAGGGACAAAGTACAATGGAAAGAGCAAAATATAGGTATATGGAAAGGTCTATCCTTTTCTCATTGGATTTATCAAGCATATTTGAGGATTTAAGACAAAATTATAACACTATCTGATAGCCAAAGTTGTCCACATTTCACTTAAAGTGGTAAACTATTGATATCAGTAGAATTTGTAAGGTACATGTATATAATTCAACATCCAGAGCAACCACTGTGACAACTATACAAAGAGATACACTCAAAAACATATGCAAATCAAAATAGTTCTAAAAATACTAAGTAACTAACAGGAAAGGAGAAACTGAGGAGTGAGAATGAGAGAAAACAAATAGAAGACAAATAATAAAATAAAAGAATTAACAATTTTCATATCAAAAATTACCTCAGGGCTTCCCTGGTGGTGCAGTGGTTGAGAGTCCGCCTGCCAATGCAGAGTACACAGGTTCATGCCCCGGTCCGGGGGGGCCCCACATGCTGCGGAGCGGCTGGGCCTGTGAGCCATGGCCGCTGAGACTGTGTGTTCGGAGCCTGTGCTCTGCAGCGGGAGAGACCACAGCAGTGAGAGGCCCACGTACTGCAAAAAAAAATTAAAAATTACCTTAAATGTAAATGGTCTAAATGTACTAACCAAAGAACAGAAAGATTAAAACAACACCAAAAAAAAACCCCAAAACAAAACAACAAAAACACCTCACCTATAGTCTCTTTAAACTCACTTCAAATTCAACAACAGAGGTAATGGAAAGTAAAACAATAATAAAAAAAAAGATATTCCATGCAAACATTACTCAAATCAGAGCAGCTATATTAATACAGGATAAAGTAGACTTCACAAAAAATAAAATTACTAAGACAAAGAGGCACATTACACATGATGAAAGAATGAATCCACCAGGAAAATATGACAATCCAAATGTGTACACACCAACCATCAGAGCCTCAAAATACATGAAACAAAAAAGGATAGAACTGAAAGAAGAAATAGACAAATCCACAATGACAGTTGGAAAACTGAACATCTTCCTCTCAGAAGTTGATAGAACTACTAGACAGAAAATCAACAGGAATACAGAAGGTATGAATAATAAAATCAACCAACATGATTTAATCAAAATAAAAACATGACACTCAACAACAGCAGACATCTTTTTCCAGGACTTACCAAAATAGACCATATTTTGAGCCATAAAACAAATCTCAACACATTTAATATAATTGAAATACTGCAGAATGTGCTCTCTGACCACAATGGAATCACACTAGAAATCAATAGCAGAAAGAAAAACAGGAAAATCTCTAAACATGTGGAAATTAAACAATGCACTTATAAATAATCTATGGCTCAAAGAAGAATTATCAAATAAAATTTTAAAAGAGAAGAATGAAAACAAAGCATATCAAAATTTGTGGGATGCAGCTAAAGCAGTATGACATAGAAATTTGTAGCATTACATGCTCACATTAGAAATTAGGAAAATCTCAAATTAATGATTTAAGTTCCTACCTCAAGAAACAAGAAAAACAAACAAATAAAATAAACTAAAAGCAAGCAGAAGGAAGGAAATAATAAAGATAAAGCCAGAAATTAATAACATGAAAAACAGAAAAAAATAGAGAGAAATCAATGAAACAAAGAGCTGGTTCTTTAATAAGATTAATAAAATTGACAAACCTTTAGCAAAACTTACAAAGAGAAATGACATAAATCAGGAATGAAAGAGGACTATCACTAGCGACTCTTCAGAAATTAAAAGGGTAATAAAAGAACACTGTGATATATATCATGTTTGAAGATGCAAACAGTTTGAAGATGCAAACTGTCAAAAGGAGAAATAGACAAGCTGAATATGCATGTGTCTATTAAAATTAAATCAATAGTTGATAATTTTTTTTTAAAAGGCATCAGTTTCAGATGGTTTTGCTGGTGAATCCTTTCAAACATTTAAGAAAGAAACAGTATGAATATTACAATATTGCTTTTAGAAAGTTGAACTAGAGGAAACACTTTTTTAACTCATTCCATGAAACCAGCATTATCCTAATACCAACACAAAATGAGAACATTATTAAAATATAAAACTACACGCCAAAGTTTCTCATGAGCATAGGTGTAAAAACAAATTGGTAAATTAAATATAACGATGTATAAAAAGAATTATATGTCATGACCAAGTGGGATTTATTCCAGGGATGCAAGTCTGGTTCAACATTTAAAAACTGTCAATGTAATCTACCTCATCAACAGGCTAAAGAAAAAAAAAAAAACACGTGATCATATCAGTTGATGCAGAAACAGTATTTGACAAAATTTAAAATCCATTCATGATGAAAATTGTCAGCAAGTAAGGACTAAGGGGGAATTATTTCAACTTGATGAAGAGTATTTACAAAAATCTATACCCAACATTATACTTAATGATGAACAACTGAATGCTTTTTCCTAAGATTGGGAATAAGACAAGTTGTCTGCTATCATCAGTATAGTACTGGACACTGCAATAAGGCAAGCAAAAGAAATAAAGGCGTATATAATGGAACATTAGAAATAGAACATATCTCTATTTGCAGATGACATGATTGTTTAATTAGAAAAATTATACAAACTCTATAAAAATACACCGAGAAAATCCATTATATTTCTATACACCAGCACATGGGCACCAAGATAAAAAAATATATAATTGCATGTATAATCACCTCTCCCCAATGTAAATCTAACAAAACACATCACTACTTTGATAGTGAAAACTACAAAGTGGTGATGAAAAAAAGCAAAATACATCTAAATAAATGGAGATACATGTTTATTGACTAGAAGACTCAATATACTGAAGATGTAAATTCCCCCAAAATTGATCTGTAGACAATTCTATTCATACCAAAATCTCAGAAGGGGCTTTTGTAGAGAGAGATGAGTAGAAAAATGTATACTGAAAGACATAGGCACTCTTGACCTGGAAGATTACAGTGGGAGAATCATGGTACTCAATATTAAGGCTTACTAGACAGCTGTAATATTTCAGACAATGTGGTGTTGGAGGAGTGATGACTGGGAAGAAAGAATGGAAGGGTGTCCAAGTTGATTCTGATGCACAACCATTAGCTACACCCTGAAGTCAAAATGACCTATTATGACATTCTGTATTTTGACAGCTGATTCTGACCTTCCTTAACACTCTGCCTCTTGCCCCTCACTCCACAGGCCCTAGCTCAGACTGGGACACTATACACTTGTACCTTGGTGAGGTGCACACACCTTCCCTCCATCCTCATTTCTGGTTGGAGATCCATTCCACATTGAGGAAACTGGAGGTCCTTCAAAGACCCACCCTGGATATTGCGTCCTCTATAGAGTCTTATTTTGGATGCCTTAAGAAGGCAGTGATGACTTGCCCTGTGTTTTTACTCAATAAGCAGAAACTATTTTTTGAGTGTTTCTTACTGTATCTCCCTATTTTTGTATTGTAAACAACACAAAGAACACGCTCTCTGATGGAGAGGCATCCAACTGATCTGGTCATTTGGGTGTGGAGTGATAAGTGACAAAAGAAGGCTAAGGGAACCACAGAAGTGTCTTTTCACTGGTCCAGAGGATCAGGGAGAACCGATGAGAATTCTACAGCTCCCACTAAAACATGCTACATTTTTCTGTTAAAGTGGCTCTGTCTCTACTAGTGAGTTCCTCAAAGGTATGGCTTTTGTTTATTTTCATCTTGGCATCCCTAATGCTTACAATATTTCCTGGAACCTGGTAGGTTCCTGAAGGACTCACATGTATTTGTTGAAGCAACGTGGAATCACTTGGTAATTGGACATTCTGGATTGAAGACCTGAAGGTTGGAAGGCAGCACCTGGAGCCAGCACCATTGAGTGTTCTGGAAAATCCCAGCATCTGTTTCTCAAGTCTGCCTGTACCACAGCAACTGCAAGCTGACCACATCCAACACTGATATCTGTAGCTGTGGGGAACTTTTTACTCCTACTGTCTTCCTGTAAAATCCTATAAAACATTTCATTAGGTTCTGAGTTTTCTCTCTGGGGCTGCACGACACCAGCGCAGCTCTCTTTGATATAACAGCACTTAAACTATTTTAAGAAAACTATTTGGAGTTTCCTCCTGTCCAGGCCATACTCTCTTAAGTCCCTAATAATTGTTTGTGTGGACAAAAAGGAAAACAAATTAAAACACGAAGGCTTTATTTTTTTGACATATGTTCAAATAAGAAACATGGTGTAACTGTACTACTCTTATGGGTTGTTTCCAGGGAATTCCTGCTAATTCACAGGAATGTCACTCTACAGTGACCTTTTTGGTGGTTTGGTAATTAAACTTTCTTACACAGAGCCAAGACAATTTTATATTATCCTACTTTCTACTGTTACAGTGTGACCTTGAGGTCCCAGAGCTGAACTAGAGTAGCATTCCTTATTCTTGTCCTGGCTGTGTTGGAAAAAAATTTCAGAGATAACAGGGCCCCATACTCTCATTTTACAAATGAGGAATACAAATTTCTGGAAGGTTAAGAGACTTGAGGTAACTAAACGAAGACTCTGTTAATAATTTGTAATACTGAATGTGACTCCTATCTTCCCCATCACACCACTGAGCCTCCATGAAAGGGAGTTCATCCTGTCTCATATAAATATGTGAAAACAAAGTACCTCTGTATACTTATATTACATAAAAATGGTCATCAAAATGCTATTTTCTTAAATAACTTTGACAAGTTGAGTTAGGAAATTTATAGGTTTACGGTATGATAATTTAAGATGAAAAAGTGATGTTGAAAGCTATATAAATTATTTGATTTTGGAGCCTTACAAAGGCTGTTGACCTGCATTATATTTGCACTACTACCCTCTTAATTTTAAAATTAACTCAAGCCAGACTGAGATTTCCTCTATCTTTTTTATACTAAAGTCAAACACATTGGACCATGACTGTTATTTGCTTTTATTGTTTGTTTGTTTTGGATTATTTTGTTTCTTTTTCTCTTTTTCCAAGAATTAGATAGTCTATACCCAGTTTTAAAACTCACACTAGGGCTGTATATTCATGATAAAATTTGTGCCTTATTGAAATATATTGAAACTGAAATTCATACTGGTTTATAAAGCGAAACGATTGAAACTGTGGTATTAATATGCAAATGCATAGAAAAATGAATCTTTCCCAAATCTCCAGTCTGCTGGGTTCACCTTTGCTCCAAGGGCCAGATGAAATCACAGGAGCCCTGACACCACTTATCTGTGGAATGTCCTGAGGGCATCTCATTTTTTCCCCAGGGTTCCCAACCAGGTCAGACATTTACTTTCTCCTAGGGATCACTGTGCCCCCTCCCCCTGCAGACCAGGGCTGAATTGGTGTTTGATGACCCCTGTGCCTACTGCCTGCTCCAGCAACCTCTATTTGCCTTCGAGCGAGAACACAAGTGTGGTCTAAACTCATTCCACTAGCTGTCACCAGTTCAAAGTTGTTCAGTATAGAAAATGTAGGAACAGCATGGACATTATTTTTAAAAATTAATTAAATTAAAGTAGCCATTATAGATAAATGGTCTTGAGGTCAGACATCACAATGGCTATAATTTTCAGTCACAGTATCTGTAGGGGAACCATTTCAACAATGTCCGTCTGTATCCCTGATCTTTTCAAGCTCATCCTCTACCAGTGGAGTGAATTCCCTTACCTCTCCTTTTCACTGGTTCTCAAATATTCTTAGAACTCCTTTCTCTGGGATCTCTCGGGAGGGAACTCCCAAATTAATATATATGATGTCTCTCAGTCCCTGTGTCCAAAGAGGTCATTCTTTTTCTTCAGCCTATGTAGTGTCAGTTTCTTTTTAGACCAGCTAAGATTTTTGCTCTTCTACTAACTTTTTTCCCTAAGTAAAAGCAATTTCCTCCCTTAGATGAATTTTATCATTCCCCAAGGATAGGAAAGCAGCTGAAACATACATAAATATAAATTAAAAATATATAAATTTAAAATATTAAATTAAATTACATAACCATTATAGCCTTGAGGTCAGACGTTACAATGGCAAATATATATAAATGTTTTCTTCTTACTAATTTGGAAGCTGCAACTACCTGCCACTGTGTCTAACATGCTCCCAATTTCACACTCGGAGCCACTTCTGGTCATTTATAGCATCCTTTCCCACTGAGTCTGAATATGGTCTAAATAAAACTATCCAAGCTGTCATGCTCAAATAACCAAGGATATAAGACTTTTTCACCAACCGGATCTCAGTCTTTTTCTGGATTGTCTTTGTGACCCAGTGCTTAATTTGATGCTGGCAGATTTCTTTACGTGTTAGTGTTTCCCTAAGGTTTATGCTATTCAATTTCCCAGGAAACTATTACTCATCAGCTTTCTTTCCAATTACTGTTAAACATATTTCCACACTCCTATCTTCCCCAAGGATTTATGTCTGTGTTATTCAATATGGTAGGAAAAAAACATAACCAATACACTCTAAATTTGTCATTGCAAAATGCGTGATAACTTGACATTTACTGTAATGGTGATTAGTTTTGGTTTACTTCATGTGGTCATCTCATTCTCAGGCTAAGAGTTTGGACTGGGTGATGGGCTGGCAACTCATCTCAAGTCCAGGGTGGAGGAAGGCAGGGAACTCCCAGGGCCAATCTTGGAGATGGAGTAGATGAAGGAGATGCTACCAATCAGGAGGCCCCTGGAATCAGTGCTCAGTCCTGGATCGTAGAATCATTTTCATCACTGCTTTAGTCATGGTAGCAATATAATGCCAGTCAGTTTGGATCTGGATGGTCCGTGTAGTGGGATCCCTGACACTCCCATCTGGTTAAGTGCATAGCCTTGACTCATTTTTTATTTAATCTTATAATAGGGAGATTGAAAGTTTTGACTTAGTAATCCATCACGGTGGGGTGTGACTGTCCATCATCACCCCTGCTCATACTTCTCTGCTGGGTGATTAACGCTATAACCATGCACCCAAGCCCTCAATGTAGAAACATTTTGCTGCTCCTTGACCTTAATGACCTATTTTCTATTATTTAGTTTTTCAATTTCAAATTTCTGAGATTGGCTTGCTTCTTAAAATCAATATTTATATTTAGTATGGCAATGCTTTTTATTTCATTAAAAACTTTTATAAATTAGCTAGTCTTTTGACATTGATGGCATTTGAGAAGTAAAATGATTTCTGATTTTCCTTGTTTTCAAACTTAATTCTCACATTTGTCTTCTATATGTTCTCATATCCATTGTTCTCATCCAGACATTCTTCTCATCTAGGATAATGAAAATAATACACTGCTGGTTAGGGAGCTCCTGGATCACTGCCTCTTTTTGGTCTACTTCCAAATGCTGTCTCAGGCTTCTTCTCACTTGAGCTCTTCTGGGAAAACTGGACCAAAATATGCATTCTTAGTGGGAGCTATATTTTCCCCAATGAGGAAAAATGGGTTCTTATGTGCTAAAACAAATCCTACACATATGCATACAATATGAAAAGAGGTATACAGTGTATCTGTGGCATTAAGTTTTGGGAAGGAGCTATTAGGAAAACATACCTATAGGGATTCCTTAGGGGACAATAATAATGTTAACAATAATGATAATACAGAAATGCTACTCTAGAAAATGTCACTTGTAATACAGATAAATCATGACAAAACTATAGCCAATTGATTTATCCCATTGCACTTACGGGCAGTTTTCTGCATTGGGTTGTTAGCTCCTCTTCACTGGGATGGGCACAATCTTGCTCTCTTGTTCCTCTCAGTACTTTTTGTAGTGAGTCTATGTCCAGCAATGTTTGCAGAAGGAAAGAGGCTGATAAGAGCTTGCTGTACAATACTTTCTCCAGTATATACTCTTCCATTCTCCTATTTTTAAACTCCTAATTTATTTTATATTTTTAAACTTTTCTCTTTTTCTTTAAAACTAGAGCTGCTAAAACATATCTATAAAACCAATGACAAGAGTATATTAAGGAGTATATATTGGTCAACTTTGTGAAATACTGCTAACAGGTCACATAAAATGAGAACAGAATTGACCATCAGGGTTTAGCAGCACACAAGTCATCAGTGTCCTTTCCAAGAGCACTTTCACTGAAGTAGTGGAAGTGAAAGGCTAATTAAAATGGTATAAGAGAGAATGGGAAGAAAGAAATACCAGTTTATAATCCTGCCAACAATACATGAGATCCTGCCTAGAATGACAGAAATAGTCATGTCTTTTGCCCAGCCTCACTCAAGTTATAACCATCCTCAACTTTTCTATTTATGTTATCTTCCACATTTAGTCAGAAACTCTCCTATTAATATCGTCTGCATTTGGTAACTATTTTAAAAAGTTTTTTTTAATTGAAGTATAGTTGATTTACAATGCTGTGTTTGTTTCAGGTGTACAGAAAAGTGATTTTTCTTTTCAGTCCTCTCTAATCACTCTGTATTTTTTAGCAGTCCCTCCTCTTCTTGACCTTTTAATGTTTGAATGATCCAAGAGTTAGTTCTTGGTTCTATTTTCTTCTCTACCTACAGTCACTTCCTTATAGTGTTATGCAGGATACTCTAACGTTTCCCAAATTTATATCTCCAGCTCACAACTCACTCTCAGATGCCAAAGTTCTCTCTCAGAGAATAAAACTGTATATTTGACATCTTTACTTGGATGCCAAATAGTTATTTTAAACTTGTATGAACACATTCAAAACTATGTTCCTAATTTTTCTTCAACAAACTGTTTTCTTGTCAGACTTGTCATTCAAATGATGGCAACTCAAACTTCTGCTTGCTCAGGCTAAAAGTCTTGGAGTTATCTTTGACTTCTGTTTGTCTTTACACACCACATACATTCTCTCAGAAAATCTTTTTCTCCTTAATCTTCAAGTGCAGGTATCCTCCACTTTCTGAAATTTCACTTTTATGAATGACCTCCATTAGTAGGAATTGGCTTTTTTTGTGAAAGCAAAAATCCTCTTTGAATTTCTTTTGGTTAGTGAAAACAGGTATTAAATTATTTCTCTAATGAATTTTCAATGGAATTAAATTCCTCCTTGTCCCTGATCAAAAAAAAAAAAAAAAATATATATATATATATATATATAGAGAGAGAGAGAGAGAGAGAGAGAGAGAGAGAGACTGCTTACCTCAAAATAGCAGAATGAACATTCTTCTCAAATGCACATGGAGCATTCTCCAGCAGAGACATTATACTGGGCCTTGGGCTTCCCTGGTGGCACAGTGGTTGAGAGTCCACCTGCCGATGCAGGGGACACGGGTTCGTGCCCCGGTCCAGGAAGATCCCACATACCGCGGAGCGGCTGGGCCCGTGAGCCATGGCCGCTGAGCCTGCACGTCCGGAGCCTGTGCTCCGCAACGGGAGAGGCCGCAACAGTGAGAGGCCCGTGTACCACAAAAAAAAAAAAAAAAAGTATACTGTGCCTTAACAAACTTCAATACATTTAAAAGAATTAAAATAATACAAAGTATGTTCTCTAATCAGAATGGAGAGAAAAACATTAACAACATAAAGAAGTTTGGGGGAATTTAAAAATATAGAAATTAAACAATACATGCCTAAATAGCCAATATGTCAAAGAAAAAAAATCATGATGGAAATTAGAAAATACTTTGAGGTGAATGAAATGAATACACAGCATGCCAAAACTTGTGAGATGCAGCTAAGCAATGCCTAGAGAGTCAGTTATAACTGTAAACACCCATATTTAAAAAATAAAAAGTCAGAAATTTATAACCAAAACTACCATAGGGCACCAGGAAAAGTGGAACAAACTAAAACTAAAGCAAGCAGGAAGATGGAAATAATATAGAATAGAGTGGACAATAGTGAAGTAGAGGATAGAAGCATAGTAGAAGATCAACAAAATAAAAGGGTGATTCTTTGAAAAGATCAACGAAACTGGCAAGCTTATAGCTGTACTGACCTGATCGAGGAAAAGAGAGGAGAGAGTTCAAATTACTGAAAAGTGGGAATTTAAAAAGAATACTATTACTGACCTTACAAAAATGAACAGTATTACAAGGAATAGTATGAACACCTTCATGCCAACAAATTAGATAAACTAGTTGAAATGGAAAAATTCTTAAAGAGATACAAAACACTGAAACTGATTCAAGAAGAAATTGAAAATGTGAATATATAAGATGTTAAGTTAGTAGTAGAAACTTACCTACACACAAAAGCATCAGTCTTGATGGTTTACCGGTGAATTTTACCAAGGCTTTAAGGAATAGTTAATACCTATTCTTCACAAACTCTTTCAAAAATTAGACAAGAAATATTTCACAACTCATTCTATCAGCCCAGTATTTCCTTGATACCAAACCATACAAAGACAGCACACAAAAAAGAAAACTACAGGGCAACGTATACGTGAACATAGATCCAAAAATTCATAGCAAAATACTAGCAAACCAAAATCAACAACATAGATAAAGGATGGCAAAGTAGGATTTACCCCAGGAACACAATGTTGGTCAAATATTTGAAAATAATTAATGTAAAACATTATATCAGTAGAATAAGGGACAAATTCACATTATTTTCTCAATAGATTACAAAAAATAACAAAAAGCATTTGCCCAAATCCAATAGACTTTTATGATAAAAACACTCAACCAATTACAAATAGAAAGGAACCTCCTTAACCTGATAAGGGGCATTATGAAAAACTCATAGCTGACATCATACTTATG
Organism: Phocoena phocoena; assembly: GCF_963924675.1. Lineage (NCBI taxonomy): Eukaryota > Metazoa > Chordata > Mammalia > Artiodactyla > Phocoenidae > Phocoena > Phocoena phocoena. The sequence goes on from NC_089227.1 coordinate 7,979,592, forward strand.
GTGAGAAAAACTGAGTGTTTTCCCCTAATATTAGGAACAAAATAAGCTCACCACTTCTATTCATCATATTGGAGTTTTTGCCAGAACAATTAGGCAAGAAAAGGAAATAAAAGGCATTTATATTGAAAGGAAAGAAGTAAAACTATCTCTATCTTGAGATAATGTATATATAAAATCCTAAAGAATGCACTAAAATCTATATAACTAATAAATGAGTTCAGCAAGCTTGCAGAATACAAGATCAATACACAAAATGAATTGTACTTCTATGCACTTACAATGAACAATTTGAGAATGAAATTAAGATAATTTCATTCATAGCATCAAAACAAATGAAAAACTTAGGAAAATATTTAATAAAACAAGTGCTTCATGTGTACTCTGAAAACTAAAAATACTGTTGAAAGAAATTAAAGAAGATCTTAACAAATAGGAAAGCATCTCACGTTCATGTATTGGAAGGCTGAACATCATTAAGATGTCAGTATTCCACAAACTGATATAAAGATTCAGTGCAATCTGTATCAGAATCCCAGCTAACTTCTTTATAGAAACTAACAGACTGATTCTAAAATTTATATGAAATTCCATTGGACCCAGAATTGTTAAGACAATCTTGAAAAAAAAAAGAACAAATATAGGAGACTTACACTTCTGGGTATCAAAACTTATTATAAAGCAAGGGTAATCATGAGAGTGTGGTACTGGCACAATGATAGACTAGTAGATCTATGGACTAGAATTGAGAGTCCAGAAATAAGCCCATATATGTATGGTCAACTGATTTTCAATAAGGGTGACAAGAGCATTAAATAGGGAAATGATAGTCTTCTCAACAAGTGAGGCCAGAGAAAACTGGATATCCATATGCAAAAGAATGAAGTTGGACCTTTACCTCAAACCGTATTTAAAAATTAACTCAAAATGGATCACAGACTTAGATTTAATAACAAAAACTATAAAACTCTTACCAAAAACACAGGAGTAAAATCCTCATGGGGTCTTAATTTTGGCAAAAGATATCACCTCAAAAGCACAAGCAAAAAAAGAAAAAAGTTAATAAGTTGGAATTCATCAAAATGTAAAACTTTGTGCTTCAAAAGACATCATCAAGGAAGTGAAAAGACAATTCAGAGAACGGAAGGAAATATTTGCAACTCATATACCTGATAAAAGACTTGTATCTAGAAAAATAAAACCATTTACAATTCAATAATAAAAAGGCAACCCAGTTTAAAAATGGGGAACAGATTTGAATAGACATTTCTCTAAGGAAGACATAACAAATAGCCAATAAACACAAGAAAAGTTGTTCAACATCATTAGCCATCAAGGGAATGCAAAACAAGACTTCAGCGAGATATCACTTCATTCCCACTAGAATGACTACAATGAAAAAGACAAATAATAAAAAGTGTCAGTGAGGATTTGGGGAAATTAGAACCCTAATATACTGCTGGTGGGAATATAAAATGGTGCAGTCACTTTGGAAATCCACCTGGCAATTTTTCAAAGGGTTAAACATAGAGATACCATTTGAACCAGGAATTTCACTCCTAGATGTATACCCAAGAGAAATGAAAACATGTCCACACAGAAATTTGTCCATGAGTGTTCACAGGAGGATTATTCATAACATCCTACAAGTAGAAATAACCCCAAAGCCCATCAAGTGATGAATGGATATCTATACAGTGGAATGTTATTTGACAATAAACAGGAATGAAGTAATTGATACATACTACAACATGGATAAAGCTTGAAATCATTATAGTAAGTGAAAAACGTCAGTCACAAGAGACCACATATGATTCCACTTATATAAGATGTCCAGAATAACCAAATCTATAGAGACAAAGTACATTAGTGGCTGCCTACCTATGGCTTGGAGTAGGATGGTGTGGTGTGAAGGACAGGTAGTGACTGGTAATGGGTACAGGGTATCTTTTGGGGGTGATGAAAATTTTCTAAAATTGATTGTGGTACTGGTTACACAATTCTGAATATACTACCTTTGTACCGTTTTACAACCTTTGAATTGTACACCGTATGGGTTAATTGTACAGAATGTGAATTATACATTCCAATAAAGCTCCAATTAAAATGACAAGCGTCCAAATTTTGGAATATAGAAATAGCTGCTAGAAACAGTCTTGGTAGCTAGCATTCATCTGAAATGCTCAGAACTGTATGTTGAAGTGCCATCATTTCCTCAGTTGTAGAGACAAATGACTAATCTGTGGCCATCCAGGGTGAAGGAAGAGCATCAGTATGTTTAAAAAGACAGTATCTTCTTATTCCTTTGTTTCTGTACCAAATGAGCCCCTTAGGAACCTAAACTTCAGGGACAGAGTTGTCTCAACAGGAAAGAGGAGCCTCTGCAGTAAGGGGAAGGCGTCCCTGGACCAGGATTGAGGCACAAGCCTTCAGCTCTCGTTCTTACACAGATGATGGGACCCTGAGCAGTGATGAAAAACTCACTGACTGATTCTACACCTAAAAAATGTAAGAATTGAGCTAAATATTCTCTAGAGTCCCTTCCAACCATGAAAATCTTGAAAGAGTAACCTACTAATTTTCTGAGAATCCACACTCCACTTCCCACTCCATTGCATGGGATGTCGGTACGTACTTTCTGTGGCCCTCTGACATGGCATTGATACTTTGCTGTTGACATTCTGGCATTTAGTTTATTAAAATGTAGTGTGGTTTTAAAGCTAAATATTGCCGTGTGACTCACATGCTGAACCCTTCATTTAATTTCACTGCATAAAAAAAAATTCTAGCTTCCTGCCCCCCTTCCTTTTCTGTAACCAAAATTCCTTCCATATAAGATAGTAGAGAAGAGAGCATCTAACCATCTCGAGATTTGGTCTCCTGAGAGGCAAAGAACTTTTTAAATGATAAACAGCTTTTAATTCATAGGCACCATGCTTTCTGGGAAACTATACATTGCAAGTTTTTTCGAGGACGATGTCTCCTTCATATGGGTGAGCCAAGGAGTTTAGCTTACAGACTAAAGCAGAGGAACAACTGACAAATGTTCTCTAGTTTGAACACGTAGGGGTGACATTTTGCTCGGCTCAAGGCGCAACTGAAAAATCTGAAAAACATTTTCACGGGACAGCTCAAAGAACGTCACTTACCCAGCGCTTCTGTGAACTTTTTATATGCTCCAGGTCCAATCCTAAAACGATGTTATATGGGCTTTGTAACAGATGTAAGCCAGACTTGGAGAAGTGACAGAGACCTGTGGGCTTGTGTTTAAGGCCTCAAAGCCAATTCCCTTCTTAGAAGTTCACTAATCACAGAAGGCAGTTTTAGCAAACAGACAAAGGAACAATCATGTATTTTGCAAATAGCAACTTGCAGCAACTGAATAGCATCTCTGTCCTTGAGTTGAAATTTCTGAATATTATTAATAGAAATATCAGCAAGAGATTATTTTTGTACTGCTTTTCTCTTAGAACTGCAACCATAGTCTCCGGAACCTTGGAAGCTCAGTTTGAATTATATCTCCTTATGTATACTATAAATAATTACAAACCCTTCATCCTCCTCTGAAAGGAGAAACTAAACTTGCCTGTCTTGTAATTCTAATTAAACCAGAAAGAAAGCAATATATTCTTGTTTAAAAATAGTACCAATCTTTCCATCTTTCTATTTCTTCAAGAGGAGAATGGTAGGCCAAGTTTCTTATCACTCTCCTGTAAGATCACTCCTTTTTGAATTTATGAGGCAGATAGAAGAGCAGGTTTATCCAGTTGAGACTGGAGTTTCTCTTGCACATGTTTATACTTTTCCAGTACTGGTCTGATCACACTGGCCGAGGAGCCTGTCCTTATGCAGAAGTCAGGCTTTTTGTGCCAGTTGAGGTCTTGTGTGAATCTATCTGATTGGGGCCTGCAACTCATGTGAGCCCCTAGGTGATGCCGAGGGTCAGAGTTGAATGGCATCCACTTATGTGAATGAACTCAGAACCACAGATGTGGCAGGGACCTAGAAATTACCTGGTTGATCAACTCCCATTCTCTCCGAAACCTTTTTCAAATCTTATTTCATATACACAAATAAATACTAGTGTCTTTATTTCATTTAATTACCCTTGTACTGAATTCAGTTTTTTTCTGAGGCATGCGCCCTGACCTTTCCTCACAGTCCCACAGTCCCAGTAGCCTTTCCCCTAATTTTGCAACTGTTTTCAGTGTTTGTTTGCTCATGTTTCATGGGCAGAATGTTGGGTTTTGCTTTGTGATACTATCACGTCATAGTGAGAACAGCCCATATTAGTTTAGTGCCTTTATCGTAAGGATAGAGAGCTTGTTCTTACCAGTAGAAACACACCCTCCCCATCATTTTTTACTATCTGGTACTAGCTTCATTATTATTGATGTTTTAATTTTATGAGCTTCAGTTATAACTTGGAAGGCCTGCATTTTTTTCTAGTTGGCCATTTCTGATACACCTAATTATCCAGCTCCTTGTACAGTGTATATTGTCTCACTAGTGTTAGCAATGACAGGATAAGGATATTTCCTTTATATTCCCACATTCTCTCCCTTCTATTACCCAAATTTACATTTAACTTTGTACCTTGAAGTCTATGTATTCCACCGTGACTTTATTCATTTTAAGTGACAAATATATACTTCCTATTATAAAAGAAGAAATCATTTTACATCTTTCTCATTTATGCTTCCAAATTTAAATAGACATAATAATTATACATATTTAAGTCTATGGCACTTCCTTTCTGTTCTTCAACCATAACTCTCACATTTGTTTTAGTCCTAGTGCTACAGTCAAATAAACTCAGTGTTCCAATTCCGATCTTCTACTGTGTTTTACCTTCATTACTTAGGTGGCTGAAGTTTATCCTACTGCATTTTTTTCAAGAAGGACTCAGGAGTTCCGTATTCCCTGAATTCTCTCATGTTCAAAACTAGTCAAAATACTTAGCTTGATCCCTAGAAGACTTTGTAAGTATTGTTCCCTGTCTCCCAAAAGTCAGTGTATCTGGGAAATCTGAGGTCAGTGTTACTCTCCCCTTAGATAACTTTATCCTTCAGGATGGTCATGTTAATCCTTTACACCTGAACAAGGATTCTAGGGTATATTTCCATGTTGATCATGGAAAAGATGAAGTCTGAGAAGTAGCAGGAGGTCAGATCATGTCAGTTATTTTATACCATCTAGAATAAAGGTTTTGATTAAGAAAATCATGGGAAGCCCTAGAGGGCTTGGAGCTGAGTTGTGACATCATCCAGCTGTGAAATTGAACACAGGTTCAGCGTTCTGAGGGCACATTCATCGAGGTCTGGATTCACACCAGGCTCAAACACAGGGGGTCTGATCTGCAATGCACGCAGGACCATAGGAGCTCTTCATTGTTGTCTTAAATACAGGAACACACTCAAAGAGCATAGCGACGGTGTTCTGCATTGCTTATTTTTAACTTTTATTTTGAAACAATTATAGGTCCACAAGAAATTGCTTAAAAAAATATACAAGGAGGTCTTGTGTACCCTTCGCCCAGTTTCTACCAGTGGTATCATCTTCCACAACTGGAGTGCAATATCAAAAATACAAAGCTCCTTTGATTTCCACCCAACTTTGTGCAGCCCCTGTGTTGATGAGTCATAGTTCATAGTATGGATGGTCCATCACAGTTTCTTTGACCATTGTTGGAAAACAGTGGCTTGTTTCCAGTTTGGGCAGTGATAAATAAAGCTGCTGTGAACATTTGTGTACATATTTTTGTGTGAATGTAAGTTCACATTTTTCTGGGTTAAATGCCCAAGATTACAACTGCTAACTTATACATCTAGTTTTATAAGAAACTGCTATACTGTTTTCCAGACATTTATTTGTCTGTTGTTTCCAAGGAATTTCCATTTCTTTTCAAGGTGTAGAGTTAATGCGTACAGAGCTGTTTGTAGTATTTTCATATTATCCTTTTAGTTTCTCCAGGATCTGTAGTGATCTCCCCATTCCATTCCTGCTATTGATTTGTGTCTTTTCTCTTTTTACTTTTTTCACTCTTGCTAGAGATGTATCGATTTTACTGATTTATTTTAAGAATCAGCTTTTTCTTTCATTGATCTTCTCTATTGTTTTCCACTTCTCAATTTTGTTGATTTCTGCTTTTCTTTATTACTTCCTCCCTTCTGCTCAGTTGAGTTTATTTGCTCTTTTCTTTCCAGTTTCTTAAGGTAAAAATTTAGGTTACCTTGGTTCCTTTTCTCATTTCTAATGTACGCATTAATAAAATTAATTTGCCTTTCAGCACTTCTTTAGTTGTGAGTCATGAATGTTTTCTATATTGTATTTTTTATGTTTATTCACTTCTATGTATTTTTTTAAACAAAAAAACTGATTTTTTAAAAATTGAAGTATAGTTGATTTACAATGTTGTGTCAAACTCTGCTGTACAGCAAACTGACTCAGTTATACACATGTATACATTCTCTTTTCATAGTCTTTTCCATTATAGTTTATCACAGGATATTGAGTACAGTTCCCTGTGCTCTACAGTGCTATTCATTAGGACCTTGTTGTTTATCTATTCTAAATGTAATAGTTTGCATCTACCAACCCCAAACTCCCAGTCCATCCCTCTCCCTCCTGCACCTTTGGCAACTACAAATCTGTTCTCTATGTCTATGAGTCTGTTTGTTTTGTACATAGGTTCATTTATGCCATATTTTAGATTCCACATATAAGTGATACCATACGGTACTTGTCTTTCTCTTTCTGACTTACTTCACTTAGTATGATAATCTCTAGATGCATCCATGTTGCTGCGAATGGCATTATTTCATTCTTTTTTTATGGCTGAGTATACACAATGGAATACTACTCAGCAGTTCTATGTATTTTTAAAATTTCCTTTGACATTTCTTCGTTGATCCATTGGTTATTTAGAACCATATTGTTTAGAACTGTATTGTTTAGTTTACAGGTTTTTGGAGATTCTCCAGTCATCCTTCCATTATTGATTTCGAGTTTGAATTCACTGTGGTCAGAGACTCTTCCTGTATTATTTCAATTCTTTTAAATTTGTTGAGACTTGTTACATGACCTAGGATATTCACTATCTTAATGAATATTCTGTGGGCACTTGTAAAAAAAAATGTTCTGTTGTTGAGTGGAGTGCCCCAGATATGTCAGTTAGATTCTGTTGGTTGATTGTGTTGTCCATATCTTCAAATTCTTACTAATTTTCTGTCTAGTAGCTGTGTCAGTTGCTCAGAAGGTTGTGCTGAAGTCTGCATCTATAATTGTGGATTTTTCTATTTCTTCTGTAAAGATAGTTTTGCCAGATATATCAATTATGCAGTTGGCAGTTTTTTCTTTCAGCACTTGAAAAATATTTTGCCACTTCTTTCTGCTTCCATGGTTTCAGATGAGATACCTTGTCATTTGAATTGGTGTCCCCTACAGGTAATTTGCTATTTCTCACTGGTTGCTTTTAAAGTTTTTTTGTTCATTTGTTTTTAGTTTTCAGAATTTTAATTATGATATACCTAGGCAAGCTTTTCTTGTCTTTTTTTTTTTTGAGATTTTTTAAAAAATATCCTTGTTGGAGTAAAATTGCTTTACATCACTGTGTTAGTTTCTGGTGTATAACAAAGTGAATCAGCTATATGTATACATATACCCTCCCCTCTAGGTGGTCACAAAGCACTGAGCGGATCTCCCTGTGCTATGTGGCTGCTTCCCACTAGCTATCTATTTTACATTTGGTAGTGTATATATGTCAATGATACTCTCTCACTTCATCCCAGCTTACCCTTCCCCCTCCCCATGTCCTCAAGTCCATTCTCTACGTCTGCGTCTTTGTTCCCGTCCTGCCCCTAGGTCCATCAGAACTATTTTTTTTAAATTCCATATATATGTGTTAGCATATGGCATTTGTTTTTCTTTTTCTGACTTACTTCACTCTGTATGACAAACTCTAGGTCCATCCACCTCACTACAAATGACTCATTTTTGTTTCCTTTTATGACTGAATAATATTCCATTGTATATATGTGCCACATCTTCTTTATCCTTTCATCTGTTGATGGACACTTAGGATGCTTCTATGTCATGGCTATTGTAAATAGTGCTGCAATGAACATTGCGGTACATATCTCTTTTTCAATTATGGTTTTCTCTGGGTATATGCCCAGTAGTAAAATTGCTGGGTCATATGGTAGTTCTATTTGTAGGTTTTTTAAGGAACCTTCATACTCTTCTTCATAGTGGTTGTATTAATTTACATTCCCACCAACAGTGCAAGGCAGTTCCCTTTTCTCCACACACTCTTCAGCATTTATTGTTTGTAGATTTTTTGATGATGGGCATTCTGAGTGGTGTGAGGTGATTGCTCATTGTGGTTTTAATTTGCGTTTCTCTAATGATTAGTGATGTTGAGCATCCTTTCATGTGTTTGTTGGCAATCTGTATATCTTCTTTGGAGAAAGGTCTGTTTAGGTCTTCCACTTATTTTAGTATTGGTTGTTTGTTTTTTTGATATTGAGCTGCACGAGCTGCTTGTATATGTTGGAGATTAATCCTTGGTCAGTTGCTTCATTTGCAAATATTTTCTCGCATTCTGAGGGTTGCCTTTTCATCTTGTTTATGGTTTCCTTTGCTGTGTAAAAGTTTTTAAGTTTCATTTGGTCCCATTGTTTATTTTTGTTTTTATTTCCATTTCTCTAGGAGGTGGGTCAAAAAAGATCTTTCTGTGATTTATGTCAAAGAGGGTTCTGACTATATTTTCCTCTCAGGGTTTTATAATATCTGGCCTTACAGTTAGATATTTAATCAATTTTGAGTTTATTTTTGTGTATGGTGTTAGGAAGTGTTTTAATTTCATTCTTTTAGATGTAGCTCTCCAGTTTTCCCAGCACCACTTATTGAAGAGGCTGTCTTTTCTCCATTGTATATACTTGCCTCCTTTATCAAAGATAAGGTGACCATATGTGTGTGGGTTTATCTCTGGGCTTTTTATCCTGTTCCATTTATCTATATTTCTGTGTTTTTTTTTTTGTCAGTACCATACTGTCTTGATTACTGTACCTTTGTAGTATAGTCTGAAGTCTGGGAGCCTGACTCTTCCAGCTCTGTTTTTCTTTCTCAAGATTGCTTTGGCAATTCGGGGTCTTTTGTGTTTCCATAAAGATTGTGAAATTTTTTTGGTCTAGTTCTGTGAAAAATGCCATTGGTAGTTTGAATCTGAAGGTTGCTTTGGGTAGTATAGTCATTTTCACAATGTTGATTCTTCCAATCCAAGAACGTGGTATATCTCTCCATCTGTTGGTATCATCTTTAATTTCTTTCATCAATGTCTTATAGTTTTCTGCATACAGGTCTTTTGTCTCCTTAGGTTGGTTTATTCCTAGGTATTTTATTCTTTTTGTTGCAATGGTAAATGAGAGTGTTTCTTTAATTTCTCTTTCAGATTTTTCATCGTTAGTGTATAGGAATGCAAGAGACTTCTGCGCGTTAATTTTGTATTCTGCTACTTTACCAAATTCATTGATTAGCTCCAGTAGTTTTCTGGTAGTATCTTTAGGATTCTCTGTGTATAGTATCATGTCATCTGCAAAGAGGGACAGTTTTACTTCTTCTTTTCCAATTTGGATTCCTTTTATTTCTCTTTCATCTCTGATTGCTATGGAGACAAAAACTTCCAAATCTATGTTGAATAACAGTGGTGAGAGTGGGTACGCTTGTCTCTTTCCTGATCTTAGTGGAAATGGTTTCAGTTTTTCATCATTGAGAACGATGTTGGCTGTGGGTTTGTCATATATGACCTTTATTATGTTGAGGTAAGTTCCCTCTATGCCCACTTTCTGGAGGGTTCTTATCATAAATGGGTGTTGAATTTTGTCTAAAGCTTTTACTGCATCTATTGAGATGATTATATGGTTTTTCTCTTTCAATTTGTTAATATGTTGTACACATTGACTGATTTGTGGATATTGAAGAATTCTTACATTCCTGGGATAAAATCTACTTGAGCATGGTGTATGATCCTTTTAATGTGCTGGAGAATTCTGTTTGCTAGTATTTTGTTGAGGATTTTGGCATCTATATTTATCAGTGATGTTGACCTGTAATTTTCTTTTTGTGTGACACCTTTGTATGGTTTTGGCATCAGTGTGATGTTGGCCTCATAGAATGAGTTTGGGAGTGTTCTCCCTCTGCTGTATTTTGAAAGAGTTTGAGAAGGATAGGTGTTAGCTCTTCTCTAAATGTTTGATAGAATTCACCTGTGAAGCCATCTGGTCCTGGACTTTTGTGTGCTGGAAGATTTTTAATCAGTTTCAATTTCAGTGCTTGTGATCAGTCTGTTCATATTTTCTGTTTCTTCCTGGTTCAGTCTCAGAAAATTATGCTTTTCTACGAATTTGTCCATTTCTTCTAGGCCATCCATTTTATTGGCATATAATTGCTTGTAGTAATCTCTCATGATCCTTTATATTTCTGCAGTGTCAGTTGTTACTTCTCCTTTTTCATTACTTATTCTGTTGATTTGAGTCTTCTCCCTTTTTTTCTTGATGAGTCTGGCTATTGTTTTATCAATTGTTTTTATCTTCTCAGTGATAAACTCCAGGAAGCACAGAGAGTCCCGTACAGGATAAATACAAGATGAAGCACAACAAGACACTTATTAATCAAACTATCAAAAATTCAATACAGGGCTTTCCTGGTAGTGCAGTGGTTGAAAGTCCGCCTACCGATGAAGGGGACATGGGTTCGTGCCCCGGTCTGGGAAGATCCCACCTGCGGTGGAGCAGTTAGGCCCGTGACCCATGGCCGCTGAGCCTGCACATCCAGAGCCTGTGCTCCGCAATGGGAGAGGCCACAACAGTAAGAGGTCCGCACACTGAAAAAAAAAAAAAATTCAATACAAAGAGAAAGAAAAGTATATTAAAAGCAGAAAGGGAAAAGCAACAAATAACATACAAGGGAATCCCCATAAGGTTAACAGCTGATCTTTCAGCAGAAACTCTCCAAGTCAGAAGGGAGTGGAGGGACATATTTAAAGTGATGAAAAGGAAAATCCTACAACCAAGATTATTCTACCCAGCAAGGATCTCATTCAGATTCAATGGAGAATTTAAAACCTTTACAGACAAGCAAAAGCTAAGAGAATTCAGCACCACGAAACCAGCTTTACAACAAATGCTAAAGGAACTTCTCTAGGTAGGAAACACAAGAGGAGGAAAAGACCTACAATAACAAACCCAAAACAATTAAGAAAATGGTAATAGGAACATACATATTGATAATTACCTTAAATGTAAATGGATTAAATGCCCCAACTAAAGATATAGACTGGCCAAATGGATACAAAAACAAAGCTGTATATATGTTGTATGCAAGAGACCCACTTCAGACACATACAGACTGAAAGTGAGGGATGGAAAAAGATATTTCATGCAAATGAAAATCAAAAGAATGCTGGAGTAACAATGCTCATATCAGACAACATAGACTTTAAAATAAAGACCATTACAAGGGAAGAAGAAGGACACTACATAATGATCAAGGGATCAATCCAAAAATATATAACAATTGTAAATATTTATGCACCCAATATATGAGCCCCTCAATACATAAGGCAAATGCTAATAGCCCTGAAAGGGGAAATTGACAGTAACATAATAATAGTAGGGGACTCTAACACCCCACTTTCAACAATGGACAGATCATCCAAAATGAAAATAAATAAGGAAACACAAGCTTTAAATGAAACATTACACAAGATGGACTTAATTTATATTTATTAGACATTCCATCTAAAATCAATAGAATACACTTTCTTCTCAAGTCTTCATGGAACATTCTCCAGGATAGATCATATCTTGGGTCACAAATGAAGCCTTGGTAAATTTAAGAAAATTGAAATTATATCAAGTATCTTTTCCAACCACAACACTATGAGACTAGATATCAATTACAGGGAAAAAAAAACTGTATAAAATACAAACATATGGAAGCTAAACAATACACTACTAAATAACAAGTGATCAGTGAAGAAATCAAAGAGGAAATCAAAAAATACCTAGAAACAAATGGCAGTGAAATCACGATGACCCAAAACCTATCGGATGCAGCAAAAGCAGTTCCAAGAGGGAAGTTTATAGCAATACAATCCTACCTCAGGAAACAAGAAAAATCTCAAACAACATAACATTACACCTAAAGCAATTATAGAAAGAAGAACAAAAAAACCCTTAAAGTTAGCAGAAGAAAAGAAATCATAAAAATCAGATCAGAAATAAATGAAGGAAACAACAGCAAAGATCAGTAAAACTAAAAGCTGGTTCTTTGAGAAGATAAGCTTTTCTTTTGATTTAGCCTGATTAGGACCTGTCCAGCTTCTTGGAAATGTAAACTTATGACTTTTCTGTGTTTGCAAAGTTGTCATCCATTATTTCTTCAAATACTCTCTCAGCCCCACTCATTTTCTCCTGTCTTTGTGGCATTACAAAGGCACAAAGTTTAGGCTTTATCTTAGTGCCCCATAGGTCCTTGAGTTTCTATTCATTTATTTTTCATTATTTTTTTCTCTCTGTGTTCAGCTTGGGTGAATTCTACTGATCCATCTTCAGGTTTACTATTTCTGTCCTCTGTCATATCCACTCTACTACTAGTCCTATCCAGCAAATTTAATTGTTTTTTGTTATCATATTTTTCAGTTCTACAATGTCATTTGGTTCTTTTCTACAAATTCTATATCTTGCTGAGATTTTTCTCTTTTACATTTGTTCCAAGACAATTTGTAATTGATTGTTGAATATGCTTTTTACCAATTCTTCTTTTAAATCCTTGTCATCACATTTTACAACCCTGTTATCAATTAACTTAGCTTTAGTGCCCAGATCATCTCATTGCCCAACATCAGGTGTAGTCAAGACTCCCTGGACCTGAGTCATTATTTGACATATGAGGCAAGGAATGTATGACTATCACATTTGACAAAAGATGAGACTGAAGTTCAGAGTGGTGAAGTGATATGTTCCCCAAAACCCATCTAGTGGCAAAAATCATACTAATAGTTGTTATTGATTAATCAGTTCTCAGGCCCTGAATATGACTGTTACATGTCATCTTAAGAAAATCATTTCAGAGGTGGGAAAACTGCAGCACTAGCAGTAGCCTTGTTGATACCACTACTATTCTCATTTTATAGAGGAGGAGGCCAAAGCTCAGAGAATAAGTAGTAGATTAAAACCCAGAGAGGCTGGCTCTAGAGCTTACCCTATATGCTGGGGCATCAATCTAATAATATCCCATAGATAACTCTTTTCCCCATAACCCATGCATCAGTGGACATGCACTGACTGTTTCTGAGTGTATACATGTGAATGACACATATTTCCCTTGCCAACCTGCTCTCAGTTGAGCTTCTCTAATCGGGGAGAAATGACAATCTTTACTTCAATATTGTTTTCATTGTAAATTCTAAAGAGAATGAAGAAAAGCTTTCTGTGACCTTCCTTCCACCCACGGTATCAGGTCTTCCAAATGTGTTACTATGGGGCTTCTTGACCAGGGTCTGTGGGTAGAGGTTTTTTTGGGGGGGGGGGGGAATGCCATGTCTCTAAAATTGTAGAAGACAAATGACATCATTAATCTCACTAAGGTCTAACTGCAATTTAGCATTTCATGCCCTTTAAATATAGACAAAAGAAAAACAGAGTAGTATCAACAATGTCAGTGGTTTCACCACAATTGAAAGTAGGTATATTTTTACATCTGATGAGTTTTGTTACAAAGATCTCAACTACATAATTGCTACTTTGAAATTATCTGCCATTACTCAACACACCTCTAGATATTACGTTGTACACACATATATTGACTTTATACAAATTCTGAGATGATCACTTTATTTCAATAGAGTTAATTTCCATTGTAATGCCATGTATTTTGTTTTATGTGTTTAAACCCATTATTCTGAGAGGTGTCCCTAGGCTTTCCCAGACTAACAAAACTGGGTTCAGTGGAATGAATACAGTTAGTAGGAAAAATTCAGATTAAAAAATAAATCTCAATCTCTGTGAATTTACTGGTGTGATCATCTGAAAATCAGATTTTTCTGCCATATCTCTCTCAAGTGCCTGTTTCATCAGGAGCTTGTCAAATCATACATATTAATTCGATTTAATATTCTAAAATGTCTTATATTTTAAAAGTAGTATTTTATATTTTGAAAAAGAGAGAAGAAAGGATTAAAATAGTATGAACAAATAAAATTGGTTTTTATATAGACCTTAAGCTTAGTTTCTAGGAAATTTGCTTCGGTGCTTACAGTAAGTTTAGTGTGACAGATGAGTGGAGCATGAACTTGGAACCACATCATTTACTGGTCATTTATCTAGTAACATTTAACCTTTGTCTTCACCTTAGCATTTTGAGCTTCCATACCTCTGGATGGGACCAAGCCCATGACTGGTTGATGGTAAGACTGCAGAAACCCAAGTGTACTGCAGGGCATTTTAGGACAGGAGTGACCTTAGCACCATACAACTGCTATCAGCAGTGAAGATGGGAACCTGCAGAATGGTGGGGAATGCACTTGACCCAGTCCTGCTAATGGGGTCAGGAATGGATAAAAAGTCTGGTGACTGGGGCTTCCCTGGTGGCGCAGTGGTTGAGAGTCTGCCTGCCGATGCAGGGGACGCGGGCTCGTGCCCCGATCTGGGAAGATCCCACATGCCACGGAGCGGCTGGGCCCGTGAGCCATGGCCGCTGAGCCTGTGCGTCCGGAACCTGTGCTCCGCAACGGGAGAGGCCACAACAGTGAGAGGCCCGCGTAACGCAAAAAAAAAAAAAAAAAAGTCTGGTGTCAGTCCAGAGTTCTTCCTACTTTTCATGTTGAGGATAAAAATGATTTGACCAGGGTCAACGAAGAGCTGTAGGATTGGTTTTGTTTGACCTTGGTGTTGGAGCCCTCTGAGGTTTCAGGAAACAAATACCCTAGAAACTTCTGACTTAGCAGTTACGTAGCGGCCACTAGCCAAAGCTCACCTACCATCGTTGTGAGCTGGGTAGTTGCCATGTTTGCTGAGCCCTGAATGGGGCTGAAGTGGACTGGAGTTCATCAGCCTACCTTTAATTTGGGATGAAGGTTACTGAGGTTGGGGGATAGGAAATGAAAAGCAAATAGAAAGCAGCCCTCTTTTCAAGAAAATATTCCTTTGCTCTGTGTTTAGATACTTCCCTTTACTCTGCTCCTCTCTCTGTATTTTTAGTCAAGGTGTGCCCTGTCCTTAGATCTGAGGTATGCTCAAATAATATGTCACCAATAATTAACAAAAGGTAAAGCTCAAATTATGTGTATCTCAATGTATTGGAACACACTCAAGGTGGATGTCGCTCTAGCTCATGTCCTATTTAAGAAGCTTTTTAATGATGAGCTTCACCTCTGTTTTGATGAAATGTGGACTCTTCTCTCTCTACCACCTCTTCCCAGACAGTCTTCTGTGGGCCTCTTCCCACCATGTTCTTGGAGGGTGGGAGAGAATCATCTTGCAGGATCTGTGTGCTGGGCTAATGCTGGAGATGTGCCACCTCCTTAGGGACTCTGGGTGCACACTGTGTACAGAGCCCTGATGGGGCTTGTTCATTCCATAATTTCTGTGGGACACATTTGACCCAGAACAAATTTTTAGTAGTGCATCTTCTGGCATCTTGTGGGTATGTTCTGCAGAGCACACAATAGGAAACATCCTTCTCTATAAGTATCTGGGTTTACATCAGTCTTGTCCCATAATGAGGTGGGAAGAAGAGATGCAAATATTGGGGAGAAATTTACATTGTTACTCGGCATCCTGCTTGGAAATGTACATGTATTCACAATCCCATTTAATTCAGATAAGGAATTTGGGAAAGAAAGCCATATTATCTCCTTTCTCTCTCCTTCCCTTTTTGGGATCAGCATTGGCAATTTGGGTGATTTTGAAATCAGATCATTTTGACTGCAATATCACTAAGGCAAATTGGATGCAGGTTAAGTTATAATTATAACTTATAATCTGGACTGCACTTGTTCAGAGAGGCTGACACATCAACTCAGTCAAGCACTCTGATTCTTCCAATTCATATTTGGAGAAACATTGTCATATGTTTCATTAATAATCACTTACCAAATTGTCCTAAGATGCTCAAAAGCAGGGACCGGGTCTTATGGACATGCCTGGCATGGCAAGGTGCAGTCATTGTAGTGGCACAGTCAACTGTCCCTTCACACACACACTTGGATTGAAGCATTCATTGAGTCTCAGGTTTTACAAAGATAGATGCAACTAACAAGCTATCCATTGCATCTATCACTATGAATGTTGATCCCTTGCACAGCATCCTTTGGAGAAGGTTCTGTTCATCTCAGTAGGAAACACTCCATGGCAGGGAAATGTCATCCCCTGAAGCAGACGGCTGTGTGTTTCATTGATCTGGCTTCATGGGAGAAAACAACACTGGTTTTAAAGGCGAAACACCAGCATTTATGGTCCAGCTCGTCCACTAATTGCCTGCATAGTTTGAGGCAAGTTAATGTAGTATCTTTGAGCTTTGATGATTAGCCCAGAAAATCATCCCTGAAGTGAAAATTGTAGCAAGCACTTCCCAGTTGTCGGAGGATCAAATGATGCACACAGAGAACAGCTATGAAAAAACTGGTAAAGAGCATTTTCGAGGTAGATCGTAATTACTAAGATGAATTTGTGGGTGATCCTCATTAATATTCCCTCCATGTTAAAATTCCTTTCTTCTTAGCCATGCATGGCAAATAGATCTAATTTCACTGGCTACCTGAAACAGTGGTCTGGAAGTTTCTTAATCCACATCAATGGGAAAATTGTTACAAGCAATGGAAGTATTTAAAGAGACGGTAGAAGGTTTTCTATTAGGACAATTATAGAAAACAAGGTTAGATATCTAATGAAGTTCCTTTTCAGTTGACACTTGATTCTATGAAGGCAAAGACTGTATTCCATGAATGCAAAGAAAATCCCCAGGCAGCATTTGTGTCAGAGTGAAGGGATGCTGTCTCTCCCTGTGGAAAAATTTTCCACTATTCCTCTGATTAGCTGGTGCCCTTTCTCCCCTCAAGCTTCAGTGTGACCATCATTTCCACGCCGAAGCTTAAAATAAGACTGCAGGAAATTCAACACTCTTTGGAGGATTCATGTTTTCCTGTGCCTGAGGTGTTCATTCTCAAAAAGTGTTTGATGCTACTGCAAAAATATTGTAGAAATCTGTCAAAGAAACATCTGAGTATGCAAGCATTAAGGTTTTGTTCTTCAGAATCTTCATCAACCAGTTGTGTCCAGCACTTTAATAGTGCCTGATGGTTGCATGTTTTAGTTTGCTAGCATGAGTGATTGGTAAACAAGATAGAGTTCACAAAGTTTAATGTTATTAAACTGCTTTCTAAACAGTCCCCTTATTTACAAGAAATTACTCTGGTCGGCACCCAGCATTTATTGTATAACCCACAGTGTTTAAAAATGGCTGTCATAGCCTCATCTGAAAAAAATGAACTGCCTGAAATATATTAAAGAGAATTCTTTTCTTTGATGTTCAGCTGTAGCTAAAAGAATGTTGAATCATGAATGTTTAAGAATGATTTTGGAACAATTATGGAAGTTGTCAAGACCAAACCTTACAATTTTTCCAAAGAGACCTTTCAATTTAGAAACACGATCTTGTTTCCTGTTTCCGCTCAGTTGCCCAATTATAAAGTTGTGGTCCTCTATATTCTCCGAGTTGCACAATGAGCTTCCTTCCTTGCAAGGTAGCCTTTATTTCCAGAGGTGATTCACACATCAGTGGAAATTGTCTTCCTCTCTCTGAATGTCATTCAGAAAGGGAGAGGGCTGGACCACATGGAGCCCCTGCAGCTCCAACATTCTCATGGTTTTTCCCAGTGATGCAGATAAACGCAGATCTTAGCTCAGAGCGGATAACAGAAACATCTACAGGCACTCACACAAGTAATTTTTGTTATTCCAGAGTTGGGTTAAAGTCTGATCAAGTTCTAATTTGTTTGTAAAAGATCTTGGGCTTTGGGGTAAAAGCCGAAGAGCTTTCCTGGTACAGCTCATCAGTGGTGACTGCTATTCATCCCAACACAGGCCCCAGGACAGTGTTGGGTGGTGCCACCTCTCACAGCCCAGGCCCAGGGCTGAAGACAGATTTCCTGCATGGCCCTCTGAGTCAGATCCCATCCTGGAAATAGTCCCTCTACCACATCGCAATCCTCTCACATTCTCTACCTCCCAAGGCTCAAAGCCCTCATTCTGTACTAACTGGGGCTCCAACATCCTCTACTACACCATTAGAGGAGCAACCAGACTGGCTTCCCTGTTCTCAGTCTTGGGCCCACAAATCTAACCTCTACTGAGTAACTGAAGTGATTTATATAAATTGAACATCTGACCATTTCCTCCTCCTGTTATATAAAAGCTCCAGGATTTCCCTTTTCCACAGAACCAAGGCCATGTTCTGGGCACGTGCCTGCAGCCCCTCGTGGTGTCCTTCATTCATCTAACTCTGCAGGGCCACCGCTTCTCCTACAGCCTTGCGACGAGAGTCAATAGAGAGGATGGTCAAAGCCTGAGAACTAATGTTATTTGTTAGTTTAATTTACCTATTGCTTTTTAAAAGAGCATATGTAATGAAACCTGAACACAATTATTGTCTGGCTACAAATGGAGCGGGAGTTGGTAGAATGAACCTGAGAATGTAGCTTCAAATCCAGACTTCCCCCACTTACTAGCTGTGCAGCTTCTGCCGAAACTCTTATCATCCCTAAGCCTGAGTTTTCACATCCACACAGTGGTGATGACACCAGCACCTACCTCCAGGGATGTTTGAGACTTCAGATGCACAAAACAGACAACAAATGTGGGTTCTCATGTTGCTATCACTTCTCTTCTCTTCTTTTATTTATGGTAAGGAATACAAGCCAGTGAAAGCCTTTGAAACTAAACATACATGTTATGAAGCTTCGAGCATCCTGATAGATACACCCTCAAAAGAAAAATGCATGAGTTATGTTGTTCATGATGGTTAGTCAAATTTTTTAGGAAAATGAACTTCCCTCACTACTAAATACCCATATCGGAAGCTTTTGCAGAAAATGCAGAGCTGTTCTGCATGGAAATACTCTTCTACTCATGATTAAAATTGAGACTGAATGATAAACTGTGGAAGTGAGAAGGCCATTCATTGGGCTGGGCTGGGCTGGGGTGCGGGAATGGACTAATACCCTCTGCCCCATGGCTGTCCATGGTTTTGAGGCAGCAAAGTGAAATGAGACACAGTGAGCCTCCAGGGTGTGAGCTCAGGTAAGAGCAGCCTGCTTAACCAGGACCCACAGATGACTTTTTTAGCATACAATTTTTTTTCCCTAAGAAGCTGCTATATCTAATCTACTGTTTATTGTGTTTGAACCATCTGCCTGTCGCTCATGCAATATGAGAGAGACAGGGTATGTGCATGCACATGTGTGTGTGTAACTGTAGCCAGAAACTCTGCCAGCTGCCTTCCATCAGTCAGTCATTATAACTGAAGCTTCATGTCATCAGTTATATCATTCAACCTGTTCAAATTAAATTCTGCTAAAATGACATCATCATAATGGAGCTCAAGGAAGGAAAACAAGTATGAACAAAAGTTCTTGTGCTTGCTGTTCTTCATTCACACACACAGCCCCAAAGTCAAGACGACATTTCTGTGGCCGGCCGTGCATCTGGGGGGTTCCAGCTACCCGAGAAAATTCTCGGGACTCCACCTCTGGTGAGTGCCCACTGAGATGACAATAAACCCTCACCATAAATGAGCCATGAGAGCCACTTGGCAGGGCGATATTCTTCTATCACTGAAGTCTCAGAATCCATGAGGGGACAACACACTTCTGGGCCTGGAGGGACTGAATGGGGAGGTGGACCTCAGGGAAGTTTGGGAGAACTCACTCCAGTAAAGAACTGGAGGAGCAGATGGGAAGTGCAGTGGGTGTTTGGTTCCTCACCAGCCAAGATGTCACTCTTTTTGAGATCAGAATCCAGAGTAAGAACTTTCTAGATTTCTGGAACTTGGCAACTTCTCCAACTTCATTGGCAGTTGTATATGTACTGATGAGATACAGTTGTTATCTGTAGTGAGTTAGCTACCTGGCTTCTTCCTCTCTGATATGCTCAGTGGTTTATTTTGCCCTCAGTATCCCCAGAATGTACTTTCCCTTTATCTCTTTCATGTACTCTCCTATTTATCCTTCAAAGTCTGGTTAACACTGTGATTCTGTGTAATATCTTTTGTTTAAACGTCCTCATCCTTCCCTAGAACATGCTGGGTTTTCTTCCAGAGCCCTAATTCCTTTCTATATTTACTCCTTTAAAAACTTACTGCACTGGATTGGATGCTTTTAATGTTCTTCCCCTTCTTGTGGCAACCATCTCCCTGCAAATCCCTCGCCCCCCAAGGTAGGATGCTCACAACCCTTGGTGGAAACCTGGAGGAAAGTGACTAACTTAGATCACCACTGACATCACATCACCTTCAACCCTCAGGACCAAACAGTCCCCGAGGGAGGTACAAAAATGCATTTTGATTAAGATATGAAGGTTGAGATTTAGAAAATAGAAATATGCAAAAATCACAACTATGTATAACCCAATCACCCGAGAAGAACATCACTGCAATATCTATAGCTAACTAGATAATATCTTGAAATATCAACCATGATGTCCTGTTCTTTCCTTTCTGTGTATCATCCTTCCCTGGTGGTTCAGGGCAGCAAGAGGCTTTATGTACCATCATGGAGAGAGGGTTGGAAACAGTTGAGACATTGGGCCAAATGCTTGTCTTTTACTCCCAGAGTTGATTCTTAAAGCGTAGATCTGAAATCTACAGTTCTCAGTGACAGACAAATGGGCTTCTTGAGAGATAGTTTTTTATTTTTATTTTTCAAAAAAATTTAAAATGAAGTATAGTTGATTTACAATGTTGTGAGAATTTCTGCGGTACAGCAAAGTGGTCCAAGAAGTTAAAGGTTTAAAAGACTTTTTCTAAAGAAGCTATCCCATGAATGAGAAAATGAATATAGTAGGATGCAAACGAAGTTTTTCCTTTACCTGTCTTATAATATCTGCATATTGCAACTTTTATAACTTGCATAAAAAAGAAACACACATAAGCTGAAAAGTATAACAATGTAATGAACACAAATAAACCCACCACTGGACACAATAAATAGCACATCACTCACACCGTGCCTTTGTATAGGTACCCCTCCCTTACGGACCTGCTGCCTGCAGCACAGTTAGGCATTCTTTCTCCACTTCCCTTGTGTTGCTCTGAAGAAAGAATGTATCACATGTCTCTTTTACTACACAGGTGGCAGCGGGTAGAAGAATACTACCCACTTAGCTCCACTGTAACTGGGTGGGGGAACCTGTGGGGTTTTGTTGGTATTTGGCTGGAGTAGGGCAGATACTGTCAAAAAAGTTTTCTATTGTTAAGCCACTGTCTTAGTCAGCTCAAGCTTCTATAACAGAATACCATAGACTGGGTGGATTAAACAACAAACATTTATTTCTCTCAGTTCTAGAGGCTAGAGGTTCAAGATCAATGTGCTGGCAGATTTGGTACATGGTGAGGGCTCACTTCCTGGCCTGCAGACAACCACCTTCCCAGTGTGTCCTCACATGGAGCAGAAAGGGGTCAACTGTCTCCTGTGTTATAAGAGCACTAATCCCATTTCTGAAGGCTCCATTTTCAAGACCAAATCACCTCTCTAAAGCTCTGCCTCCTAATACCATTGCATTGGCGATTATGGCTTCCACATATGAATTTAGCCGGGGCACGTTCAGTCCACAGCAGCCACCCATTTTCTGGTCCCTTGACAAAAGAAAACAGACATTTTGAGGAGCTTTGTTTTTGGTGTGTGCCCATTGGCAGTTCCAGATTGAAGGCTCCTGCTGTTCTCCATCTAGGAGATGTTAGAGACAAGAAGAACTTGCCATCTGGGCCCCTCAAAGGCAAGCTCTATTGCCGAGTGTTTTTTCCTGCACATGAGTCATTCATCACTGTTTCTTTATATATCTGGTAACTTTTTGTTGAAAACTAGATATGGTAGGTAATATATTATAGTAAGCCTGAACACTAAGAATCCCTCACAATATTTGTTGTTGTTTCTTGTTTGTTGACTTGGCTGATGAGTTCAGTGAAGCTGACTACCCACAGTGTGCAGGGGTTAATGCTGCTCCTTGAGCTGAAACCTTAGCCATGGGCATGGTCTCTGAACTGAGATGACAGTGGTTTAGCTGGGCTCTGGTCCCTGACTCACCACTAAGTGTCTGGCTGGCCTGCCTCTATTGTCTTGTGTTCACCTATTAGCCTCCACTAATTGCTAGCTGACTACTACATTGTTTTCAACACATCCTGGGGTACAACTTTTTTTTCCACAGGCTGATCCAATTAAAATTGGGCTCTTTGCAGGGACAGGGTGTTCACAGTTCCCAAAGCTTGTTTCAATGCCTGGAGGGCAATTCTTTTTCTGGATTTCTTTGCTAAATATCTAGCTGGACTACCATTTCACCTGATGCTGCTAGCATCATGCATCTCCAGCCTCCTCTTAATTGCTCACCACTAAGATCTCTGTTGTTTTTGACAATATCCATAGGCATGAACTTCCTCACACACTATCCCAAATAAAGTCAGTCCCTGTAGGGAATGCTGCAGAGCTCTCTGTTCTTACAGCCTGCCTCTTCTCCTGAGAAGACCTCTGTGCCAGTGAATTGGGCCAGAGGCAGGAGTGGCCCACTTCTCCTGGAGTGATGCCTCTGATCTTTTCAAGTTGCCCCTCCCAACACAAAGCTTCCACCCTATAAGTAAGAAGAACTGAAGGAGATCCGGGCCTGGTATTGTTAGACCATTGCACTTGGATAGATCTGCAACTCTGAAAGTGCGGATGGTGGATAAAGAGAGCTCTCATTCTCTTGGCCACACCCACCTGGAAGGAAGCTTCTACACCCAGAAGCTCAGGGAGATGATGGAGGCCAGGAGACAACTGTATCTCTAGGCAAGAAGCTGGGGGAGTGGGACCCCTGTCTCCCTGGTCACTCCATGTGGACTTCAGTAGTTGTGGCACACGGGCTCAGTAGTTGTGGCTCACAGGCTCTAGAATGTAGGCTCAGTAGTTGTGGTGCACAGGCTTAGTTGCTCCACAGCATGTGGGATCTTCCCACACCAGGGCTCGAACCCATGCCCCCTGCATTGGCAGGTGGATTCTTAACCACTGTGCCACCAGGGAAGCCCCTGCCTTTGTTTTCTTTTAAATTTGCTGACATCTTCTTTTTATGCCTTCTATAATTCTATCATTTCTCTCTCAGCATATGAATTTTATTTTAGATGATGAAGATGATGATGGTTATTGTTAGTTGCCTTAGCATTTGCAATGTACATTTACAATTTACCTATAACACATGGGTAGTGCAGGTACTTTATAACAGAAGATTCCTATTTCCTCCTTACTGTCTTTTATAACATTATCACTAATTTCATTTATCCATAAGCTATAACAAGCTAGTATTATTCTTTTGAGCAAACTGCTTTCTTTTAGACCAATTAAGAATACAAAATTTTTAAAAATTATTTTACCATGATTTCTTCCCTTCCTAATGCTCTTTCTTTCTTTACGTAGATACAAGTTTCTGACCTTTATGATTTTCCTTCTCTCTGAAGAACTTCTTTTAACATATCCTATAAGGTGGGTCTATGTGACAAATTCCCTCAATTTTTGCTTGATCAAGTCTTTATTTTTTCTTCCCTTTGTTTCTTCAAGAAAGTGTGTAGACACCTCTAGCTCTGGACCCTGGATTTTTTTTTTTTTTTTTTAATGGTACGTGTTGCCTTTCACTGTTGTGGTCTCTCGCGTTGTGGAGCACAGGCTCCGGACGCGCAGGCTCAGCGGCCATGGCTCACGGACCCAGCCGCTCTGCGGCATGTGCGATCTTCCCGGACCGGGGCATGAACCCGTGTTCCCTGCATTGGCAGGTGGACTCTCAACCACTGCGCCACCAGGGAAGCCCTGGACCCTGGATTTTTAAGTGTCAAGTCAGTTCACCCTGGGTCTCCGGCTATTCATCACTTGCAGTTTAAGTACCGGTTCCAGCTGTGACCTTCTGCTTGACGTAAGCTGTGATTCTTGATAACCACTTCTTTCCACTTTTCCAGGCAATTAGGCCTGTGATGGATGAGGAAGTGTTAGCAATGTTCAGTTTGGTTTTTTTTTGTTTGTTATTGTATAGGCCTGAGTGTTAACTTCTAAGCTCATTACATGTCAGACTGGAAACTGGAATTCCATATATTACTTCTTAATTTTTATGTGTTAAAGTATAGAATCATTATCTTTTGTGATTTTTTTATTCTTTAAAAATTAAAATGTCCTTGTTTATCTCATATGTTGATATTTTTCCTTTAAAAAATTTAGAACTGTTCCATATTTTTTCATATTCAATTCCAAAACAATCTGGATGATACATATTAGGAGAGATTTATTTAAAAAATTGATTTTAATTATAAAGTGAAAATATAATTTGGGAAGCAGCTATGGAAATACTTTAAGTATTTCTTTCAACATTACTTTTATGGCAATATGTTGATGAGGTTCATGCTTAGAATTTCATTAAAACCACAGCAAAATTTGGGAAGTTTGAAAAGGCATCATTCCTCCCTCTTACCTAAAATTTCTCTTCTATTACTGCCCACAACTCTGTGCAACCTTCCCAATTCTTACCTTCTACATGTTGCTGGTGGTTGTGTCTGTCTTTGACTTTCACTCTCTGTGGCTAGTATGGAAATTAATGGGCATTTAAACACTTATAAATTCCCAGTGTTAAACTGAATGCTTTTGATATTGCCAAATGTCTGCAGACTGTTATTAGACATATTAATTTCTCTCTGAATATCTCCTTTCTTCTTAAAAGTTCCATCACATCGTCACAGTTTGAGGTCTCATTACAGTGACAGAGAACTTGTCTCAATGTGTTTGCTCAAGATATTTAACCTAATTAACTTGCATTTTCTTTGGTTACAATGACCAGTTACTAAAAACTACAGTAAAAGTCCCCCAAACATAATCCAAAGTGTTTGTGAAATGATTGAGATAACTGTACTGCTCATTTGTTTTCTGATTCAGTTATTCTGACCATTCAAACAGACCACATGGGCAACTGATCTTCCTCCTTCCTAATCAGTTCGAAATGAGATGGAATGAAGTACATTATTCTCTGAAAATAATTTTGTTTGTTCATTTCAGCCTTTTAAAAAGACATAGGAAAGAGGCGTCAGCATCATTGGTGGTTCATACCACATTGTTCCCCTGCTTTAGACTCCTTTCTCCCAAAGCCATCCACACACAAAGGCAGACACAGGCCTGTACTGTAGGGTTTTGGCAAGCTCTGGCGCAACTAGCCTGGTTTCCTCAGTTATAATCTAATGCATTGTGAGGAATAAATGAGATGACATGGGCACAGTTACAGAGGTGGCCCCACAGTCTCCTGTGTTTCTTTTCCATATGACTGCCAGGCACTCAGCCTTGTGCTCATTTGTTATTTAGGGAATATCTAAAATGTTTCACGTGCTCAGAGAATAGACCCAATTTCTTTTGATATGAGCAAGGTCCATAAGGTTTAATATGGCAAAGGAAAACTGCATTATGGACTGTAAACTGAAAGCCTGTGCTTTGACAACTATCAAGCCTAAGAGTGAGAATGAGGCCACTGGACTGGGTGATTGAATTTCAAATTATGGCTGAATCGTTTACTGGCTGTGTATACTTGAGAAAATTTCTTAATCTCTTTAGATTCAATTTTGTTACTTATAAATTGAATTAATTTTCCTTCCCATCTTTTATCTAAAATTATATAAAAACATTTCTGGAACTGGCATAGTACCCAGCTCATGCTAAACACTCAAAATATTGGTCTTGTTATTATCAAATTGTTAATAGAAGCAATTATAATAATCATCATAATTTTTTCCAGTAATATATAAGAGAATGGGAATTACTAATCAAACTTTCTTCTCTGAAGGATTAGACCAACAATTTTATATTTTATCAAACTACAATACTTGTAAAATGAAGATAAATTAATCATAGGGATCCAAATTCAGCAGAAATATATTAAAATGTAAATTCTAACATAAAGGCTAGAATCACATCATTTTAAGATACATAAGGAGACAGCACATTCTTTTCATTTAAAACAATCCATAATATTTGCTAGAAAACTTTGACAAACTTAAATTTGTACTTCTGAATAAAAAGTTGGCAAGAATTGATTCAAAACAATACTTGGCTTTTGAGCTTATAGTAGAAGTATCCAAAGACTGGGAATTGGAACAAACCGGTTTTTAGTCTGTTTATGTCTGACTTTTGTCAAGCTACGTAAATTTTGATGATTTGTATTCTTTAACCTTTTGTGAAGACAAATTTTTCTCTATTTGCTGCACAGAAAAGCTTTGGATAAACAAAGGAGAAAGCAAGTTACAGTTTGTCCTTGGACTCTGCTGTGAGGCACAGAACAGAATTTCGAAGCTGCAATTATTATTTCAGGTCATATTCTAAAATATCCTAAAGGACAATAACAGAATGGTAATCTGAGACCAAAAAGAACAAAGGACTTTCCCTACAGAGTCTTACTTTCCAGTCCTCATACTGAATTATATTAATCATTCTATCTTCAAGGTCACTGATTCTTTCTTCAGCCTCCTCAAATATGCTATCTAACCTCTCTAGTTAAGTTTTGATTTCAGTTCTTGTACTTTTCAGCTCTGGAATTTGTATTTGGTTCCTGTTTATCATTTCTCTTTATTGATATTCTCAATTTGTTCCAACATCACTCTCTTGATTTTCTTTAATTTTTTGGTCAATAGTTGTCTTTAGCCCTTTGAACATATTTTAAGACAGTTGATTTAAAAGTCTGTGTCTAGTAAATCTAATGTTTGTGCTTCTTCAGGGACTGTTTGTGTTAATTTCTTTTTTCCTGTGAATGGGCCATACTTTCCAGTTTCTTTGTACACCTTATAATTTTTTTTTTTTTTTTTTTTTTTGCGGTATGCGGGCCTCTCACTGTTGTGGCCTCTCCCGTTGTGGAGCACAGGCTCCGGACGTGCAGGCTCAGCGGCCATGACTCACGGGCCCAGCCACTCCGCAGCATGTGGGATCTTCCCGGACCGGGGCACGAACCCACGTCCCCTGCATCGGCAGGCGGACTCTCAACCACTACGCCACCAGGGAAGCCCCACCTTATAATTTTTGACAAAATTTGAGTGTGTTGCATATTATAAGGTAGCAACTCTGGAAAACATGTTCTCCCCCTTCCACAGGGTTTGCTGTTGTTGATTGTTTAAGTTATAGTCTCTCATGTGTTTAGTGACTTTTCCAAAATATTTTTTGCTAAGATTATATTCCTTGTTGTATGTGGTCACTGAAGTCCCTGTTCTGTTATCTTTAGTAGTCAGCAGTGACTTGGTAGAGAGTTAATGAAACGCTTGGAGTCTAAAAGAAAAAAAAATTTTCTCCCAATCTCAGATTGGCTCTGAGCTGGACACTCCTTCAATGCTGAGCCAAGCCATGTATATCCCTACATTAGCCTTCACTTCCTGCCTGCATGGAGCCCAGAGGGTAGACAGAAGTACATGCCTAAGGTCTACTCAGTTCTTTTCTGATCATGCATCCAGCCCTGAGCATGTGTGTTTCACTTCAGACTTCCCAATATTCATTCCTGATTCCTTTGTTCCCCCAGAGAGTCCTCCTCATCAGCCTCCTGTTTCCTAGGCTTCTGGTAATTTCTGCTGCTTGATGCACCCACTATCTTTGCCCCTGATACTTATGGGTACTATATGTCTTAAAGGCTTTCATTAGATGACACCTGAAAAACCACTCCAGCCCAAGACCCTGGGGCATAGGGGGAACTAGGGGGGTAAACTAATGCACCACAATATGCTATAACTGAGACTTAGATGCCTCTTTCTTCTTTAAGCTCTCCCTTAGTGGTTGTAAGGTTTTCTTTGGATCTCAGAGTTCTGTAAGAGTTGATTCTGTCAGCTTTTTGGCAGCTTCATTGCTGCTTCAGGGGAGGGATTGATTCTTGGAGCTTCCTACTCTACTATTTACATGATATCATTTCCTCTTCACTTTCAAGGACTAGTGTATTACTGGAAAATCTGATTCTTTAATAAATCTAATTCATGAAATAACAGTTAATGTGAGTTCCCAGACCCAATTTATACACATTTCATACTTTTCTATCAAGTGAAGCAGAATATGTAAAGCTATAATTTATGCATTAATTGAAATTTTGAGCAGGTCAGAACCTTAGAATCCATCTTGCTGAAATCAGATTACTTACAAGATGTGGAAACTAAGAGCTGACAGGAAAGTAAATCATCTCTTGATACTTTGGATGCTGGTACTAATAGTCATTTCCCTTCTCTTGTGGCATAATGTTCTCTGCCAACCACACAAGTAGTATATAACACAGACCATGAGAAAAATATGTGGCAGCCTTTGTCTTTTTTGAATATATGGAGGAAAACTAGGGGCA
The DNA here is from genome assembly GCF_963924675.1 of Phocoena phocoena. Lineage (NCBI taxonomy): Eukaryota > Metazoa > Chordata > Mammalia > Artiodactyla > Phocoenidae > Phocoena > Phocoena phocoena. The sequence continues at coordinate 8,008,211 of NC_089227.1, forward strand.
ATAATGATGAGAAGATAGAGGAAAAATCATTTATGTACCTCAGAAGCCATGAGATCCAACCAAACCTGTAATGAAAATAGCCTAAATGAAGACAACAATAGAAGCTTTTAAAAGAATTATTAAGTTGTTCATCTTGGTTTTCCAAAATGGCATAATGTCACAGTTGGCGGAAATCTCTTTTATTTTACTCTTTGAAGAATGGATGTATGGCTTTTATATTGTCTGTGGTGGCAACAAATCATTACCTTAAAATAATGATTTGGAACTAATAAATTTGTTTATTTACTAAGTAATGGCTACAGCATCATAAAAAGAAAGTTATTATGTAAAAGACAAAAGAAGTCCCCCCAGGCTGCTTAAATGTGGTATAATGAATAATTATTAACATGTCATTCAAAAGAAGAACATACTTGTAAACAGCTGTTACAACCTATAGAGCTACCTCCATTTGGAGTTCCTAATTATCTTCTAACAACCATTAAAAAAGGAGGTGGAGATGCTTATGTAGATTTAGTGACAAAAATACGTGGACTTGTAAAGAGTGATTCTGATAAAGTAACAAAGATAATATCTGGAACTGATGATAGAAACTAAGCCTATGTTCTATTTATATTTCTAAGTTTGGTTGGCTTCTTCATTTATGTTCTCATTCATCTATTAAATGTTTAGTAAGCACCGTACTGGGGATTTCAAATTCAAGAATAAGTTCGATGTCATTTTTGTCCAAGGCTGCCCACAGAATAAACAACTGCAATCAATAAGTGTGTCTTCAAACCAAAGGTGATGTGCTAAATTGCCTGTTGTTGACTGGGCCTCATTACCCTCTCCTTCTGCCTTCCAAAACAAAACTGGGAATTGCACCACCCAATATTTCCTTCGACCTGTGGCTCTGCACTTGAGAGCACCAATGAAAGGCGCTCCCCTAAGGTGTGAACAGAGAGGTCATTATTCTCCAGGGGCCAACTTGCAGGGGCAGGTGTCCTCCCAGCACATTCTCAAGGGCCATGTGCTTTGCTATTGTTGTCCAAGGAAGGTGGTGGGAGTTCTCTATATGTTGGAATCCTACAGGTTCCCAGTGAACTCCTGAGAACCAATCACTTTCACTTTCACTTTGACCTTCACTCTCCCAGCTCTCCACTTGAACCCTAATCTCTATTCTGAATCAACAGGGATGATGCATTTCTGTTTATAAACCACCTCTTATTTAAAGAGATTGTTAATTTAACAAAATGGCTAACTGTGCTTGGGAGATCCAGAGAAGGAACGACAAATGTGACATTTGATCTAGACTTTGAAGAGTTTCTAGAAAGAGAAGAGAAGTGGATAATGGTTCCAGATGGTAGAGACTGTGTGTGAAATTCATGGCCTCTCAAAAGAGCAAGGGGTTTTGAGTGACTGAAGAAAAGTGTGCAAGGGCATCCTGGAGAAACAGGCTGCAAAGCTGAGCTTGCCCAAGATCATAAAGTATCTCAAGTGCTAAGAAAGGCAGTTGAGGTCTTTCCTTGGGAACACATGATCAGAAATGCATTTTGAAGACTTTGCAATTGTTCATGTTCAGGTGTGTTGGTTACAAGAATTAGCAAAATTAGAATATATTTTGCCCAGTTAAATTTGAATTTCAATTAAAAGAATAATTTTTTATTAAAAGTATATCCCATTCAACATCGATAACACTAGAAATTGTTTGTTGTTTACCTAAAATTCAAATATAACTGGGCGTCCTGCCAACTTTTTACATAATTAGGGCCTTTATGTGGCCTGGATTCCCCAAAACCAGGGATAACAGATTTTTCAATTGTTTGCTGTAGTTATAGATCATGTTGATCGGTCGTCTTTTGGCTTTGAAATTGTTTCTCCGTGGACCTCAAGTTAAGAAAAAAAAAAGATGGATTCATTGTTTGCCTTAGTTTGTTTCGGTTGCTAACAGATTACTATAGATTGAGTGGTTTATAAACAATAAACATTTACTTCCCACAGTTCTGGAAGCTGGAGTTCCAAGATCAAAGTGCCAGCACATTTCCTGTCTCATGACAGCCCTTTTTCAGATTTATAGATGACCATCTTCTTGCTGTGTCCTCACATGGGGGAAGGGTCAGGGGATCTCTCTGTGGTGTCTTTTATTAGAGCATTAATCCCATTCATGAGGGCTCCACCCTCACGATCTAATCACCTCCCCATCTCCTAATACCATTATATTGGGGGTTAGGCTTCAACATATGAATGTTAGGGGGACACAAACGTTCAGCCTATAGCATAGGCTTGCCTGGGAAACACTAGTTAAAACCTAAGTTCAAGGCAATAGACTGTGATGTAGGAGAAGTCAACCTTTGAACCTGTCTTCTCCCATCATCCTTCCTTCTCCTAATAATCAGCACTTGATTACAATCTGGGTTACCTTGCCCATAGATTACTTATTAAATAATCACCAGGTGAAGAAATAGTTGTAGTTAATTTATTAAAAAATACAAACGTATACACCCAGGAGCTCTATGACTTTAGGTAACTTTCTTAATGGCTCTAAATACCAATCTTATAATAAACACTTGAGGCCAGTACTTGTGGTCATTATTTGTTGTTTTATATGAACAATACCTATTCCCCATCCTTTCTGTAACATCAGCAAGATTTTGCTTTAGAGGAACCACCAATTAATTCCCTATGCTAAAATTTACAGTTTGATTAAGACTGTCTTTTTCCCAGCTCCAAGGTGAGCCTTCATTGGCTGAAGTAAGTCACTTTATCCTATGCTTTTGGCCATGAGGAGGTTTCTGGGATGGGTATAGTGCCCAGTTAGGATCAACAAGGTGTGAATAGAGGTTTACTGCATTTCCAGAAAAGAAGAGGTTCCTCAACCCACCTTCCATGTGAAGTTGGGAGGCTGTAGTCCCAGTGGCTATTGGCAGCCACTTTATAACCATGAGGGCAGCCTGCCTAACGTTGCAGCCAATCCAGGGAAAAGGGAGCAGAGACATTGAGGGGGAGGAGAACTTGTGTCCCACTCACTTTCTCTGAGTGCTAGGTCAAGGCTTAGGTGAAGGCCCCTAGACCATTTTGTTCTCTGACCTAATGGTTTTCCAGTTTTACTTGGGTGACTTAGAGTCCAGTTTTTGTTTCTTGAAGTAGAAGTATCCAATCTCCCAGATATGTGGGAGTAATCGTATCTGCCTTGCTTTTCTTTAATTGTTCGAAACAAGTAAGATGTTACCCCCTTAAAGAGTAATTCTTTTTCTTAGTATAAATAATTATTTTAAAATATAAATTTGTTTTTGAAATACAGCACATTTGATATGGTTTCCAAAGATATTCACTTAAACTTTAAATGTGTCATTTCTCCTCTTTATGAAAAGTTTAAATTGGATATATGGATACATTAAAGGGCACTCTAAATCTTAAAATAATATAGGAATGGATAATACTCTTCATTTATTTTGCAAATTGTTAACAACTATGCTATATGCAAGGTCCTGTGCTGGGTGTTCCAGCTATAGGGTTGAAGAGGGCAGATAAACTTTGAAACACTACCTAAAATATATCACATTAAAAGGGCGAAGGATAGAATACAATGGTAGATTGGACAAAAACATCAGCAGAATATGGATTTTTATAAATCTGAATGAGATGCAGATGGTCAGGCCATTCAGGAAACTACAGGTCATGACTGGGACTTTTCCTTAAGGCACATCTGGACATGTGTTAGCAGAACACTGCTGCTTCATGAAGGCACCCACCCTCGGGGCAGAGATAGAGCTATGCCAGCCCAAGACAGATGGGCATGACTGCATTCTAGGACAGTAACATTGCCCAGCAGAATCCACCTGGTTAATTGCATGAGTCAAAACTGACTCGTCAGGCTTCCCTGGTGGCGCAGTGGTTGAGAGTCCGCCTGCCAATGCAGGGGACATGGGTTCGTGCCCCGGTCCGGGAGGATCCCACATGCCGCGGAGCAGCTGGGCCCATGAGCCATGGCTGCTGAGCCTATGCGTCCGGAGCCTGTGCTCTGCAACGGGAGAGGCCACAACAGTGAGAGGCCCGCATACCGCAAAAACAACAACAACAACAACAAAACAACAAAAAAACTGACTCATCTATGACTGGCTCTGGTTACAAGAAATTAACCTGTTTGAGTTAATCAAACAGTACCCCAATCTGGCCCACGGGTTAGGGCATTCTCCATCATGCTTTAACTTCATCATGTTTTTCTTCTTCTTCCTTTTTTTTTAAAAAATTAATTAATTTATTTATTTATCTTTGGCTGCATTGGTCTTTGTTGCTGCGTACGGGCTTTCTCTACTCTTCATTGCGGTGCGCGGGCTTTTCGTTACGGTGGCTTCTCTTATTGCAGAGCACAGGCTCTAGGTGCGCAGGCTTCAGTAGCTGTGGTGCACGGGCTTAGTTGCTCCGTGGCATGTGGGATCTTCCCGGACCAGGGATCGAACCCGTGTGCCCTGCATTGGCAGGCAGATTTTCAATCACTGCGCCACCAGGGAAGTCCCTATTTTTCTTTCTTTAATGTGGCCTGAGAAATTACAAGGAACACAGCCCCCAAACATGAGGAACCATGGATAGCTTCCATGGTTATTTTTGAATTAAATTATTTTTATTGAATAATTAAATTAATTATTTTTGAATTAAAAAGAAATACAGCACAAAGTCTGCCATGGTTTTTTGTTTGTTTCTTGCAACAAGTGGGGGAAAAAAATCAACCACACAGAATTATTTGATCCTCTCCTAGCTTGGCACACATCATTTACAAATGTCTATACCCCTGTCCTTCCAACCTGGCCTGCCAACTTTTTTTAAAGGAGAAGAAGAAGGAAAATAAAGTAAAGAAGATTGTCCCATTCTGCTTCAATATTTAAATTATGGCCACAAAGACAAACTTTACCAACTGCATGCCCTTCCTTCCTGCAATGCTCAGAACACTGGAATAGTCAAGGCCTGGGATGTTCTACCCAGACCCAAGCCAAACACTCAGAAACACCATTTTCACAAGGGCTTTGCTGGAAAGCCTTGATATGAACAAGCCTGTTGGAACACTTTACTAAGGTCAAATGATTGACAGCAGCGATTGTGAAGCTGACCATGTTTCAGAACATTCATCTTCCCCAGGGATATTTTTGAACATGTAGTACATGGTTAGTGGGATGACTGAGTTCATGTTGAGCTTGAATGTTTCAGTAAATACATGAAGTTATGTGGCTGTGTCTGTAACACTTGAGATAAATGAGTGAAGTGACCCCCACTGCCCCGACTTTGCCCGCCATCAACAGGACACACACTCTGAGCAAGTATCTGTGATGGTTCTGGTCAATAGGCAAACGGTCATTGAGAGGCTAAGACGCCAGAAGGCATGCAATGATTAGGTACAGAGGAAACATGCATGAAAACTGTTAAAACTAAACCTCAGGAAAGCCAGATTTAGTTGTTGGGAGACTCCTCCCCAGGGCAGGGGTCGCCCATGTTTCTGCTCATCTTGTGAGCACCCATAGCTTTTTCTGGGGACTGCCTTTCCCAGAAGGTACATTGAGGGAACAGCCTAGGAAGATAGAGACTGTTTTGCCTGAAGCAAAGGGAAAGTTTGCCTACTGATCAGTGTGTCAGATATAATGTCTGCCCCAGGGCAGAGGGCAGCTGGTTTCTAGTCTATTATAAAAGACTGGGGTTCCTTCAGCTTGGGGCTTTTCAGCTATGATGCAAACAGGCCACGTGTGCAACACCCACCTGGATTGTTTGCCTTTACCCCATGGGACTTTTGGGGGGAGTAAGGAGAATAGCTGCACCCCCGAATCACAGGGAAAATAAATATTCCATGTCTGGTCATAGCATCATGAAGACTACAGGCTATTAGAATGTTTATTCCAGGAACATCCAGGCTTAGTCAGTGTGTGACTAGGCAAGACCTTGCAGTGCTACATCTCTAGGCATCTATGAGGTAGACATCGTGGAGAATGGGTTTTCCAGGTCCCAGAAAATTCCATTACCAGTCATGCTGTTAAACCAAACTCCTCATCTCCTTCCTGATGAGCAGGCAGGCCTAGAAATGCTTGTACAATTCATCTGGTCCCTGGCATTTGTCAGCTGGGTGCAAAGGCCGTGGCTAGTAGGATATCCTTGGCAGCATGATACCTTCGGAGAGCACTGGACCAGAGTCTGTGACAGCCGTTGGCCCTCTGCCTCTCACTTGGATAAAATTTGTAGGTTTAGATCTTGGGGGAATCTATTCTCCTCACTTGGCTTCTGTTTCTATCTGAAAGTCTTTCTGAGATCTGTGGTTTTCAAAACCGCCTTCAGTTGCAGAATTATTTATTCAAGCAAAATTGAATATGAGATATGACCCCAGAGAGCTGAGGAACAGACGTGGCCTGGCAGGTGGGGTCCTGACTCTTCCTTTCCTGCCTCTGCTTGGTCTTGACTTCTCCTTGTGATGTGTGCCTGGAGAAAGTGTCAGAGCACCACAATGCAAGGGCACTCAGGGCATTGCTCGAAAGGACTAGATGTCCTCAGAGGGTCCTTCAGTCTCTGACAGTGTCTGCTCTGCAGATACACGAATCCCATGAGAAAATGAGAGTGCACAGTTTGTCTGGGGGATCCATGTGGTTTTTAAGAAAGAAGACTGACATCCATCAGGCTGAAAAGCCATGAGTCATTCATAGAAATCAAGTTCTAATTTGGATGTAGGCTACTAATATTTCTCCTATTTTAAGTTGTACTATTTAAGGATTTTCTCCCTGCCCTTTCATGCATCCCTGAATTTCTCTCCTTGGACCATAGGGCTCTTCCCCTAACTAGACAAGAGGCTTAATTCCCTGGGGGGAGGAAACTGTCAGATAGATGCAGCCAACGTTTGGTGTTTATAATCAAGGGTCTCAACCTCCGTAAGATTTTGAAGGATGTAAGACACAGTTTATTTTTCTCCTTCTTCGAATAAATGAAGATCTCACAAGCTAAGGGAGGGAGGACAACTGAGGCTTGGGTAGGAAATTCTCACTCACGGCAGAGTGCAGCCTGGCTCTGTCTGACAGGAATAGTTCCTGTCTGTCCCCAAGGCTGTGCTTTGTGCTCACCTTATAAGGATGATCCATGGTCAGTGGCCAAAGGTAATTAAATGGCCCAGGAATGAAGTGTTTTTGCTCTGGGCACGTGGAAAGGTAAAGGTGGAGCTCCATACCCCACCCTACCAGTATGGGAGTGACAGAACCCCGCAGAGCCCCACGTGGCTGCAGCCGTCACAGGGGCGCCCACACCTGCACTCTCTCGGCTCTCATGTCACATGGTGCATTTTCAGGATTGAGGCTCAGTCTTCAACAAGCCGTCCACCATCACCCTGGCTGGAAAGGTTCTTGTCCTTGCCACCTCCTTCCGCTCCTGTCACTGCTCTTGCTTCAGTTCTTGCATAGTTGGTTGTTTTTTGAGCCAACAGTGTCTCACTCGCAAGTGATGGGGATGCAGCCAGGGAGGAAGGTCCGGGGGATCACTGAGACATGGATAGTCTGTCAGCACGTCTCACCCTGGCGGCTCCCACGTCTTTGCTCTTACACTAAGAAGCCTTTGTGTGCATGTCTCTCCTTCAAAATCATACGGTAAGGCTCAATCTTGCCTCTTTGGGAGACTTTCACCTCTAGGGAGAGTAAAGGTCATATAGGTTGTTCAAAACTGCTAACTGCACCTCTCTCTGTGCCAGGCTCTGGACTGATGGGGAAGGAGGAAAGTGATGCACCCCTGACTGAAGAAGCCCCCAGACCGGAGGAAGGTGGTGGAACACAGGCATCCTGCTACACTCTAAATCGTTTTCTTTTAAAAATCAATATTTCTCTTTTTACTCTTTGTGCATGGCGCATAAGAGAATAGAGGATCTAGTTCCTAAACATGAGGGAGAAGGCATTTGGGCGTGAGTGCCAGGGAGCTCTCCCAGTTTTCTTCTCTCTTTTTCTACATTGCAATGAAATATAGGACTAATATAAAAGAAAGTATGTGACCTATGTGCATAGTTCAAAGGTCAACAACATCCCTTCATCACTGACGATGCCTTTGAAACTCTGCTGGTTGCTTCTGCCCCCAAGACTTAGCTACCCTCTTGGATTTTGTGTTAATTCTCTTCATTCTTTTAAACATATCTCCATCTCATTTGTATACTTTTGTAAACAATAGATTATTTAGTTTTGTCTGTTTTTTTTTCCGTTATATAAATCATGTCTTCCTGTATGTCTTCTTTGTGCCGACATCTACTCTTCATTATTAATTGCTTTAGATTCAATTATGGTGACACTACATTCACTTTTCGATGATAGATTATCCAGTTATATGTGTCTGCATCAGTGTCTTCTCCTCCCAACTGCAGATGGACATTGGGGTGCTTCCCGTTTTGCTAATATGGGCCATGTCCCTGGACATGCACTTATGACACTTTCTCTAGAAGGCATGCCTGGAGGTGCACATGCTGAGCCATGGGATAGGCACACCCTCCACCCTAAGCCTCATTTTAAGCGATGCTAGTTACTGGTGTGGATGCATCCCGTGTGCCAGCCGAGACCTCAGCCAGAGAGCTCACCATCCATTCCCGAGACTGTGAGTGCTGGGTAGCATCCTGCCATGTGACTCCTCCCTGATCTCAACCTTCTTCCTGCATACCTCCCATTCCCTTTCCATTCCCTTTCCCTTCTCTCAGTCCCTTTGACTCCATTTCAGACTTGCCCTTTCTGAATGGCATCTCTGGGTCGGTTCCTCAGGTGAGTGACTTTGGATCTGGTACGTCTTCAGGACTCTGTCTTGCCGTGGGTTCCACATTCTATAGAAAAAAGAGGTGAGGAGTTCTCCCACCGTTGTTGTGACTCAGACCCTGCAAACTTGCAGCCTAAGAAAGGTCCCATTTATTGGTGAATCCGCTTGCCTTGGTCAATAGTTTTAACATACAGTAATTTTCCCAAAAATCCTCAGTTATCAGAATCTATGGTTTGATGCCGAGGAAGGAATCCACTAGGGCTCTTTTAGGTGAAGGGGCAGAATAGAAATAAGTATCTCTCCACAACAAGTTAGACTTAAGCTGTCTTTGGAATCATTGAGTAAATCAAAGGCAGACTCAGAGGAAACCACATGACCCGTGGAAAAACAAGCTCCACTTACCTCTCCCCTCTGGGACTGTTGGGGTTTTCCAAGGCAAGAACTGACCACTTGTGAAATGTCTTAACTTTGAAGTTCAAGGATGGATGGAATGCCAGTCCAAGGTGGCATGGCTCTGAGGGTGAAGGAAATTGATATATAAAGAATGGGAAGCCTTTCAATGGCAATCGCTCCTCATTTTTCTTCTGATGTGGGTTTTGTAATCATTATGTTCTGTAGCACAGTATGTGCTTAGGCTGACCTTGGGCTGCAGGAGACGCACACAAGCCTCCACATAGCATGTAGAATGCAGCACAGGAACCACGGGAAAGGCCCCCGAAGGGATAGAATGTGTCACGAGGCCTTTTACAAAAGGTCATAGAAGTTGACTGGGAAGGAAGGACTGCCTGTCAGTGGGTGGAGAGGTGGGAGCCAGTAGAATTTTCCAATAAAGATTAAACCCACTCAAGCTCCATTTAGCCCTGATACAAATAGGCTAATGATTTACCCCAGCCATCCTTCTGAGACCCTTGGAAATGGCATGTGGTTTTGGTCCTACTCATTCTTTTGATTTTTTCAATGGCAAAGAAATTAAATTAACACTGAGAAGTGGTAGCCTAGCTTTCATATCCTTTTATGCACCAGAATCAGATCCCTATCTCTCCAACCAGCCTTGGCCATGGGGGGCACTGGGGATTGTCTAACTCATGGTCATGAAGCACGGTTCGGTCCTAAAATCAATGCAAGAGGAGAGATCAACCCAGTTAAGGGGTTTCGAAGTTTGACGTGCTATAGAATAAGTTGGCCTGCAATCACTGCCATGCTGGTAGGCTCTTGAAGACACAACTCTTCCCTCTTTGGACACCAGTGTCCAGAAGCTTCCAGAAGGCACTAATTAACCACATTTTTAAATAAAGAAAACTGAAATTTACATCTGATAGAACAATCTGGCTTCAGGGCCCCACTTGGAAGCACTGGGCCGCGCTGGAGCAATTTAAGGGAGATTTATAACTTATTCAGCTTTAGACCTTTCCTAGTCTTCACAGAAGATGTCAAAAAGCCATTCATTAATTCTTTCTACTAAGTTAGTGGAGGCTCTGCCTCACGAAGACTATCAGCAAAGCAGAAACAAAAGGTTTGGTTGAAAAGTATGTAAAATTTTCACTTGTTTTCTCAACTCAATCTGAGAAATTGGTTGGAATTGCCCACCTAATGGGTTTTCTGGCACACATTTCAGATTCTTTGTTTCAGGAAGACCAAATCAGGAGATGGTTTGCTTTGCTTTCTCTGTAATTACTACTAGAATTGACATATTTCCTGGATCAAACATCAGACCATGTTGTCTTAAAAGTATGTGTTACTGTGAGAATACAGCCCAATAACTGAATGGAATAGAAAAAGAGCAGAACTCTGAGGAAAGAACACTGAAGGGGAGACCACGCTTCTGAGAGTCTAACCCTCTCCTTGCCTGAACCAGTGTCAGCATGCCCCTCCCTGCTGTCAGCCCAAGTCTCAGACTCTGTCAAATGAGGATTATATGCCAGGTGATTTCCGGGGTCCCCCCTGAAGAGGACATTCTGCCATTCTAAAAGAAAGATTATTTTAAATTTTTATCCCAACACTATGTGCCTTGAAATGACCCAATTACTATTAATGAAGGCTTATAATTTAAAGAAGAAAACCTAACTGTTTGAGTTCAGTTTTCATTAATTTAGAGCCAGCGCATGTCATGTACTATCAAGAGGTGTGTTACTAATCAAGGAAGAATAATAAAATTTCCAATTTAAGTTAGTATTTCACTTAAACATCCAGTGAGCACTGACTATGTACCAGGAGCCACATATTCTAGAAAAAATAAACAAGCATTAAGCACAGCTCTTTGAAGAAATACATATCTTTACTCATATCCACTTGTCACATACCAACTATGATATAAGCTAAGGAATTTTTTTTTACATCTTTATTGGAATATAATTGCTTTACAATGGTGTTAGTTTCTGCTTTATAACAAAGTGAATCAGCTATGCATATACATATATCTCCATATCCCCTACCTCTTGTGTCTCCCTCCCACCCTCCCTATCCCACCCCTCCAGGTGGTCACAAAGCACTGAGCTGATCTCCCTGTGCTGTGCTGCTGTTTCCCACTAGCTATCTACCTTACGTTTGGTAGTGTGTATATGTCCATGCCCCTCTCTCACTTCGCCCCATCTTACCCTTACCCTTCCCCATGTCCTCAAGCCCATTCTCTATGTCTGCATGTTTATTCCTGTCCTGCCCCTAGGTTCTGCAGAATTATTATTATTATTTTTTAGATTCCATATATATGTGTTGGCATACGGTATTTATTTTTCTCTTTCTGACTTACGTCACTCTGTATGACAGACTCTAGGTCCATACACATCACTAAAAATAACTCAATTTCATTTCATTTCATTTTATGGCTGAGTAATATTCCATTGTATATATGTGTCACATCTTCTTTATCCATTCCTCTGTCGATGGATACGTAGGTTGCTTCCATGTCCTGGTTACTGTAAATAGAGCTGCAATGGACATTGTGGTACATGACTCTTTTGAATTATGGTTTTCTCAGGGTATATGCCCAGTAGTGGGATTGCTGGGTTGTATGGGATTTTTATTTTTAGTTTTTTAGGGAACCTCCATACTGCTCGCCATAGTGGCTGTATCAATTTACATTCCCACCAACAGTGCAAGAGGGTTCCCTTTTTTCCACACCCTCTCCAGCATTTATTGTTTGTAGATTTTTTGATGGTGACCATTCTGACTGGTATGAGGTGACACCTCATTGTAGTTTTTTTGTTTGTTTGTTTGTTTGTTTTGTTTTTTTGCAGTATGCGGGCCTCTCACTGTTGTGGCCTCTCCTGTTGCAGAGCACAGGCTCCGGATGCGCAGGCTCAGTGGCCATGGCTCATGGGCCCAGCCGCTCCACGGCATGTGGGATCTTCCCGGACTGGGGCACGAACCCATGTCCCCTGTATCGGCAGGCAGACTCTCAACCACTGTGCCACCAGGGAAGCCCCTCATCATAGTTTTGATTTGCATTTCTCTAAGATTAGTGATGTTGAGCATTCGTTCATGTGTTTGTTGGCAATCTGTATAGCTTCTTTGGAGATATGTCTCTTTAGGTCTTCTGCCCATTTTTGGATTGGGTTGTTTGTTTTTTGGATATTGAGCTGCATGAGCTGCTGTAAATTTTGGAGATTAATTCTTTGTCAGTTGCTTCATTTGCAAATATTTTCTCCCATTCTGAGGGTTGTCTTTTCACCTTGTTTATGGTTTCAGCTAAGGAATTTCTAATCAAGTTTTATTCTACTTCACTGTGTCTAGAAAATATTAAAATGGATTTTCACTGGGAAAAATTTCTTCCCCCTCAATCCCAGATAGAATGAGAGGAGGGGCTGGTCAGGTCTTTTGGGGTCTGAAAGTCATCCAATTTGAGGCTGATCATGAAGGAAAAGATTGTAGAACTATGAATATAAAGTTAAGTACAAAAACAAATATTTCAGTAGGGTAAGGGTAAGATTACCACAAATTAAAAAACAAACAAACAAAACCTTTAAAGATGACAAGTACCACAAACATCACAAAGTCCAGAAAATAACATAGTATTCTTTCTGGCATAACCCTAGAATAGCTTTATTCCATATTGTTACTTGAGACTCTAACACATGACTCTTAGTCACATGCATTATTTTTCCACAGAGGGAATAGAATGACAATTCAGACTTTTATCTAAAAAGTTTGATCAAAATTTGATTTCAATTACTGGATAGCTTGGAAGTGTTTCTCTTAGCTGTACAACTGCTTGTGGTCAATGTTATATAAATTTTTGGCATTGTTGTCAAACATGGTAAAATGTCTGCCAAGTATATTTACATCTGAGTAGTAAGAGTTCAGAGTTATTAGTTTTCTTATGCAATAATTGATTTTAAACAGTCTTTAATTGATTACTCTTATTAACTGGAGAAGTACAAGTGCAGCATATAATTTTTGCAGGATTGAACAACATTGTCTAATCAGATTACCCTTATACTACATTCATTAAATTTATAATGAAAATGCAAAAGTTTTGCCACTGGGATACTTGCATCTTTAGCCTGTTTGGCCATATTGGGGCAATTTTGTATGACATTTTATCTCAAATTCCCAGACGTCCTCAGGACAAGATGCTTCAGATCTGACCTGTTAGATGCATATAAATCATGAAACATTCAAACAGAGACCTACATCCTGTGTAGGTTTGTGCCCTACAGACAGGATTCTGACAAATTCTGTTTTGTATGAGTTACCATCATAATGAAAAAAATCATCTTAGCGCATTTATAAACATGTAGGCGTTGTTCTTGAGTCTATCCTTTCCAGGAGAGAGCTTCCTAAGATCTGGTGAGAACTTAACTTTCTGCTCATCGTGATACATTCCATGGTTGAAAGAATTTCCCTCAGACAAGCTTCTGAATCTGTATATTTCAAACAGTTTCCTTTCTACTACCCACCTGCTTCCAATGTTGAGTGCTGTAGGACACCAATTACATCATGATAAAAAGTGCTGTATCTTCGGGTCACAATTCTGGGTGAGTTGGCACCATGGGAAGGAGTATTTCTCAAAGCTACTTCCACACAGGGCACAGGAAGGGGAAGGGGTAAAATCCCAGATCCTTAATCCAGCAATGCAGCAGGAGTGAAGGGCCAGGGATGCTCATTATCTATCACAGTGGGGACAAATAAGCAGGAGGGTCGCGTGCCTGCTCAAGTTCTAAGAAATGAGCTAGTGTGGGGTGTGGCCTGTGTTTGGTACTGGGACTTCTGATCCATCTTTCCAGAGTAGCTGGAACTTGGGAAAATGGCTTCCTGAGTTAGTGGATAGAGATGTGTCTCTAGTGAGCTGTTGCTTTTGAAGAGAAGGTTCACAATGACTTGGTGTGATGATTAAAGAGAGTGATGTTACACAGAGAAGTGGATGGGGGAAACCTCTCTCTTCATCCTTCATGTAGGTGAACTGCTCTGAACTGGTCATGGAATGACATGCACTGAAGCAAATGGATTCCACTGGGACTTCCAGGACATGGAGTGAGGGACCTCCTGATTGTATAACAGCCCACAACTTGAGGACAAGGGATATCCTGCTGAGAACGTGATTCCAGCTTTCACGAGGCAATACTAACTGGATATAATCTCTTGGAATGAGTAAATTACTTAGTGTGGTTCTTGAGATTATCATGGAAGGGTGACACCATTGATGGGAGGTCTTTATGCATAAGCTAAAGGTGTGGGATAATATAATTTGCATATTAAGAAAGTGTTCTAATTTTGTACCTCCTAGGTGAAATGATGCTTACATGTGGCATTATTTGTGAATTATCACATGAGTAGTGATGGATCTGTTCAATGCCAATAACAAGGGTCTACCATGGACAGGGACTTCCATGAACTAATTAATAGACCCACAATGATCCTATGAAATGGGGATTGTCTCCATTTTATCAATTACAAACATAAGGCTGAGAGAAGTAGCTTTCTCGAGCTGTGTTGCCTTCTGACTCAAGCTTTAGGGCTCCTTCCACTATGAAGGTGAACAGCAACTCTTGCCTATACACATGGAGCATGATACAATCCCTAGAATAATTTTCTGTGATGACCTCCTTTGCAATTGAATATGTACTATGCTAGTACATACAATTATGTAGTTCTATATTTGCAATCAGAATACTTAACTGAAAAAAAAATCCTTTCCATCTGATGAACAAGTGATTTTTACAGGTAGTTGAAAGTTTTCTAGATTGAATTACTAAATATCAAAAAGAGAGCTCACTGACCCATCTTCAGGCCACACCTGCCACGTCTCTAAATGATATGCAGCATTTTGATTTAATGGAGGAGAATTCTGTCATGAAGGATGACACTCATCATCACTCAGTGGTCATGGTAACAGTTAAATATGCCCACTGATCTGAAAAGATCCCTATAAACCCAGAAAGCCCCATAGTGACCCAGGACACATACAAGGAAACCTAAGGTAAAGAGTTGGTATCTGCAGAGGCCGAGAGAACCCTGTCCTACATCTACGCTCTAGGTAGGAGCTTTTATCCACCTCCTGGGTTCTTCTGGGGTTCTTTACTTTCTGGAGTTGTTTGGAAATTCTTAGGTCGTTTTGACCTTTCCCAGAAGGAAACAAGCAAGCTGGCAGGGTGCTTGCTGCTGTTATCTCCAGCCTGCTTCATAATATTGACTTTCTAGAGAGAACATTTTCTCTGACCATAAATTTCGCTTGGTTTTGTAGGAATCATGGCAATTATGCTCTTGATTCCTGTATGCAGTGTATTCTCAGGAAGGCCCCTCAATGTCTGTGTAAATAAAGCTGCAATACCGTAATAGCTAAATGTACAATTTTCCTGAAATTTGTGATTAGTCTGAATTTCAGGACTGAATTTCATGTCAGTAATAGCCTTTCCTACCAAGGTAAATTTGGCCGCTATTTATAAACTTGCTGGTACAAACACTTTGGAGAAGCCTTCACTTTTGTTTCTGTTGTTGATATCAACAACAGAAGTTTCCAGTAAGAGCAAAAGGTAAAAACATCAAGTTAAAGAGAGGCCCCTGGGGAGATTGGCTAGCACAGGGCTGATGAACATCTCCCGTAAAGGGACTGAGAGTAGATATTTCAGGATTTGTGGGCCTTAAGGTCACTGTCACAACCACTTGACTGATGCTCTAGCACAAAACAGCCATAGATGATACATAAAGGATGGGCGTGGCTGTGTTTTAATAAAACTTTATTTACAAAAGCTCCCCCCATGCAGTCCCCTTTTCCTCTGATTCCCCACTTAAGAATTCTGCATTAGGGCTTCCCTGGTGGTACAGAGGTTGAGAGTCTGCCTGCCGATGCAGGGGACACGGGTTCGTGCCCCGGTCTGGGAGGATCTCACATGCCGCAGAGCGGCTGGGCCCGTGAGCTACGGCCACTGAGCCTGTGCGTCCGGAACCTGTGCTCTGCAACGGGAGAGGCCACAACAGTGAGAGGCCCACGTACCACAAAAAAAAAAAAAAAAAAAAAGAATTCTGCATTAGAGTTGGCTGGCTCAGAGGCACAAGGCCTATGACACATCCCTCCCTCCAACTCCAAAACCCTGCCAAGAAATCTGAGAGCAGTTCCCTAAGTCCTCAGTGCTGAAAGCAGGAGGCCACAGTTGCCAAGCAGCTGATACTTCGCTTTACCCAGAGCCACAGCCCACAGAGGGCAAGGGCTGCCCGCACTCAACAGGGAGCTCTTCTTCCTGTAACCTTGATTACATCACCCATAGTAAGAGGTTGAGAGCTTTGCTCTGGGGGATAAAACACAGGTAAAGGCTGAAGGACCCCAGCAGGACTAATCCAGCATAAAGGTATCTAGCCTGAAATATTGTATGTAGCTGTTATCCTAAAAGAAATCCTACTCTTAATCTTCATATCTCATTTGCTCAAAAATACATCTATCTGTTAATATATGCTATTTTTATGGGGATGTAATGTACAGCATGGTGACTATAGTTAATAACACTGTATTGCCTATTTTAAAGTTGTGAAGAGGGTAAATCTTAAAAGCTCTCATCACAGGAAAAAATATTCTGTATGTATGGTGATGGATGTTAGCTAGATTTACTATGGTGATCATTTGGCAACATATACAAATATCGAATCATAATGTTGTACATCTGAAACTAATATAAAATTTGTGGTCAAAAACCTAAATTTCGGGCTTCCCTCGTGGCGCAGTGGTTGAGAGTCCGCCTGCCGATACAGGGGACACGGGTTCGTGCCCCGGTCCGGGAAGATCGCACATGCCCGCGGAGAGGCTGGGCCCGTGAGCCATGGCCGCTGAGCCTGCGCGTCCGGAGCCTGTGCTCTGCAACGGGAGAGGCCACAACATTGAGAGGCCCACGTACCGCAAAAACAAAACAAAACAAACAAAAAAACGCCCTAAATTTCATATAAGTAACAACATTTCCTACAAAGTAACTTACCGTGCTGGTCAAGAAAATAGAAGAAAAGAGGGGGGGCAAATAAAGAGTACAGGGTCTTAAAATCAATCACTGCTTTTTTCTCATTTTAAATATAATACATGACACTGGCTAAAATTAGGGAAATATAGAAAAACAGAATGATTATAATAAAAAAATAATAATTTACCTGACAGTGATCCATACTAACATTATATTGATTCCTCCCAGTTTTTTAGTTACCTAAATGCGTCTTTATTATTTTGCTTTTTCTACATACATTGATAACATATCTATTGCCTTTTGTTACTGAAAGAATAGTGATCTTTTGTGAGGTACATACTTGGCTTTCTTTCTGCATTTACAAAGAAAAGAATTTATTCCAAAATAAATACATTTAGAATACTTTCTTGTTCATTTCCTTATGATTTATACTTTTTAAAGCATTTTTTAATGCTTTTTTACCTATTGAGGTCTGGTGTTTCTCTTCCAACTTCCATGAGCTCTTTAAATAATAAAGATATCATATGTATGTCATATTTGCTGCCAATGTTTTGCTAAATCTGTTTTTACTTTATCAAAATTACTTGCTAGTTTTAAAGCTGATTTTAATTTTTATGCAATCAAAACTTGATTTTTTTCAAGAACTGTTAATTGAGTACACATACAGCTCACAGATGATGTTTGACATTGCCCTGCAGCTCTTAGGAACTGGAATATCCTCTGATGCTGGCCCCTGTGCAGGTTGGTTCCCCGCCCTTCTTCACCAGGCTGCCATCCCCCTAACATCTAAGCTTCAGCTCAGACACGACCTCCAAGAAAGCTGTCCCTGCTCATCAGACAGGGTCCCAGAGAGTTATCACAGTCGGCAGTGTTTGCCAAAGCATTCCAGCCCAGACAGCAAAATCCTTGAATTCAGAAGAGATGCGCCATGTACGACTTTATCATGGAAATATGTATTATATGAAGACATGAACATGAGCATGTTTTAAGTGTCATTTTGTCACTTTGAAATAATTCCAGGTTTGCTGCAAAGTTACAGAAATAGTTCAAAGGACACCTGTATGTCTATATTGATAATTTCCCACATTTTTATTACTAATTCATTCTCTATCTGTATTACAATATGCACATACCTAGTAACATTTTGTAACTTTTTATTTTGATGTAATTCCAAAATTACACAAAAACTGAAAGAGTTGTACGAAATTCTTCTGCATGCCCTTTACACAAATTCGTCGGTTGTTTACGTTTGGACCTATTTTCTATGTCTTTCACTGTTTTTCCCCACACACATACGCATTTATTCTTTTTTTTTTCTGTTAAAGTAGAGTTGATTTGCAATGTTGTATCAATCTCTGCTGTACAGCAAAGTGACTCAATTATACACATACACACATTCTTTTTAAAAATATTCTTTTCCATTATGGTTTTCCCCAGGAGATTGGATATAGTTCCCTGTATACAATAGGACCTTGTTGTTTATCCATTCTAAATGTAATAGTTTGCATCTACCAGCCCCAAACTCCCAGTCCATCCCTCTCCCTCCCCTCCTCCCTCTTGGTAACCACAAGTCTGATCTCTATGTCTGTGAGTCTGTTTCTGTTTTGTAGGTAGGTTCATTTGTGCCATAGTTTAGATTCCACATATAAGTGATATCATATGGTATTTGTCTTCTCTTTCTGACTTACTTCTCTTAGTATGATAATCTCCAGTTGCATCCATGTTGCTGCAAATGGCCTTGTTTCATTTTTTTTATGGCTGAGTAGTATTTCATTGTATATATGTACCACATCTTCTTTATCCATTCATCTGTCAATAGACGTTTAGGTTGTTTCCCTGTTTTGGG
Source organism: Phocoena phocoena (assembly GCF_963924675.1). NCBI lineage: Eukaryota > Metazoa > Chordata > Mammalia > Artiodactyla > Phocoenidae > Phocoena > Phocoena phocoena. The sequence continues at coordinate 8,027,153 of NC_089227.1, forward strand.
CTACTATTAATAGTACTGCTGTGAACATAGGTGTGCATGTATCTTTTTGAATTATAGTTTTGACTGGGTATTTGCCCAGGAGTGGGATTGCTGGATCATATGGCAACTCTATTTTTATATATATGAGGAACCTCCATACTGTTCTCTATAGTGGCTGCACCAACTTACATTCCCACCACCAGTGTAGGAGGGTTCCCTTTTCTCCACACCCTCTCCAGCATTTGTTATTTGTAAATTTTTTGATGATGGCCATTCTGACCAGTATGAAGTGGTACCTCATTGTAGTTTTGATTTGCATTTCACTAATAATTAGTGAAGTTGAGCATCTTTTCATGTGCCTACTGCCCATCTTTATGTCTTCTTTGGAGAAATGTCTATTAAGGTCTTCTGCCTGTTTTTTGATTGGGTTGTATTTTTTTGTTGTTGTTGAGTTGTATGAGCTGTTTGTATATTTTGGAGATTAAACTCTTATCAGTCTCATCATTTGCAAATATTTTCTCCCATTTAGTAGGTTGTCTTTTTTTTTTTTAACATCTTTATTGGAGTATAATTGCTTTACAACAGTGTGTTAGTTTCTGCTTTATGACAAAGTGAATCAGCTATACATACACATATATCCCCATATCCCCTCCCTCTTGTGTCTCCCTCCAACCCTCCCTTTCCCACCCCTCTAGGTGGTCATAAAGCACCAAGCTGATCTCCCTGTGCTATGTGGCTGCTTCCCACTAGCTAGCTATTTTACATTTGGTAGTATATATAAGTCCATGCCAGGTTGTCTTTTTTTTTTTTTATGTTTTCCTTTGCTGTGCAAAATCTTGTAAGTTTGATTAAGTTGCATTTGTTAATTTTTGGTTTTATTTCTATTGCCTTGGGAGACTGACCTAAGAAATCATTGGTACAATTTATGTCAGAGAAAGTTTTGTCTATGCTCTCTTCTAGGAGTTTTATGGTGTCATGTCTTATGTTTAAGTTTTTAAGCCATTTTGAGTTTATTTTTGTGCATGGTGTGAGGGTGTGTTCTAACTTCATTGATTTATATGCAGCTGTCCAACTTTACCACTTGCTGAAGAGACTGTATTTTTCCCATTTTATAGTCTTGCCTCCTTAGTTGACCATAGGTGTCTGGGTTTATTTCTGGACTCTCTATTCTGTTCCATTGATCCATATGTCTGTTTTTGTACCAATACCACACTGCTTTGATTGCTGTAGCTTTGTAGTATTGTCTGAAGTCTGAAACAGTTATGCCTCCTGCTTTGTGTAATTTAGAATCTCTGTTGCCTTATTGATTCTCTGTCTGGAAGATTTGTCCACATTGACGTGAGTGTGGTGTTAAAGTCTCCTACTATTATTGTATTCCCATCAATTTCTCCCTTTATGTCTGTTAGTATTTGTTTTATGTATTTGTGTCCTCCTCTATTAGGTGCATATATGTTAACAAGTTTAATACCATCTTTTGTATTGATCCTTTTACCATTCTATAGTGTCCTTCTTTCTTTCTTTATGGTCATTCTTTTAAAGTCTATTTTGTCTGATATGAGTATTGCAACTCCTGCTTTCTTGTCATTTTTGTTTGCATGAAATATCTGTTTCCATTCCCTCACTTTCAATCTATGTGTGTCCTTTGCCTTAAGGTGCACCTCTTGTAAGCAGTATATTGTAGGCTCTTTTTTGTTTGTTTGTTTTCCCCCAGTCTGCCACTCTATGTCTTTTGATTAGAACATTCAGTCCTTGACTTTTAAGGTAATTATTGATACATCTGTATTTATTGTCATGTTAAACCTTGTTTTCCAGTTGATTCTATGTTTCCTCTTTGTATCTTTCTTTTTGTGTGTGTGTGTGGTTTGATGATTTCCCTTTATTTTATGCTTGTGTTCTCTTCTTTTTGTTTTTTGTGAATCTATTGTATGTTCTTGATTTGTGGTTACTCTGATTTTCAAGCGTGTTAACCCCTTCCTATATCTGCTTACTTTAGACTGATAGTCATAGGCTTAAACACATTGTAAAAATAAAGAAAAAGAAAATAAATCTGCACTTTCTTACTCCCCTTCCCTGCATTTTATGATTTTGATGTCCTTTTTTACATCTTCATGTTTATCCTTTTGCTGTTCCTTGTGTTTATCATTGCTTTCACAAACAGGCTTTGCCTGTGTGCTCTCCCAGGAGGCGGGGGACAGCTTTTGGCTTCTGGCTGCGGGACCCTCAGCAGCAGCAACCTGCACCTGCTCAGAGGACTGTGCCCATCTCTGGACTCCAAGATGGCAGTGGCTGCTCATGCCTATCCCTGGAGCTCATGCAGGTGGCTCTGTGCCACCCGAGAGCACGTGGAGAAAGAAGCTCCTATGGCAGGCTTACCCCTCTCCTCGTGCACCCCTGAGCAATGGTCCCTTGCCTCTCTGGTGGGCCCAGGCTTCTTCCTGTACTCTCTGGGTCGTGGTACACCACAGCGTAACCTCCTCAGGCTGTCTTCACGCAGCCAGCCACAGTCTTCTCCCCAGGGTCTGCCTCCGGAGCCTGAGCCTCAGCACCCAGCCCGCACCTGCACCAGCAGACAAGCATCTCAGGCTGGGGACTGCCAGGCAGCACTACCATCTGTGCAGGTTTCTCTCCACTTTGCCCTCAGCACACCTGTTGCTGTGCTTTCTCCTCCAAGACTCTGAATCTCCCCGCTCTGTCCCCGCCAGTGAGGGGACTTCCCAGTGTGTGGAAACATTTCCTCTTTCACAGCTCCCTCCCAGAAATGCAGGTCCCATCACGATTCCTTTCTCTCTCTCTCTTTATTTTGATTCGTTTTTCTTTTGCTTTACCTAGTTACCTGGAGATTTTCTTGAACTTTTGGAAGTCTGAGATCTTTTGCCAGCCTCCAGTAGATGTTCTGTGAGAGTCATTCCACATGTAGATGTATTTTTGATGTACTTGTGGAAGAAGGCAAGCTTCACGTCCTACTCCTCTGCCATCTTAATCTGAGCTCTTCCACATTTTTTTTTAATCTCTAGGTAGTATATTTTTTTAATTTTTATTTTATATTGGAGTATAATTGTTTTACAATGTTGTGTTAGTTTCAGGTATACAGCACAGTGATTCAGTTATACATGTACACACATCTATTCTTTTTCAGATTCTCTTCCCATATAGGTTATTACAAAACCCTGAATATAGTTCCTTGTGCTATGCAGTAGGTCATTTGTATAGTTTTTGGGGTTTTTTTTTAGATTTCAAATATAAGTGATATCATATGATATTTGTTTTCTCTGACACATTTATTTTTATTTATGTATATGTGTATTGTTTTTGTCTAAATTATCTAAGAGCAGGCTGGAACCATCATGCCACTGGCTCCTTAATACCTTAGTGAGAACTTGTTATGAAAAGGGCATTCTCCTAAACAGCCACAGTATCAGGATCAAATTCAGGAAACTTAATGTTGACGAACACGTTTTTAATTGACAGATCTTATTCAAATTTTGACAAACGCCACAATAATTTCCTTTGGAGCTATTTTCCTGGTCCAGGATCTAACCAAGAATCTCCTCTATTCTGGAACATGCTGCAGGCCTTTCCGCATCTCTGGTGACATGACACTTTCTGAAGAGGATAGCACAATTGTTTCATAGAATGTTTATTTCATAGAATGGGCCAGTCCATTGTTTCTTCCTGGAGGATTCCTGTGCGCTTTGCCAGGGATGTCACAGGAGTTGTGCTGTGTCCTTCTGGGAGGGAGCATCATGCCAGGTGCCTCTCATATCAGGTTGTTCTGTGATGGGGGCTATTCACTCTGATCACTTAGTTAGACTGTGTTATGCCAAGTTTCTGCACTGTGAATGTCCACCAATGTGATTAGTAGGTCCTTTATGAGGAGATGCTTTGAGACTACCTAACTCTCCTGTTCATCAGGCAACTTTCTCCCACTAGTTTTTGTATCCATGATGCTTCCCGTCTGACTCAGCTATTACCATGTTGTGTGCAAAGTGGTGACTTTTACCTCTATCAGTTCTCTGAAATTTAGGAGTTGGCTTCTGCCGTAAGGAGGACCACTCTTGCCTTCCTTCTTGTTTTATGTGTGCATGCATATGGTTAAAAATATGAAATATATGCAGCCCCTCTTCCTGGGGTTTTATTAATACTCTCAAGAAGTGATATAATATTATTTTTCTCCTTTTTAACAATGAGGAGGCTGAGATGTTGATACCTGCTTATAGTGGCACATTTTAGAAGTAGTAGAGCTAGGATTCAAACCTGGAAGGTCTAGTCCCAGAATTCAAGCCAGTCAGTTCTCTACCAGTTGGGATTTTGAGGATTGTAAGTGACAGAAATTCATCTCAAATCAGCTTAAGTGGAAAAGAGAATTCATCCGAGAGACACCAAGGATCTCATCAATCCAGGTAGGTGTTGGAGCACCCAAATGTGTGACGGCAGTGATGCCACCAGGTTCAGGAACAATGACCCAGGGATGCAGATAACACCAAGTCTCTCTTGTTTTCCCTTCTCTCTGTATGTGGCATCTTTCCCTTCCCTGTTCTCCAGATTAGGGCAAGTCCTGGGTGATATGGCCAGCAACATTTCAATTCATCATTCCCACAGCTCAGATATCTGCAGTAGGCCCTACTGCTTACCCCAATTTCAGATTTGAACATTTTAGGGAAAACTCTAAAGGAATCATTTAGTAAATGGTCGAGCTTGGAACAGGTTTTTACTTTTTGCCCATTCAACTGTGGTTATGGTACCAGGTCAGATAAAAAATGACTGCTCCTACAATGCAATTTTATGTCAATGGAGGAAATTGGCTGGAATACAGGACAAAACTTCATTTCTGTCCAGACCTGGGTGGGAGGTCTGCAGAGAAAACAAGACAATCTCCCTTTGTGCATAGAAACAGCAAAGGAAATGCTGAGCATTCTTATGTGTGGGGTGTTTGTAAATTAGCTGATCATAAATAGGAGAATTCGTACATATATATATTTGTATGGTTTTACAGGACACAGGTGAGTAATGAAGTGAAACTCAACTATAAAAGGAAGTATAACAAATTTCAGTCATATTAAATGCCGCATATTATAAGGTGTTATTTTAATTCTTTCAGTGATTCCATAGCTTTTAAAATTGTTGAATTAAATAATAAGAACTAAATCAACCCAAAAAGGTATCACAATTTTTATGGAGTTTTATGATAATATTTTCATTTAAGAATTTTGAACACTAAATTATTTAAAGAGTTTCCATGCAAGGAAATGTATTTTAACTGCTTGTTAAATAAAACCCATTATATTTATAAGTAGCATAGTGAAAAACCACACTATAATTTGGTGTATTTAAATGTATTTTTAAAATGCTCTGATACCTGTTAGACATAATTTTCAAATTAGGAAAACTAATTCATTCTGTAGAATTACCATGATTTTTGAATCAGCACATGGGAAAATATTGTCTGATGAAATGTTTACCTCTATTTTTTAGCCCAAAGGCATAAATTAAAATTTTTCATATATGTCAAAAATTCAGTCAATCCCCCCCAAACACACTAAAGTATAACCTTAAATAGAAATTATGATACCTAAGTTTAGAAATATTGGGACTGTGTTAATATTAATGAACATACAGGCAGATAGATCATGGCATAAAGAGGCAGGAAGAGTCATTGTAAGATGATGTTTTGAATTATTTTCTGGTGTCTCATCCATCACTGCTTCGTCTTGGGCTGAGAGTCTGGGACACTCCCCTTCAGTGCCTGAGGGAGAGGATGTCACAGGTAAACTAGAGACACTGACGATTTTGAGATCTGAGATCAGAGACCCCAGGGCCCTCCCTCTGTCTGGGCTCTGGGTGGGTGCACCAGCCTTGCAGAGCTTGTTGCCACCTGAGACATGGGTACAAAGACACTTCACAGGCCCAACTGGAAAGGGAGCAATTGTAGCTGAAGGAATTTGCCTTAGGTTTGCACCCTTGCAAGTTTACTCTGCACAATAAGAGGTTGTAGATATGTAGTTACAGCAGTGAGGAACTGACAAAACCAAATAAACAATCTGTGAAACAGGGAGACTTGGGTAAATGATTCCCATTACTTGGATAACAGAAGCATCCTGGTGTTATCAAAACCACCCACAGTCCTAAAGATGCCATCATCATCTTCATAAATACTCTACTAATCTTTTCTCTACAGATAATTTTAATTGGGATTTTCCTCTTGCCCTGGGCCTAGCGTAAAGCTGGGGAAATGGGGAGGGGAGTGGTGCTCAATGGCCCACATCTTACAAAGCTACAGATCATTGCACCCATGTCTTTTGACAAAATGGCCCTGACCCAGTCAATCCCACCCAGGGGTCCCAGGAACTCACACCTGCATGTCCATTCTAGCCAGTCTGGAGGGGCCTTCCAGAGCTAGCTTTGTGGCTGTCACGACTGGCCCACAAAGAGGGGACCCCAAACGCTGGAGGTGACAGGGCTTGGGGGTCCTTTTCCCACACACTCTCCCTCTACTGAAAAGCAGGTGAGTCAGGCTCCTGAAAAGCATGAGGAAGCCTGTGTCCTCTGCCTTCCACCCCTGGAGGGTGAGGGCAGTGGAGCAGAAGAGTGGCCAAGACCCCACCCTCATCCCTCAGGCCTGAAGGTGGTAGTGGGAGAGGGCTGAGATTTAAATCAGGTGAGCTGAGTACTAGGGAAGGAGGACACTAACGGCTGTTTCTCTGAATGCAGCCCGATTTTCAATTCTAGATTTGCAGACATTTTTGCTGTGTTTACGTTCATTAACTTGTTCCGGATATACACAGGGGTTCTTTCCTAGCTCATCCAAACATCCACACACTTTTAAGGACCTTATCCTAAGCATCCATGTTATTCTTTAGCCTCCAGACACTTATTTCTATTACTTTTTCAATATTTTGCCTCTCCTTCATTATCCCTGTCCTGGTCGCCTGGATGTGTGTTAAAATCCTGATATATAGTCAATGTTTCTGTCCCTTCTCTCCTTTTCTTCAACTTTTTCTTCCTTTTTCATTTTGTTACGTTTTTAAAATATTATTCTACCAATAATCAACCAACTGAGACTTCAAAGACGGTCACTGACTGTTCAGTGTATACATTTATTTTTACTCTACTTTTTATAATTTCTAAGACCCTTTTCTTACCCTCTCTGTTCTCCACCAAAGCCGCTGATCTTGTTCAGAACATACACCTTCCTCAGCCTCCCTACGGCACTCTCCTCTGCTTCCTGAGGCAGGTCTGTTTCTTCTGGGGTGAGCGTTCCACTGGGTCACCCTAGTCTCCTTTCCTGGGGTTGTTTTTCTTGGGTGTGTGGTGATCATAGATGGTCCATTTGTATCATGGGGTCAGTATGCCCCTAGGTTATGTTGATTGGGGGTATGCACTTGTCAACTTCCAGTGTGAGTACCGGGGCTCACAGCAGACACCCCATGAGTTAGTGGGAAGTCAGGTTCCTCAGAGGGTGTGTGGGGGAGGGGTGGAGTGCTTTGTTCTGTTCCCTCCCAGTGCATTTGTCCCTTCTAAAAAGTGCTTTTCTTTTCCTCTGACCCCGTGTGAAGGTCTAGTTCCCCTCAGTTTCTGCTCACTTTCTCTCTCAGCTGTCTACCCCTGTCTCTGAGAACAGGTCTGCAGTTTAATCTGGGGTGGGCACCCCATTCTTACCTGCCTACAGCAGTCACCTCCGGAGTCTGTGCTCATGACCACTGTGGTATATTTTACCTCTGTCATAAGATTACCGAAAGGCTTAAGCAAAGTCACCTGTGAAGCACTAATACGCGTCTGTGCCTTCACAGGTCTGAAATTCTCTCTAACCCCTTCTCTTCTGTCCAATTCCTACTCAATTTGCAATGCTCCAGGTCTGCATCAGCCTTAGCAGGTATAATTTCCACACCTGAGAGAACAGGGTGGAAAGTACTGCTCCCATTTTCCAGCTGCGTAAAATGAGGTTTGGATAGACCAGTTGAGAGATGTGGAGTTTGACCCAGGCGATACCAGCTTGAATCTTTGATAATGTGAACTGTGGAGGGGTCACCCCACTTTTCTTTCTCTCTGGCACAGCTCACCTTACTTCCTCATGAATCGTTGGATCCCTAGAGCATCTAGTTCCACAAGGCAGTAGGGACATGCCCACCTACCTCTGCTTACGACTCTTAAGAGGAAATGAGACACAATATTTCTCTAACTGGTTTGGAAACCTGAGCTTTTATCTCCTTGAATTTAAGTAATAATACATAACTTTATTAAAGAGTTTACCGAGAGCCTCTATTGTCTAAAAAAATATTAAAGTACTGTGGAAATCCAAAGTTAGTACTATTTGATATAAAATAAATGAATAGATAAATAAATATATTTTCATCCTCACTCTTCCTCTAAGAAAACTTTACCTATTATTTTCTCTGCTTTTCTCTCTGTAAATTTAGTTGATCAAATGTTGCTAACTCCTGGATAATCTGCTAGTTTTCTTTTCTTTTTTCCTTTCTTTTCTTTTCTTTCTCCCTTCTAATTTCGTTTTTCTTTTTTTGTCTACTTTCTGTTATTTTCTATCATGCTACTCAGTTTTTCACTTCACTATCATATTTTCAGTTTCTGAGAGCTATTTCTTTGTTCTCTGATTACTGTTGCAAAGCACACACCAGGGGCTTTTACTGAACCCAGGGAAATATTTGATAAACCCAGGAAGAAAGCATACATGGTATGTCTTCTAAGTAAGAGAAATCTTGCTTTCAGAGACCACTGAATAAGGAGATTATTCTCTTCCTGACGAAACCAGGGTTCTCCATGCACCCCTCCTGACATTGCAGGCATCCCGATGCAAGAGCAGAGCTGCCAGGTATCTATGGGGTGCACTTGGGAGAAGGGGATCCCTCTCAGTTGTAGAGTTGCTTGGCTCTGTATGATGACAGTTTGGGAACAGTGACAGCTTAGAGCTAGAGAAGTATGTTCAGTGACAACATAGTGATGTCAGAACTTTGAGCAAATGCAGATGAAAACCAAGAATTCACAATAATCAACCCAGACGTCATTGTAAAGGAGAGTATCCATTTCTGCTAAAACAGATGCAGTACATAGAAGAAAATATAGACAGAAAGATAGCCAATGTCACAAGAAAAGCGTCTCTACTATTGAAGGCAGCTATGGAGGGTTTGGTGTTCACCTCAAAATTGCATCATGTCTTTTTTTTTTTTTTTTTTTTTTTTTTAACATCTTTATTGGGGTATAATTGCTTTACAATGGTGTGTTAGTTTCTGATTTATAACAAAGTGAATCAGCTATACATATACATGTGCTCCCATGTGTCTTCCCTCTTGCGTCTCCCTCCCTCCCACTCTCCCCCTCCCACCCCTCCAGGCTGTCCCAAAGCCCCGAGCTAATATCCCTGTGCCTTGCGGCTGCTTCCCCCTAGCTATCTACCTTACTACGTTTGTTAGTATGCATATGTCCATGACTCTCTCTCGCCCTGTCAAAACTCACCCTTCCCCCTCCCCATATCCTTAAGTCCGTTCTCCAGTAGGTCTGCGCCTCTATTCCTGTCCTATCCCTAGGTTCTTCATGACATTTTTTCCCCTTAAATTCCATATATATGTGTTAGCATACGGTATTTGTCTTTGTCTTTCTGACTTACTTCACTCTGTATGACAGACTCTAGGTCTATCCATCTCATTACAAATATCTCAATTTCATTTCTTTTTAAGGCTGAGTAATATTCCATTGTGTATATGTGCCACATCTTCTTTATCCATTCGTCCAATGATGGGCGCTTAGGTTCTTTCCATCTCCGGGCTATTGTAAATAGAGCTGCAATGAACATTTTGGTACATGACTCTTTTTGAATTTTGGTTTTCTCAGGGTATATGCCCAGTAGTGGGATTGCTGGGTCATATGGTAATTCTATTTGTAGTTTTTTAAGGAACCTCCATACTGTTCTCCATAGTGGCTGAACCAATTCACATTCCCACCAGCAGTGCAAGAGTGTCCCCTTTTCTCCACACCCTCTCCAGCATTTATTGTTTCTAGATTTTTTGATGATGGCCATTCTGACTGGTGTGAGATGATATCTCATTGTAGTTTTGATTTGCATTTCTCTAATGATTAATGATGTTGAGCATTCTTTCATGTGTTTGTTGGCATTCTGTATATCTTCTTTGGAGAAATGTCTGTTTAGGTCTTCTGCCCATTTTTGGATGGGGTTGTTTGTGTTTTTGTTATTGAGCTGCATGAGCTGCTTGTAAATTTTGGAGATTAATCCTTTGTCAGTTGCTTCATTTGCAAATGTTTTCTCCCATTCTGAGGGTTGTCTTTTGGTCTTGATTATGGTTTCCTTTGCTGTGCAAAAGCTTTGAAGTTTCATTAGGTCCCATTTGTTTATTTTTGTTTTTATTTCCATTACTCTAGGAGGTGGGTCAGAAAGGATCTTGCTGTGATTTATGTCATAGAGTGTTCTTCCTATGTTTTCCTCTAAGAGTTTGATAGTTTCTGGCCTTACATTTAGGTCTTTAATCCATTTTGAGCTTATTTTTGTGTATGGTGTTAGGGAGTGATCTAATCTCATACTTTTACATGTACCTGTCCAGTTTTCCCAGCACCATTTATTGAAGAGGCTGTCCTTTCTCCACTGTACATTCCTGCCTCCTTTATCAAAGATAAGGTGTCCATATGTGTGTGGGTTTATCTCTGGGCTTTCTATCCTGTTCCACTGATCTATCTTTCTGTTTTTGTGCCAGTACCATACTGTCTTGATTACTGTTGCTTTGTAGTATAGTCTGAAGTCAGGGAGCCTGATTCCTCCAGCTCCTTTTTTCGTTCTCAAGATTGCTTTGGCTATTCGGGGTCTTTTGTGTTTCCATACAAATTGCGAAATTTTTTGTTCTAGTTCTGTGAAAAATGCCAGTGGTAGTTTGATAGGGATTGCATTGAATCTGTAGATTGCTTTGGGTAGTAGAGTCATTTTCACAATGTTGATTCTTCCCATCCAAGAACATGGTATATCTCTCCATCTATTTGTATCATCTTTAATTTCTTTCATCAGTGTCTTATAATTTTCTGCATACAGGTCTTTCGTATCCTTAGGTAGGTTTATTCCTAGATATTTTATTCTTTTTGTTGCAATGGTAAATGGGAGTGTTTTCTTGATTTCACTTTCAGATTTTTCATCATTAGTATATAGGAATGCCAGAGATTTCTGTGCATTAATTTTGTATCCTGCTACTTTACCAAATTCATTGATTAGCTCTAGTAGTTTTCTGGTAGCATCTTTAGGATTCTCTATGTATAGTATCATGTCATCTGCAAACAGTGACAGCTTTACTTCTTCTTTTCCGAAGTGGATTCCTTTTATTTCCTTTTCTTCTCTGATTGCTGTGGCTAAAACTTCCAAAACTATGTTGAATAAGAGTGGTGAGAGTGGGCAACCTTGTCTTGTTCCTGATCTTAGTGGAAATGCTTTCAGTTTTTCACCATTGAGGATGATGTTTGCTGTGGGCTTGTCATATATGGCTTTTATTATGTTTAGGAAAGTTCCCTCTATGCCTACTTTCTGGAGGGTTTTTATCATAAATGGGTGTTGAATTTTGTTGAAAGCTTTCTCTGCATCTATTGAGATGATCATATGGTTTTTCTCCTTCAATTTGTTAATATGGTTTATCACATTGATAGATTTGCGTATATTGAAGAATCCTTGCATTCCTGGAATAAACCCCACTTGATCATGGTGTATGATCCTTTTAATGTGCTGTTGGATTCTGTTTGCTAGTATTTTGTTGAGGATTTTTGCATCTATGTTCATCAGTGATATTGGCCTGTAGTTTTCTTTCTTTGTGACATCCTTGTCTGGTTTTGGTATCAAGGTGATGGTGGCCTCGTAGAAGGAATTTGGGAGTGTTCCTCCCTCTGCTATATTTTGGAAGAGTTTGAGAAGGATAGGTGTTAGCTCTTCTCTAAACGTTTGATAGAATTCACCTGTGAAGCCATCTGGTCCTGGGCTTTTGTTTGTTGGAAGATTTTTAATCACAGTTTCAATTTCAGTGCTTGTGATTGGTCTGTTCATATTTTCTATTTCTTCCTGATTCAGTCTTGGCAGGTTGTGCATTTCTAAGAATTTGTCCATTTCTTCCAGATTGTCCATTTTATTGGCATAGAGTTGCTTGTAGTAATCTCTCATGATTTTTTTTATTTCTGCAGTGTCAGTTGTTATTTCTCCTTTCTCATTTCTAATTCTATTGATTTGAGTCTTCTCCCTTTTTTTCTTGATGAGTCTGGCTAGTGGTTTATCTATTTTGTTTATCTTCTCAAAGAACCAGCTTTTAGTTTTATTGATCTTTGCTATCATTTCCTTCATTTCTTTTTCATTTATTTCTGATCTGATTTTTATGATTTCTTTCCTTCTGCTAGCTTTGGGGCTTTTTTGTTCTTCTTTCTCTAATTGCTTGAGGTGCAAGGTTAGGTTGTTTATTCGAGATGTTTCCTGCTTCTTAAGGTGGGCTTGTATTGCTATAAACTTCCCCCTTAGAACTGCTTTTGCTGCATCCCATAGGTTTTGGGTCGTTGTGTCTCCATTGTCATTTGTTTCTAGGTATTTTTTTATTTCCTCTTTGATTTCTTCAGTGATCACTTCATTATTAAGTAGTGTATTGTTTAGCCTCCATGTGCTTGTATATTTTACAGATCTTTTCCTGTAATTGATATCTAGTCTCATGGCGTTGTGGTCAGAAAAGATACTTGATACAATTTCAATTTTCTTAAATTTACCAAGGCTTGATTTGTGACCCAAGATATGATCTATCCTGGAGAATGTTCCATGAGCACTTGAGAAAAATGTGTATTCTGTTGTTTTTGGATGCAGTGTCCTATAAATATCAATTAAGTCCATCTTGTTTAATGTATCATTTAAAGCTTGTGTTTCCTTATTTATTTTCATTTTGGATGATCTGTCCATGGGTGAAAGTGGGGTGTTAAAGTCCCCTACTATGAATGTGTTACTGTCTATTTCCCCTTTTATGGCTATTAGTATTTGCCTTACGTATTGAGGTGCTCCTATGTTGGGTGCATAAATATTTACAATTGTTATATCTTCTTCTTGGATCGATCCCTTGATCATTATGTAGTGTCCTTCTTTATCCCTTTTAATAGTCCTTATTTTAAAGTCTATTTTGTCTGATATGAGAATTGCTACTCCAGCTTTCTTTTGGTTTCCATTTGCATGGAATATCTTTTTCCATCCCCTTACTTTCAGTCTGTATGTGTCTCTAGGTCTGAGGTGGGTCTCTTGTAGACAGCATATATAAGGGTCTTGTTTTTGTATCCATTCAGCCAATCTGTGTCTTTTGGTGGGAGCATTTAGTCCATTTACATTTAAGGTAATTATCGATATGTATGTTCCTATTCCCATTTTCTATATTGTTTTGGGTTCGTTATTATAGGTCGTTTCCTTCTTTTGCATTTCTTATCTAGAGGAGTTCCTTTAGCATTTGTTGTAAAGCTGGTTTGGTGGTGTTGAACTCTCTCAGCTTTTGCTTGTCTGTAAAGGTTTTAATTTCTCCATCAAATCTGAATGAGATCCTTGCTGGGTAGAGTAGTCTTGGTTGCAGGTTTTTCTCCTTCATCACTTTCAGTATGTCCTGCCACTCCCTTCTGGCTTGTAGGGTTTCTGCTGAGAGATCAGCTGTTAACCTTATGGGGATTCCCTTGTGTGTTATTTGTTGTTTTTCCCTTGCTGCTTTTAATATGCTTTCTTTGTATTTAATTTTTGATAGTTTGATTAATATGTGTCTTGGCGTATTTCTCCTTGTATTTATCCTGTATGGGACTCTCTGTGCTTCCTGGACTTGATTAACTATTTCCTTTCCCATATTAGGGAAGTTTTCAACTATAATCTCTTCAAATATTTTCTCAGTCCCTTTCTTTTTTTCTTCTTCTTCTGGAACCCCTATAATTCGAATGTTGGTGCGTTTAATGTTGTCCCAGAGCTCTCTGAGACTGTCCTCAGTTCTTTTCATTCTTTTTTCTTTATTCTGCTCTGCAGTAGTTATTTCCACTACTTTATCTTCCAGGTCACTTATCCGTTCTTCTGCCTCAGTTATTCTGCTATTGATCCTATCTAGAGTACTTTTAATTTCATTTATTGCGTTGTTCATCGTTGCTTGTTTCATCTTTATGTCTTCTAGGTCCTTGTTAACTGTTTCTTGCATTTTGTCCATTCTACTTCCAAGATTTCGGATCATCCTTACTATCATTATTCTGAATTCTTTTTCAGGTAGATTGCCTATTTCCTCTTCATTTGTTAGGTCTGGTGGGTTTTTATCTTGCTCCTTCATCTGCTGTTTGTTTTTCTGTCTTCTCATTTTGCTTATCTTACTGTGTTTGGGGTCTCCTTTTTGCAGGCTGCACGTTCGTAGTTCCCGTTGTTTTTGACGTCTGTCTCCAGTGGCTAAGGTTGTATCAGCGGGTTGTGTAGGCTTCCTGGTGGAGGGGACTAGTGCCTGTGTTGTGCTGGATGAGGCTGGATCTTGTCTCTCTAGTGGGCAGGTTCACGTCTGGTGGTGTGTTTTGGGGTGTCTGTGGCCTTGTTATGATTTTAGGCAGCCTCTCTGCTAATGGGTGGGGTTGTGTTCCTGTTTTGCTAGTTGTTTGGCATAGGTTGTCCAGCACTGTGGCTTGCTGGTCGTTGAGTGAAGCTGGGTGCTGGTGTTAAGATGGAGGTCTCTGGGAGATTTCCACCGTTTAATATTATGTGGAGCTGGGAGGTCTCTTGTTGATCAGTGTCCTGAAGTTGGCTCTCCTACCTCAGAGGCAGAGCCCTGCCTCCTGGGCTGGAGCACCAAGAGCCTTTCATCCACACGGCCAGGATCAGCCTATGCTGTGGTGTGACTTTTCTCCAGAGCTTTGTAGTATCTCTTTTTGTGATGGAAATCAGTGCCACTTTCTCTGTACTCACATTTTCCCTTTTCCGTTCTCCTTCTTTTTTTTTTCTTTGTCCTTGGTCGTTTCACTTGCTCCTAGGCGGCTGTGTGCAGAGGCCTTGCGCCTGGCGCTTCTGACCATTGTTCCTTGGAATGACTCTTCACACCAGCCAGTAAGAATCTGTTTATGTGAAGATCTCTTTCCTTTTTTCTCCTTTGTGCTTCATCTGGTTTTACCGGCTCACAGCGTGCTCCCCGCCGACCCTTCAGACCCTGCATCATGTCTTAATCACAGCTTTTAGAGCCACGAGGAATTAACTGCACAAATCATTCTACAACGTGAATTCATTGTTTTCAAAGAATATTTTTATTGTCTTTATAAAGTGATAGCTATACTCTGTGAATACACCAGAAGCCTAAGGGTCCAGGCAACATCATCCCAACACACCAGGGGTTGACATCTGGGAGGGTGCATTCAGAAACTCAGGACATCCTGAGAGAAGGAAGAAATGTGGCAACATTTGTATTATATGTTAGAATTTTAATAGCATTTTTATACCTGTCATGTCGTGTGAATTTGGAATTAAGTAGGAATTTTTTTAAAGTTTATTTTATTTATTTATTTTTGGCTGCACTGGGTCTTTGCTGCTGTGCGTGGGCTTTCTCTAGTTGTGGCGAGCGGGGGCTACCCTTCCTTGTGGTGTGCAGGCTTCTCATTGAGGTGGCTTCTCTTGTTGCAGAGCACGGGCGCTAGATGTGTGGGCTTCAGTAGTTGTGGTGCGTGGGCTCAGTAGTTGTGGCTCGCAGGCTCTAGAGCGCAGGTTCAGTAGTTGTGGTACATGGACGTCGTTTCTCCACGGCATGTGGGATCTTCCTGGACCAGGGCTCCAACCTGTGTCCCCTGCATTGGCAGGCGAGTTTTTAAGCACTGCTCCACCAGGGAAGCCCCTGGAATTAAGTAGGAATTCTTTCTGCTTACTTTACAGAGTCCTTATCTTATAGAAAAGAAGTCCAAGGCTGGTGGGAGTTGCCAAGTTGCCTAGAATACTGTTGCCAGAACAAGCAGGAAGCCAGCTTTTAAATTCCCGAGTCATCTCTTGTTTGTGTGGGGTTTTTTTGTGAGTTTCCTGAGGCTGGGGAGATATTTAGAGGTGACTAACAATCTAGCCTAAGGGAACTCAAACATGACCAAAGCTGGTGTAAAGTGGTTAAGGAAGGTTGGATCAGCTGCTGCATTCATGAAATTGAAGTTACAAGAGGCAGACGAAGGAAATATTGTTCCCCATTGTCCTCTGGCTCTGTAAAAAGACTCCATCCAGGCACATGGAGCAGGGCACGCAATCCAGATCAGCTGGACAAATCTAAACTTGCTCCCTCTGCCACCAGCACCTGGGACTGCTCATTGACCACGGCATTCTTCCCTCCTCTGTGCATCTGACCTGTGACTGTGTTGTCAGCACACATTGGCCAGTTCTGGTCCAGGCCTCTGAGGGGGCAGCAGTAACTGACTCAACACAGCCCTACAGTGGGGTGTGAAGGAAAGCTTCAATTCCAGTGGAAATCAGGATGCTGGGCAGAAACTGAAGCAAAGCTTCAACCTGTCATCACAGCCTCAAGGTTAGGATGTGAACAAAGCCTAGTGAGCTAATAGGTAACCAGCCAGAAATAATGGCTGAAAACTTCTCAAATTTGACAAAATACAAAAAGTGCAAATTAAAGAAGTTGGATGAATTATAAACAGGATAAATCCAAGGAAAACTACACCAGAACACACCACAGTCAAACTTCTGATAACTAAAGACAAAGAAAATATCTTTAAAGCAGTGAAAGAAATGGCACCTTATTTATAGTGGAAAAAATAATTTGAATGGTAGGAAATTTCTCATCAGAAGCTATTAATGCCAGAAGAAAGTGGCACACCATTTTTCAAGTGCTAGAAAAAAAGAAAATGTCAACCTAGACTTCTATATCCAGCAAAAATATCCTTCAGGAACAAAGGAGAAATCAAGACATATAAAGAGAAGCTATGAATATTTGTGGCTAGCAGCAAACATTATCAATATGTTTCCATTCGTAAGAATGGACATGACTAACAGTGAGCACTCAAGACAGGACAGGATGAGGCCTTACTTGCATCATTTTTTAACTCAAGGATTATAACCAAGCAACCCAATAGGGCCCTGTCAGGTGGAGAAGGGGAAGGAGGTCAGGGATGGGGCAGGAGGGCATTCAGCACAGGTCTGTCTTTCACAAATGTCCTACTAAAGCTTTGAGGTCATCTTTAAATTTGTTTACACACAAAGTCACAGAGAAATGGCAACAAAATAAAAATAAAGGAGATCATCATAAAGTTTTAATAAGTATGATAGCCATTATCAGATCACATGGCCTGCAGGACTCCATGAGTTAATATTTGATAAATCCTATAATTGAATTATCTTATGGTTGGAACCAGGCATTGCATTTTTGTGAAAAAAAATTAAAAAGAAATGTAGGCATTTAAAATACTATTTCTGAAGAGTCCTATTTCTCTTTTAGCTGTTTTTCCTTTCTATTCCTCCTCCTTCTTCTCTCCTTTCTCTCTGTTTCTTTTTCCTTTGAAATAGTCATGGTCCAGGACTCTCTGGGCCTCTGCCTGGCTCTGGGTAGACTCCATCCTCTACTTACAGATATGGAGCAGAGGTCCAGAGGGTGATGTACCTTGTGCAAAATCACAGAGCAGTCAGCATATGGTAGACCCAGGGCAGGACTCCAGGTCTGGCTCACTCCAGAGGAGCCAACAGGCCTCATGGTTCTGTGTCTTGTCTATTCAGGACCTTGTATATATTGTACAAAGTTTGTCACTCTTCTCTCAGTTTAAGGGAGTTTGCAATGAATGCTCACCACTACAGAGAATCTAGGAAGTAGATGAGGGCAGAGGAGGAAGAGGTGGTCTCAGGACATGTGGAGCCCCTCATGATAGCTGTCATTCCTGTCCTGGTTAGTCTGGGAGCACTGGACCCAAGGATGGGGCAGGGGATGCTTGTAGATCTGTGTATGTAGAGGGACAAGGAAGGAGCTGTCAACAGGGTGAGCATTCAGCCCAAGCCATTCAAAGAAGACGCTGGACCTGTGAATGCCTTCCCTTCTGGGCAAAGCAGAGACTCTCACCTCGAAGTGCCCACAGGTATTGCTCCTGCAGACAGTTACACCCGAATGTTCTGGTGGGGCAGATGGTGGGGCAGAGGTGTTATCAAGCCTCAGGACTGGAGGTCTAGTCATCACGGTGGTCCAACTCAACACACCTACCTGATGCTGGAAACCAGACGACAGTGACATTGGATCTCACACACCCCGTTCCGTGCTCTCACATCAACCTATGGGGAGCATTTAATTTTAGACCAGTTCTAGTGAACACCAAGTTCTTGACTGTTTTTCCCTTTTAGTTTTATTTTATTATTTCCAAATTTGATCCTTTTTTAAAGAATTCACATCTTCAGGAACAATGAATGAACATCTGTATGTCTTTCTCCTCAATTTGGCAGCCATTAACATCATGCTGAATTAGTGTTATCTCTTTCTTCATAAGTTATATATATATATATATATATATATATATATATATATATATATATATGCATACATATAAATATGCAAAATGTAAAATGTATGTACAAAAGGACACAGGCACATTCTTTTGTTTGCTAAATTATTTGAAATATGTTGCTGACATTGTGCCATTTCACCCATGAATACTTCAGTGTGACTTCTAAGAACAAGGATACTCTCCAAGGTAACTACACACAAGGAGCACACCCAACACATCCAACATTGAAATAGCAATATTCTAGTACATAATGCATATTCAAAATTCACAATTGTCCCAAGAATGCCCTCTGTAGACGTCACCTGTCTATTTGGTTTTGGCTGCAAGACTCAGTCGCCATCACACAGTGATCATGTCCATACTGTGCTGTGACTTCCTTTAACCTACACCTGTCCCCACACCTCTTTCTCTTCCTCCTTTTCTCTTTTCTCCTTCCCCCCTCTCTCTTCTAACTTTCATGATGTTGAAATGTTCAAAGGTTCAGACCATGGTTCTTGTAGAAGATCCTCGAATCTGAATTCTTGCCATTGGCCAGAAAACTGCACAGAAGACTGTACATTTCCACATAATTGCCCCTCTGTCTACCATTGGGGAAGCCAAATATGATCACCTAGTTCTGGAGGCATTTACCCAGGTTCTCCATTGAAAGGTCCTTGGTGAGTAATAATCCTCTAGGAAAACAATGAGACCACCTTCCCAACCATGCAGCACACAATGGCTTAGCACGCCTGACAATAGTCACATCCATCAACTATTAATTGATGGCTGTGAAATTGTGATTAAATCTCCAAGGTCCTGTGGTGGAGTATGTAAGGTCAATCCACAAGTGAGACTGTGCACACAAAAATAAATAGTGTTCTCAAATGAAACTGGATGCTTTTACTGGCTAGCTTCATGGATTATATCACATTTGTTACCATCTTTGTTTTAAATACTTCCCTTTATCGAGTTAGTCAATGACAATTTAGTCAACGGTCTCCATCTAATGGAAACAGCAGAACCCATCCATTCTGTGCTGCTGACAATTTTCATGTTCCCATTTGATGAGCACAGATGTCAACAGAGTTGGGAGGGGAGGTGGGCTTCTGAGCTGTGGGTTGAGGAACAGGCTGGAGCAGGCCAAGAGGGGAAGCAGAACGGCCCTTCTAGGCAAGGACAGAGGTATGTGATGGATGGTGTCTTGCTATCTGGGTCGAGGGGCTGGAGGCATGTGATGTGGGGATGGATCCAGGCTGGGGCTGTGGGCAGGGAGGGGCACAGTGGGTCATGAAGGTCATGCTGAGGGCACGGACTCACCCCATGGGCAGAGCCTGATTCTCAGATGTAAGGAGAAAACCTGGCTAGTTGTCAGCTTTGGGAGAGAGGACAGATTGATAGGGAGAGACTGGGGAAGAGGGACAAATGGGACATTCCTTCCCAATAGCCCAGATGGCCCAAAAGAAAGGGAAGAGAGTAAAATTCAATCTGAAGCTAGAGTTTTAAGTTACCTCCTGGAGATAGAAAAAGATACGATTTGGAGGCTTTTCGATGTTTGAAAAAATGTAAAGTGTGAATGGAAAGCTCTAGACATAATGTTTAGAGAGAAGGACAAACAAGCCAGGTACCTCCTGAACCTGCACTGTGGTGACCACACTCTGGGAATTGTCACCACCAGGACAGAGCCCCAGGGTGCCACCCCTGAGCCTCTCCTCCACAGGTGTGTCCTGGAATTCACTGGACAATTCCCGAGCATTCCTCCCTCTGGAGGTCCCTCCTCTAGCCTGCTGGACCTTGTTCCCTGCAGCCTGAGGGGACTGGCCATCACAGCCAGTCTCCATCCCAGTCCTGAAATGGGAGAGTCCTTCTATGGGACACCACCACCATCCCCATGAGGTCACACTGTGATGGACCAGGGCTCCAGATAAAGACAAGGGTGGGAAAGGAGGGCCATGGGGCTGCTGGGAGTGGCAGACCTGTGGGTCGGTGCAGGGTTTCCTGGGCTCTGATACCCCGCTGACCACACGCATGCACACACCACACACCACACACCACACACACACCACACACACCTGGGAAAATTAATAAGGGGAAACAGCACTTAAAACGGAGTTGGCAGGCCAGAGGGGGAGCGCTCACACCCACCGCACTGAATCAACTGCAGACCCGACAGGAAGAGAGTGGCTGTGTTACTACCCAGCAGGAGGAAGGAAGAATGTCTCCTCCCCCGACAGCAGCCCAGCCAATGAGGGGCTTTCACAACTCAGCCAACGAAGAGTCGTTTGAAATTGCCAACGGACTCTGTTTATTACAGCCCCTCCCACCAACTCTGCTTTCTCTTCTGTAAAAGAACATTCCTCCCCTTTGTTCTCCAGACTGGCCTGTGGTTCGCCATTCATTGCATGTCCCAAATTGCAAGTCTTTGCTCTTTCTGAGTAAACCCATTTTTCTGGTAAAATAACTGGCTGTTTTATGTCAACACACTGTGCACACACCCCTCACACACGTACCTATTCACACACACATACTACACATATATTTTTTAACATACTATTCATACATACATATTACAGTTATATACGCTATGCATTTCACGCATTTCATATGTGCACAATGACAAATCAATCACATCAATTACAAAATCGTGTGATTCCTTAGGTCAGGAGGATGCACGCTGGTGGGCTTCCCTCTCTGGCCTCTGCCCAGTCCTCCAGATCCCTGGACAGAGCTGTGCGGGTGTAGAGACCTGCACTGCTGGGCAGAGGGTGACCCGTGGGGCCGGCCGAGAGTCGGAAGGGAGAGACAATCCGCATGAAGGTCTGGCTCTGCAGCGATGAGCTGCCCTGCCCACCTCGGCCGGCCCCTGGACGCGGGGCTGCTGGCTGTGGGTGTACAAGGAGGGCACGCTCACCTGCATGGGGGAGCCAGAGCACAGTTGCCTTAATAGAAGGAGCAACAGCGCAGGAAACTCTAACCGGGGCTTTGTAGGCTATGCTGCTCTTCCAGAGACGGTTTCCTCGTCACCTTTTTCTCGCAGTTCTTTGGTCCTCACCAGGACCAATGTCCTGAGTGCTTTGTGCACAGCGGTGATCTGGGCCTATCTGATTCTCAGGGGGCCGGCTTCTGTTGATGGAGGACCACCAGGAGGTCTTGGGGCAGCCTCCGGAGGTGGCACACAAGGTGCGTGAGGCTTGATTATGGCTTTATAAGTGCTGCTGTGATGACACACTCTGGTGATGGAATGTGGGCTTTTCAAAGAAAAAAGGCAAGCATGACCTTGATATAGTTTGGTTTCCTAGAAAGGCTCTATGCTTCCTCCTCCTGATGCCTTCTCTTCTGCCTTTCCTGCCCCCTAGTACAGTGACCTGGTGTCACCTTGAGGTCTTCTCTCCAAATCCCAGCACGCAGTCCCGCACCCCTAGTGCAGGCGGGCCGTTGCCCCTCTCGCACTAAGAACGTGGCTCAAGAGGCCAGGCCATGACTGGTGTGGGACTGGGGCATCTGAAAGCAATGCCTGAGAAGGTTGAAATGACAAGAAAGTGAGGAGTGACACATGGATCCAAGCAGAAGAGTGACATGGTAAGACTTTAATTGATTTATTTTTTTATTGTGGTAAAATACACCTAACATATATTTACCATTTTAAGCCAACAACTCAGTGGCATTAAGTACCTACCTACTGTTGTGCAACCATCCATCTCCAGAACATCTTGCCTTCTCAACCTGAGACTCCATCCCCATTAAACCCTAACTCCCCACCTCCTTCCCCAGCCCCTGGCGACCACCTTTCTACTTTCTGTCTCTATGAATTTGGCTATTCTAGGGACCTCACATAAGTGGACTCACACAACACTTGTCTTTATGTGACTGGCTTATTCCATTCAGCATAACGTCCTCAGTGTCCATCCATGCTGTTGCATGTGTCAGAATTTCCTTCTCTTTTAAGGCTGACTACTATTCCATCTTATGTATATATCATTTTGTTTACCCATTCACCTGTTGATGGACATTTGGGTTGTGTCCATCTTTTGGCCATTGTGACTAATGCTGCCATGAACATGGGAGTGCAATTACTGCATCAAACAGACACTTGATTAATTTTGATCCTACTTATCTCCTGATGCTTTTAAAGTGATAGAATATCTTCCTCTTCTTGAACATCCCTTGTTATTCGGTTTCCTGAAGTAATTTTCCCTACACCCACACACACCCAGCAGGCCTGTCAGGTCTACCTTCAAAATACATCACTAGGCTGAAAATTCTCACTGGCCCTTTGTACCCCTGAGCACCGGGTCTGTGGCTCAGGGCACTGCGGGCTCCCAGGAGTTCTCTCCCTGAAAACAGCCTCCAGAGGCAGCACATGGGCCTCCCACCTCCTCCCTGCCTCCACAGACCCCCTGAGGCTCCTTCCTCATGTGGCTACAGGTCTCACTTGCTAGCCTCTCATCCTCAAGGTTTCCAATGCCCATTTCTAGACCAGCTGCCCCAAGCTGGCCTCGCCTTTACCTGATTCACTCTTTTATTTATAACCTTTATGTGGCCAGATACTACATCTTACATTTTGTATTAACCCTGCCTTTTATTTTCTGTATTTCTGATCTGGGGTTTGGCTGATGCTAAAGAGATTGCCCCTGCCCGCACCCTCAGGGCTAGCCAAGTCCTAGAGACAGGACAACTCACCAAAGAGCATACTTTTCAAAAGCAAACCAACCGGGGTTCCCTGGTGGCACAGTGGTTGAGAGTCCGCCTGCCGATGCAGGGGACGCAGGTTCTTGCCCCGGTCGGGGAAGATCTCACGTGCGGCGGAGCGGCTGGGCCTGTGAGCCATGGCCGCTAAGCCTACGTGTCCGGAGCCTGTGCTCTGCAACGGGAGAGGCCACAACAGTGAGAGGCCCGTGTACAGCAAAAAAATTTAAAAAAAGCAAACCAACCAATGCACAGGCCACATCCCCACCACCTCATTTATGGGGCTCTCACAAGCCACTGTCCCTGCCCTAATCACCCCAGGGCCAGGTTCCAGACAACTAAAGGCAGCCCCTGTGCCTCAGATCCCATTCAGGTTACTCAAACTAGCCAATCCTAAGCCTGCTTGCCCTCCCTCACCCGTTCCTCCCCGCGGAAGCCGCAGTAAAGACTTCCTTCTCACGCTGTTTGCCCACGACCAACCCTGGTGCTTCCCTGTGTGGCCCCTCCTACAAACTGTGAGTAACAAACTCTCTTTCCCATGACAGTCCCTCCTGCTCTGTTGGCATTTGCTATACCTAAGTCATGACAAAATCTACATTTTTTAAAAGATACCTATTTATCTTTTGATTGTCTGTCTCCCCTACCAGAGTCTAAGGCCCATAAAAGCAGGACTTTTTTCTCTGCTGTACTTGGTTCATATTCATTGCTCAATACAATGAATCAAAGTTTGAAAAAAATTTTGCTGACCTCCAAAACCTCATTGGGAGAGACTTTGTTAAGCACTCTTCTCATATCCCCAAGATTGGGCATCTCCTAAGGCCTGTTACCTGACACTCCGTGTTGCTCACCTATTCTTTTTTTTTAATTGAAAAAAATATATATATATATATATTTTTTTTAACATCTTTATTGGAGTATAATTGCTTTACAATGTTGTGTTAGTTCCTGCTGTATAACAAAGTGAATCAGCCATATGCATACATATATCCCCATATCCCCTCCATCTTGTGTCTCCCTCCTACCCTCCCTATCCCACCCCTCTAGGTGATCACAAAGCACCGAGCTGATGAAGCGAGAGAGTGGCATGGACATATACACACTACCAAATGTAAAACAGATAGCTAGTGGGAAGCAGCCGCACAGCACAGGGAGATGCACAGCTCACCTATTCTTTGACCTTTGGTTTTGAACGTGCTACGTTCTGAACATGCACATTCCCCCAGAATTTGTATGTTGAAACCCTAACCCATGAGCACTGAGCCCTCACGAATGTGATTAGTGCCCTTAGAGAAGAGGTTCCAGGACTTTCCTCTCCCTTCCGCCCTGTGAGGACACAGTGAGAAGGCAGCCGTGTGCAACCCAGAAGAAGATTTTCACCAGAACCGGGCCATGCTGGCACCCTGACCTTGGACTTTCAGCCTTCAGAACTGTGAGAAGTCAATGTCTGTTGTTGAAGCCCCCAGTGAATGTGACTCCTCTTACAGCAACCCAAACAGAACAGATTCCAGAGTCTTGTCCCTTCCTTCTGCTTAGCTGAGCTGCAGGCCCATGGCTCTAACTGCTTGGTAAGCAGTTCTGCTGTTGGCCTCGTGTCCACGTATAGTCACTGGCCCTACCTTTGGCATTCAGTGGTGATGACCCTTTGGAGCAGAAGAGGACCTTGTGTAGCATTGTTTCATTTACAGTTTACAGATGGTAAAACAAAGGCCCAGGGAGGGGATGTGACTTGACTAATGACATGTAAAATGCTGGAGCTTGAATAAAAATCTGAGAGACATCTGTGCTCTTTCCAAATATACCATTCTGCTTTTCTCAGTTAATTTGTAAAATCACAATAAAAGGTATCTGTTTCCTAATAACAAATTGCTACCATCAACAGCAAAGAACAGTTCTGAAGCATGTTTGCATCTCTTACCTAAGCTCGTAGATGTCATGTGGCTTCACGCTGCAATTCAGCATCTTCTCCTTTTCTTCCAGTGGGTATCTCCTGGAGTCTCCACCCCTTCGTCACCTCGGGGCATGTGATGCCCCATGAGAGCCGTCCAGGCCCTGACCCTTCGTGGTCAAGTGCTCCGAATCCCCCAGCACCTTCTGTTGTATCTGTTCAGCCCAGGCTCCCAGGAGAAGGTTCTGGAAGACTATCAGTGCCTAGCCTATGTGTCAGCTCCATCTGATGCAGACTCACGCTCACCAGTCAGAGGGACCTGAAAGCCATTCACAGCCCACTTAGCAGGATATGAGAGTTGAGATGCAGAGAGAGGCTCCAGGGTGAGAGGAAGGGCTGTCCTTTCAAGGCAGTGCAGCCGATAGTCTCAGGCTTGGTCACCTTCTAAGAAGCCATGCACCATCCAACAGCTCTCTCATAGCCAAGGGCACAAACTCTTCTTTCTGCTAGATTCTGCCCATCTGGGAACATGCTCAAACCTGTCGCCAGTGTAAGGAAAATTGCCTTGGCATCATATCCAGCTGACACCCTGCAGCTCTTTGCCTGCCAAATAAACTTCTGAACAGAGCTGTCTACACTTTCCCACTCCACACCTTCCTGTGATGTGCTGTTCTCTCACAGCCACCAGTGTGACCTTCTTAATGGCTCCTGTTACCTGTTCCAGAGCTGCCAATGTCATTATGTCACTCTTAGGTTAGTCTTGAAACTGAGTTGCTCAAAGGTGCCATGTTCCTCCCCCAAACCCAGGCCCTCTGTTCTTGTGCTTGTCTAGCAGGACTCTGGTAGGAGTGGTGGGACAGTCAGTGTCCTGGGAAAGAAGCTCCAAAAATAACACTAAGCTCTTCAAAGTCGGCTTCTAAGATCAGTGCCAGCAACACAAAGTTCCCCATGTTTAGCTCTTATTACTTCCAAAGCTCTCCAAGCATATATATTTATTTTCAATCTCACTGCAACTCTGAGAGGTAGGTAGGGTCTTATTCCCATATTAAGTGGAGGGGAAGTTTGGAGATCCCAAGTCACCCAAAATCCGATCACACTTACATCTCTGATAGAGATTCCTCAATATGTGTCTACGACATGGCAGGGAACTCTAATTAGAGTTAATGGATAAAAAGATATGGGGATCTTTCTTAAAACAATCTAATCCTCCAAGAAATTTATGAAATGATCTCATCTCACCCAACTCTTCCATCCTTCGTTTCCCAGAAGATTTATTTGCTATTATCTGCATGGGAAGGACAGAAATGTATCCTCTGTCAGCCTTTGGATCTCACTTGTCTACACCCTTCTTACTCTGCCAGCCTGGTTTCCCTCAAAAAGACTGTGCTCATGACCACTTCAGTTCCTTTCTTCAGAATACCCACCCTATCCCTAAACATATGTTCAAATATTTCAGATTGAGACACATCTTAATCTTTTTCGTAAGGCTTCCTTGAATACTCCAGCCTCAACTGATAGCTCTTTCTCACAAAAGCCCATGTTAATGCATGTGCTTTCATAATAGGAAGAGTAAATTCAAATGCCTCCACCAGGGACTGGGCCCTTGACGTAAGCATGAAAAGCGGTCAGTGAACATCAGCAGGAATTCTTGCTCCTCTTTAAAAGCAACTCCTGGCATACATTTGGAAACACAGGCTGACCAGGCAAAATGCACATTTGATGTAGATGCCATCTTGTTCCTGCGCCCTGAGTGCCCTTCTGTTAGATGTGATCATCCACCGTCATTTGTTCTGTCCTCTTTCATGAATAGAGTTGCTAAGTAATGCAACGTAGACATGATGTTGGAAAGGGAAATTCAAAATGACATCAAAAGGAATTTAACTAGGGCGAGAAACGTGATCAGAGCTATACTTGATGGAGTTGAATAAAGTGTCAGAGTTAACCATCTGTGAGACAAGAGACAGGTCAAAGGAGAGAACATTCGGTTGGGCAACCATCCAGGTGGGGCAGTGGAGACTCAAGTCAGGTTTGCTGTAATGGGTGTAGTGAAGGGAGGAGAAAAATTCAAAGGCATTTTGTGTGAACATTGTAAATTATCTTCACTGGCAATTTTAGGTGCTTAAAATAATTCATCAGGATCCTCATCCCAAAGTGTTTACAGTTATCCTCTCAGGGGGTAGAAGACCTCCACTCCCTCTGAGACCCTCATTCCCTGTGAGGCAAGCCCAGTCCCTGGTTCTGGAAGAGCCTTCCTCAGATAGACTGTGACAACAAGCACAGCATGCTCTCACCCTGTTCTCAACATCCAAGTCCAAACCACACTCTGTCCTTTCAGCACCAGAATCCCCAAACGCCTGCATGTACTTGCCTGTCGTAACGTTCTACCGCTCCCCCTTTTCTGAAAACTCTGTCAGCTGTCTGATGCCGGCTGGATCTCATTCTCACCTCATAGCCCTCCTCCAGCCTTTTATCACACCTGAAAGGTGGTTCTCCCTTGAGGACTCTGAGGCTCCTGCAGCCCCTCAGAAGAAGCTTCACTTTTCATCCCACATATCTCTGGGTCAGAAAGTGGGTTGGGGTTCACACTTCACCTCACGCTCTTAAAATAAAAATTCTTGAGATGAATGCCTCTCAACTATACTACCCCCCTCCCCCTCACAGCCCAGGCCTTGAATCCCTCTTACTGCTTATCTCACAGAAGGTCACTCCCCCCACTCTCTTAATGACACTGGCTCTGGTACAAGTCCCACCATCATTCTGGGAGCCTCCAGCACATATATGGATGACCTATTCAGACCTTGGCCTCTCAGATCCTGAGATCTTCACCTCCAAGAACCTTCTCATCAAGTCTTCCTCAGTTGCCTGTTTCCAAGGCTATCCTAGATTTTGTCACCACCTACAGCTGCTTCACGTCTAGTACCTATGAGGAAGGCCTGCTGCTTGTCTACGATAATCTCACCTTCTTCCAGTTGACCTATGTGTCTACTCTCCTTATGAGTATTCCTCTTTTGTTCTTACCATCCATAAACCCTCTTCTTCAATTCTCTCATTTTTGTAGTTTATTTTTTATCTGACATATAGTAAAATTCACTCTTTTTGGTGTACAGTCTGGTGTACAATGAATTTTGACCATTGCAGAGAAACGTGTAAACATCACTACAGTCAAGATGCAGAACAGGTTCATCATCCCTAAAAGTTCCCTGAGGCTGCCCTTTGTATTAAATCTCTCCCTTAGCCCCAACTGCAGATCTGATCTGTGCTGTGCCCCTGTTTGACTTTTCTAGAATGGAAATCTAACCAGGATGTCAGTGACCTTAATCCATGACAGAAATCACATTCACCCAGTTATTCAAGGGAGACATTTAAGAATCATCCTAAACAATTCCTTCTTCAGACCCTACATCTAATCAGTTATTGTGTCTTAATATTTATGGAATCCCTTCTCCCTTTCAGTGAGCTAGGAGAAGTAAGAAAAAATGAGTTATAGGGGTTTCACACATAGGCAGCATGGTTTTGATATTGATGGTCATTATTCTTCAGTTTTACTTGAGGCTGAACACAGATTTTATCATTGTTGATGTTAGGAGAAAGAGTTGAGAAGGTTTAGGACAGAAAACTTCTAAGCTTTTTAGGCTGTAGCCTTCTTTTGGAAAAGAGAATATTGCTATAGTATTTATATGTGATATATTTTACTGAAATAATTCCTCATCAGGGGATTGTGATAACCTTTCACAATGTATAGCATTCCTATATAAATAAATATTGGAGCAAACTATATGCTTTATTCTTCCACACGTTTTGTGGCATATTTTCTAGTGTGAATCTTACTATGAGTAAGATACCTCTTCTGTCTTGTCAGGAACTTCAGAGTATCCATGATCTCTCTTTTTTTAATAGAATTCTATTATATTCTTCTTATCCCATGATCTCTTACTGCTTGTCCATCTACCTTTTCACTCCCAACAGGTCATTTCTTACAGATTGTAAGTAAGCTCAAATTTCCTCCCAATTATAAAGCAAAGCATTTCACCACCACCCCGCCCCAAAGCCTCCCCATCTCTCTTCTCCCTCATACTTGTACCTTTGTGAGGGCTGTTTCTAGTCTGACTTGGTTTCCTCATCTTCCACTCCCTCTCTCTTCTGCATCCCAATTCTTCTCAGTTATCAGCATTACTCCACACCACTGATGCTCTCAAAGGCAGGAGTACTTGATCTTAGGTCCACAGACCTTAGGAATCCATGGAAATAATCTGAGGGGTCCATGATTGGTGGAGAAAAATGTATCTTTATTTTCATTAACCTCCTACTGAAATATAACACATCTTTAAGCTGTGAATATAGGTAACAAACACAAAGGTATTTGCATCATTTGTGTTTTCGCCACAAGTATAGGTCAGAGATATATTTATATCGCACTATAGTTGTTGCAAAAGTCTCAAAATATCACTTTATCATTACTTTCACATGATGGTATTTAAAATGTTAATAGTATAAGTGTTGCTATCAAAGATCAATTAGAAATATTTTTACAACTGAAATTCAATTTCAGTATGATTGTTTTATTTTGTAATGTTCTGCACCTTATTTTATTCATTTAGAAGCATTATTCTGAGAAGAGGTCTGTCGAGTGAGCATACTGTTGAAGTTTGGTGACACAGACATCACCAAGTTTAAGACTCCCAGCTCCACGTCAACAGTAAACTCTGTAATAATAATTTTACAAACATCAATTTAACTTTTGTCAAGCTTTATCATCCTTGACCCATGGGCACACCTCTTTCCTCAAATACCAGCTTCCCTTTCCCTGACCCCTACTTTCCTGTTTCCTTCTCCCATCCACTTTTCTGGCTGACATTCTCCATGTCTGTTGAAAGCTCAGGCTAGTTCATATGCCAACCAAATGTCGATATCCTCCTGAGCCGTCCTCCCCTTTTTTATTCAGTCCTTCTAACCATCATGTCTTATCCCACAGCTTTATTTACTCCCGATGAAGAGACAGGTCACAAAGTTACGTTTTAATTCAGACCATTGCCTTAGATGATCCAAAATCATCTGCACTCAACATATCAAAAACTGGGTTCAAAATCTTGCTCTGACACACCCTCTCTGCAATACAACTAACAGTGATATAGAAACCATCCTGTTCATGCTTTCCCTGAAGGCAAGTCCACTCATCCAACCAGGAAAACTTTCATACCTTCCTCCTCTCACTGAACATCAAATCTGTTCTCAAATCCTAAAGATTCTACTCCTAGGTCTCTTCTAAATGTGTCTACATCCTTCACTCTAAAGCCCCACCCCCAGTCTCCCTACAAAGGCTGCATTCCCTCCATCTATTTTCTTTGTGGCTGTAGTTAACTTTTAATACAAATCATTGTACAATAGTGTCCTTGGGAAAGCATATCGAGAGCTTTTCACAGCACTCAAGACAAAAAAGACACATTTTCAAACGCCCCACAAGACCCCTCAACCCTTCTCTTCTGGGGGCCAGCCACGTGGCTCACCATTGTGGTGGGCCCCCTGCTTCCTCTCCACCCCAGGTCAATGTAGGTTCTTTCCTTCTTAGACACCACTCTCTCCAATCTACTCCCCATCCTACCATCAACCAATTAATTCAATCTAATCAGTGTTGGATGGCCTTCTTTTTTTTTTTTTTTTTTCAGTACATGGACCTCTCACCGTTGTGGCCTCTCTCGTTGCGGAGCACAGGCTCCGGACACGCAGGCTCAGCGGCCATGGCTCACAGGCCCACCTGCTCTGCGGCAATGTGAGATCTTCCCGAACCGGGGCACGAACCCATGTCCCCTGCATCGGCAGGCGGACTCTCAACTACTGTGCCACCAGGGAAGCCCTGCCTTTTTTTCAATAATAATAATTTAAAAAATCTAATATCACTTCTGAATTCAGGGAAGAATTCCCTCCTGGTATCTCTGGGTTAGGGGTTTCTACTCCCCCTCTATATCGCCATAGCACATTGTACATTTATAGCACATTGGAATCTCATGTTATCTAGGACAGTTGCAGTTTTATATTTATTTATATGTACTGTGTAATTATTTATTTAAGCCTCCCTGCCTCCAACAGAGGGAGGCCAGTAATCTCTACAGAAATTGAGGAGATCAATCCATCTTGAGCTGGATCCAGAATGCCAGAGACCCATTCACTGGGTCATTATTTCAGCAAATATCTTAGTCAACCTACAGGTGCAAACTTCTAATCTTGATTTAAATATAAAATAAGAAGGTGGTTGCTAAGGAACAGAAGCTTTCCAGCTTTGCTCTTTCATCCCCTAGGCTCTGGAACAAATTATGTCTGCAACCATCATTCCTTTCTTGGAAAATCCATCTTTAGACTTGTGTTTTGCGACTTCATGAGCGTGATGAAAAGTTCCATCACAAACAGTGCCCTGGAGGAGCTGATGCGTTTGTGATTTTCCTTAGGTAAATGGTTCAGGCAGCCAATTTGACTGTTTAATGTGTGAGGCATGCATAGCTTGCTCCTGAGCTCAGGGCTCTGAGAAAAAATGAGTAGAGTAGGTTATCTTCAAAGGTGTTATCAGGGTTTTAGACAGAAGGAAACAATAGACATGCCAAGTAAAGCTGTGATGTGAAAATTACTGTAATTATCAGGGATAAATAAATTTGAATTGGCACATCGTCAAGGATAGCTCATGCTTGGCCCCATCTTCTCCCTTGCTTTCACCGTCTGTGTTCATTTTCAGGACCTCTGGAAGCAGAGCATGGGCATGATCCAAGGCAGAATTTTTTGTTGTTGTTATTGGTTTTTCGGAGAGTAGAAGGCATGACACGAATTATTAGACATACTCTTACAACTCTGAATCAATGAAGAGAGGACACTTTTAAAATCACAGCTAAATGGAATCCTAGTGACTGTGTAGGTGCTAGTGAAAAATAATAGAGATCTGGGCTTTATACAGGTCTCCAGATAACCTTTTGCTTATCTTGTTCTCTTAGAAATACTACTTTCCTATCTTCCCACCTGAGGTCCAAGAACCGACTGCCCTCCACTGCAATTCTTGCCTTGATTCTCCTCTGCCTCAGAGAACAGGTCCTTCTCTGAATGTGCTAAACACGCCATTTCCTCACCTTCTGTCTCATCAAACTGCTTGTCTCTAACTGGCCGGTTCTTCTTATTTCCCTCCTTTCAACTGCACAGACTATGGAAACTCCACATCCTTTGTGTGAGCGGTTCAAAGAGCACCCCACGAGGAGGCCACCAGGAGGCACCTGAAAGGAAGAAGACACAGAAAGGGAAGGAAGGAAGTGCTGAAGAGAGGCCCAGACTTCCAGATGATGTCTGCAGGTTGCAGGAGCGTTGGGGAGAAATAATCATATTGTCAGGATCAAATCATAGGATGTTTGCAAAGTACCTGCTATGTAGGTCTCAACAAATGGTGGCCATTATTACTTTTATTTTAGTGAATGTACAAGGCTAAGGATGTGGCTTTGGCCATAGGCAACCCAAAGATCACCAAAACGAACCATGTTGTCGAAAGGCAAGCATAATACAGTCACGTGAAAATAAAATGTAAACAAGTCACTTTGCCCCTTTTCAGGGAAAGACTCATCTCCTCTGCCCAGAAATGGAAAACCTATTGCTGGATTTTCCAGTGTTTCATTATTAAAAACAACTCTTTGATATGGTTCTGGATGTGTTTAAAGATTTCTTCCTATTTACTTAGGTGAGATACCAAAAAGTGGATTCACTAAGCCTAAAGAATATAAATTTTCAGATGTTTGCCTCATTCTACCAGTGTGCTTCTCAGATTATAACAGGCCCTGTTCATTAATATCAACATCGGATCAGCTAGTCTTTTCTGATGTGCTAAGAAAAGAATCCCATTCTTAATTTACATTTAAAACTTCTAATTAATTTTTAATGTGTACTTCTAGCAGTGTTAGAGTTTAATTTCTAGTGAACTTCATTTTTAATTCCCAGTGACATTTAACTTATTCATATATATTTTTTAGCCATTTGTATTTATTCTTTTATGCCTCTATTCTGGTCGGGGCAGGGGAGATATTCCTGATCTTATATATTTTAGACCTCTTTATGTATTATGTGTGCCTAATCTATAATATCTACTGAGCATTCTTTCTCAGTATGTCATATGTATATTTTATTTTTGAGTATTTTCCATTGTTTTTAAATTTGAAAGATTTTTTCCTATCAAAGGTCAGACACAATTGGGTCATTTGTAGTGACGTGGATGGACCTAGAGACTGTCATACAGAGTGAAGTAAGTCAAAGAGAAAAACAAATATTGGATATTAACACATATACGTGGAATCTAGAAAAATGGTACAGATGAACCAGTTTGCAAGGCAGAAATAGAGACACAGATGTAGAGAACAAACGTATGGACGCCAAGGGGAGAAAGCGGGGATGGGGATGGTGATGGTGGGATGAATTGGGAGATTGGGATTGACATACATACACTAATATGTAGAAAGTGATAACTAATAAGAACCTGCTATGTAAAAAATAAAGTAAAATTCAAAAAAATAACAAAGATAAAAGAATTTAAAAAAAGGTCGGATATAAATCCATCCTTATTTTCTTCTAAAATTTTAATTTTATAGTTGCTATTATTTTGATGTTTTAAAATAAACTTATTGTTGAGACATGGTAGGTAATAAATCTCTCAACTAATTTATTTATGCTTAGTTATCCAGCTCTTCCCAGATCATTATTAAAACTCTCCTCATTCTGTGTGAAGTTCATCTATACTCAGGATATATAGCTTGGCTTCTATTGTATAAGTATCTCTGTCTATTCCCGTTCAGAATTCTAATAGTTACATATTAACAGGGTTGTTTAGGATCTAGTAGAGAACTACTATAAATGTTTTTGAAATTGTATACTATGTATTTTCCACATAAATTCTAGAATAATCTTGGCAATTTTTCCCCATCCCATCTCCCAAGAGATCCCACTGATTGGGCCTGTGTTAAACACTAACTGGGAAAGGATTTTCATCTTTACAATATTAAGTCTTCCAACCCCTGGACATGCTCTTTGTTCACCCGACATGAACCCTAAACTTTCCTATTGAATGTAGTTCCACAGTACAGATCTATCTGTTACTGTAATTAGGAATGCCCTTTGTTTCCATTTGAATATCTTCATAATTACTGCTGAAATATACAATGAAGCTATTATTTTCCTTTTTTTAAAAAAAATTCTGATCACTATGTCTTACTCTGTAAAAAAATCTAATGGTATTATTTGAGTATATTAGGTAAACAATTATATAATCATATATTCTGCAAATGATAATATTTATTTGTTCCTTTCCAGCACTTATTTCTTTTTCAACCTTGTTTCTCTTGCTAGCGTTTCCAGAATAAAATTAAAAAGCCATAAGGATGCTCTTAACATTTTCTGATTACAATAAAGGAGTTTTAACTATGTTACAGCAAAGCATACCATCTGTTGCTGTATGATAGACATTCCTAATCACGTTCCACGTTTAATAATTTTTTAATCACGACTAGATATCTGGTTATTTCAAGTTTATTTTATTAGCAAAATTAACTATTAAAAGTGGTCTATCAATATAAAAATGTAATGTGGTCTCTTCATTCCTTAGTGAAAACCTACCTGATGATGACAATTAGTATTTTAACATACTGTTTAATTCAGTTTGCTAGTATGTTCATCTATTATTGCCGCATCTGTGTTCATGAATACATTTATCTGAATTTTCATCTATTGGATTTGTGTGAGGTTTCATACTATTTTTTTTCTTATGTGCTTTAGGGAAAACGAAACCACTTTTCTTACACAGCTGTGGTTAAAGGCAGGATTGTATCTAAAGTGCTTTGTCTAGTCCCTGACAAGTACTATCAGTAATAGCTTTAAAAAAAAAAAATGTTGCTCGTTTGGGGTTTATTCTAAAAGTAACAGATGCCCATAAAGAAATGTTTGAAAGTAGAATTTTTCACACTATTAGCACCAACGGCAGTAATGTGTGGGCTTATCCCACCTGGAGCTTGAATATATAACATATCTTTAATTCCTTGGCTTAAAAAGTTTATCTTCTAGGGGAGATTTCAGATGTAAATACTTGCTTTAGTTGTAATTTTTTGCAGAAGAGGTGGGACAGCTTTTGTTATGCTTTGGCAACAAACAGCCTCAATGCACGTTTATTTCTCTTCCCCTCATCACCACTCTAGGGGGGCTGGGGCTCGGCTGTGTGCCATCCTCACTTTCAAGCCCCCTCTGAAGGGGCAGCGGTAGCTGAACCAGCTCACTGTCGTGTAGGGGACCCAGGCTTGCAAGTCAGGCGACCGCCCCCGGAAATGCCCCGTCACACCTGCTGCCTGGAGATGTTGAGAGTCGGCGGGGCCAGCAGGTCAGGTGGCCAGATGGAGACTGGAGGTGTTTGCAGGATGGATAAAAGACAATCAAGCCCCTCACCTCAAGGCAGGGAGTTTCTGCTCTGTCTCATGGGCCCTGGGCCTGCCCAAGGCCTCCCAGCCAGGAGTATCCGGTGGAATGCACGGGAAGAGGGTGAGAGCAGGGTCTCCTCCACCCTCGGCAGTAGACGGGCCTTGCCGTGCTCCACGTCCTGCCACCAGCGCTCCTCTCCTGCAGACAGCACCCAAGTGCTCCCCTTTCCAGCACACGGCCCCCGTCTGTGACCCTTTCGTGCACAGAGCTCCCCTTTGCAAGCACAGAGCTCAGGCTTTTTGGGCTCCGGTCACTTCATCTCCTACGTCAGCTCCCTGGGTTGTCTCCTCGCTCCTGTGTGCTGTTGAAGCTTTTCTGGCAGCCCCCCTCCTCCCCACTTGGGCGCCCCCCCCCCCCCCGAGCTCCCTGCTGTGGGTTCTCTGGTTTCCATGGCCAGGAGCATCGCCCAGTCTGCACTTGCCCAGCCCTGACTCGGGTACACACTGTGTTCCAGCCTCGGTGCTGATGCTGCGGGTTTACCTGCATCACCCAAGGAGGTGATGGAGGGGAAAGGGGGGCTGCCCAGCTTCTCGTGAGAGCTTTGCTAGTCGAGCCCAGGATGTGAGTTGAAACCACACCTGGAAGAGACCCGAATCGTGAGGCTTTTTGTCCTACTAACCCCATTTTCTCTCAGAATACAGGGATATAATTTTCCCGTTGGGAAAATGGATTTTCTTTTAATAAAATTTAATCTTCTTTTCTCCCTTAACATGAAACATTTGCTGGAGTTCCTTCTCAAAACTACACGGCTGTAGGAAAGCAATCCACTCTGGAGTCTGACCTTTCTGGTGATAACAGTCCCCAAAGGTGTCCCGTCTAATTTCTGAATATGGAACCTTATTTGGCTCTTGCTTGACTCTGCAGATGTGATTAAGGTAATGATCCTGAGATGAGGAGATGATCCTGGAATAGCCAGGTGGACCCTAAATGCCATCCCAAAGGGCCTTGAAAGTGGAAGAGAGAGGGCAGAGTGGCTGGACATGAGAAGTGTTCTGCCCACCGTTGTTCGCTTTGATGATGGAGGTAGGGGCCACAAGCCAAGGAATGAGGGCGCCTCAGAAGCTCAAAGAAGCACGAAGATGGATACACCTCTTGAATGAAACAGCCCTGCCAACACCTTGATTTTAGCTCAGTGATATCATGTTGGCCTTCTGACTCACAGAATGGTAGGATAATAAATGTATATTGCTTTGAGCTCCTCCATTTGAGATAATTTGTTATTGCAGCAATAGGAAACGAATATAGGTAGATTCTTGCATTCTTCGGTTGATGAGAATCAGCCTTTTGTGCGGGAACTCTTCAGGCTTCTAGTGAATTAAGAAAAGGAAACTCTTCCTCTTGGAGCCAGCAGCCTCAAAGGGAGATGAAATTCCAACACCTGTGCACTGGGGCAGAGGGTGCATTTCATCACTGCCCATGCTTTTTGTTTACTGGAACAGGCCACTTCCCATAATGTTTAACTTGCAGAAAAGACCTCTGGCTTCGGAACCAGGCACATTCCCTTATCCTGACTCATGTCAGGGTGTGATCTCACCCATGCAATTCCCGGGAGACTGGTGGATTTTCTGGAGGGGGAGAGACATACTCCCAGAGCCAGTGACAAACCTGAAGCCCATCATCCAGTGCCACTCCAGAAATTGTCCCCAGGATCTCCCAGGCTGTTGTCCACAAGTATTTTCACAGGTATCTTATTCTTACGGCCAACTAATCAGAGCATTGCATTCCCAGAGGCCATTCCTTTGGGCTGGCATGGCTGAGCCCTATTTCCCTGAGCCCCCAGTTACCTCCCCCAGCATCCCACCCTCCACCAAGTGGCAAGGTTCAACCTCTTGCACACTCCTGCCCTCACTGCATCTCCTTCCTGGCTGGGACTCTGCCTCTTTTCTCTCTCTCCAGCCTGCTGTCTGGCTTCAGGCTCTGGTCCTGTCATTAACAAATCTGTTCTCTTTGCTTCCAAAAGTCTCTTTCTAAAATGAACTTCTGTCTGTCCCTCTTACTTCCAGGCCAGTGGTTCCCCATTGCCTGCAGGAATATTCTAACTCTGTGGAGTTATTTATAAGGTTTTCTACAAACTTACATCCGCTCATGCCTGCAGCTCACCATTGCTGCCCCAACTCCAGCATTAATGTCCCATCCTGGGGAGCTCTTAACGCGCTCCTGAAGTTATCATATTTTCTTACTTTGCATCATTGCCCTCAATGATCTTTCACCTGAAACGCAGTAGATCCCCCACCCTAATGTATCTTGTTGAAAGTGTGGATGTTCTCCACCCTCAGGTTTCTATCTCCTGTAGGGAGCAGTGGCTGGTCTTTTGCAGCTGGGTGAGAACTTTCTTTGTGGTGCTCACAGGAGATTTCTGTCAGAGCTCTGTCATCGCTTGGGTAACACAACCGCAATCTCAGCTGTGAATCAAACAGACTCTGTCTCTTCATCTGTGAATTCCTCGGGGTGGAACTGGTAACGTATTTATCCTGGTCTCCCCAGTGGCTTACACAATCTCTGGCATACAGCAAATGCTCCGTAAATGTTCACCAAATAAATAAGACCAAAAATAGGTCAATGAAAGTCCATCTGAACCCCTCTCTGAGCCTCAGTTCCCGGGTCACTTCTGTTGGGGAGGGCATGGCCCGAGGGACCCACTGAGGTAATCCTGCAGGCCTGGCAAGCATTCTCACTCCTCAGAACTCAAGTCTTTCCCAACAAGCAAACAGAGGTGTAAACAGTTCTTCCAAACTTTTTTTTTTTCATTTAAAAGTGGGTTAGCTCATCATTTTTATGTGACGTGTGGGAGTTGGAGTTTATAAACTATCAGGACATTACAAACTTCAAACATTTCCATGGCCATACACTTTTGATATTTGTCTTCTTTTAAAAATGACTTGACTTAAAAGGACTAATCCCTTTTTACTATGAGAATGAAGAAGTGAAGGCCGAAGTTCAGGTTCCATTTGCTGTGATAATAATCTTGTGTTCTGGTCTTAGTAGCATTTTAAATGTTATTTTATCTTTTTGTGTTTTAACCCACACTTGAGGTAGCAGCTGATGCTCTTAATTAGAGCAAAGCCTGGGAGGGTAGAGGAGGAAACTGGCCTGCTAAGATGTCTCCCAGAAACTTGAGATGGGGGATTCGCTGAGAAGGGGGTCAGCTGCAGAGCAGGTCTGGTGGGTCTGGGGTCTCTGAGATCACTGAAGGGGTCCGTTCCCTCCCAGTGGGTTCAGGCCTGCCTCCACCTTCTCACAGCGTCCTGGGGATGTGGGTCCCCCATCACCTGCTCTGGTGGCTGAGTGCAGCTCTGGACAGAGAAGAAATGCTAACACATATATATGATATCGAAAAAAAAAAAGGTTCTGATGAACCTAAGGGCAGGACAGGAGTAAAGATGCAGACATAGAGAATGGACTTGAGGACACGGGGAGGGGAAGGGTAAGCTGGGACTAAGTGAGAGAGTGGCATGGGCTTATATATACTACCGAATGTAAAATAGATAGCTAGTGGGAAGCAGCCACATAGCACAGGGAGATCAGCTCGGTGCTTTGTGACCACCTAGAGGGGTGGGATAGGGAGGGTGGGAGGGAGGGAGACCCAAGAGGGAGGGGATATGTGGATATATGTATATGTAGAGCTGACTCACTTTGTGATACAGCAGAAACTAACACACCATTGTAAAGCAATTATACTCCAATAAAGATGTTAAAAAACATAATAAAAGCCCCCAGATGTGACTGAATTTCTATCTCCAAGCACATCCAGTGCAACCAATGTGAGTGGAGAGCCGAGACCATGAACAGAAGGATGAGCAGCATCCCACTCAAGGCTTTGGGTCCACGTTGCTACATCCATTCACAGGCTAAGAGGTCGAGGCTCTGGGGGGACCCAAAACTTCTCCAAA
This sequence comes from Phocoena phocoena, assembly GCF_963924675.1. Lineage (NCBI taxonomy): Eukaryota > Metazoa > Chordata > Mammalia > Artiodactyla > Phocoenidae > Phocoena > Phocoena phocoena. The sequence continues at coordinate 8,066,519 of NC_089227.1, forward strand.
CGCAAACCAAGCTGGACAAGTGACTGGAGCTCAAATCCTGACGGTCAGACCGCAAAGTGACTGGCTGTTCCATGCTGCACAAAAGGGAAATTATACACTAGGGAAATATCAGGGACGGTGCCTGCTTCGTCACCCATGTATGAGTCAGAACCCAAATGTAGTCTGGAAAAAGAAGACAAGATGCATTAAGGGGACCTCTGGGCTCAGAGACCCGACAGGGTTGGATGAGCAGGCCAAGGGTCATGTGCTCTGTGCTGGCATGATGGAATGTGTTAGTTTGGCAGCTGTCACAGGTGATGGTTAATGTCATGTGTCAACGTGGCCAGGCCATGGTGACCAGCTGCTTGGTCAAACACCAGTCCGGATATGGCTGTAGAGGTATTTCGCAGACTTGATTAACATTTACCATCAGTGGACTTTAAGTAAAGCAGATTACCTTCCATAATGTGGGTGGGCCTCACCCATTCAGTCAAAGGTCTTATGAACAAAGACTGAAGTTTCCCAAAGAAGGAATTCCATCTCAAGACTGCAGCAGAGAAAACTGTCCTAGCTTCCACTCCACCAGACTGCCCTGTATACTTCCTCTTTGCCCATCCCCACAATCACAAGCCAGTTCCATAAAATAAACGTCTTCTTCCTCTCTCTGCGTATATACATATATGTATATGATCACCATCTTCATGGTAGGAATATGCATAACTGAGAAATAAAACAGATAAATGTAAGAGTATACATTATCCTAAGAGGTATCAAGGGAAGAAAACAGGATGTTGCTGTAGAGAAGGACAGAAGGGTACAGGATTTAGATGGGGCCATCTTGGACAGCTTCTCAGAAGAGCCGACTCCAAGTGGAGATGTGAACAATGCAGAGGTGCCACCTGAATCAAGAGGTGGAGAGAGCAGAGGACCAGTGGGAGATGAATTCAGGCACTGAAAGGGGATCTGTACTGAGACTCCTGAAGGAGGCCAGGTCTGGGAGAACATCAGAGTGAAGAATGGAAGAACAAGGGCACGGGTGTTTTGTGGGAGCCAACCAGGTGCCAGGCACTTGGGGAAGCCCTGTACATGAATTGTAATATTAATTTACTCCTTGCAAATTCAGATGGGCTTTACTTATAATCCCACTTTATACATGGGGAAATTTGCCCCAAATCTCACAGCCAGCTTTTATTCAAACTCAATCTTGCTCAGTTCCAAGGCTCTTTTCCCCACTGTGTTGCCCACATGCAGGACACAACTAAATGCATTTTTATATTTGAATCAGCTGCTGGCTTTGTTTACAGTTAGGTTTGCAACTCAACTGTGATGCTCCAAGAGCAGATCTTCTCTTATTTCTGCCTGTAAGTTCCCAGATATCTCAATACAGAGTCATTTTCTGCACAGGCCAAACTGACATTCACTGTTACATTAGTCTGAGTTGATGGCTAGGAGACGGCAGAGCAGTGCACCCCAGGGCTCCAAGTGGCTCTGACCCTGGGGGCTCAGGTCACACGCCCTCTGCATCTGTCTTCATCTAGTAGTGTTTGCAGCAGCCTCTGTCTCCACACCTCCTGCCTCTCCTCTCCTCTCCCCAGCTCACCTCTCTGCTGGTGTCTGAGAGGGGTCTTTCCTTATAAAATATCTGCTCTTGGTTAAAACATTGCCAGGGCTGCCCATTACCAACGTGAGCCAGTCTACTCCTTTTCCTGCCATTCAAAGCCCTTCCTAACCTCCTCTCAGATGATCCTGCAAATGGGTCTACCTCGCTGCGTTCAACTTACTTCTCAGACTCACCAGCTCTTTCATCAACATGCCCTTTCTTGTAGGTCTCCATGAGTTTACAGTGTTCCATTCACATACAATGGATCTCTCCCCTCCTCTGCCCTCCATTTCCCTTCCTTCTCCTCTCCCTCCTCCTTCCCTTCCCTTGCGCCCTCCCCTCCTTTCCTCTCCTCTCCCCTCACTTTCTCTGTCTTCTCTGCCTAGACGACCACTTTGCTGATCATCTGCAGCAGCCATAGTTCATCCCTTTATATTCTATCAACTGTGTATCCACAACTGTGGCCTAATGCTTCTCATAATGTAGTGAAATTATTATTTGGTGCATGTGGGTCTCCAGTTATGAGTTCTGAAACAGCTGTGTAGTCCCATCACAGTGTAGACACTGTGATGAATGTTTGCTTTGAGTTTCAGCTTGGCGTTTTCCTTTGTGCACCATGAAAGACTCTGGGCTCATCACTTCTCTTCTCTGGAGATCTATGTTCTTAAATAAAAAAGCAGTGTCATAGGAAGAATGATTTCCACGGTCTGCTGCCGTGTTGACAGGCTGGGTCACCACCCCTTTGTCACTCCCTTCTTGGTCAACCACGTTTGGAGAGCTCACTGTATTTTGGAAACACCTTTAACATTCCTGAGAAAGATGGAAGTTGAGGGAGGGGGATTAAAAGAGTCCCCAGAAGCAGCAGAGCTTTGGAACCATCAACACTGAATTCACATCTGTTGCTCATGAAAGAGAGAATGTAAAGTGCAGTGCTGGCTGACTACAGAGTGTGGAGAGCTACTTTGTAACCTGTTTGGATTTGGGTTATATGAATCCAGCTGGCCAAAGGCTTCCTAGGGTTCACCTGTTGGGTTTATGGATGAGGAGGAAAGTGCCAGCATGAAGAAAGTCTATCTGAGTGTCTTGCTGCTCCACCCAGTCTGGACCTGTCAGGCTCAGCTCCTCCACATATCTGAAGAAGAACCTCTATCACTGGTGTCCATGGGCTACGTCTCTACATTTTCAGTTTTGTTTCATTTTTAAATTTACATCATAATATGATAGAGCCTGAAGGTGCTATACTAGTAACCAGCACAACCTCTTAATTTCAGACAGAAAGAAAATGAAGCCCAAGAGAAAATATGCCATTCCCCGAATCACACATCAACTGATGGGGCAGAAACCACTTCCATAGGAAATTGGATGCCTCCCCTGGAGCCAGTGCTTATTTTGCTACTCCGTCCTCTCTCTTCTTCGCTTGAAATTCAAGAGTTTTCATAGTATTTTTTACAATTACTAAAAACTCTTCTGGCTGCGGTGAATGCTGTATCTGAATCAGAAAGTTGCAGGGCCAATGTTCTCTTGCCCATTGGCATGGACCCGGGCTTGAGTGGGGGTAGGCTGTCTACCTGGAGAGCCTCGGGTCCCGCTGCTGTGACCTTCAGGGCCTTTGTGGCCAATGGGTGAATGAGTGGCCCTGGCAGCCACATTTTAGAGACATTTTTCTAAGCCTTGTTAGTAATTCTCTTACGGGAATATGATATGTTTATAATTCCAAGAAGGTTGAAAACATGACCTCCTCAATTGGAGTACTTCTCTTTTCTGTGTCTGGCATACAAACAAAGCATGACTAGGAAAGAGAAGAGTTATGTTTTATTTCTCACCCTGATCTGACCTGGAATTGGAACAGAGTGTTGGGGAGGGGGGAGGGGTGTCTAACTCGTTTCAAATACCCTAAGTGATTTAGTGAAGTTACTGCATTAGAAATGGTAATAATAATATTAAAGATATCTACAACTGAAAAAAAACACATTTCAACATGAGCGCTTGTGTGTTACATAACTTTATCCACTCTAAAATGCAATGTTTGGACTTGACTTTTACAGACTTAGAGAAAACACAGTGACATTTCAGGAGATTGGGCCCTGGCATCATAAACTAAAGTAGGTGTCAGAGATCAGGCAAAATAGCTGGTCCAACAGCAAGCACTTACCCAACACTGCTGATTCTTTTGGCTTGTTTCTGGAAGGTTTTCTCTTTTTCATCTATTTCCTCAGGGATGTTTCAAAGAAATTGAAAGGAAACCTTTTTTAACTGTAAGAGCTAAGAGATGGGAGGGGGATTTAAAATTTATTTTAATTAATTCTGATGAAAAATTCTACTCTGAAATCTTACCTTTTATCTCTAGAAAGTGTATGGCACCAAATCCTATGAGTTTAAAAAATGCTGTGTAGTGCTCCTTGGAATCTAAGTCCTAAGAGAGTCAATTGTGAATTTTCTCCAGTGGGAGAGCAGGGCTTCCCAAACTTCTGTCAGCATTCCCAGAAGATTTCACCCCCGGGCGGCTGTGTGTGTGTGTGTGTGTGTGTGTGTGTGTGTGTGTGTGTGTGCACTCAACTAAAGATTAAAATTATGTTAGAAAGGAAGATTATAATTTTAAAAACACCTTCAATCTCAATTGACATGATTATTTTGTTGGATACATCTGAACAAGGAATTTAAATTTCTCTTTCTGACAATATTGCAAACTTGATGTTACCAATATGCCTTTTCAAGGAGAATTTTAAAACATATGTATTCAAGAAGAAAGTAAATTATGACAGAAGAAACATCTAAGATGCAAAAAGGAATGGAGAAAATATTACAAGCATGCAATTATGCATAAAAGTAAAAACTAGCATGTAATACAGTAAATATTTATTACTTAAATTTATAAGTTATATCATTATTTATAATATTTTATAACAATACTATTTTATAATTATTAATATTTTATTATTATAAAAGATATTGACTAGATAAGCTAAATAAATGTTGACTACCTAAAATCACAATATTTATGATAGTTTATAATCTGTAGAGTTAGTTAGGAAATAACATGAATCTAAAACACTAGTCTAGTGTAAGCCATAAATCAAGAGAGGGATAATTGCAATTAAGTATCAGAGGCCTTGTATTGTTTGGGGAAAAGATAAATATATTCTCTAATTAGACTTTGTTAAGTTAATCATGCATATTAAAATGTCTAGTGTATGCAAACAGAAAAAAACAACTTTCAAAATTACTAGATAGAAAGCAAGGAAAGTGAAAATTTTAAAGAATGTATACAAGGAAGAAAAACAAAGTAACAAGGTAAATGTAAATGTAAACTTAAATATAACTGTATTCCCAATAAATGTAAATGACTCAAATTTTCTGGTTGAAGAAAAAGATAGTCTCTATTTTAAAAAGGTGTGGGGAGGAAACAAAGAAAACAAAGAAAGTTTGAAACTAAAATAATGAAACTATTGTAGTGAAGAAGATTAACAGTATGTAGTAACAGAACTGTCACAAAATGAATTCCTTAAATATTCTAAAATTTTGCTGAATTTTGAGAAAGGACTGATGCACATACCGAAGCTCACTTTCATGGGCTCACACATTTTAGATTAAAAAAAAAATCAGGTGATCAAGCGGTTAAGTCTATCTCGTTCAAAACTGTGGAAGCAAAACATATTGAATAGAAGTTCTAGTAATCCTTTTCCTTAATGTGTGTCAGAGACCTCAGTGTTACTGAATCATGTGTACAAAGTTTTGGTGTTTTAAAGACTGATAAAACACAAAAATAGCTTAAATAGGTAGAAAACATATGCAAAAATTTTAAGTGAAATATTAGCAAGCCAAATCCAGCAATGTATTAACAGATGTTACATCTTAAGAAAGTTGGAATTATTCTAGAGTTGCAACGTTGCTTCACTTTTAGAAAACGCATCAATAGAATCCATGCTTTTAAAAGAATAAAGGAGAAAATCCATGTGCTTGTCTCAAAAGAGTAAACAAAAGTATTACAAAATATAATTTTTGAAAATATTATTTATTATAGCTACACTTAATACTTAAAAGGATGGACATCAAAAACCTATACGTATAAAATTATAATTTATTGAAAGAAAGTAAGGGAAACCTAGGTGAAAGGAAGGAGACAGGTTTTCATGAAGATCCAGTGTTAGAAGGCAGGCACATTTCCACAGTGACTTATGGATTCAAGGTATCCCAATCAAATTCCCAACAAGAAATTTTGTAGGACCCGATGAGTTGATTCTAATTATTTTATGAAGTCCTAATTAATATTAGAAGTGAAGAATTATCTTCTCAAATATTAAGGTTCATGTTAAAAGCATAAGTATAGAACAAATATACCCATAGAACAGAATAGTTTGCAAAGAGACCCAAGCATATTTTGAAAATAAATATGTGACAGAAGTGAACATTCAGACTAGGGGGGAATTGGAATGAGGAACATGGTGATACTGGAGAATTTTTTCTACTGATTCAAAAAAATTACTTAATAGATTAAATTCCTAAATAAGGATGTTACAGCTTTAAAACTTTTAGAAGAAAACATAGGGAAATTCTTTTATGACTTTCAGGAGGAAAAAGAAGACATAAAAAATGTCTTTGTTTTTTTCAAGACAAGACATAAAAATGGTAATTAATAAGGAAAAAGACTTATTGACTTAATTATATAAAATTAAAGAACGTAAATCTAACATAAACACTGGTTCTGTTGTTAAGCTCAACAGGTGGTATATTGGTGTCTGTTTATTAATATTTAAATGGGGATGTGTAGTTTATATGTATTATATATGGTTTATATATTATATATATATATATTGTGTGTGTATTTCATAATAAAATAAAATAGAGAAAAATTAATAGTAAATTGAAGTTAATTGGAGAATGAATACATAGGAGAAAGGGGAACTGAACACATAGTGGTAGCCCAGCCCAATCATGAAACTCAACCAAAGGCAAACCGGCAGTCCAACAAAATCTGGTTCATTTATTACCTGATAAATGGTGTACCTGGTATTATTATTATCAGGCAGTGAGGGAGGCTGCACACTTGAGGGAATGTGATTTCCCACCAAACAAAGACCAGCATAGAGCTGTTACAGGATTTGTGGGAAGCTGGGGCTTAGGTGAAATTTGAAGGACGTAGGGTAGGCTTAAAGCAGATCAGGGCTCCTTTCCAAGTACTCAGCATCAGGTCTGCACTGCAAAGTGGACCCAGGGCCCTGCTGCCTTGGAAACTGCAAAGGAAAGAGACTTGGAATGTGGTGATTAGAAATCCCTTATCTGAAGCCCTGCACCAGGGCTGGGGATTGAGATGGCTTCTATGTGTCAACATGACTTATACCCTCCAGACAAGAAGGAGTTTCATTCTTACTGATAGGATTTCAAACAGCCAGACTTCCATGATTTGGGAGAATGACATTCCTCAGTGAGTAGGAAAGCAACAGTCACTCAGAGAAGGGGGTTGTTAGGACACAGCGTGGGTTTGGGAGAAATATTTCTTCTTGCTAAATTTTCCGCTGGATTTTCCTGCGTGTCTTATTCAAGCCTGATGAACATCTGGACAGATTTGTACAGTTCAACCTAATGCTTACTTCCACAGTAGAAAGAATGAGAAGGGGCAATGCATATCTGATAGGAAATGCAGATGGAGAAGTTAAAGATAACTAGGAAAAAAAAGGATAACTAGGGATGCACATTTTCAATGAGAATTTTGTATAAGTAAAGAAAACATTTCTCAAAGGATCACACTGAATCCTAGGAGATTAAACAAGATCATATCCACACCTAGACACCCTAGAGTGGGACTTGGCACAGTCAAAAACAATGAGAAAAACTCCAAATCTTCCAGAGGGAAGGAAAACTTGTGGGAAAATGATGGTGTTCAAAATGAGATCAGACTTCTCATCAGTAAAAGCAAATGCCACACAATGTGATTACTATCTCAAGAGCGCCCAGGGCAAATAACTAATGGTATCTTACCGAACTAAAATTCAGGTGTGGGATGAAATAGGGGCATCTCCTCTACACAACATCTGGTGTTATTACATCTCTGCAGACCTTCAGTGAAATAAGTATTGAGTCATATTTCAGTAGGAAGCAAAGTAAATCCACAAGGCGTAAAATATAAGACACAATGAACTCCCAGATGTGCTTCAAGCTGCCTTCCTGCAGAGTTTCATGAAGCTGGTGACCAGTGGAGAGAAACACAGAAAGGCAAAAGTAAAAAAGAAAATAATTTTATATTTAATTATAGGACAGCTTACTAACAATCTGTTTTATTTTGAAGTACCTGTAGGGCCTGTGAGATATGGATGAATGAAACCGGTATGCTGTATATTTAAAGCAAAACAACCATAATAACAATAAACTAGAAATCAGAAATTCTTATTTCCATTGAAAATGATTCCATAGTTATGAGTACCATCTGATTTTCCTATGTCATGTTTGCATCTCTGGTTTGAAGTTCTTTGGTAGACTCATGTATCTTTGTGCTAACTTAGTCTAACATAGCCTTAACTAGTCCAGGAAAGAGGAAAATCTAGTTAGACTTTGCTGTTCATTTAATTCTTGCTCACATTACCCAAGTAAATAATTTTGCTATGTGACTTTTAAAAAGACAATTAGTCTCATATTGTTAAATTTCAAAGACTTCCTCTTAGCTTTTGAGGATAGATTTCTCACTAATGGAGAGAAAAAGGTACAGTGAGATTTCAAGATCTAGAATAAACTGAAGACAGCTCACTAGTGAGTTAGAGAGAGACAGCACCCCCCTCAGGCCACACTCCCACTTTCTGCCGCTAGCCCTCCATGGCCCGAGAGCCAAGATTCAGAAAACTGGGTTGTGTGTAAAATGGGTTGTGAAATGTTCATAAAATTTACTGTTATGGGCACTTTCATGTTTTTAGTCTCAGAAGTCTTTTCTTTCTTTCTGAAATATGTGTTTATATTGGAAGTCTTTATATATAAAGATAAACACAAATGTATTAAATTATTATTAATACTTTGTTTTGAAGAAAACCATATTTTCTCATTATGTTAGTGCTAGTTGTGTCCATAATCCTGTAAAAGCCGCAAAGGAGAAATCATCATCAGAAAAAAAGATATCTAGCATTCCAAGGATAAATTACCCAAATCATGGCATTACTTGAAATATTTTACTGAGCCAGGAAATTTATTATAATGTAACATTTATTTCCTATTAAGTATTTGTGAAAACATTAAATTTTTTATTGAAGTAATTGGTTAACCTTAAGAAATTCAGAAACTACCCATTATATGGCCTCTTAACAGAAAAAAATATTACCTACATATTACTTTGCCCACAAATGTCTATGTATTTTAAATTATATATGTTATTTGATATTTTAAATGTTCTTTTAGTAGCTAAATGTTTACATAGTTTCATATTTTCTACTTTTCATATATTTAATAGTCCAGCTTGTGGCTATGCCTGGCATTTCACATTATGTTAGAGATACATTTATTTTTCTTATTTTAGGATGTAGAGAAAATAGAACCCTTGTACACTGTTGGCAGGAATATAAATTGATACAGATACTGTGAAAGAAAGCATGAAGGTGCCTCAAAAAATTAAAAACAGAACGCAAGACATTATGCCCCAGCAATCCCACCTTCAAGTGTATATCCAAAGTAACTGAAATCAGAATCTCAAAGAGTTATCTTCACTTTCACGTTCATTGCAACACTATTCACAATAGACAAGGTGTGGAAACATCTAAATGTTCATTGACAATGTGAGGTATACAACGGAATATGATCCAGCCTTAAACAAGAAGACAATCCTTCCATCTGCAACAACATGGACAGACTTGGAGGACATTATGTTATGTGAAATATGTCAGACCCAGAAGGGGCAAGCACTGCATGATTCCACTTGTATGAGGAATCTAAAAATAGTCAAACTGTAGAAATAAAGTGTAGAATGGTGGTTGCCAGGGGCTGGGGGAGGGGGAAATGGAGAGTCGGCATTTATCTGGTATAGAGTTTCAGCTATGCAAGATGAATTAGTACTTGATATCTGCTGGACACCTCTGTGCCTCTAATTAACCAACCGCACTGTGTACTAAAATCAAACTGAGTGAGGTAAGTCAGACAGAGAAAGACAAATATCACATGACACCACTTATTAAAAAGAATGATACAAACGAACTTAGTTACAAAATGGAAACAGACTCACAGGCTTAGAAAACAAATTTATGGTTACCAAAAGGGAAAGGGGGGGTGAGGGAATAAATTAGGAGGTTGGGATTAACCTATACACACTGCTTTATATGAAACAGATAATCAATAAGGACCTACTGTATAGCACAGGAAACTTTACTCAATACTCTATAATAACCTATATAGGAAAAGAATCTGAAAAAGAATAGGTATATGTATAACTAAATCACTTTGCTGTACACCTGAAACTAACACAACATTACAAATCAACCATACTCCAGTATAAAATTAAAAATTTTAAAAAAAGAAGAAAAAAAAAAACTTGTGAAGAGGATACACCTTAGAGGAAGTGGTCTTACCACACACACAAAAAGAAACATCTCATAAACAAACAAGTAAAATCCTGCAACGACAATCTTCATATGTATACCTTTCAGCATCTGCTGAAGTTTTGTTAGTTTCCTATGATATGAATATTTCAACAACTGTGGCCCCAAATTCGTATTCCCACGTTCAAGAAGGTGAACCAATTGCACACGTCATCAGGGAAGAATATTTGTTTCTGCCTCCCCTCATCCTCTCTTCCTTGCAGCCTGAGGCTCTGATGAGAATTTATCCACGGGTCCTCGTGGCACAGGCAGGAGGATGAAGCCTAAAGGGAATGTGACATGGGCAGGGGGGCTCCAGAAGGGCATCAGTGCATTTGGGCATCAGTTTTATTACAAAATTACTGACACTGAATCTACAGTGGGTGCTCATTTACCTGAGCCCCGGGTGGCAGTAGAAAGAATGTGGGCCCCAGGCTACGCACATCTCCGTCTACCCCAAAAAGCCATCTGGCCAGGCCATACCCTCCCTGGGTTCCTGTGTGGATCAGTGATAACAGGCGGGATATGCACAGCACAAAGCCTAGAACGTAGGATGGTAACCAGATTTTATTAAAGAAATGAAAGAAAACCTAGGCTTAGGTTCTATGGGAGGGATTGACAAAGCACTTATGAAAAAACTGAGTGTGGGGTTTTGTTATCCTGAAATGCCTTCCTTTGTCTGATCCAAGGCATATACAGTGTGAAATTTAACACTGTATCACACACACACATATACATACATGCATACACACGCAGGCGTGTACACAATGCACACACACACACATCCACAGACATACAGAGGCAGAATATTTCCCAGTAATTGAGATGATGCTTTTTGATAATCTTTTATATTAAAAACAAAGCAAAGTAATTTTTCACACATATTGGATAATATCTGATTTACAGTATTTGCTTAATATTTTTAAGAGATTGTTGAATAAAAGCAGATGTCACTATCCTCCTCTTTACCCCCGCAAAATACCTCCTCAGCCACTAATTTTAAGGAGATCGGGGGATTGAATTGACCCCAGTTTTTAGGAGGAACCCGTTAAATTCACCAAAGCATTGTTCAAGTCTACACTTCTCTTTACTTAATTTACATGCCTAGTAACATTTCAGAATATGAATGGAAGGTCACATTTTTCCAAACTCAGAACCTTGTTTCAAAGAAAAGCAAAGCTTCCTGCTACAGAAGATGAAAGGCTTGAAAAAAAAATCTTTTGATGAAGACTCTTTGGACATTAAATAGCTTATTAAATAGTGCTTTGATGAATTACAGTAAGTGTAAATAAATAAGAAACATATGGATTGGATTTCCTTTGAAATATAAATGGATTTGAATTTACAAGAAAAAGAACTGTTTTTTAACTCAGCAAACAAACAAAACCCTAGAAATACAACATATGGTATTACTGCTCCAAGAAGTTCCCATGTCGATTTTCAATTTATATAAAACCTAATTATTAGGAGACAGAATAAAGGCAATGATTTTGGATGTTATTTAGTTATTATTCAAAATATATTGCTTGTGAATATACATTGTGTTAAGCATGTATTGATGTATTTTAAGATAACACGTGTTGTCATCTGTTAAATCTGACTTGAATGTTCGCAGGTTGAATAAAAACACAATACTGTCTCTAGGTCATTAAAACTAGACAAATCCCCATGACTATTTCATGGGTAAAACTTTCCTGTCTTCTCTCCTGAAGAATTATATTATTATTTAAAACTTTCTTTAAAAAAACACAAGGGCTGGAAGAAAAAAACAAAACAAAACACGAGGGCTGAAATTGGAGTTGTTTGGAATCAAGGTATTTTCCCTGCGGAATTAAGCCTCATCCAGCAACTCTGTTTCCAAATGAGAAGTACATGGAGCCAGCAAAGAAGCAGGAATGTGAGTTATAAATAAGTATGAAATAAGCCTGAGGTGCATTGGCCTGGCCCTTGGGAACTTTTACTATGGGTTGAGTTTTTGTCCTATCTAGTTTCCATTTCTTTCCTTCGTGCAAATATTCATTTCCCATGTAATGCTCGGTGTAGCTAAAATTAGGTGAATAGGGAAAAAGAGTTTGGGCCTCCCAGAAAACAATAACAACAGCAGCAGCAATAATAATAATAACAGTGGTAATAATACAGAATGATATTAATTCCCCTTAGTGCCTACTCTTGCAGGCCACTGTGATGATTTCATTTTTCTTTCCTTATTTAACTTTCACAGAAAACTTGTAAGGTAGAGGCTATTGTCTCTGTTTTGCAGTTGAGGAAACAGGATCATCCCGAGCTCCTGGCATCCTGAAATAATTATTGCTAATCTAACTCTAACTTAGTACTGTCATCTTAAGTGGGCAACTTAGAAACCCCCCTGCCTGGGTGGCCAACCTCCTACTTTCCTTATTTTTTCTGGCATGAATGCTCTATCACAGCCTTTTTGACCAACACACTCATGCTGGAGATTGCAGAATTAAAAGGGAACTCAGGGAGATGCCAAGGGTAGGAAGAGTATTTTTCCAACTGTTTCAAGTTCTAAGTGTTATTACTTTAGAAAGCAAAACAAGACACCTGGTTATCATTCCCCTACCACCTGTGCGGTCCACCCACCTGCTATCTGTGTTATCTGCTGGTTCCTTCTAAACTTGTGTAAGATTAAGTGAGTTCTGATGCCAGGCTCAGTAGCATGGATTTCATTTCAGGAAGGGAAGGTATGGCAGAAATATTCATGACTCTCAGGTGATCACAGGTAGGATTCCAGTTAGTGGAGACCATTTGTTCTTGGAAACAGCATTGTGAAAGGGCAAGGCTCCCCAAGGAGGCTCTCTGGTGGCTTCTTCTGAAGCCTGTGAAATTTCAGAAGGTTAAGTGGGGTAGCCTGGCATGGGTACATGAGTTTATGATATACCTCTGGCATCAACTCACAGCATCAGCAGAGAGTATGACCAAGTCTTTCCTGTGCACAGTTCATGACTGTACAACTGAAACGTTTCAGGATGTTTCAGAGTTGTTTTGGAAAGGTTATGTGGTTTTCCCATGAAAAGAAACAATCAAAAAAAGCTTTTCTGTTTGAAAGGAAAGGCCACGTTGACTATTTGAAAATACTGTCTGTTCTAGAGAATGTCTCTATTCTTTGTTGCAAACCCCCAATAATCATTCCCTTATATTTTTATGGTACTTTATAAACACTTTTATATGCATCCTATTATTTTGTCACCTGATCATATTAACACCTAGGTCGTAATTCCCCAGAATAGCTTTGTGATGTACCTCTACTGTCCCCGAGGTAGAGAACCCATCTTGCACAAGAGTGACCTCTGAGTGGCCAAGCCCAAGGACTCCACCATAGGGTGAGTCACTGTGTGGTCACCTCTTGGACAGGTTGAGGAGATTCCCTTTGTACTTAGCTTTGATGTATTAGCATTTGTTAATTATGTAGAAAGAAGCAACCAAACCCTCTTTGAGGCTCCGTTCTCTTGTCTGAAACGTGAAGATAATAATGCCTATGTTCCAGGGCTGTTATGAGGAAGGATGGGATGGACATTTGTGGAATCCCTTTGAACTGTGCTTGGGTTCTACACAGTGCTCTAGCATTTCCTCTTTGGGCCAGGTGCCTGGCCACGAACAGTGCATATTAGCTGAACAAATGAGTGAAGTGCTGTACAAATAATAGACGTTGTTACCGTGATGATAGAGGTTAACTACATGAAGATCTAGGACCTTTAGTCATCATCATTGATGCATTTATCATTGAATTATTAAATGACCAGCCTTAAGTACCCCAGATGAACTTCTTGGTATTACCCCTCACTAAATAAAATTCCTGCTCCTTGGAAAATGGCACCGCTATTGTTCAAGGTGGAAACCAAGGAGACATCTTTGAATACTTTTTTTAACCCCTAGATCTAAATCATCTGTAATCCTGTCAAGTCTACCTCCAAATTCTATCACAGTTAAAATTTTAAATATTTTTGTCTCTGGGTGTATTTACCCTTTATCTACTGCCTTGGCCATTGGAATCTAAACTCTAAGAGGTCTGGTCGTGCTGGAGTGGTTTTCTGTTTTATCTCCGGCACTTTGAACAGTGTCTGACATGTAGAAAGCAGTCCAATCATCATATGTTTAAAGGAATAATAAATTGGTCATAATCTTTCTATAAAATATCAAAAATAGAGGTGTATTTATATAACTTATCTAGTATTTATCTCACTAGACTGAGTAAACAGTGTGAAAAACAAATGTCATATTTTCATTTTCTTGCTAAGTATAAAATTCTAACACTTCCCCTCCATGCAAAGATCCCCTTCTATCTACAGGACAGAAAAACACAAATCAGGGACGAACATATGTCTTTATGAGTTTACTTCCCAAATCAGAACACTGTTGAGATGATGTCATCCTAGGGCACCTACAGAGATTTTGACTTACTTGGACACTTTTGGAGATATTGGTTATTGCCATTTTTTCAAGTCAATGTAAACTTTCCTCTCCAAATTCAGAGTCTCATGGCAAGTCCAGGGCTCACTTGCAAGGCTTGCTGGGTTTCTAAACAAAGCTGACCCAGGATAACTCCCAAACTTGGGAATTTGAGTTTTTAAAAAAGCCATGCTGAGACTTCAGCAAGTGAGGGAAACACAAAGGATGTCCAGAAAGCATTGTCTGGCAGAAGGGGGACTCCATCCACATCAGCAGGTTGCAGAGAAGGGGAAGAAAAGGCTGAGGGGAAACAAGAACTAGCGCCTCCTTGTGGTACATATATGCAATGGACTATTATCCAGCCATTAAAAAAAAAGAATGAAATAACATCATTTGCAGCAACATGGATGGACCTAGAAGTTATCACACTAAGTGAAATCAGTTAGACAGAGAAAGACCAATATCATATGATATCACTTATATGTGGAATCTAAAAAAAAAAGAAATGATACAAATGAACCTATTTACAAAATAGAAACAGACTCACAGACTTAGAAAACAAACTTATGGTTACCAAAGGGAAAAGGCAAGGAAGGATAAATTAGGAGTTTGAGACTAACAGATACACACTACTGTATATAAAACAGATAAACAACAAGGTCCTGCTGTATAGCACAGGGGAATATATTCAATAACTTGTAATAACTTATAATGGAAAAGAATCTGAAAAAGAATAGATATGTAAAACTGAATCACTTTGCTGTACACCTGAAACTAACACAACATTGTAAAGCAACTCTACTCCAATTACAGAAAAGAAGAACTAGCGCCCCCTTGAACTGTCACTTCAAACCAGGTTGTGCTTCATGCTGTCCAGACAGACCACCTGTGCCATATGCCCTGCAGGATGCTGTAGTGATAAACCTGTGTTACCAGAATGAACAGGGACAGAACCATAAAGACGAGGACTCTGTAAGAAAAAGGAGGCTCTTTGGGTCCCTGCAGGGGTTTGAGGGGCAAGTGGTGCCCCGAGATAAACCTGTAGCCTCAGAGCCTCCCACACTGCTTCAGTCTCTCTAAAGACCCACACTCAGAAGACAAGGGTTAGAACCAGTGTTCGTTTCCTCCTCCCATCTTTATGTTCTCTACTCTGGAAGTACTTTTTATTCATTGGAGAGAAATACGTAAGTAATGATATGAGAAATATCCCCACAAAGGAGCGGCTGGAGAGAGCTGGCTGCAAGCAGCCAATGTGACCACTGGTTCATTTCTTTCATTGCCCTCCCTTCTCTTCATTCAGTCACTCTTGAGAATCCGCTGTGTGCCAGGAACATACTGATATAGATACAATATAGACATATTAGACTGAACTTATATAGACATAACAAAGAATCAAGACAGAGACTTTGCCTTTAAAACCCTCGGTCCAGTGAGGGAATGCCAATCAATACATAGACCATTACGACATAGGGTAATGGGTGAATGTCACCATGGAGGTAAGTGATGCATGGTGCGGTGTGGGGACCCGACAGGGCACTCTTCCAATTATTTCTTGTTGTTGGAACCTGGCTCAACATGTATTTAGCCATCATACCTTGCTGCTTGTTTGTTTGTTTTTCTTTCATGACTCATTAAAGAACTTGCTCTCAGAGTTTCCTGACACATACCTCCATTTTCTATCTATCTCCTTTGAAATGGCCCATCTACAGGTACCCATCTGTCTGGGCCCTGCTTGTTAGGAAAGGCAGCATCTTAGGAGAAACACTTTATTAGGGGTTCCTGGAAGCCAGGCAGTATGGCCTGGGATGATTTCTCAGGAAGGCTGAAGCCATAGAAGAAACACTTCATAATCCAGGAAGGAAGCTGTGGTTCCAGACAGGGAAGATATGCAAGGCCAGGAGTGGGCAGGAATCTGCTCCCCGGGACCATAAGTCAGGAGAAGCAGGTCCTAATTGAAGTGCAGGGTGAGGTCAGGGCAAGAAGGTCAGAACTAAAGCCACTCTGCTCACAGGATGGAAGAGGCGTGTCTCTAAGTGAAGTTGGTTGTCAGCTCGGTGGGCAATGGTCCAGGACTGGGGCGGGGGGGCGGGGGGTGGCGGTTAGGAAAATTGGGAGAGTCATGCCACAAAGCCCCATGTCCAGATGCCAGTGGGTTCCAGAAGCCGTTCCCAGAGGAGTTTCATTCTGAGAATCTTTAATCCCATTCCAGTTATGGATATGCCTCATGCTCTGTTCAGGCTTAACACAGGCACCAGGACAGCTGGACCTGGTCATGTTCCCCATTAAGATGCTGTGCTGCCAGCTGGGGATGTTGAAACAGGGAACCGAGGCCAGGGGCAAGGGACTCCTCCACCGCCCCCAGTGCCAGCCCATCGACCTCCTGCAAGCCCTGCGTGGCTCCAGATGGTCCACAACCCACAGCGAGCAGTAGATCACCTTGATAAGCCCGATCTCAATGCCCGCTGCAAAGTGCAGACTGCCCATCGAAGGTCGGGGAATAGGGTTACAGACTGAGGCATACTTGTGAATCCATGAAATGTGACGGTTTGAATTCCATTCATTTGCTCAACAAATATTTATTGAGAGCTTTCCGTGTCCCAGGAAAGCTAGAGCAGCAGTGAAGAAAACATACAAAGAGGAAGGGAAGAAACAGAAAAACAGTAGAAAGAATGGTGTTTATCTTTGGAGGTGTTTGATAGATTTGGTGTCATTGTGACTTTACAGGAGGGCTTTTGAACTTTGAGGTTAGCCCTCACTCTTCCTCACATTTGGGAATGATGAATTGGAGCAACCTCTCTGAGGCCTCCTTGCTATATATAAATACCTTTGTGGCAGAAAGTTTTAAGAAAGCTATCGTAGATTATACTCCCCAACATCTCCTTCTAAAAACAGCATGCCACTGGCCAGTTGCTTCCAAGGGAGTCTGATTAAAATGTGACCTTGGATTTGGAATAGAAGGACTCGGTCGGAAGCCATGCCCCTTTCCTTCTGGAATCCACCTGGGGTCTCTTTGTCTCTGTTTTCTAATCTGTAACTCTGCATAGTGTTCGTAGACATCTGGCTGTACCACCAAGGAGATAAAATAAGGTAGTTAATATAAAAGCACGTTGTAAAGTACAAATTGCTACCCCAAACAGAGCAGCATTAGTTGTAATTATTATTAACACCCTGCCTATCTATGTTGGCGATGACATATGAATAAAACAGAGAAACTACCTGACAAGGGGAAGCTGCCTGACACATATTTTGGAAATGGACACTTCAGAAATAAAATACAGAATACGACTTTCAGATCCCTGATAAGTACAGCAAAAATGAGAACAAAATGCCGTTCATGACTCTTTATCCACTGGCGAGACACACACCAACTGCTTAGGAGAAAAACACTGAATGTTTAAAGCTATTTATCACACGTGTTTTTCCTTTTAATGAGGAACATGGAAAATGTTAATCCAATAAATATTTATAGAAGGTCTACTAGGATTGTTTCTGTGCTAAAGATTCACAGATATAACCCAGTTACTATTTTCAAGAGCACATGGACCCATGAGTGATCCGGTAATGGGAACAGTCAAAAGCCCCGGAGGTGAGAGCTCCCCTAAGCTTTCCCAAGCTGCAGCTGCTGGCCTGGAGGAGCCAGGAGGGAATGGTATTTGGGCTGAGAGGAGGGGAGAAGGCATTCCCCAGAGCAGGCATCCCCGCAAGGGCATCCATCTTCAGGCTGTGCCTGGCTACCTTGCAGTAGTCAGACCAAGCCAGGCGTGGGAGGGGTGAGGGAGGGTGAAACAGGCAGGTAGGCCAAGATCCTGAGATAAACTTCTGAGTTTTCCTTGGGTTCCTCAACTATGTTCCCTTACCTGGTATGGCATAGATCCAGAGACAGGACTGGGGTGGGAGCAAACCTTGCATACAGGGAATTGTTTGGGACTCCAGGCCTGCATTATTGACAGCCGGAGTGAACGGACGCTGCTAAAAATGTACCGTGTCCAGAGGATACACCAGATGAGAAGATTGGCCACTGCACTGCTGGGTTCAGGACTGTCATCTCTGGAGGATAAACCTGGATGGCATCTCAAGAGGTGGTGGGCACCTGGCATATGGGGAAGAGCCCAGTGGCTCTTGAAGTGACCCCGGAGCAGCAGCGTGGGCATCCTTAGGGCCTGCGAGGAGTGCACATTCCCAGGCCCAGCCCAGACCTGCAGAGTCAGAGACACAGCACGCCCCCTGCACCTGGTCTGGGGAAGCTCTGCTCTCCTGTGCTTCCAGCCCTGCGTGTCGCAATAATCAACATGGTGCTTGGAAACCAGCCTGCGGAGGAAGAGCCACCCTGGGCCCCCTTCACCCCAGGAAATTCCTCCCACTGGGGTCGTGCAGGAGGCCTAGACTGGGGATCAGCTGAGAATCACCAGGGGACGTGCCCCCCATACGAGTTCTCCCCGCAGAAACCTTCAGACCGGCTGGGACAGTGTCCTCACAGCAGCCCTGTCTGTAACCTTGGGCCAGCCCCCTAACCTTCAAAAGCCCTCTTTTTCTCCTCTTTAAAATGGTGACCATAATAGGACCTTCCTCCAAGGTTTTCAGAAGAGCAAAGTGTCTTTGTGCCTGGCAAATACCCGATGCTTGTTAAGGATTTGCAAATGTTAAACGTTAGCATCACCATTGCATTAGTGTATCATGTACCCAGTGGTTCCACGGGCCAGACGGTGTGAAGCCGTAGGAGAGCAAGGAGAAGCAGAGGGGCCTTCCCTCCAGAGACACCTTTAACCAGGAAACAAGCAAAGGGGTTTTGAGGAAAAGAGAATAAAGGCACCAACCGGAGTGCAGGAGCATGTTGGGCAGGGTCTGCTTCTCCAGGAGCCAAACACCTTCCACACCTCTCCTCCTGTCCCCACCACGGGCCTCGGTCTCTGGTTTGCAGACTAAGCCCTTTACATGCATTTTACTTGAAAGTCAACTAATGTTTCTACCTGATTCTAAGAGTATTGGCCACTATCGGCAGTCTACTGACCACTCACGCTGTACCTTGTCTACCTGCGGGAGAAGTTGTCAAATGCTGGGTAAAATTGGAGAAAGGACAGCAGAGCCTCTTTCGCAAGTGTCACCGGGCACTGGGTTTTGAGCCTTAAAAGAATAAGCATTTCACGTGTATGAGTTCCTGATCACCTTCAAAACACGGTATTAAGTTGTACTTTGCCAAACTTTCTGTGCGGATCTAAACAGTGTGAATTATTTTCCTGAAATGATGCAGGGTTGGGCAAAGAGTAAGGATCTTATGGACAAGATGCCCCTCTGCAAGCCTTTTTTATACTGACGTTTTCGGTATAAAGATAAAAAATATTTATGAATTGGAATTTAGAATTTTTAAGTGGAAAAATTACCCCAGTTCTAAGACAAAACTATTAATATTTGGTTTTATTTTTCTATTTGTTGTTCTGTATTTTAAATCACTTTCATTAATACCATCTATGACATAATAGACTCTAAATAAATAAATAAATGACCAGATGGGCTTATTTCAACATGCTAAGGGTGATTGAGGGTGGGACCTTGTAAAGAGTCCAAGGAGCCCAAGGGGGACATTTCCTGGGAGTGGGTGACATCCTTCACCCACCCTGTGCTGTGAGGTAGGCTTGACTTTCGTTTGTTTATGCATTCACTGAGCAGTTGATTATTAAAATAAATACCACAAATTTAGCTTCAGGACAGTATTTCCTTTATATTTCATATATGTCACGTGTTATTTTGCATACACATCACAAATTTATATTCCTGCCGTTATGTCTTCTGAGACAAAAGTGCAAGTTTTGTTGGTGTCTCCTTGCTTTTCAGCAAAAGTGTTGCCTACATTTTCAAATGATAACTTCCAGGCAAGTTAGTCTGTTCAGGTCTCTGTACAGTGGGAAGGTGGGCAGGTTCCCACCAGCCTTTCCTAAGAACACAGATTCTAAAGGGAATGGATTTCACAATTGGAGGCATTCAGGTGGAGAAATCTCACCCAGGTTTTAGGGTACAGAAGCCTGGAAAAGAAGCAGAGCCCCCCCCCCCCCCTGCGCCGTGAACACACCCGGAGCTGAATTTGCCCTTCTCCTGGCACTTTCTGTGTCTCCCTGGCCCCTGTCAGTACGAAGCTCGCAACATAAGGCTGAGGGACCAGAGACCTTCTGTCTGCACGTGATGCTCTGGGTTCTTGTTTCAGCTCATACTGTAAGTGAGTGTATTCAGTTCTATGTCTTTCACATTTTTGTACTTTTCACTGGCAACTTTTCTGTTTCAAAAGTCCCCCAAGCGCAATGCTGAGGCGATCCCTAGGGCTCCCCAGAGCAAGAGGCCGTGATGTAACTTATGCAGAAGTTTCGTGTGTTCGATGAGCCTTGTTCAGGCATGAGTTACAGTGCCATTGGTCAGGAGTTCAAGGTTAGACAGAAGCACAAATAAAACAAGGTTGTATTTTAATCTGCTGATGAACATGTTGCGACCAGAAACTTGCAGGAAACTAACGCTGTATTTCTCCAGCCGCAATGGCTCCATATTCATTGATTCAGCGTTCAGGGAGACTTTAATAGAACATAACTGCCATGAATAATGAGAGTCAACTGTGTCTTAAATTCCTATATTGGAATATGGGTTCCTGCATAGTTTGGGACTCATCCAACTTAGTCATCTCCCCAGCTCTCACTTACATTTAACATTTGAACTTTTTATGTCAGTATTATTATTTATTTAATTTTTCACTTAGACACTCTTTCTGATAAATTCAATCTATTTATACCCCCAAAACACTGAGATTTGGTTTTCTCATCTCTTTTCTTTATTCTATTGGTTCCTTTGATTCGATTTTCAGAACTCTAATATTGTTTTATCAATCCGTTTCCCTTCATGCCTTCAACGAAGTCTCCTCTACTTTCAAAACACAAAAGTGAATTACTGTGTTAGTCAGAAAGGGCTAAGCTTTGCTGTAGGAATAAACAACGCCCAAATCTCAGCGGGTTGGAACAATGAAGGTGCTTTTCTTCTTATACTGCAGTGTATCTCAAATCAGCTGGGGGCTCGCACCACATCATTCGCACTCAGAAATACAAACAGCAGGTCTCTCCCCTCCCCTACCATGGGTGTGTCGCCGTTTGTGCATCAGGAAAGAGAGAACCCAGAAGTGACATATATCACTGCTTCTTACATTTCTTTCGTCAAAGCAAGACATGGGGCCACCATCTCACGTAACCTTAGAACCGCAATCTGACCATGTGTCTGGAAGAGAAATCTCAGCATCAGTGATTGCAGGCTTATCCTCTGTACACACAAAACCCATCCACCCTCTCCCCAGGTAAACTTAATTAATTAAACCCATCCTTTCCAGCATAATCCTCAAAGGCCGGAATTGCTGGAGAAAGAGGTGAAATAAAATCAACATTGAGGTACTAGGGGTTTTTGCTAGATGCCAGTATTAAAACCATTCATGATGACATCTATTGGATGCGTTCTGATTGATTTTCCTCTCCAAAATTAGGTTACATAAATACAAACCATTTCTGCCAGTGTTTCAATAGTGCAGGACACAGAAGAACTGCCAACCTAATGCTGCTTCCAAAACTCGTGAACTTTCCAAGCCCCTTTATCTCTGAGAGCCATCCTTGCCTCGTGACCATTTTATAGGGTGCGACCATGTGCGTCTTGGACAGTTATTCTATCATTTTAGCATTTTGTGTTTTCACACTTTCTCGTGGAGCAATCGTCCCGCACCAGAGGTCGTGTTGCCTGATTTCTGTAAATTTCAGCAATCGTGTTGGAGTCACGCTGCTTGGGTCACACAGCCCCAGCCCCAGTATGTAACGGATTGTCTCTAGTTCCTCAGCTCCCACACCACCCACCCCCGCGACGCAACCATGCTCTGGGGAGAAATGTTTCACTAACTGAAGTTGTTTTCAAGTTGAATTTTCACCAGTTGAATAAAATACATACTTAATTAGGTCATAGCCCTCTAGAATAAGCTTAAAGTACACCTCTGGAACTAAAACGAGGTCCAGATTCCTTGGTTATATATTCCAGTCCCACGATAATCTTGTCCCTGAATGGTTTTCTGTCCTCATTTTCTCCTAGTGACTCCCATCTTGGAGCCATAGTACACTCTTTACATTTTCATATTTGAACTAGACTTGGCCTGACTTTCACTTTTGTGACTGTCAACCTCTCCGCCAGGAATTATTTGTTTCTGAACTGATTCATTCATTCAATCTTTCATTCATTCATGCATGCATTCATGCATTAACCTAAACTCAATTTACTCTGACTAGCACTGCACCCAAAACTGAGGATACAGATATAAATGAGAGACAGTCCATTATGCCAAGAATATCTATAATCTTGGGAAAGAAAATTGACACCTAGTACGCCAAGTTCAACTCCATAAATAATAAAACATATTCCTAGATGTCTGCCAGGACCAACCCAAATCAACGCCTTCCATTTTATCTTCTCTGACCACCCAAGCGATATGTTAGCCCGGAAAGCCTTGTTTTGTTTAAGATTAATTATTTCAACCTGTGGCTTTCTGCTCTGTGCGATTTTAGGACCCTTGATGACGAGAAAATCTCTCTGTATCAACTGGCGTTCATCGGATTCTAATTAAATATCAGGGGATTGAACGAATGCTTGTTGCAGAGTTCCTTCAATCGGTGATTCTTGAACTTGAGCAAGCAGCAGACTCACTTGAGGGCTTGTTAAAACACAGAAGGCTGGGTCCCACCCCAGAGTTTCTGATTCAGTAGGTCTGGAATAGGGGCTGACAATTTGCATTTCTAACAAGTTCGCAGATGATGCTGGGGTCTGGGGACCCCACTTTGGGAACCAGTGTGGTATTGACCTTGGACAGCAGGCACCCTGCCTGCCAAATCATGCTCCTACTTATGTCCCTTTGTGTATCCAAGTGGCTTACCCCACATTTCTCATATCGTAATGGAGCAGCATTCGTGTTCCCTGAGCTCCTTAGGTCTAGCTTGTCCTGTTTGCTGAGTATCTGACTTGTGCATCACGCTGGGCTGTGCACCAGGATACAAAGGCAATAAGAAGCCTGCCAGCCTTTAGGCAGCTCAGGAATCAGTGCACGGAACAGACACAGCCACAGGGAATGGCAATGAGATGCAACAGATGTGATGCTTTGGGGATGCCCGGGTGCTGAGTGCCAACCTTCCAAGGTTGATGGGATGTAGACAGATGAAGACAGAAGGGATTACAACATAAACACAGAGCGTAAGTCTATACATTATTCCTTAATTCCACAAACATTTCCGCAGCAGCTGCTTCATACATAGTATTTTGCTGAGATTTTTTTAAAAGTAGTAAGCTAAACTCTCATCCCAACAGGACTCATTAAGCCCCACTGAGTGATTTCAATCTGGTTTGGTGAATGTTGCAATTGACATAAGCACCGTGAGCTACGAGAGCCAAACCTTCGGGCTCCAGACAGGGTCCTGGAACAAAAGGCATCTCCCCTGTTGCTGATGTGCTGCGTTCCTCGTCATCTGAGCTGGTTGTGGGGTGATGTGAGGTTGAGCACCCTCCCTTGCTGGGACCCCTTCTCTTGCCTTTCCTCATGCTGCTGCCAGTGAGCTTGTGTGCGTCTCTCTTTGGCGAGGAACGTGGACAGAACTCACTTTCTTTTCACTGGTGATACACTTTCATCTTCTTACGGTCCCCTCGAAGGACTTGGGATAAATTCCCTCTGGAAAGGGTCAGCAAAGCCCCTAAGTTAGGCCATGTCGTTATTTCCTTTCTTGGTAGAGTTCCTAGACCTGGTATTCTGAGAACTCCCTTGCGGGCCTCACGAATGCCTCCCCACCGCTTCTCCTGCATCTCCTTTGTTCTCTCGCGCAAATTGGATGTGGTGCATGCAGACGGAGCCCGCAGTGTTTCTCAGGGTGGATCTAGATTCCCACATAATCTTCCAGTTCCTGGAGCTCCCCATCCTGTCCCCTCCATGGAGAGCAAACATATTTATTCTATCAAGGGAAAAGTAAGATGGTATCAGAGATATTTAATATTTGCTGGTAAATATGGTAATTTTCCCTCCTCTATGTGTCAGCAGGCTTTCCAGTCCTGAAATCCATCATGTTACTTGTCAAAGCAAAACCTCATAATCCTCACTTGCATTCTCAGAACATCTAAGATATTTCCTGTGACAGTTTGCCACTCCGTATAAAGATACCAGATGGGCACTGCTTGTCCTGGAGGCATTCGGTTTTCCACTGTGTAGAATCTGCCTGTTGACTTGATTCCATCTGTCTGCTTGTCTGTTTTCCTTAATCCTGTTTCCTTCACAGTTACACACAACATTACATGGTCAGTTGACACTCCATCCGTCATCTTTTGCCTTCACGACCTATTCCCAAGTTTTGCAATATAAGTCCGCCAGGAGTTCTGGTTTGCCTGTGATTCCCTTGTTGACACGCACATTTCTGAGGATCATTTTTATTAGGACACTGAGCAATGCACTACCTATATCTGTGACACTGATTCAACGAGGCCTTTAAAGTCGCTATTTAAATCAACACAAAGGCAAACTTCAAACACGACCAGATTCGCCCCAAATTAGCAAAAACTGATTTTACTCTAATTCAATTTCATTTTTAACCTCTTTAGAAAGAAATAACAACTCTAACCACCCCTGGAGTGTGTGCGTGTGAGAAGGTGGTGGAATTCAGGAGAAGGGAGGGCGCCGAATTCGAATCTGAGCGTGAGCTTTGGTCCTGGTTATGACTCTGAGAAGACTCTTTATCAGTACTTTGAGTAGCAAGTTCTATACCCCCCTACCCCTGGCCCTTTCAGACCAGAAACTCTTTGACTTTGAATCACAGAACTGCTGCTTGAATTCCAATCAGTTGGAAGAGAGTTCACGAGGAATACATTTTGTTGGGCCTACACCTCAGGTTCTGTCTCAGGCAGAAGGACGGGAGGCACTGGGAACCTTAGGGGACGTGGAATTCCCGCCTGTCTGCAGCAGTACCACAACCTGCATGCATGTTACTAGAAGTACTCATCCGGGTATCTACTCATCGGGGTAGCTCAGCATAACAGCTGTGGTTGCTGAGGTCCTTGCAATTTACCTTCTAGAACAATTTTGGCTTCAAGGGGTTCCATGTGGGTTTCTCTCACCTTCCACCACCCAGAGAAAATGTGAAAGGGACAAAATTGAGATAAATGAACCCTTTCTGCAATGCTGATTTCACAGGTGGTCATGGGTCATGAAGCACCAAGGTCAGAGTGCTATGGAGACACGGAGCGGGGTAAAGCACAAAGGATCAAGCTGGCCTAACAAAAACCCCTACTGAAAATGCCCTTGACCTCCCACTGCCAGGCTCTGTCTCAGATTTGCCTCAGACTCTGCTCATTTTGTTTGCCCTGTGGATACTTGGCCCCCGGGCTTTGGATGTGATGATTAATTTGATCTATCCCCACATTGCATAATTTTTAGGGAATGGTCACCTTTGTCACTACCCCTTCACAGTCCTGGGTTCTCCTCTGACCTTTCTGAAAATGATAGTAAAAATGTTACCATACATTGATAGATATTGTTAGGTTCTTTCATGCCAGCGCCTTTGTTTAGGGCCTTGGGTTTGGATCCTCTCTCAGCACTGCCAGACACATATAGTTGGCTCTGTTTTACAGAGTAAAGAAACTGAAGCTCAGAAAAATGAAGTGATTTTCAAGAGGTCACCCTGCCACTACATCCTGGCTTCAGGGTCATCCCTCGGCCGCGAGGCTCCATGTGCATAGCCCATACATCATGGCCTTGCTCTCTCTCTCTCTTTCTCTTTTTGCAAAACATTATCAATTTATTTAACTAAAAAGTTCACTTGATTTTTTTTAAGCGTCTGTTTTTACCCGTTTACACAGTATTAAATCCTGTGTTCTAATCTACATTTCTTCACTGTTATAATTGGAAAATAAGAATGGTCCCATTGACCACGTAACATTCTCCACTTCTTCTCCGTAAATCAACTTGGAAGCATCCTGGACCAGACAGGGAGGCACTTTGGATAGGACAGCAGAGCTGGGTTTGCAAGAGGACCTCATTTCTTCTCGTTAACTGTGTTAATGATTCACTCACTCTAACTCTTCACTGAGCACCTCCTGCGGGGCAGGCACATACCTACCGTCTCTGACGGGCAGCGTAGCGGTTAGAAGTGGTTGCAGACTCTGGAACTAGGCTGCCAGGGCTTCCATTCCAGCTCCACCTCTTTCCAGCTGGGGGATATTCACAGGTGATTTAACCTCCATGTGCCAGGATTTCCCCGTTTTTAAAAGATTATTCCTTCGAAAACCTTGCAACGAGGACTAACTGGCTTAACACTGGTGTGTAAGTTGTAGGACAGTGCTAGGCATGTGGGAATATAATTTATATCTTTGTCATCCCGGGCTACATGCCTTCCTTTCTTTTGGCCCCTGGACCCAGACACTCAACCACTTATTTGGCATTTCCTCCTGGAGGTCAGCGAACCCCTTCTTTGCAACATGTGGAAGACGGAACTCATTATTTTCCCCTAAACGGTTTCACCCCTGGGTTCCCCATCTCAGTGAACTAAACCACATTGAACCACGTGGGTCAAGATGGAGTCACTGGGGTCATCCTCAACACCTGCATTTCCAACTGTCTCTGCAATCACCTGACCCTGCAGAGTTTATCTCCTTTATTGTCTGAAATGTACACACATTTTCCCATCGCCTCTGCAGGTGCAAACTTTGTTCAAAAGTCAATGTCTTATTCAGATTATGGTAACCATACTTGAAAAGTTCATTCTCCGTTCTGCCCCAGAGGATCCACTTAAACCCTGCACCAGCCACCATGAAGGTCAACGTAACGTTCAAATACCTCGGCACCTCATGCAAGACCCTGCAGGCTCCCGGTCTGCTCATCCCTCCGTGCAGATCTTGTCACTCACCTATCACACTCCAGGGTGCAGGGGTGCTAAACAGCCTGGAGTTCCCCAACTGTGAATTTTGGTTTTCCATTTTTTTTTTTTTTTTCAGTACCGCTGCTCAGAAGCCCTCACACCCTCAGCAGGCAGCCCCTCCTGTCTGTCTTGAGTTGTCATCTTGGGCCCTGGCTCCCGGGCCCTTCCTCAGCCCACCCCCTGAGCCCCAGTGAATTTTTTTCCAACTGGAAGCCTACACCTCACCCTTGGACAGCGCTCCACTCAGCCATGCACATCCCCACAGCCCCTGAGATTATGTCTTAGGAGACTTCCTATTCTTAGGCATCTAAAACATTGCAATGACATTAAAAATAAAGAGACATTCCCACAGATTTGATGAATAGCTGTGTGGATGGATAAATGAGCAAAAGGAAAGCTGGAGAGATGGATACACAAATACGCATGTGAGAGGGTGGATAGAGTCACGGCAGGATCCCAGCACAGGCGGGAAAGGATGTTGGTAAAAGTCAGCATTGCAGACACATGGGAGGCAGGTCCCAGGGATACTTTGGGCCAGGCTGGGGCAGGCAGAGCATGTGTAGGGATGTGGTGACGCAGAAGTTGGGGCCAGCTTACTGGGGCCTCGAAAGCCACAGACAAGAGTATGGAGCCCATTCCACCCTCAAAGGAAGGCATCAGATGTCTCTGTTTAGGGTATTATTTGATTTTTCAAAAGACCGTGAACTTAGACAGGGGATGTGAGAACCCACTGAATCCATTCAGTGGGCTGCATTTCAGGGAAGACACTGTTTTGGAACCAGGAGTAAATTAACATCATCTGAAAAATGCTCAGAGTTGAAAGAGCCTTCCCAACCCCCCACAGAGCTGAGAAGCCTGTGAGCATTTCCCTATTTGAACTTGAGATGGCTCATTTCCTGAAATCTAGATGGAATGCTGGCCTTATAACCTCAGCGAGTAAGTTGCAGGATATTGAGTAAACTCAGCCCTATCTCAAACATAACTTATTCAGCCCGTGATAAGAACATTCTTGATCTTGAAACCATACTTTGTAAATCCCTAATTTTGCAAATTAGTTAGAAAATTGGAGCTGACTTTATGAGGAAGCAGGAGGGGTGCCCTGTTAGGTATGGCTATATCTTACTTATGAAAATGATGGGGTTTCAGTAAATATAGGGAATGTGAGTACATCTCTTGGCATAACTTTTGAGCCAAACAGTAATGACTTGCTGTATATTCAGGAAGCCTCTGATAAAGGATCCAAGCTCTGGCCTGTAGGGACACTGCTGAGCGGCTGTCCATTGTCAACTGTTTTCCCTTTATTGACCCGGCATCTTTCAGTACGAATGTCCCGGTGGTAGCCCGCCCAACCAGGACTGAAAGAAGCAGGAGGTTTGCAGTTAATGGATTAAGGCTGAATTCTGAGTATCAGGCCCAGCTTCACAGGCACAAGACCTGCGATCTCACTGGGTCCCTCACTCAGAGGGCTCCACACTTGGTTCAATGCTCTGCTGTCATCCACTTGAAGTCCTTAATAATTTAAGAACAAGGGAACCCACATTTCCATTTTGCACCAGATCCCACAGATGACGTAGGCTTTCCTTCCTCTCAAGGCCAAATGGGAAAGTTTGGCCTTGAGAACGGGTTTATTTGGGCTTGTTTGGATCAGTTGGAATAATAGAGTCAAACGTGCTTCTGTGAATAGCTATGAAGTTCTATGCAAATGTTATCGCGACTCATTTATTTGTCTATCGCCATGAGTATTCAGTGTCCTGTGGCTGAGAGACATGGTTTTTCTGTCCTGGTTTGCTAAGGACTCTGAAATGTCTTTCTCAACTGCCCCACCCCAGTCCCTTAGATGCAGCCTGCTTCAAAATGGAGAGGCACTGAGAGCTTCACCTGGCCCGGGTGCTGGCCACTCCCTGCCCCTTTACCTGGAATGCTGACTCACCTGAATCCTCACTGCTGCCCTGACTACCTGACCCCAGGATGCTCTTCTCAGGTTTCCCATCTGCCTGCCTCTCTCCACAGACTGTGCTCTTGGCTTCAGCGTTTTTGGTCTTTGATTAGAAGGGCATACGCTTTCCTCTCAACAGCCCCCTGGAGACCTCGTCCCACAGAGCTCTCACCGCTGCCACCCTGTGTTTCCCACACCCTTCACTCAGAACTCTTCTATGAGACTTTTCATATGGTGTCATCACAGTAAGCACTAAATAAAGAGTTGATGAATCATTTTATGAGTCATATAATTCTGTTGGGGCTTGGTGCCACTTTTCCCTATTAGGTATATGACTTAGAGGTTCTCTATCGGAATGGATCATTATTATGGGTCATTGCTCATGATCCCTCACAGTGATCCTATTAGTCTATGATTCAGTTTGTAAGAAATGCTGGCTTTATTCCTGAAGGAAAACATTTTAAAATGAATGTTACAAAACGAATGTTGAGTGAGCCACAAGGAAAATGAGATCTTTGGGAAGAACCTGAGTGTCACTCCCTTCCACCCCCAAGGTCACCTCCACAGTAGAAGTGACCACCGTCCCACCATCCTTGGCTTAAATGACCACCGTGGTCTTCTGATCCCTCCCTGCTGCCCTTATTTCATCTGCAGCCCTGTCAGCGAGACATCCAGGGTCAGGATTTGGAATATAAATCCACACCATCATTACCCAGATGTAAACTCCTCACCCGTCTCCCATACCTCCCACCCAGATTGAAATCCAAACTCCCAACCTTTCGCCCTGGTGGGGAAGCCTTGACCCCCTCCCACGTGCTTGGCCACTTCCTCCCCGCTCCCCCCCTCCACCCACGCAGGCCTTGTTCAGGCCCTCAGAGTGTCCTAGCCTTATCCTGCTATGTAAGTCACACGTGGTTCCCCTCCTTGGATTCTTCCTCCCACCGCTGGCCCTGCTGGCCACTCTAAGCCTTGGCGCCCATCTTTCTGTCACCTCATCCTGGACCTTCCCGAGCATCTGTCTGATCTCATGCTCCACCTGCTTTTGTGTCCTTGCATAGATCTTAGTCATTGTTCAGGATATAAAGCAGCCAGTGTGTAAATGTGCATCCATCTGGGTGTTGTATTTGTTCACAGGTCATCCAAGCTACCAGGCAGACCATCAACTTCAGCTCCAGGGCGGTGGACACCAGAGCCCTTTCTTTACCACTAATTATTTCCGACTCTAGTGCAGGACCCATCCAGTAAAGATGGGTTGAATAAATGAATGGATTTATTGATACAGTTGATTCAGTGCTGTGCTCTGAATCTACGTGCATGAATCTTCTGACACTGGCACAGGAATTCAGACTTAGAAGTGGATGCAGCAGCAACGTTTAAGCTCACATTGTCAGGGGACCCAGGACCTCTAAGGTGAGGACCACTGATTCTAACCAACGGGCAATGACAGGAACCAGATTTATGCTTCCGCCTGAAATGCTTTTAAAAAGTAAATAAAATGTATGCAACAGTGGTTTTCAAGGCTTTGGACATAAGGCAAAAGAGACGTTGACCTCTGAGAAAGGGAGAATTGATGAGGTGGTCCCTGCAGTTGCCCCCGACAATTTCCAGGCCACAGCATAGGGAGAGCAACCAGGGCGGACTCCGGGTCTTTCTGAGATGAAGATGGAGCTGGGAGTTCAAGGAGGCTCAGGCAGCTGGGGTTTTCAGAGCAAGTCCCAGAGAGGAAAGAGATGTGCTGAAAGAGAGAACTCTGGGACCAGCATGGGTGTCCCCACAAGTCATAGCTAAGTCAGCCCTCACGTGTGAGGAAACTAAGTGCTCAAGGCCGGGCTCACATGGGGAAAGGATACTCCATTGCCAGCAGTCAGTGTGAAAACCCTCTAATTCTCAGGACACTGAGTGTAGAGTCTCAGTGGTAGGGAAGCAATTATTAGCTCTGGTCTCACTTAATAAAGCAAGACCTGAAAGGAATAAGAATATCTCTATCATCTATCTTTCTATCTATCTATCGATCGATCTATCTTTCTATCTATCTATCTGTCTATCTATCTGTCATCTATCTATCTAGTATTTCTTGCCTTGGGAGAAAAAAAACATAGATTAGATGATTCAATATTTTCATTTCAGATTTTTGTTTTCTTGTGATTGGTTACCAGACCTGAACATTTTCTCTCTATTCTCTTCATTTTGTAAGCTTTCTAAAAAAAACCTGCCAGATGATTAAGAAACTAGGATGAATGCATTGATTCTCATAAAATAAATGTTGACTTATTCAATAATTTAAATCAGCCTAAGCCAGAGGAAGAGCACCTGGGAGACTCACCCCCCGCCCAGAAATTCCATTCGTCAGCTGTGTGCTGCCTGTCTGCACTTCCTGTCCTCGCTGGGTCAGACGCCCTGAGTGCCAGACGACCCGAGGCGTTCCTCAGCCTCTCTTGGGTCTGCTAGAAGGAGGGAGTACAGGAAATCCAGCAGGAATGCCTCTCTTCAGCATTTCCATTCTTGTTTACAGGCCTCCGCACAGACATTTCTGGACCCAGTGCCATCCAGAAGGACTGCCAGGTGGTGAGGTGCTCTGGTGGTGGCACTTGTCA
The DNA here is from genome assembly GCF_963924675.1 of Phocoena phocoena. Classification (NCBI taxonomy): domain Eukaryota; kingdom Metazoa; phylum Chordata; class Mammalia; order Artiodactyla; family Phocoenidae; genus Phocoena; species Phocoena phocoena. The sequence goes on from NC_089227.1 coordinate 8,098,525, forward strand.
CCAGGCTGGGCCCACACCAGCCTCTGCACCCTATGCCTACATGTGGCCCAGCGCCCTGCACTGGCTCTTCCTGCAGACCCTTGCCTTGCAAAGCATCCTCCCCTTAGGACAAGGAGATCCACAATGCATCAGTCACGGCAGCATACCAGGGCCACTTCCCAACAAAGGGGTCATGAGACCAACAGGCAAGAGACAGGTGACTTTAAAGAGAAAAAAGCAGGGTGAGCTTAAAAGCCCATGGCCCCAGAAGCTCCATGGGGTCAAGCCTACCTGATCTGAAGGTATAGTCCAACCATGGCGGGTCCACCTGGAGTTAACAAGGGAAGAGCTGACATTTACTGAGCTTCTATTAGATCCCACGTGCTTCATCTAGCCCATCGCCTTTAACCTCACAGCATAAATGAGACAATGCCTATGACTTCATTCATGTGAAAATGAACAGAGATCCTATTAGCCTAGATGACTACCCTCAGACACAGAGATGGCAAATGGAAGATCCTAGAAAAATTTGCAGGTGAATCCTTTGCTTCAGATCAAAGCAGATAAAAGATAAATAGATAAAAGAGCTACAGATGCAAGGGAAGACCACACATCTCTCTCCCAAAGTATCCCTGGTGATTCTCCAGGGAACCAATGAACTCAAAGGGACGGGTCTGTTGAAACAATGGCAGCCGCCACTTGGGGCCCCAGGCCCTGCCCCTCACTCTGCAGTGTTACTTCCCAGGTACACTGGCCACACTCACCTCCTCACCCAAACCCACACACGAACCCCCCACCCCGAGTAGGTACCCTAAAGCTCCACTTACCCTTCAGGGCCCATCAGCGGTCACTGAGCCCCATCCCACCCTCACTGCCTCTTCCTCCAGGTATGAGTCAGTGCACCCTGCTTCCAACAATCATGTCTTGCAGGCGAGTTCAGTATCACCCGGGAAATTCTCTCTGTTTTTTTGAATTTTATTTTTTTATACAGCAGGTTCTTATGAGTTCTGCCCCTCGTCAAAGTGATCCCGATCGGCCGTAGCTTCCCGTGGTCTAGAGCCGAGTAGTGAGAATACCTGTGGAACGGAGCCAACACCCAACAGGAATGAAACGAAGGCCTGTGGGCCAGCCGGCCAGCCTGGCTGGGGGAGGCTCGGGTGCCGGGGCTGTGCCCAGGAAGCCACTGCTCCACAGACTGAGGTTGTCCCCCCATCCCTACCCGGTCCCATCCAACCCTCAGGGCTCCTCCCCTGGACCAGAGACATGTGCATAACCCACCTGCGCTATTCTGGGCTGCCCACAGCCCTGTGATGATCCTAATGGGGTCAGCGGCTGCTACTGTTTTGTGATAACAGAGCAAGCAACCTCTCTCCTGGGCATTCAGTCACCTCCTTCATGGAAGATTGCCCAGCAGGAGGTCAACGGAGGGACACTGTCCACTCATTAGGAAACCATACACTCTTTCTCCACCATACTTTGTCTTAATTTTCTAAAGGTCCTTCCATATTCCTGAGGCAAGGGGTCTAGGGCCCCATCCATCACTTCACTATCCCAAAATGGTATGGATGGTTCTTTTCAAGGAAGCAGATCCTAGCTATCCAGTTCACCCAGTTCTCCCTCCTCAGTTCCTTATCAATTCGTCTGTTGCATAATAGGGCTGTGAGCAAAGACCTCAGAGAGGTGACAGCTTTGGAGAAAACAAACTGAGCAGCTCCTTCAGTCTGGTAAAGATCACATAACAGGAATTGTGCTGGATGCTGGAGATGCAGGCATGAGTGATAGTTTCTCTATGCTCAATCGGCTTACAGCCCAGGTAGGGGGCAAACATATACCCAGTTAGTTACCACAGAGTCAGTTCCATTAACAGAGATCGGATTCACTCTGTCGGAAGGTCCACACAGTCTTGTCCTCGTGAAAGAGGTAAACTGTGATCTAGGCCATGAGACCTGCAGGATGTCACCAGTAAAAAGAAGCAAGTGGGATTCTTCCTAGTAGTAGAAGGCATAGCAGAAGTGACAGTAGTTACAGTAGAGTGGTGCTGATATGTTAATAATGCCCGTAGGGCTATGAGCATCAGTATGGGCTGAGACCTGTGTCAGCAGCTTTGGGTGTGTTATTTCTTTAGTCTTTGCAATACTCCTGTGAGGCACATACTGTAAAATTTTAGATGATGCAAAGGCTTTGAGAATTTCAGAAACACTGCCAATTTTAACAGCTGGTAGGGAGAGGGTTGATGTCACACCCAGCCCTCATGGAAAGGCCTGCAAAACCTTGCTTGTGGCTCCCAGGATGGGAAGAGAGACCTCCAGAGAAAACGGAACAGTGAGCCCAGGCCTGGAAGCGTAGGGTACTGTGGTAAGGGACAGAGAGCCTGCAGGCTGTTAAGCAGGCAGGCGTGTCTTCATGGTCCTTCAGGGGAGCGAGGATTTTGCCCTTATCCCAGGAAAAGAGCATGGGCCAGGGGTTGGAAGTACTGAAATGCCACACATCCAAGCAGGTCCAAGCTTCAAGAGAGAATAAATAAATCATGGGTAGGGAGGATGACCACTACATCTTAAAACTCGGGATTTCACAGAAAGAGGCACAGAGAGCACCCATGCACTTGTATTTTCATGTGTTTAAAAGCAAAGACTCACATGCTATCGAGGCTACAATGCTATACTCTCTGAAGAAATGCATCCTAATTAGAGATCCCAAACATCAGGCCAACGAGCCTTCTGTTTGGAAATTATAGGGACACATCCCCCTATAATATTAGAAACAGGTAACTAGGAAGCATCCTGCAAGGCTGGACCAAATTACAAGAATGCTTTGATGGAGTCTTCTAAACACGCAAATGATCTGTTTCTCAATTTGCAAAATTTGTGCGGTTTTTAGATACACAATCTAGCACTGGACTAATCTTTTCTTGTTCATTTACTCAGCTCCTGTGCTCCAGATATTTTTTTCGTTGCGTCTCCGTTTCTTGTGCTCAGTTCAGATGGCGATCGTTTAGAAGAACACTGACAAGGAGACAACTTCCTAAGTTTCTTGAAATGCTTGTCTCTCCCCTGGAATCATAGGAATTGCTGAGTGTGTATGTGAGTGCTTATGTTTCTAAGAAGGGGATCCAGTGTCTCATTAGATAGTCAGAGTTCTGTGCTCTCTCAAAAGCCAAGGATTGCTGCCGGTAAGCCTGTTATAAATAGCAAATCTAGAGCAGAATGCCTGCCAAAGCATGCATGTCTTTCTCTTAGAAAGGCAAGGAGGGGAGCGTTTTTATAATGTTACTAGACTATTCTTTGAAAAGGTGATTTATAGATGTAATAAATTGAAAATTGAGACCCACAGGTACAGTTCACACTAAACAGGCCAGAACGCTCAGGATGAAGTTCTAAACTTGATGCTAACTCCCCATGTGGTCATAGATGATTCCTTATTCTTCCTGGGACTGGTTTCTTCATCTATAAGCCTGCAAGACTAAAACACATGGGCTGTAAATTATGCCCAGCAATTAAGTCTCTGTCTTTAAAGAATATGTATACATATATGGACTTTATAAACTCTCTTTTTAAACTTTTCACATGCTGAGGAATTTGCTTGCTATTCACACTTACCTGCACATGTTTCATGTTACAGATTCAACCTCTGAGGTGTCCTCACACTTCCTGTCCAAACAGCTGACTTTACACTGCATGCTCGACTTTGCACGCAAACTCTGAGTAGGGACCTAGTTCAGGAATGTTTACTTTTCCTTTTTTGCACAATATCTAGTTATTAACAGGCATTTAACTTTTAGATGGGCGTTCTTTAAATTCTAATCATGGATTTAAATATTTTTGAAGATGATAAAGAAATGACACATATCTGATAAAATGAAATGTCAGTGATCTCATAATTTATCTGGGGAGAAAACGCAGGATGAAAAGGGGATGCAATTACTCACATGAAGTATGCCAGGTCATGCAGGCAGAGGCTGTCATCCCTTTTGTCATGGGCCTGGGCGCACCGGGCTAGATGTGTTTTGTCTTGATTAGGCCAACAATGGCTTAGTGTAAATCATTAAATGCTGATAAGCAAGCACTTTGGAAGTGGGAAAGGTATATAATTGCCCCCAGCGTCATGCTCTGCATTCCTGCCTCATTAGATACCTAAGAAAACTGGGGTTTGGCTGAAAGACACTTTGAGGATCTGCACTGGCTCACTTCACCCAACTAACCAAGTTCAGAGTCTGAAGCTTTCATAGCCACACCCTCTGAGACAGCCAAAGGCTCCCTGTACTGTCCTCTCTCCTCCACACCTGAGATATTTCCAATCAGTCATATTTGAGCCCCTCCTGGTATAATTCCCTATGACAAAACCTACTGGAGACCAAGAAAAGAAAGATAAATTTATTCTGGCTCTTTTCAAGTTGCTTTCAACAGTACATCTATCTATCTATCTATCTATCTATCTATCTATCTATCTATCTATCATTTATTTATCTATCTACCTATCTAGTTATCTATCTGTCATAGATCAAAATAATTAGCTTGAGAGAAAATCAAAGGGCAATGGAAACTCAGAAGAGGGAGAACTTGAGTGTAGGTAAGGGGCTAAGGAAATACATTTTAAATTTAGTTACTTTTCCAAAGTGTGGGCTTGTGTATAGAGAGATATAAGAAAAGAATACAACATTCTGCGTGAAAGGAGAAAGTAGGTAAATACATGGCTCCTTTCAAGGGAAGGGCATGTTCTAGGGGTGATCCATGGAAATAAACTACAAAATAATTTGGGATCAGATTATCAGAAAAAGAAGGAATGTGGATTCACATGGTAGCCAATAGAAACACATTGTTGTTCTGGTTTTTGTTTAGCTGGGTTTTTTTAAATAGAATATCCTTTCAGGAGGATAAGCTGGCCTCATAGAGCTGGGTTGTGGTAGCAGGTGCACCCCCTTCCATAGCCCCGTATTAGTTAAGTGTCCTAGGACAGGATGGTGAAACTCGAAAAAATTTGGGAAGAGACACTTCATGTGGTAGCTAGGTACCTGGATTTGGGGCCAAGAAGGTCAGGTTAGAATCCTGGATCTAACGCTTTTTGTGTGATCTTAGGTTTTAATCTCTGCACCACCTCAATTTCCTCTTCTGTAAAATGGATGGGCATAAAAAACAAAATAAAACAAAAAATAGTATGGAGGTTACTTAAAAAACTAAAAATAGAATTACCATATGACCCAGCAATCCCACTACTGGGCATATGCCCAGAGAAAACCATACCCCAATGTTCATTGCAGCAATATTTACAATGGCCAGGTCATGGAAACAACCTAAATGCCCATCAACAGATGAATGGATAAAGAAGTTGTGGTACCTATATACAATGGAATATTACTCAGCCATAAAAAGGAACAAAATTGGGTCATTTGTAGAGATGTGGATGGACTTAGAGACTGTCATACAGAGTGAAGTAAGTCAGAAAGAGAAAAACAAATATTGGTTATTAACGCATATATGTGGAATCTAGAAAAATGGTACAGATGAACTGGTTTGCAAGGCAGAAATAGAGACACAGATGTAGAGAACAAACATATGGACACCAAGGGGGGGAAGCTGGGGGAAGGGTGGCAGTGGGATGAATTGGGAGATTGGGATTGCCATGTAGACACTAATATGTATAAAATAGATAACTAATAAGAACCTGCTGTATAAAAGATAAATAAGTACAGTAAAATTCAAAATAAAATAAAATTGAGAGCAGTAAAAAAATAAAACACCGCCTAACTCATAGGGTTTTGTGTAAATTAAATGAGTTGACACACATTTAGAACAATGAGTTCTACATACTTATTAGTTACAAATTATTATTAATGGATTCCTCTGAAAAATAACCAAAGAAAACAAAAGAAAAAAATGCAGAGGACAATGTGTAGTTTACTTTTCGAAGAGTAAGAGGGGACTCCACGCCTGGGATCCTCTGTCCTCCTCCCCTGAGAGCTTCGACTATTTCCTCTAAATCTACCACTCCCCTGTCCTTTCTCAAGTTCAGATCATTGTCTTGGTCTCCAGCCCAGTATGTCTGATTTCTCTCTTATCCATCTCCCCTGGACAAAGGATACAAACATCAAAAACTGGGCCTCTTGCATGGCAGGTCATTCCCCTTCGTCTGTACTCACATTTACACCACTGTGACTCAGGAAGTCGAGCCCTCCTGAGTCAGTGAATGGTCTTTCCATCTGCCCCTATCCCATAAGCCAAGAATCGGGGTAGGTCACCTCTCCTCACTTGCCACGTGAGACTGGCTTATCATTTCTGGGCCTAATCTATTTTACTCTCACTCTTCCTAAGCTTCTCTCCCCAACAGAACCCCAATTATCCCCTAAGTTGACCTGTCTCCTCTGCTCACAGGTTCATCCTGCATAAGCCAAGTACATCCTCACCTTCCTGGCCACCAGAGAGAATGGTAAACGATCTAGGCACCGTCAAACACATCCACCCCAGACTTCCCATCAAGACAGGATGTGAAGAAGCTGGACCATGGAGCACTACAGGGCAGAAGCACAGGGAAGAAGATTTTCAGCACAGACAAAAGATGGTTCACTAATGTGTGTGTGAAAGTTCTTCAGTCATGTGTCAGGGACAGGGCAGATACCTGTGGTGTGATTAGACAGCTTGGCAGGTGGAAGTACAGCCCAAGATGTGGCTGGAAGGGCTTCTTGAGGCTCCACCACTGAAGCCTAAGTGCCATGCTTAGCCACATAAATTATCTTCAGGAAACTTAAATATTGGAGACCTGACATCACCAAGATTTAGTACTGTACCTATCAACACTCAAAGACTTTTGTGTGTACAATTTTTTAAACTCATCCAGTGGCGTGTCAGGTGAAACCTCATAAAACTGTAATAAAACCCAGCTAAGCGATTTTCATGTTCCACGTTGGCTCAAAGACTAGGCGGACAGTGTTCTGGGATAGATTACTCTGGCCTGCTGACACGAGGCTCCAACCAGGAAGGCAGAGCGTGGAGAGAAACAGAAGGCAAGGCAGGGGTGGGAATGCAAACCTTCCCAGGTTCAGGCACAGTTCACTTTGAGTTTACAGTGAGGACTCGGGACATTTATCATCTTATCTGAGCACGTTTATCTGCTTCATAAGAGTGATGAGCTCACGTTTATGATTTTGTCTTGCAGGCTGCCCATGAGAACTGAATGAGGAGCCCATAAATAAGCGTTTATCTCTGTCTCTAACATAATTCAAGTTTTCTTAAACTGGAAGTTACAGTAAAACATAATTTCTATATGTCTGAGTAAATGAAACTATACTGCCACTCATGTAAGTAAAAAGATATTAAAAGAAACATATTCTGTGCCTGACTGATAAGTCTGGGATACACACGCTCATTTTTAATAGACAACTTATTTGCTATTGTGTAAGCCGAGCAGTAGGGTGTGCAAATATAAATTATACTGCCTTATTTTAAAATATAAATTAAAATCTGACAATATTAATAGATATGAAGTATCTCATCTTGTAGTTCCTTTCATCTTTAAGCTGTGACACTTTCTAATCTTTATTTCAACATTTCTGTGTGTTATTTCATAACAGAATGCAAAGTAACAGAAATCATTAGTGATTTTGTTCTTACCCTACAGCTGATTTCTAAGTTTTAAGCCAGAATATTTATCAGAGATTATAAGAACTATTTTTGTAGAGAGACAATTAATTTTATACCTGTCTTTTTTGTAATTAAGTATTTAAAACTATACATTTTTTGAGAACTGTTTAAGATGCATTCCATAATCTTCTTAAAGAATTTTCATCCATTTAAAAATACCTTCTAATTTTGATTGTGATTTTCTTCTTTGACTAACATTGTTTATTAATTTCTACCTATTTGAGGATTTTCCAGGTCTCTTTCTGTTATTTATTTCTAATTAATTATTGTGTGATCGACAAATATACTCTGTATGATTTGAATTCTTTTAAATTTATGGTGATTTATTTTAAAGAGCAGAATATTGTCTATTTTAGTAAATGTTTCACAGGCACTTGAAGAGAATGTGTCTCCTGCTGCTGAGTGAAGTTCCATAGATGTCAACTAAGTCAAATTCATTAGTGGCATTGTTGAAGTCATCTATTTCTGTCCTGATCACTTATTTATGCGGTTGGTGAAGAAGGGATACTCTGCCCTAAGTGGTACCAGAAGTCTGAACACGTGACACCAGCACCAGACAAATGAGGTGAGCCCTGAGTTATTAGTGACATATTCTCACAACTGGAGAGGAGGGCACCACACACCATGTAGGGCTATGTGGGGTTGTACTCGGCAAGAGAATGAACAACCAGGGGCTTTGGAAGGCGGGCTCTGTGGTAGCAGGAGGGTGGAATGACCCTTGATTCCTATAGATGGCTTGTTTGGATAATTTTGCAGCCTGGCAGTAGGGTAAACCCAGTAGGTTGAAGACCAGGTGGGGAGCAGCTGGTCCAGTTTATAGGGGAACGAGCGGGTGGAAAGACTTTCCTGCTGGGTTGGGGGAGCGTATCTGGAGAGAGCAGGGGAGCTCATGTTTAGGCTTCTGGAGTCCTGTGAGGCTCCAAGATGCTGAAGCAACACTTGAAATTTTAGGTCTTACAATATGATATCCTTGCTGATTTTTTTTTTTGTTTGATTATTTTATCAATTGCTAAGAGAGGACTTTTGAAATCTCCAACCTGAATTTTAGTCTATTCTTTTTATTTTCATCCGTTTATATTTCATGTATAGTAAAACTTCTTTATCAGATTTATTTATCCAATACATATTTAGAATTATGTCTTCTTGCTAAATTGACCATTTATCATTTTGTCATTTCCCTCACTATGACACATAACATTATAGTTACTCACATCTGCACTGATATTAACTAACTCCAGATTTTGCATATATGGGCTTACCTTGTTTTATGGTGCTTTACTTTATTGCATTTCACGAATAATTTGGTATTTTTACATACTGAAGGCTGTGAAAACCCTGCCTCAAGCAAGTCTTTGGCATCATTCTTCCAACAGCACTTGCTCACTTTGTGTCTCTGTGTCACATTTTGGTCGTTTTTATAATACTTCAAATCCTACAACAGCAAAAAGATTATGACTGCTGAAGGCTCAGACGATGGTTAGCATTTTTTTTTAGCAATAAAGTAGTTCTTAATGAAGGTATGTGCATAGTTTTTTTTGACATAATGTTATTGCACACTTAATAGACCACATTATAGTGTAACGGTAGCTTTTATATTTCTGGGAAACCTAAAAATTCATGGAACTCACTTTATTGTGGTATATGCTTTATTGCAGTGGTCTGGAACTGAATCCACAATATCTCCGAAGTATGCCTCTGTGGTATATCTTTTCCCCTATCTTTTCTTTTTACCCTATCTATGTCACTTAGTGTTTTTATTCAGCTTTTGTATTTTAATTAGAGTGATTATGCCTTTTACGTTTAATTAATTATATACGGTTGACGCTTGAACAACACAGGGTTTAGGGCTGCTAACCCTCTGCAGCAGTTGAAAATCTGCATATAACTTAGAGTCAGCCCTCTATATATGCTGTTCCTCCTCATTTGCATGTCCTCTGTATCCACTGTTCGGCATCCTTGGATGCCACCAGCCATGGATTGTGTACTACTGTAGTATTTACTATTGAAAAAGATCCATATACAAATGGACACTTGCAGTTCAAACCCATGTTGTTCAAGAGTCAACTATACTTGGGTTTGTGTTTATGTTTGTTATTTGTTTTCTGCCTTTTGTTCTCCTCTTTTCCTCTTTTTAGATTCATTGAGTATTTTTTAGTATTCCGTTTTACCTCCTCAATTGGCTGCCTAGTTACAACCTTATTTTTTTGTATTGCTCAGGGTTTATAATTTGTAGCTTTCACATATCAGAATCCAGCTTTATGTACACTACCATTTCGCTTGCCTGCGAATTTTGCTGTTTCTTTGTTATGCATTTTGTGTTGACAGATGGTCTGATTCTAAATCTGAAAATATTCAATATATTGCTATTATTTTTGTTTATTGTATTGTGTGTTGTATATTGCCTATCCCTTTTTTCAGATTAACATTTATTACTTCTTAATTAAGGCTTTTATTTTGAGAAAATAATAGACTCACCTGCAGTTGCAATACAGAGAAATACCATACGTACTTTATCAGGTTTTCCCCAGTAAGAGCATCTTGCAAAATTATAGTGAAACAACACAACCAGGATTTTGACATTTAAACAGCCAAGATGCGAACATTTTACCACCACAAGAGCCCTCCTGTGGCCCTTTGTATAGCACACTCACCTCACTAGTGTGTTTTCCACCTACATGCCTGGCAAACCTACTCCATCTCTATAATTTTGTTATTTCAATAATGTAATGTAAATAGAGTTGTACACTGTGTGACATTTTGGAACTATCTTTTTTCACTCAGCTTAATTCCCTAGAGAGTCTCTCATGTTGTTCCATGTATCAAAATTCAGTCCTTTTATCGCTGAGTTGTGCTCCTCAGCATGGATGTACCACAGCCTGTCTGCACATCGACTTGCTGAAGGACATCTTAACTGTTTCCAGTGTGGGGTTCCTTCCAATAAAACGGCAATGAACAGTCATACAGAGGTTTTGGTGAGAACATAAGTTTTCATTTTTCTGTGATGAATGCCCAGAGTGCAATGGCTGGTCGAGTGCAATCATATTGCATGTTTAGTTACTGTTTAAGAAGCTGCCATGTTGTTTTCCAGAGTGGCTGTTCCATTTTACATTCTCACCAGCATTTGGTATTGTCACTATTTTTTATTTTAACTGTTCTGATACGTGTGAAATGGTATCCTATTGTGGTTTTAATTACCATTTCCCTAATGGTTAATGATGCTGAACATCTTTTAATGAACTTGTTCACCATCTGTACATCCTCTTTGGTGAAGTATCTCTTCATGTTTTTTGAGCATTTTCTAATTGGATTGTTTGTTTTTCTTTACTACTGAGTGTTGAATGATCTTTATCTATTCTAGATACAAGTCCCTTATTAGATATGTGCTTTACCATATATTTTCCCACTCTGTAATTTGCTATTTTTATTCTCCAAACAAGGTCATTCATGAAACAAAAGATTTCCTTTTTGACAAGGTTCAATTCATCAATTTTCCTTTTAATATGTTGTGCCGTTTTTTTCACATCTAAGGATTATTTGCATAGCTCTGGATCCTGAAATTTTTCTCCTATATTATTTTTCCAAAAAAAATTATAGTTTTACATTTTATATTTAAGTGTGTGATTTATTTTGAATTAATTTTGGCATAAGTTTCGAGATGTTGAGATTATTATTATATTTTTGGCCTATAAATGTCCAGTGGCTCCAAAACCATTTTTTTAAGTTCTCCATTGTATTGCTTTTATACCTTTGTCAAAAACCAGGGAGGCATATTTGTGTCAGTCTATTTCTGAATTCTCTATTCTGTTCCATGGGTCTATGTGTCTATCCCTCCACTAGTAGCACAGCTAAATCCCCATAATCCTTGTAAGCACTGGGTGACTATATAGTAGTCTTAGAATCTGGTGGTCCCCTGATTTTACTCATTGTCAAAATTGTTTTAGCTCTTCTAGTTTTTTTGCCTTTGTATATAAATTTCAAAATAACCTTGTTTACAAAAAAATATTTTTGAGAATTTTATTAAGACTTTTGATAAACCTGTGTAAAATTGGGGGATATTTTACATACTTTCTATTTTGAGTCTTCCAATTCATGAACACAATATGTCTCGTCAACCTTTAAAACAAAAAGGGTAAACAGTTTAGCCAGCAGAATTGAATTTATTCAGGAATAACGGAGGAATTGCAGTTTGAGACACACAAACTATGGAGAACCGTAGGCAAGTCTGGAAAACAAAGGAGAGCAGCATTCTTTTCTAGAGACAAGGAGGAAGTTGGGAGAGGCTATTGTGAATGAAAATTCATTGGAGGAGAGCGGGAGTTTGGGATTGTGTGGGTTTCTCATTGGCTGAGTTGTGGTTTCTCATTGGTTAAGTGGATATGGGACAAGGAGAAAATCTCCCTTCTTCCTTCTGGGGTGTGTAAAGTAAGCTGCAACAAAAGGCATGTGTGTGAAAGCTCCTCCTTCAGGGCTTCCCAATTCTATTTGGAATGAGGTGTACCTTTATTCGTTTCACAGTCTGTCAATCTATTAAAGACTTTGATTTCTTTCACCAAAATTTTGTAATTTGCAGCAGACAACTACTGTAGAAGTATATACCTGTTATAACTTTTTATTTTATTTTTCATTATTATAAATGTCACTGTGTTTTAAACTTCAGTTTCTACATATTCATTGTTAATATATAGAAATGCAATTGATTTTTGCATGGGATCTTGTAATTATAACCTTGATGAACACACTTATTAGATACAGGAGGTGTTTGGTGTTTTTTTTCTTTGTTTTTGTTTACTCAGAATTTTCTACATAGAAAACCATGTCATATGTCAACAAGGACAGTTTATTCCTGTCTTTCCATTCTGTATACCTTTTATTTCTTTTTTTTCCCTATTTCAGGAGCTAGAATTTCCAGTGCTGTGCTGAACAACAGTGGTGAGAACAGACATTCTTCTTTGTTTTCAGTTTTCAGGAGGAGGAAATGGACCATTAATATTATGTTAGCTGTAGAGAAAACCACTTAGAATAGGCTCTTTATCATATTAAGAGATTTTTTTCTCTATTCCTACTTTTTGAGAGTTTTTATCATGAGTGAGTGTTGTAGTTTGTCAAAGTCACTTTCTGCATAAATTAATTTAATTTTTTTTTGTTTAGAATGTTGAACCAGCCTTGAATATCTGCAAAAAAATCCTACTTGGTCATGGTATATCATGGCGTAAAATATCTTTTATAAATTGTTAGAATTGATTTGCTAGTATTTTTTGAGAATTTTTGCACATTACTTCATGATAGATATTGGTCTATACTTCTCTTTTTTTCCTACTGTCTTTTTCTGGTCTTTGTATTAAGGTAATACTGAACTCATGAAATGGGTTCTCTACTCTTTCATTTTATGCAAGAGATTGTGTAAAACTGGTGTTAATTCTTCTTTAAATGTTCTGTAGAATCTTAAAGTGAAAGTATCTGCACCTGGAGATTTCTTTTTTTGAGGCCTTTATGATTAAATTTTTAATTTCATAAATGGCTCTAGAATGTCTCAGGTTGTCTAACTTTGGTTAAGTTTGGGTACTTTGTGGTTTTTGAGAAATTGGTCCATCACTCTAGATGTTGAACTTGTAAGTGTAAAATTGTTTCCAGTATTCCTTTTAGTCTTTTAATGGCTTCAGGTTCTGTAGTGATATTCCCTTTTTCATTCTGGATGTTGCGATTTGTACTTTCTCTCTTTTATGTTTGTCAGTTTTGCTAGAGGTTTATCAAGTTTCGAATATTTTTCAAAGAACTAGGTTTTTGTTTTATGATCTTCTACTGTTTTCTTGTTTTAAATTTCATTGATTTCTGCTTTAATCTTTATCATTTCCATCTTTCTTCTTGCTTTGGATTGATTTTTGCTTTTATTTTTGTAGTTTCTTGAGATAAGAACTTAGATTACTGTTTATGACCTTTCTTTTTTTCTAATGTAACAGTTTTTTGCTGTAAATTTCCTACTCACCACTGCTTTAGCTACATTCCATAGATTTTGATTTTTTAATAAAAATTCCATTAAGTTCAAAAATATTTTCTATTTTTTTAACTTTCTATTTGATTCGTGAATTATTTAGAAGTCTGTTATTTAATTTTCAGTTATTGGCAGTTTTTCCTATTATCTTTATGCTGTTGATATTTAGTTTAATTTCCTTAAGGTCAGAAAGTATGCTCTTCGGGATTTCAATTTTTCTAAATTCTACAAGGTTTGTTTCATGGGCCGTGATATGGTCTGTATTGGTAAATGTTCCATCAGTACTTGGAAAAATATATAAATATATGTTGTTATCATTGTGTAAAGTGTGCTATAAATATTAATTTGATACTGTTGATTTACTGTGATGCTCAGATATATACTTGCTATTTTTTCATCCAAGAGTTCTATACATTTCTGATTCTTATGTTATAAATTTTGCTTCAACCACTGAACATGATTTAAGAAACTCATGAGAGGTAGGACAGTCTATTACATTTACCTTTAATTTGTACATTCTAACGCTCTTCTTTCCTTCCCAAAGTTCCAGACCTTCTTTTGTTATCATATCCTCTATGTTTAAAGATCTTCCCTCAGCTATTCTTTGAGGATAGCTTGCTAGCGGAAAGTTTTCTCAATTTTTCTGTGTTTAAAAATGTTTTTATTTCCTCTTCATTTCTACAGGACATTTTTACAGGAATTACAATGGGCAATTGGTAGTTTATGTATTTCAGTGCTTGAAAAATGTACCACATCCTTCTGTCCTCCAAGGATTCAGATAAGAAATCTGCTATCATTCAAGTTGGTGCCCTTCACTTTGGTTGCTTTCAAGATTTTTTTCTTTGTCTTTAGTTGTCAGACATTTAATTATCATGTCTCTTCACATGGAATTCTTTGGATTTTTTCTGTTAATTTCACTCAGCCTCTTGAATCTGTAAGTTTTAGTCTTTCATCAAATTTGGGAGTTTTCAGCCATTATTTCTTTGAATACCTTTTCAGTCTTCTCTTCTTCTGGGACTCCAATCATAGCTTCTTTTTATCAGTCTATTTTTCTTTGTAGTTCATATTGAGTAAATCTATTGATCTATCTACAAGTTCACTGCTTCCAATCCTCTGTCATTTCTAATCTACTATTGAGCTCATTTAGAGATTTTTTTTTTTACTTCTGTGATTTTATTTTTCAGTTCTGTAATTGAATTTGATTCTTTCTTTCTTATGATTTCTATTTATTTGTTGAAATTTTCTATTTATTAGTTTCAAAATAATTTAAAATTACTTGCTAGAGTGTTTGATTTTGACTACTTTAAGATTCTTAACAGATAATTCTAACATCCGATTCATCTTTGTACTGGTGTCTTTACTAATTTATATTCTGATTTTTCTGATTCTTCACATGACAAGTAACCCTCAGTTACTTGTCCTGAGTAAAAAACTTGTCCTGAGTAAAAAAAAAAAAACTTTTCCTGAGTAAAAAAAAAAAACTTGTCCTGAGTAAAAAAATCCTGGTCTTTTTTTTTTTTAATATTGGATCCAATTTAATTTCCCTCTCTTAGCAGAAACCCCCATGTTGAGGCGTGAGGTGGAGCATGAAGGCCAGGCTGGTGTGTATGCTCAGTTTCCCTATGGGCCCTGCCAAGACCCTGGGGCAAAGTGGGGCACTGAGCACACTGCCTCATTACAGATGAGGACAGACATCTGGCTCCACCCTGACTCTGCTGGTGGAGAGCTAAGTGCAAGTGGGGCATCGACTTGTACCACCTCACTTCCTTTGGGTAGGGGTGTAGGCCCACCTCCGCTGGACACTGCTGACACCAGAAGAAGGGACATGGGAAGTGGAGTGCCATCTGGGTCCACCTCCCACAGCCTGGTCTGCCTTGTTGATTCTGGTTGGGGGTTGAGACTCAGAGGTTACTGGGCTCTGCTCATACCAAGGGAAAAGTGACACAGAGTGTGGACCCCTCCTCAAGCCACCCAGTTCTGACTAACGTGTGCCAGGTAAGGGGTTGGAATCCTTATAGCCAGATGACATGGGTCAGAAAAAACATGGCAGGACTATACATTCTCATTAGTAATGTTTTCTGGGACTTAATTTTTCAATGTGCATCAAATGCCTTCTAAATACTTACATATTTTACCCATTATGTTTCTCAAAATATGTCCTAATACCAAATCCAGAATAGTAGCAACACATTACTATATACACATTATCATAGAGTAAATTGGTGCAAGTTTAAACGAGGTATAAAGCACATGAGTTTACCAGCTATATTTTCATCTTTGCATAATAAATCTAAATTGCTGGGAATGGGGACATTAGCTATAAACCATGCTATTTCTTAAGAGTGTTAAAAGCTTGTAAAACGCAGGGAGAATTTCAGTTGAAATTGTCAGTACTACTTCTAAGACCCTGACTTGTTATCATGTCAGTGACAGACCACGGGTCTAGTCTGGTTACCATTTTTCAGGAATACTTTGTGAAACTGTAACAGGGTTTCTGGTGATCATTTAAGAATCTATGCTATTGAGAAAAGGGGTTATTTATAATTAAATGCTGGATTTCTTAGAAATAGACCATATTCCCAAAGATGGTCATTACAAAATAAGTAGTCATGAAAAATGAGACAAATGCAGCCTTACGGATAACATTTGGGTACACTGATTACATCTACAAAGACATATGAAAACGTTAAGATCTATGAAAAAGTTAATAGTAACATAAGAAATATTCATTTCAGAATGCTAATTAAAAGAAAGCAATGCAAAATCATTACTAAATTATTTCAGACATAAAAATATGTAGGTTCTTCTTTGCATTCTTTTCACTTAAAATCACCAATTTTATAGGATTCAACTTAATAAATTGAGTCTAAGAACTTTTAAGGCACTGGCTTATGTAAATAGAAGTATCAGTCGGCATGAGACAGGCTATGCTACATACCAAAACACTCCCAGTGGGTTACAAGGTAAAGGTTTATTTCTTTCTCCTGTTTCATGCCTGTTGTGAATGAGGGAAGATTTCTCTCCACTGGGCACTCAGTGATTCAGGTGAGGAGGAAATGTCCACGTCTGTTACCTCCAGGAGATTACAGGAAAAATAAATGATTCCAAATCATGCAACAGCTCTTAAAGCTTCCACCCCTAAGTGGCAATGAACATGAACCCAGTTCTCTTTTCCACGAAACCGTAGTCAAATGCTTTCTTTAAAAATTGAAGTATAGTTGATTTACCATGTTTTATTAGTTTCAGGTGTACAGCAAAGCTTTTAAGTTTTATACATATATATATGTATTCTTTTTTCAGATTCTTTTCTATTATACAAGATATTGAATTTAGTTCCCTGCACTATACAATAGGTCCTTGTTGTTTATCTGTTGTGTATATAGTAGTGTGTATCTGTTAATCCCAAACTCTTAATTTATCCCTCCCCTGCTTTCCCCCTTGGTAACCATACGTTTGTTGTCTATGTCTGTCAGTCTGTTTCTGTTTTGTAAATAAGTTCATTTGAATGCTTTTGAAGAAAACCACCTTATCGATCTTCTTTCTATCAACATTTTCAGTTTGCTATGTAAAAGCAAGCTAAGAAATCCAGCATTTAATTATAAATAACCCCTGTTCTCAATAGCATAGATTCTTAAATGATCACCAGAAACCCTGTTACAGTTTCACAAAGTATTCCTGAAAAATGGTAACCAGACTAGACCCGTGGTCTGTCACTGACATGATAACAAGTCAGGGTCTTAGAAGTAGTACTGACAATTTCAACTGAAATTCTCCCTGCGTTTTACAAGCTTTTAACACTCTTAAGAAATAGCATGGTTTATAGCTAATGTCCCCATTCCCAGCAATTTAGATTTATTATGCAAAGATGAAAATATAGCTGGTAAACTCATGTGCTTTATACCTCGTTTAAACTTGCACCAATTTACTCTGTGATAATGAGAAAGCTGAATCTCCATTGGTATTTTGGATCAGTGGAAAGTTTTTTTTCTGGGCAAGAGGATATTAACTTAGCTGTTGAGAAATGGCACGCTCAAACATTGCTTAATATGCGGAGTTCCAACTTGTTCAAGCTGCTTTCATTACATGTTTGAATCCCTTTTGGAACCCAAAGTAAGGTGAATAATACTTTTGGCAACTGCATGAGCTAAAGGTGGGTACAATCCTGACCTTTGCTCGATGGAATTTGATATCAGAAGCTTCAGCATATGGCCCATTTTCTTGAGTCTGCATAATTTCACGGTAAAGGGAAAACCATTTGGCTTCATTTTGGAATGCAGAACATCTCAGAATCTGTCCTGAGCGATCTGTGGTAGTAACGGCTTTAGGAACAGAAGGCACTGAAGAAGAGAAAAATAAAAATTTATGCAGAAACTCAGGGAAGATCACTGTGTGTCTGCACTAGGATAATGTTTTGGGGTCAGGGTCAGAAAGACACCAAAGGAAAAGAGAGCAAATAACATCTAGGATTAAGAGAACATCTTGTATAGAGAACGGACTTGAGGACACGGGGAAGGGGAAGGGGAAGGTAGGATGAAGTGAGAGAGTGGCATGGACGTATATACACTACCAAATGTAAAATAGATAGCTAGTGGGAAGCAGCCGCATAGCACAGGGAGATCAAGCTCCATGTTTTGTGTCCACCTAGAGGGGTGGGATAGGGAGGGTGGGAGGGAGGGAGACGCAAGAGGGAGGAGATATGGGGATATATGTATATGTATAGCTGATTCACTTGGTTATACAGCAGAAACTAACACACCATTGTAAAGCAATTATACTCCAATAAAGATGTTAAAAAAAAAAATCTTGTAAGCAACGTTCTAACAGTACACTTGAAAGGGACAAGTGTGATAGAAGACGTTGTTTTATACCTTTCTGGCTGGCAAACTATTTCTGAAGTGTTTTCAGTGTATAGATTAAAAGTATATCCTTTTAGGGCTTCCCTGGTGGCGCAGTGGTTGAGAGTCCACCTGCCGATGCAGGGGACACGGGTTCGTGCCCCGGTCCGGGAGGATCCCATAATCCGCGGAGCGGCTGGGCCCGTGAGCCACGGCCACTGAGCTTGCGTGTCCGGAGCCTGTGCTCCACAACGGGAGAGGCCACAGCAGTGAGAGGCCCACGTACTGCAAAAAAAAAAAAAAAAAGTATATCCTTTTAGATTACTGCAGAGGGGTGGGTGGTAAGAGTCTTGGAAACATGATATATCACTGAAATTTTAAAAAGAAAACACATATAATGTATTCATCTTAGGAGCTACTCCTCAGAATTAAAATCCCTGTTGTGTAAATAGTGCTTTATATATAGTATAAATGTGAAGCATCTATATAGCTATTATTCATGTATATAACATAAAATCATTGAATAAATTGAATATATATGTATGTAATCATTGGTTGTGATAGCAAAAACACTAAGAACATATAAATACACATCACCAAGGAAGTACTTAGAGAAACTATAAAACATGCACGCACTGGAATATTATATAACAATTAAAAGAATGAATTATATCTATATTAACTGAGTTTGGTATGCTAATTTAGTCATGACATATATTAAAAAATTAACTGCAAATAATTAAAGGGTACTATTTGATAACCTTTGAGATAAGTATACACCCATGAAACCAATAACACAGGATACTGAACATATCCTCCCCCCAAACATTTCCTCGTCCTTGTTATAATTCCCCCAACTTGCCCTCCACCACCCCCATTTATCCCCAGGCAAGCATGAATCTGCTTTCTCCTCCCTGTGGAGTAATTTGAAATTTCTGGAATTTTATATGAATGTAACCATACAACATTTATTCTTTTTGTCTTGCTTCTTTCACTCCTCATAATTATTTTGAGACTCATCCATACAACTTGTGTCAGAGGTCGTTTATTTTTATTGCTGAGTATTCTATTGTATGGATGCAACTCAATTTGTTTACCCACTCACTTGTGGAAAACCATTTGTTTCCAGTTTTTGACCATTACAAACAGAGCTGTTCTGAACATTCATGGCCATGTCTTTGTATGGATGGATGCTTTCATTTCCTTGGGTAAACACCTACAAGGAGGAAGACTTGTGATGCAGTTGGTGTATATATAACTTTATAGGAAACTACCACTGTTTTCCAAAGTGCTAGCACCAGTTTACATTTCCACCAGCAGTGTACTAGAGTTCCAGGGCCTCCAAGTTATTACCAACACTTGTTAGAATCAGTCTTTTCAGATTTAGCCATTCTAATAGGTTTGTACTTGTGATTTTTCTTTACATTTCCTTAGAGACCCATGATACCAATCATCATTTTCATGTGCTTATTTACCACCTGAATATCTTCTTTGGTGAGTATTTGATCTATTTTTTTGCCCATTTTTATTTGTTTTTTAAATTTTTTTTTTCTTCTTTTGCGGTACGCGGGCCTCTCACTGTTGTGGCCTCTCCCGTTGCGGAGCACAGGCTCCGGACGCGCAGGCTCAGCGGCCATGGCTCACGGACCCAGCCGCTCCACGGCATGTGGGATCCTCCCGGACCAGGGCACGAACCCGTGTCCCCTGCATCGGCAGGCGGACTCTCAACCACTGCGCTACCAGGGAAGCCCCTGCCCCTTTTTAAATTGGGTTGTTTTGTCATCTTATTCCTGAGTTTTGAGAATTCTTGTTATATTCTATTTTTTTTAAGTGAACAAGGGAAAATTAAAAGCTGTATGTACTATGTACTCATTTGATGAAGAATATTATGGAAGGATATACTTTGCTGTTAACATTGTTTACCTAGGAATTTCGATATATTGATAGAGGAGATAGGAAACGAGAGTCAACGTCAGAAAAAAATGCAAAATATATTCACAATAAAAAAAAGAAACCAGGCATTTTATGAAGGTATTTGTGTAACCTTATAAAGAGGTGCGTGAGGGAAGGTCAGAAAAATATTCATGGCAGTTGCCTCAAGATGGTGCAATTGCAGGTGATTTCTACCTTTTTCTTTTAATATGTTTGATATTTTTGAATTTATATAACTGAAAAAACAGTTTTATTTGCTACCAAGACAAAGCATCAATGAAATTAAAGGCCTGGGTCACTGGGAGTATAGCGATGATTTGAAGGACACTTGCAGGGCCTCAGAGAACACTGTGAAAACAGGTGGGCAGCCACAGCATGACTGTTTAAGTACCGCTTCTGC
This sequence comes from Phocoena phocoena, assembly GCF_963924675.1. Lineage (NCBI taxonomy): Eukaryota > Metazoa > Chordata > Mammalia > Artiodactyla > Phocoenidae > Phocoena > Phocoena phocoena. The sequence goes on from NC_089227.1 coordinate 8,119,291, forward strand.
TTACTGGCTTTCATTTTTGTAAAGAAGAGCTTGGAGTCACAAGAAAGCTTAGAGACAAAATCATTATAGAAGTGCTACATAGTCACTTACTTTTCCACGTATCGGGTCCTTCATTTCGTAACAAAGCTTTCAGAAAATTGTGACTATTCCCTCCACAGATTCAAAGAACTGTTACTTCTGCGAACTCTGGGGCCTCAAATCCTAGATTTTCCACTCCAATCAGATCTTTTATTTCCGTAACTAGTGTAAGTGCTTGCATTCAGGTGATTCATTTGTCAGCTTTTGTAGTGACTCATTTGTTTGATTAATAAATAGGAAAAAAAAAAGCTCAAGAGAGTTTTTTTCTTAGATACCATGGCGATAGCTACTTTTAAGAAGTTAAATAAATAGCAAAACACAACCACGGTTGTTGGGGGTTTCCCTACATTTAACTATGTAATAGAAACCTTCTGACATGAATTCAACATCTAATAGTTCTGGAATATCATAACTGAAAGTGACCTCCGAGGTCACGCTGCCCAACGCTGAGACTGAGCGTTCCACAAGTATTCACTGAGGACCCACCTTGTGCCTGGCACTATCACAGGCATTTGGGGTAACTCTTTGACCAGAACTCATACAGTCTTGGATTTTCTTGATTGATAATGTTGTGAGTGCAGAGTAGGGAGAGAAAAGTAGGGGAAAAAATTGTAAATGTTATAAACGAGAACATCATACCATATGTTGGAAGGAGGAAAGTGTTCTGGAGAAAATAGGCCAGGAAGAGGGGGAGACTGGTACAAAGTTGTAAAGTGGAAGTGTGCATTGAGAAGCAGAAGGAAAAGCAACGTGGCTAGAGTCATGGGAGAGGGTAACAGGAGACGGGGCAGAGAAGGAAGGGTAGGGAATTTCTTAGAATTGTAAGCAATTATAAGAGCTTTGACTTTTGCTCCAAAAGACATGAAGAGTCCTTGTGAGACTTGAAACAAAAGAATGATGTGTTTGGATTTTTGTTTAGAATGCCTCATTCTGGCTTTTGCACTGTAAATCTCCAATAGGGAACAAAGGTATAAATGGCAACAACAGACAGGAGGTTATTTCTGATGATGGCAGCTAAGATGTAGCAGAAGAGATGCTAGGAAGGGATCAAAATCTAGGCACATTTTAAATGAAAGCCGTGGTTATTTGCTGGCATTTTGGATGAGAGCTAAGCAGGTAGAGGGAATCAGTATTTTTGCCTGAGCATCTAGAAGGGCAAAAGATTGTAGGTTCTTGGCAGAGAGAGAAGATAAATTGTAGAGTAGAGCATCGTCTACTAACTATTTTCTCAAGAAAGTGCAAATGTTACTTCCACTAACATTTTATTGGCCAAAGTAAGTTGATACAATACTTCAAAGTTAAAACTTATGTTTATTAAAATACACTGTTAATAAACTGAAAATGTCAAGTCACAGAGTGAAAGAAGATGTTTGCCATACAAATAACCATCAAAGGAGCTTGTATTATGAATTTATAAGGCACTCCTTTGGATGGATATGGAGATATTTTATTTTCTGGATGAAGTAGGAAATAGAAGCTTTCTTAACTGATAAAGGTCACTAGCAAATATGAATATCACCCATCCTATTTACCAGTGAGATATTAGAAGCAGTCCTTTCTAATCAAACAAACTGAAGGGATAAGTCATATAAAAGAGATGTCATAGAACTGACAATTAATTTTTTAAAAAATTGTAAAGAATCATCACAAATCAATAAGAAAGACAAATAACCCAGAAGAAAATGGCCAAAGTATCTAGAGGACAGTCCCGAAAGAGGAAATGCAAATGGTCGATAAACATATAAGTAGATGTGTCCTAACCATCAGGATGCTGGGAATTGAAACAATGGCGTGCTACTTCACACCTGACGGGCAAAGAGGAAATGTATGTCAGGATTAAGCCTGGGCTAACTTGTAGAGAAACATCAAGTCTCACCTTTGCTGGGGAGCAAATGAATTGATATCAAGACTCTGGAGAACAATTTGGCAACGTCTAGTAAAGGTGACTATGTGAAGACGTGTGGATCTATGAAAGCTTTAGAGAAATTCTTACTCATGTGCATAAAGAATCTTATTTTTCTGTAAGACTTTTCTTTGGAGGCGTCAAAACAAAACTAGCTAGGTCAAACAGTGAAATCTCTTCAAAGGCAGTGTGGGTGAGAGGTGGCCAGCCTCCCTGGTTCAAACCCAGAACTGTTCCTTATCAGCTAGGATCCTGGGCTAGCTCCTAGTTTCGCTGTCTCAGTGTCCTCTTCGGGAACACGTAGACGATGTCGATGCCTACCTGACAGGACTGCTATGAGTTCCGTTAGACAGTGCAGGAGCACTGCTTACAACAGATCCCAGCGTGTAACAGTTTGATAAGTTGGGGTTAGCATCAGTGCAATCGTCCCATGCAGCAATTAATATGCAGTCACTTGAGCTATATGGTTCAAAGAGGTAAATTTAAAGCATATAAAGCGTTGTGTGGACAAATCACATCGCACCACGTAGATCCGGAGTCAGGAAACTGTTTTTCTGTCAACTGCCAGATAATGAATAGTTTTGGCTTTGTGAACATAGGTCAAACTACTCAAGTCTGTTGTTGTATCATAAAGCAAAGATTATATGTCACACAGAGATGGTTCAGTTTAGGTGTCTCTGTTCACATCTCTGCTCACTTTCAGCTCTCAGGTTTCTTATATGGATCCTTGAGGTAAATACGTCTTTGACACTGGGTCCTGGTGAGAACTAAAGAGATGCTTCGCATAAGTATCTCGCATGGTTCCAAGTACATCACAGTTGCTAAGCAACTGTTAGTGTCTCGCTCTTCCTTCATCTGAAGAGGGACCTCGATCCATAAATCAGAGGCTAGAGTATTCTGGAAAAGTTCATTTTTTTGTTTGTTTGTTTGTTTGTTTGAGATGACAAAGAAACGTGATTTGGGCCTTAGAAAGATTTCCATCAAAAATGGTTAAAATTAGTTTGGACATTCAGAGAGGGAGACATCGTCATCCAGAAAATGGGCTTCTCCAGAGCTGTGTTTTCCTTATTATTCTAAGCAAATGAGACTTTCTATTCCCGATGCTGTGAAATTGTACTGGCAGGCTCATGAAATTAATCTTGGTAAGTATCCTCCAAAGTGTTTGCTTTCAAGTTCTTAAGTGTTTTCCAGCCCCCTCACAAGGTGTCATGTGAGTTCTTGTACTTTTTAAGTCATGAAACAGGTTCCCTAATTCTGCAGAGACCAGCAATTTCCTTTCAGCATCCCTGGTCCTGTGGTCACAGACAGGTTCTTGCTTGAGTCCTGGGTCTGATAAGAATCATCCAGGGCAGCTCGAGGGGATTATAAAACCCTGGTTCCTTTATCTAATCAGCCCACACACACCTCACTGATGGCAGGAGGCCTTGGCTTAAATAAAGCTTCTCCTCCATCTTTGCTTCCCAAATCCTTTTGGCAGGCCTCTTAGATGTACAGATGAGCTCTTCTGTCAGGAAGCATGGAGGAGGTCCCCTAGCCTTTGGCCATGCATAGCCATCCTTCAGGTTATCCCGTGGAACCCAGGGGAGTGAGGCATCCCTTCCTCTGTGTTCTTTAACGCAGGCTTATACGTCCGTGGTGTGGTCTGCAAGAGCAGGCAAATAAGAAATCTCAGAATCAGCACAGAGGAGCGACAACATGTAACATTAGCTACAGGGCTGGTTTGGACTGTGCTCAGTTGCCCACCATTACTGGCAGGCTGACAGTCTCACTCCAGCTCTTATGCTAGCATTTGCTTGACCTTTTGCTAGCAAAGGCAGGCTGAGAAGTGAAACTTCCATTCAGGATTCTGATTCCTTTGTGCCTGAGGCTGCCTGCTCCTTCCCAGTCCCCAGGAAGACAGCCCCCAGATAGTTGTCACTGTTCTCCAAAGCCTTGAACAAAACAGCAACACACTTCAGACTGTGTGGGAGGAAAGCTGAGTGAGTTTCATCCTCTCCCTCGCAGTCTCTCCCTGGTTCCTCCAACTCTTCCTGTCTTTTCCCAGAGTCCCTCCCGTCCACATCACCATCATTTATCCTCCAGCTGGTCCTCTGGGGCCCTGGCCAACCCCTCCCTGGGCAGCAATACATCTGGCTGTGGACTCAGGTTGGAACTCCTGAAGCCTGGCTGAGCAGGGGAAGCCTGAGTTGTGAATGTGTTCTCGTCCAAGGCTGGGAACTCTTTGCCATAGAATCATGTAAATATAGTTAATTCCATTAAAAGCGTATTTCACCTTCAAGGTACAAACTTCCAGTTATAAGATGAAGAAGTCATGGAGATGTGACCTACAGCATGGTGACTATACTTATTATTGCATTGCACATTTGAAAGTGGCTAAGAGAGCTTAAAAGTCCTCATCACAAGAAAAACAACATTTTTTTTAACTATATGAGGTAATGGATGTTAGCTGGACTTACTATGGTGATCATTTTACAACATCTACAAATATTGAATCATTATATTCTACTCCTGAAACTAATATTATATCATTAAATGTCAATTATACCTCAATAAAAAAAATAACTAAAAATAGAAAGAGAAGGGTTTAAAAAAGCATATTCATTGAGCACCTGTTACACATTAAGTCCTATGCTTGGTACAGAGGAGAGCGAAACAAAGACAACTTGGCCTCAGCCTCCAAAGATGGCTTGTTTCGACAGGGAGAAGATGGTGTCAGCCAGCAGTGCTGCTACCATGTGACAAGAGCAAACACATAGGCAAGGGTGAAGCTCAGGGAGGATAAATAAGAAAGTGATTTCCCACTTGGAGCAAGAGAGGGTGAAAGAGGGGAGATCTTCAGAAAGAAAGGTGATGTTGGTGGTTGTCTTAAGAAGACAAATGGACAGAGAAGATGGTGTGGGTGCTAATGTGAACAGAGACGTGAAGGTGTGTAGTGTGGAGAGAACCAAGAATGTGGAGGACAAGTGGCTGGAGAGGACGTAAATCAGGCAAGAGATCATCACGCTGGATTGGCCACCACACTGAGGAATCCTGGGATTCCACGATGAAAGCAATGGAGAGACACATCGCAGAGATTATTGAAGGAAGGTAGGAAGGGATGAAATTAACCATGACGTTTAAGCTGATTTTACACTAAAAATAAAATTCTAAGTTTTTAAGCTAGAGAGATTTGAAGTTTCTGTGCTCTGAACACAAATGCATAGACTTCAGGCTTGAATTCTTTCTGGAATAAAAACTATCATTGCTTTTACCACCTTCAAATTTTCTAGAAAATGGCAAAACTTAATTGGAAAAATAGTCCCAATACTATTTCTTATTTGAAGCTGCTTGAATATCTTGTATATTTTCATCATCTGTTTAGCCACCTCCAATTTCCTGATATGAAATTGAAATCGCTTTGAATTCACATCTAGAATGTTTTGTAAATGTTTATATGGACTAAAAGAAGTAAAATTGGATGAAATGTAACTAATGGCTAGTCTCTGAATGGATATTATATGTATGATGTTATACTTGCAACTTCATGTTTTCAAAGAAGTCTGTGTTGTAGACATTGTACGTACCAAATCTTCCCAGGTGATCACAAAGCGCGTGACGGTATCCTCCTTCTTCCCACTGCAAGACTTTCCTTCCAAGCATTGCTGAGAGATCAGCATTACAAACTTGATGTTTACCATAACAATCACAGGAGCTTTAGGGTGGCCAAAGCGAAGAGGGAAAAACAATGCTTATTATATCTCACTTCCCCAAGAGCATTTCACATAACTCTAAACCAGAAAAATGTTTTGCAATAAGAAGGGTTCGGTTTGTCAAATAATTTGGGGGAAACTTTTGCTTTCCAGTGGACCTTCCCATGTACATCAGAAGACTCAAAGTTGCTTCTCGGTTGCATCAGGATTAACTGCATTTATCCCAGGATTTCCCAAGTGTATTTAATCACAGAACCTTTTTTTTTTTTTTAAGTGACATCTTAAACCCCTCACAGAACTAATACTAAGTAAAATACATTCAATTAAATGCTTGAATTTAATCAGGTCACTAGGAAGAAAACCTTTTCCTGGCAATGAGTTCTGGGTGGATTTGGGGTAGTTCTATAAATAAGGTGGTATTGGAGAATGTATTTAAGTAACAATTTCCTTAAAAGAATTCAGAAAAATTCTATTTGACACATTGTTAAATCTACACGTGACATATTTTGGGTTTTTTTTTTTTTTTTTTTTTTTTTTGCGGTACACGGGCCTCTCACTGTTGTGGCCTCTCCCGTTGCGGAGCACAGGCTCCGGACGCGCAGGCTCAGCAGCCATGGCTCACGGGCCCAGCCGCTCCGCGGCATGTGGGATCTTCCCGGACCGGGGCACGAACCCGCGTCCCCTGCATCGGCAGGCGGACTCTCAACCACTGCGCCACCAGGGAAGCCCACATGGCATATTTTTTTAACTCATAGCTCAGTGGATGCAGTTTTAAGAGGAACAAAGTAATATTGATCAGTTCTACAGTTTTGGGATATACTGGCTTTTTGACTCAATCTGTCAGAGAACAATATTTTTCCCAAACTATAGAGTCTGCCATGCTTGGTGTGTCTGAGTTCACAGTCTAATGGGACCTGCGGAGCTTCTGCTCACTCACTTTGATTTAGTGGCACTTCCTTGATTGAAAGAGTTTATGAAAATATCCCCTTCTTACCATCTTCCATCCAAGTTCTCTGGACTCCAGAACACGACGCCATACAAAGACTTCTAAAACAGAAAAGTTTCATGTGTCGTTTGTACATGATTCAGAAACACAATGGTGGCTTTTTCTTTGAAGTACACGTGTAGCTGACAAGTAAGTGGAGAGGAGGTTGGCAGAGCCTGTTTCTGGATTCTCCAATCCAAAAAACACTTGCAAAAATATTTCAGCTATTTCAAAGGACTCAAAGTACTGCTGGAACTTCCTTTATTCTCCTTATAATTCTATGCCTGTTTGCTGACTCAGCCCATGCATTTGGTTGAAGAGACCATGGAGGAAACTGAATCATGCTTGAATACTCGGGGTTTCTAGCTCTGAAAATAGCTATTCCATAGGCAGAGAGACCTCTTTCACAAATTCCCACGAGGAAGCAGGAGACCCAGGCTTAGCACGGCTCACTGCTGTGCAAGACCTTCCTGAAATGGCATCGTTTTGAGAGTCTGTTTATCCACCACGTCCTTACAGGTGGGTATTGTTGGACAGTCTTGGGATGTATCCAGATATTGTTGGTGACATGAAGCACAGATACGAAACTGCCACTTTAGCTGGAGCTGAGTATGGTCTGGGCAAACTGGTTTCGGTACGAATGAGAAAGTGAGGGTTTTTATCTGAAGAAGGAGCACTGTGTACTAGTCTAGACAAATAACACAGAGCATGGATGGTAAAGGATCCTGAGCAGGGAGAGAGGTCGTGCTCCACTGACAAAATGTCACCCACTCTCAGATAACTGATGATGGTTAACAGCAATAAATTGAGGATGGGCTGTGTTTGGAAGTATGAAAATTCAGAGGAGGTCATAGAGAAGTCTCCCCCTCGTCACCATGTCTCCACACTAGATTGGGGCTCTAGGGAAAAGGGGTACAGGTGCTATGAGGGTTACTTGAAAGAATAGGTCAAGGATTCGGGCCTCTATCTTTCAAAGGCCAGCTTAATTTTCACTCCTTCATTGTACATTCTACAAGCATTTATTGAGCAACTATTGCATGCCATGCACTGGATCAGGCACTAGAAATGGAATTAATGAATGAAAGCTGGTCTTTATTTCCAGAGATTTTATGGGCTAGTGGAAATGGGGACAAGTAAGCCGGCAATTATGGTTTAGGATGATATATTTCATTCTCTGGACAAGAATATGGACACAAACTGAGACCCATCCAGCCTTATGCGTCCAGGGCTGTTTCCAAAAGGAAATAAAACCTGTTAGGAATGTAAAGCTGAACGGATGAGTAGAAGACAAAGTTAAGGATAATGATGGCTGGTGTGTGGGCAGAGGGGGTCTGGAGAAGTCCTGCCATAAAAAACAGTGCCTGGAGGCTAAAGGGAGAACATGTCCCAGCTGGAGAGCTGAAGTAGTTCTGTCTGAAGGAGTGTGGGCTTCAGGGAGGAAGTGGTTGAAGCAACTGAAAGGATTCTAATCCTGAAAAGGCACTGCAAGCTATTCAGCCCAATGCATGCTGTGCTCCAGTTATAACCAATATCCCATGTCACTGTGATGGGTTGGATTGGGTCTCTCCCAAATTTGTATGTTGAAATCTTAACTCCCAGGACCTCAGAATGAGACCTTATTTGGAAATAGGGTCATTGCAGATGCACTTAGTTAAGATGAGGTCATCAGGGTGAGTCTTAATCCTATATGACTGATGTCTTTATAAAAGCAAAAAAATTTGGAAACAGAGCAGGCAGGAACACAGGGAGGACATCATATAAACAGGAAGGCAGAGACCAGGGTGATGCTTCTACAAGCCAAAGAACACCAAAGATTACCCAGGAAACCACCAGAAGCTAGGCGAAAGGCATGAAACATTCTCTTGCACAGCCTTCAGAAGGAAGCAACCGTGCTGACACCTTGATCTTGGTCTTCTGGCCCCCAGAACTACGACAGAATTAATATCTGTTTTTTAAGCTACCCAGTCTGTGGTGCTTTGCTATGGAAGCCCCAGGAAACAGATATAATCATTAAAAACATGTTCTCATTCATGCTTCTTTATTTCTCCTACTGTTCTTTTGTGTATCCAATGCCCAGCCTTCCCTAATTTGCCTAGAGAATTCTTCATCCCCAAGATGCAGCTTGAAGACAGCCAGCTAGCTCTTTCTATGTTCCATGTGTACCCAATATATACCCTCTTTATAGTACTTCACATCCTAGATTGTCACTACTCGTGTCTTTACCACTTAAGCCAGTCTCCTGGGGCAAGGCTGAGCCTTGTTTTCTCTAGCCCTCCTCTTGATCTTAGAGGACGATGAAGTGTTGACACCAGGAAATGTGTGTTAAATAAATTATTTGGAAATGGATGAGATTTTTGTCTCCTCCTCTCTTCTAATGTGTGGAGATCATCTCCTATCAGGGGCCTCAGAACACGCAGTTCTTCCTCGCATCTGAGGTCAGTGGAGGGCCATAGGCTCCAGAGGGTTCCCTGAGATGTTGTTATTTCAGCTGAGCTCAGACATCACTGATGAGCCCCTGGATGTGGACACAGGTGCTGCTCCGGGTTTGCTGCCATCATCCCACCCCTGCTCACCTCCAGTCTGATCGTACATCTTCCTCTCAACCGTAACGAAACAAAAAGATGAACGTAGACATTCGAGGGAGGCACTGGCTAGTGGCAATCTTCAAAGTCTCCTCACTTGCGCCTTTTCTCGATGACTCATTTTTAAGAAAAAGCATGAATGAGGACGCTTTGAAGAAAACTCAGTAGAGCTTGGTGAATGATTGGATATAGATTCCAGATGGGGTCAGATCCGTCTCAAAGTGTTAAGTCACTGGACGTTTTGAGTACATTAGCACCAAATACAGAAGATGCCGTGGCATGCATGCCTCTTCCAGCTGAGGCCCTATGCACCTTCCTACCTGGCCAGCACAGACTCCCTGTACTCTTCAGCCACACAGGACCCCCTGGGCACTCCGGGCTCTCTCCTTCCGTGGCACTGCTCCCTCTGCCTAAGGCCTCCTGCCCTTCGTGGCTGTCTGGGAAGTGCCCACTTACCACCCACTGTCTCGCCCCAATGTCACCTTCTTTTGATGAGGTTCCCTCTGGCTTGTCCTTCTGGAGTGGACTCCTAGCCCTCTCACTCCGTGCCAGCATCACCATGTGATGGACACACGGACTGTTCACCCACTTCTCCATCTCACACTAGGAAGCTCTGAACTGATGGAGAAGGGGTGTAAGAGACAAACAGAAATTAAAAGAAAAACAAACAGACAAACAAAAAAACACCAGCTCGTTGCCGGTAACACCGGGTTGGCAAAAACAACAGTTTTTCTGCATCCTTCCTCCTAGACAGAATGTATGCAGTTGGCCTCATATAATTGCAGAGTTCCCTTCGAGGGGCTTAGCCTCCCTCGGGGTTCACCATGCCAAGGAGGCCAGAGTGAAAAGGTCCACAGGTTCAGCTTGAAGTCAAGTCAACCAGAAATTCTGGGAAGGTCTGATGAAGCATGAGATAAGCCATTTTCCAATCCAGAAGTAGATCTGTGTGAGGAGTGGAAAGGAGAGGCTTCCATCCTGGCAATTGGAGAGGCAGAGTTCCCATACTCTGGGTGAGGGCAGAAGTGTGGGAGAGAAGGGAAAACCCCTCCACACTTCTGTTATTCTCTGCAACAAAACCCTGCACACGACCTTCGTAGAAATTATTGCAATTTAAATTAAGCTCTTTGTTATTGTTTACTTGCTTTTTTTTATCTGTCTGCCTCCCAAGATTATAAACTTGCCAAGAGTGTGAGGATCATGTTTGTCTTACAATGCACAAATTTGATTCTTAATAAGTGTTTAATAATTATTTTGTAAAATGAACAGGTGAATACGAGCCAGTGGTCAGAGGTGGGAAAAGATGCCCAAAGGTGCCCTCCAAAGAGGGAAGAAAAGAGAAAGAATCAGTGTTATTTATCATTCCAGCCCGTGGAGTGAGTGTGTGAAAGAAAGGGTGCCTTGATAATGACTGGGGTTGTGCCTGATGCTGCGATGTGTGGAAGGACCAAGCTAAGTGACAGGGAAAGGGCTTGGAATGCGGTCATCTCCCCTGTGATGGAGCTGTGTTACGTTTGGTCTTGTTATGGCAATCGGCACAACTGTGAGCTCCTCCTGGGCTCATGGACACATCTACAGAGCTCATTAAAATGCAGGTGACAGCCCCCTTTCAGGCCAGGATGAGAGTCCTGGGGACTCCAAGGAGGAGATGCTTGCTCTCAGATTTCCTGAGGGTGAGTTTTCAGGGACCTGCACAGAAGACAGGAATGCCTGGGAGAAGGGGAAGCAGTGCGGTGGGGCTTAACCCCAAGCCCTGGAGCAATCAGCCCCAGCAGCTCTGCCCTTATCTGTTGCCCTTATAGTTGAGCTTCCCATGTGAAATTTTATTTGAAGACAGTGTTCAGATACAAAACATAGTTTGCAAACCATTTGGGTAGATGTCAAGGTCTCTGAAGTGTACATTGGTCAGTTCATCTTTCAGACGTAGCAGAAGCGCAATTCAAATTAGACCAGGCAGAAAAGACGGTGGATCAGAAGGACATCAGGGGTCTCACTGAGCCAGAGGAAGAAGCTCCAGGCGTCTGGGGACCCCGTAGATTGTGGTCAGGCTCCCAGAGGCACCTGCTTTCTCCTGAAGATGGCACTTGAGAAAAGTGTTGGGAGAGATCTCCACTGACCCTTTTTGTAGCAGTTCCTAACATTGGAGCCATCACCAATGGGCCCAGTGCCTTCCCCTGCAGCTGGAGAATCAGGGCTCATTACAATGGAGAAGCACATTTATGCAGAAACAGCATCTTGTCAGAATGTGGTGATGTGCTGCAGAAGTGAATACGTTTCTGGCTACCTGTCTAGGTGGACCTTGTCCAGAGAGAGGCTTTAAAGGGGCCGGACCACAGCGTCCCTGAAAAGTACAACTACGTGAGAATCTTTCTTTTCTCCAGCAAACATTGAGCAAACTCCAATGCGTATCAGATACTCAGAATCAACTCTTAACTGTCTTTGTTCATGACTGAATGAGCAATGTACCAACCTCATTTTTCCTCATCTGGTTTCCATTTTCTAGTTTTTCTATTTATTTTACTATTGGCTTGTTTCTCTCTCCACATTCCACACCTTTCTCTCAGAAGCTCACAGGTCAAAAGGTTGATATTAGTTTTCTCTTGCTGCTGTAACAAATTACCACGAACTGAGTGACTGAAAACAACTCCCATTTATTATGTCCAAGTTTCCGTGGGTCAGACATCCAGGCACAGCCTGGGTCATAGCTTCTCGGTTTAGGGTCTCAGGAGGTCAAAATGAGGGTGTTGGCTGGATCATGTTCTTTTCTCAAGGTTCTGGCAAGAACCCACTTCTGTACTCACTCAGGTTTTTCCTGAATTCAGACCTCTATGGCTGTAGGCCCGAGGTCTCACTTCCTTGCTTGCCATCATCTGGGAGCCTCTGTGCTCCTCGGCCACCTGCATTCCTCGTCCCACTGCCCGTTCTGTCTTCATACCAGCAACAGTGCATAGAGTCCTCAGGTGTCAGGTCACTCACACTTCTCCTTGTGCCATGTTGCTTGGCCCCAAGACAAAGAAAGGTCTCTGTTCTTAAGGTCAGAGGTGATTGGGCGCCCCTGGACAATTCAGGGTAATAATTCCCTATTTTAAGGTCCATAGTCTCAGTTCCATCTGTAAAATCCCTTTTGCTTTGTAACCTAATGTATTAGTCAGAGTTCTCCAGAAAAACAAAACCAGCAGGAAACAGGATAGGTAGATAGATGAGGAGAGATAGATGATAGATAGATGATAGATAGATAGATGGATAGATAGATAGATAGATAGATAGATAGATAGATGATAGATGATGGAGAGAGAGAGAGAGATTTTAAGGAATTGGCTCACATCCTTATAGAGGCTGGCAAGTCCCAAACCTGCAGAGTGAGCTGGCACTGTGCAGACAGGGAGAAAAGCTGATCTTGTAGTTCAAGTCTGAGGACCTTCTGCTGCAGAGTTCCCTCTTGCTCAAAAATCTGCTTCTAAGTGAGAGAGTGGCATGGACATATAGACACTACCAAACGTAAGGTAGATAGCTAGTGGGGAGCAGCCGCATAGCACAGAGAGATCAGCTCGGTGCTTTGTGACCACCTAGAGGGGTGGGATAGGGAGGGTGGGAGGGAGGGAGGCGCAAGAGGGAGGAGATATGGGGATATATGTATATGTATAACTGATTCACTTTGTCATAAAGCAGAAACTAACACACCATTGTAAAGCAATTATACTCCAATAAAGATGTTAAAAAAAAAATCTGCTTCCTTGTTCTATTCAGACCTTCAACTGATTGGATGAGGCCCACCCACATTATGGAATGCAGTCTGCTTTACTCAAATCCACCAATTTTAAATGTGAATCTGCAGTCTGTTATGCTAGTAATAATATAAGTGTTATAAGACTGCTTTTCTTGTTCTCATGGTTACACACATTTAGAGCACTGTGTTTCCTTTGTCCTTTCTTTTGTTAAGAAAACGTAGCCTTTCTAAAAGAAAAAAGCAATCTCATTCAGATTGTCCATTAATTCTGTCAGCTCATATATTTTAGTCATTCATAAGTCTCTTCACAGAAAATGCTTTCACAGAAACACCCAGAATAACGTGACCAAATATCTGGGCACTGTGGTCCAGCCAAGGTGACATATAAAATTAACCATGGTGCATAACAGATTCACAGGTCCAGGGAATGTGGGTGTCAACAACAAGGTCAGACACTAACTGTATCACGTCAGACGTTAAAGGCAGGGTAGCACTTGGGACTTAGAATAACCCAACTTCCCAGGACAATGAATGGCCCACTCTGTAGTTCTATTGTTTTATTCTGACTGGTATGCTCGCCAGGACCCTCTGAAGATGGAAGGGTTGCCTTGAAGTGATGTGTCCCTGGGAGCAGTCTGGATGCCGGGGCTGCAGCTTCCTTGTCACCCTCGCACCCCCGAGGGAATGATGAAATGAAAAGGTGACAGAGGCCCCTCAGAGGCTGCGCTAAAAGGCTCCAGCAAGAAAAGGTGAGTGGGATGGGGAGAGGACAAGTTGGACGGTCCTGAAAATGAGGGTCCCCTAGCCATACCACTTCCCGATCTCCAGCTGCTCTGGCAGGTGCCCAGGGCTTCCCCAGCTTGTCCCCTCTCTGCAGACCTGTCTGCCCCTGCTCTGTGGACAGCGCTCCCTGTGGCCCGTGATACAAGGGCAACATCACTAGGCCCTGGGGCTGCCTATCTTACCCAAGATTCTTATCCTTAAAATATCCACAAAAGAGCTGCTCAATCAAAGACCCCTTACTGCTCGAGGCACCAGAATCCACTGGGACCCGCAGTCACCATCTGTTGCTCTTTTCTCTACAGTCTCCCCTTTATCATTTTCCCCTTTGATATGAAAACTACTCTTAGAAATTAGTTTTTAGTAGATACACTTAAATGATTTTATCTTAAGGGCGTACTAATCAAAGCTGTCAGAAGAGTTCCGAAACAATAAATTTGCCATTGACCCACCTGGAAGGTCTTTGCTGTGGAAAAGCCACGTCCGCTATCAGATGTCCCCACCAGACACACCTTGGGACTCTCCTGCCTGGCTCCCCTCTCACCAGTATCCTTTTCAGCTCAGACAGCAAGTTAAGCTTTATTCCTTCGCAAACAAGCTTGTCATCCCAAGTAGCAGAACCAAATGTAGTCTAACAAGTGACTTAGTTTGATTGACAGGGCTCCTGGCAACATGCCAAACTGAGTCCCATCCTGCTTCAAACATGTCCCAAAGCTGGAGACAACATAAATTAAAATAAATGATCATACACTGTCAGGCCCCAAAGAAAGATAAGGGACTTCCCAAACAACAGAAATGAAGGAGAGACGTGCAAACGTGAGGGAGGAGACCTGGCCACACCATGGAGGAACAGCAGGGAAGCACAGAGGGAACCGTGTTCAGTGACCGCCTGGGACTGAAGGTACCAGGGTCTACCCAGAACCAAGAGCCCTAAAATGTAAGAAAGGTTTACCCTCCTGAATAAGAGGGAAGAGATTTGCAGCGATTTGACTGGAAAATGGGAGAAGAAACCATCAGACTGATAATCTGAGACCCCAGGGATGGCCAAACACACATGGGGTCCAAATTTACCTGCCCCGAATGGTACAGGATTGAACTCAAAACTGTCGTCATCAGATCTCGTCTCGGATAAGTGGAAATCATGGGTGTTGGGAAAAAGGTAGGTTCAAGTCCTGAATATTTTCCGTTAGCTTTTCCATCTCTGATCTTCCCTATGTTCTGCCTTGTGCCTGAGAGGGTTGGCCTGGACAACCCCTGGGATTTCCCCACCCTCCTTAACCCGCTCCCTTCCTCCAAGGAGAGTGCAAAACGGCCACACAGCACGGCTATGAGAAATCCAACAGAGGTTAGCGCCAAAACAAAAAAGGGAGACATGCAGGCATGGCTGTTTGTACTACTTCCTTGGATAAATTATTTTGCTAGAGCCAAAGCTAGGGAGTCATGGAGGATGGCATAAATTTAGTGTCAGAGGAGTCATGGAGATGACAAGTCAGGACCAATCCAGGAGGTGGCAAGGCATCTACTTCTGCAGTACCAAATGGAGCATTTTTACCGAATGCGGCCCCTGGCATCAGGTGGGCAGCCCAGTAGATGCTGAAGTGGTGAGTTCTCCCCCCACCGCCACCTTCTAATAGTCCTTTTAGGAAGGCACAGTTAGAACTGCATGCGCCTCACACCACACCTGAACAATGAATAACACTCTCCCAAGATACACGATCAAATTTCAGAGTACAGAGGTAAAGAGGAAATCCCATGAGATTGTATTCTCGTATAATGGCTTTAGACTTTTAATAGCATTATTAGAAGGAAGAAAATTATGGGGAAATGCTTTAAATATTTTTAAGTAAGACGACTTTTGTCATAGAAATCTACATACAGTGAAACTAACAAGTGTGAGGATAAAATAAAGGCATTTTCGGGAATAGAAGTTTCATCGATCCTTTCTCAGGAAGCTTCTGGAGGATGTCCTTCACCAAAACAAAGGATTAGACTCAAAAGGGAAAGATGTAAATTAGAGAAAGCAGTTGTCCCACTCAAGAAAGAAGTGAGATGACTTTCCAGGTTGTTGAAGAAGGAAGATCCTCAGATCACTGCTGATTATGGGATGTAAAGAGCAGCTGGTCCAGACTGGAGAAGGTCAGAGGACACGAGGAAGAGACCTCCCAGCAGAGTGGGGGGAGGTGGGCATGGGGAGGTGAGATAAAATTGCTGTTGAAGCTGGAGCGTATTGAGAGCCATGGGTGTTAAATTAATGATAAATGCACAGAAAATTAATCAACTAGACAACAATCAAAAACAAATATTATCATCAGATTCATAGCTAAAAACAAAGCTCTTCAGAAAAGATCATTAATTATTATATTATGAGGCTAGCTGCAAATAGTATTTACCAAATAACATAAACACGATATTTACCCAACTGATATTATATTTAATGCCTGAAGAAGTAAACTGTAAATGTAATGTGTGTCACAGAGGTAGAGGGCATGGTAAAGATTCATATTATTTGCCCATTTTAGAGAGGAGGTTATTCTTCTTATTGATTAAAAATTCTATATATTCTAGTTATTAATAAAGACTTTACATATATATGCTGTCAGTCTGTCACCATCTATTGTTTTGTCTAAAGTGTCTCTCATAGATGAGAAAAGCTTTATTTTGCTATAATACTAATCGCAGCATGTATGCTACACTAAAATGTGCTCAGTACTGTTTAAATACTTTCATGTGTTGTCAGTTGAAATATATTTTTATATTGCCTATAACATAATCTCCTAAATTTTCCCATGTTTAAATGTTTACTTTTCAATGTTATTTAAGAAATCCTCTCGATTTTATTGGTCAGCTTTTGCTCTGGTAACAAACAATCCAAAAGACTCAACTGTCTGAAACATTAAAGGATGATTTATTATTGAGGTTTTAAGTTGGCAGCTGTTCAGCTGTTGTTCTTTGCTACGTGCCTGCCTCATGGTGGGATCCAGGCCTGTCTGGGACTGGCTCTTGTTAGGACAGAACGGAAAAGAGCAACCTAGAGACCGTGCAAATATCCCAAAGATCTTTAAAGTGTCTGCTGTGCAGCAAGTCCCTTCCTCGGTCACACTTTACTACCCAAAGCAAGTCACATAGTCAAGTCTGATGGTTCTTGGCCCGGGATGGTATGACCATGTTACAATTTTCTATCACCTCAAAGTCACAGCACATTGGCCTACAGTTTCTTCCATTACATTTTTTTCTCGATAGAGAGGCACAATATTTGTATAGTATACACACGTGTGTGTGCGTGTGTGTGTGTGTTTGTGTGTGTGTGTGTGGTGTGAGCATGTACTGGGAGAATATACGTGTAAATATATGTAAAGTCATTAATGTCCATTAACCAAGGCCTGGGAAATGCCCAAGCACTGTGTGGGTCCCACCTATGCCCTGTAGGATTTTATTTTGCTCCTTGTATCACAGTGGCCAAACCGGGTATAGCCCCGCAGATACTTTCAATGGAAGATATTATGGAACTTACGAACATTGGTTTTAATTATAATACAAATTGGTTAGGATTACCACACTGCCAAGATTTTCTTTACCAATCAAATAAGATCAGGCAATTCTTCACGGCTTTTTTTTTCCTTTGTATGAGGGAAAGAAAGAACAGTTAATACTGAGATAGCTGGATCTCTTTGTTCCAAAAACTAAGCCATTTATCTCCCTCAAAACATTCTTAATATAGTCATTATTTTCCTAGAGGTGCTATACATGTAATAGTATCATTATATGTTCTTGTGGACCTGTTTCCCTGGGCAAAGAGAGAATCATTTGAAATGTCCTGTGTGAAGGCTTGCAAAGGGGCACGGAGAGAAACACTGTGTTCCGAGGAAGTGGTCATTGGGGCTTTCTTTGTGAAGTGTGTGCCCTTTGTCGGGACGCTTAGCCTGGTAAGAAAGCCATGGCAATTCAATCATCTCATAACAGAGTGCAATTGTGTCAGACCTATTTGGAGAATAGCTAAAGGGCGTATTCTTTTTCCTGTGGACTATTGATGTTTTATTCATGAATTCCAGAGAATATATGGTTTTGTATATTAAAAAAAAGTCAGAGAACAAAGAAAAAATTAAACTACCCTAGAGTACCATGTCCTGAGTTGTGCAATCTTAGGCAATTTGTCTTTGTGGACATAAATTTTAGCTTCTTAAGGAAAAAATAATAGAATAGATATTATTTTGTCTTTAAATAACAGATATTTAAAATATTTGTTATAAGGCTTTCCTGGTGGCGCAGTGGTTGGGAGTCTGCCTGCCAATTCAGGGGATGCGGGTTCGTGCCCCGGTCCGGGAGGATCCCACATGGCGTGGAGCAGCTGGGCCCGTGAGCCGTGGCCGCTGAACCTGCACGTCTGGAGCCTGTGCTCCGCAACGGGAGAGGCCACAACAGTGAGAGGTCCGTGTACCGCAAAAAAAAAAAAAAAAAAAAAAAAATATATATATATATATATTTGTTATATTCTTCCAACTCTGCCTGCCTTGGAATCAGAAGAGGCACTTAGGCCAATCTTTGCGCTGGCTGAGCTGCTAAGAAAATCACTGGAAGTTTCCCACTCCCATCCCCTTCATTTAGAGAATGTACAGAGCAGCAGATCTGGAAGGCATTCCTGCGAGAATCAAATTATATGATGTATACATCAGTGTTAATTAAGAAACAGGGCATTTGAAAAATTAGACTTGTTCATTTCTTAATTTTGCCTATAAGGAGAAAATTGGATTAAGCCTTTGCAGATAAACATATACAAATCCAGTGATTATTTTTCCAGTCATTGCAGCCTTATCTCCATCAAATTCCAGATTTTCAAATCAGTCCATTTGGACTTTCTCTGTCTGGTTTATCTCCATAGTAACATGTATGTTTTAAAGCTCTAGACGTCAGGTTGATGCACATCTGGTCTGGGTCCAGTGCCCTCTTTCCTCATCCAACACTCTCTCGTGCCTGCCAGTTCTCTAGTCATTTGTTTTCATCCTCTGTCATTTACTGAGATGGCTCAGACCCACCCTTCCTCTAAAAATGCATGCTCTTAGATTTGCTAGTGGATTGGGGATTGCCAAGGATCTGCACTTAGTATTCTTACTGTCTACGCAGATATTACACTAGTCTGGCTCTGTGTGCAGCAATTTGAATAGATCCTCACACAGTAGTTCACACATTTGGAAGGAAACAGTTTCTCTTGACAGAATCATTTAGTTGTTTCTTCACAGAGCCAAGACTCAGGCATCCTGTCCAGAGGGCCAGTCACTGCTTTGTGACTGCTCTGGGAAGATCTCACTTGAACTAGTTCTTCTCTTAATTAATACATCTATAAAGTTACCAAAAACACAAGATTTAGAGAACCCTACAAGGAAGATCAGACTGGCCAACTTATCCCAGGACACAAGTTTTTAAAATTCAAGTCTATTCAAAAAGTTTTGTCACCAGGGGTTGGGGAGAAAGCATGTTATTTGAAGATTATGGCTCAAAAAATAAAAGTCACAATAAAATTCTTTATATACCATTGTACGGTCAGGCCAGTCAAGACGGCTGTTTTCTTGCTCTCCATCCATCCCGTGCTCCACCAGCCCCAGCTTCACCTACACCCTACTCACGTGACTGATGTTCCTACATACTTGTCCCAGACCCCAGCTAGTGATTGTTATCAAAAAGTCAGTGAGGGGCGTGCCCCTCTGCTGGTTTCCTTGGTAACAGTGAGGCAACCTTACATAATTCCGCCATAACTGGTAACCTCCCCTTGTTCCCAGAAGCGAACCGTTCCGCCATGTCCTGGCCACCACACATGGTGGGGAGTCCCTCCAGGACCTTGCTTCAGACGTGTAAGCTCCCCCATCCATTAAACCACTGATGTCTCTGTGGCTGACTCCTGGCTCTTTCTTCGGTCTCGAAGCTGGGCAAGCACAGGCTTTGTAGCCCAACAACTATAATATCTACTTGATATCATCTCGATGCCACCATTATCACACGGTTAATGAGAGAGGGGTACTTTCTCGTTCTCTGCTTGATTGTTGAATGCTCCCTTCAGTTTGTTTTTTTCCCTTTTGTCATGAATTGTTTGTTTTAGACCACCAAGAATTACTATTGCAACACATTTGATTTTTTTCTTCTTGTTTCCTGTTCTCACTCCTCTGTCTTATCGCTATTCACTCTCAAATGTTGCTAGGGCAATGTCTGTTCCAGTCGGCCTGCCCCTAGTGACATCCAATCCACTGTATTCAAAGGATCAGGTAAGAGCTGAAAACGTTCCCCAAGCCCAAGGGAACCACAAATCTACTTTTTGTCTCCATAGACTTGACTCTTCTAGACAATTCATATTAATGTAATCACACAGTATGTGGTCTTTAGTGACTGGTTTCTTTCACTTGGCATAATGCTTTTGAGTCTGCCCATGTTGTAACATGTATTATTATTACATTTCTTTTTATTTCCAAATACTATTTCTTTGTATGGATATAACACGTTTTGTTTATCCTTTCATCAGTTCATGGACTACTGGCGTTTTGCCTATTATGAATAATAGTTCTGTGAACATTCATGTACAGGTTTTTGCATGGGCATATGTTCATTTCATTTGGGTATGTACCTAGGAGTAGAATTGCTGGGTCATATGGTAACTCTATGCTTATCATTTTGAGAAATAGCTAAATTGTATTCCAAAGTGGCTGCACAGTTTTCCGTTCCAATCAGCAATATATGTGTTCCATTTGCTGCATGTTCTCATCACCACTTGTCTTTTTCTGTCGTTTTGATTATAGCCATTCTGGGGGGATGGTGTGTAAAGTGATATCGCCTTGTCGTCTTGATAGCTAATGATGATGTGATGGTAAGCATCTTTTCATGTGCTTATCGGCCATTTATATATCTCCTTTGGAGAAACGTCTACTCAGATCATTTGTCCAGTTTTTAATTCGGCCAGTTATCCTTTTACTGCTGAGCTGTAAGTGTTCCTTATATAGTCTCGATATATGTCACTAAAAAAATGACTTGTAAATAGTTTTTTCCATTCTGTGGACTGTCTTCTCACTCTCTTAATGGTGTCTTTTGAAGCAAAACAGTTTCCAATTTCGAAGTCCAATTTACGTAGTTTTTTTTCTATTGTATGTGCTTTTGCCATCATATGTAAAATATCAATGTTTAACTCAAGGTTATGGAAACTTACTCATGATTTTTTCAAGGAGTCTTGTACTTTTAGCTCTTACATTCTGGTCTTTGATACATTTTGAATTAATTTTTTTTTTTTTTTGCGGAACGCGGGCCTCTCACCACTGTGGCCTCTCCCGTTGTGGAGCACAGGCTCTGGATGCGCAGGCTCAGAGGCCATGGCTCACAGGCCCAGCCGCTCCGCGGCATGGGGGATCTTCCCGGACCGGGGCACGAACCCGTGTCCCCTGCATCGGCAGGCAGACTCTCAACCACTGCGCCACCAGGGAAGCCCTGAATTAACTTTTATAATGGTATGAGGAAGGGATCCAAACTGATTCTTTTGCATGTGGGTATCCACTTGCCCCAGCACCATTTTTCTAAATGGCTTTATCGGGGTATAATTAATATACAAAAACTGCACATGTATACAACTTGATGAGTTTAGACATATGCATATACCTGTGAAACTATGACCTCAATCAAGGTAATAGACATATCTGTCACCCTCAAAATTGTGTCCGTTTGTGTGTGTGTGTGTGTATGTGTTGAGAACACTTACCATGAGTTCTACTCTCTTAATATTTTAGTACACCATATGGTGTTGTTGACTCTAGGCCCTATGCTGTACAACAGATCTCTGTAACTAATGTATCTTACGTGATTGAAAATTTATACAAATTGAACATCTCCCCATTTCCCCCTCCCCCCAGGTAACCACTGTTCTGTTCTATGCTTCCATGAGCTTGACTATTTTAGGTACCTCCTGTAAGTGGAATAAAGCAGCATTTGTCCTCCTGTGGCTGGCTTCTTTCACTTAGCATAATGTCCTTCAGTTTCATCAATATTTTCAAAAATGACAAGATTTCCTTCTTGTTTAAGGCAGGATAATATTCCATTGTGTGTATATACCACAACTTCAGAGTGAAACTAAAATATCTTCACCTGGCAAAAGTGGCCTCCTAGGTTTATTAAAGATTTTGTAGCCCAAGCTATGGTTTTACAAAATCTGCTCCGAAGACCATACGTTCCAGATATGCCTCAAATCTTTGCCTCTTGGCTCAATCCTTGCAACGCAAGGAAGTAGAGACAGCATGTTGAATGAAAAAGAATTTTAAACTCTAATCTAACTGCTGCATTTTCAGATAAAGAAAATGAAATAATGAATGCCTGTCCCCTGTAATGTGCTAAGAACCTTTTATACATATTTTCGTTTATTCCTCACAACCACCTGCCGGGGTAAATAAAATTGTCCACATTTAAGAGATGAGTAGGGCTTAACTAATGGTCTAAAATTGCAAAGCCAGCAATGAAAGAAAACTTAACAGTCACTACATAGGTGGGGAAAGATTTTAACACATAGGCATTTGAACCACTAAATTATATTGTCTCTCCATTGAAGTCAAGAGCAGAAAGAAATATTATTGCCCAAATTAAACAGTAGGTTGGTAAAAAAATGTTGGTCCTGGAACTTGGATCTCAGGTGCTTTGCGCTTTTTCCATGACTATTGTCATGAAAATGCGTTGACTGTTGAAACTGCTGCTGTCATTGGTCTTGCGACCAACCAGTTTGCTAATTGCTCTTGTTCGTTCTGTAGTCACGTCCCGAGATAAGTGCGCACTCTTGTCAAAACGCCTTTACAAATGAACTTATATTTTTATCTTGATGTGATTTAAATCATCTTGTTGCCTAAACATAAAATTTTATTTACCATAACATAGGGAATATACCTGAGGGAGAGAGCTGCGATTTAGCTAACAGTGGCAGAAACAAGATTTTAACTCATCCAGGTTGATTTCATGGCCCGAGTGCATAAACTGGTTGCTCCCACCATCTCTATTGGGATACGTAAGAGCAAAATAACCTGCTATTCCCTTAACCAGGCTCATCATCTTGTCCCCTAAAATGTTCATGCTCACCTTATATTCCTTCTTCCAGTTTCTAGGCATCATCGTCTTTCCAGTTTTCCAAACCATAAGTGCAGTTGTCATCCTGTAAGCTTATTTCTCTCTCAATCCACAATTAATCAGAAAGGCATTGATTCTTTTGCTTGTTTGTCAGTAATCTCTCTGTTTCACCCCATCCTTATTTCAGTGTCCCTGGCTCTATTACCCCTCATCCCTCAGATGAACTTGTTTGATCTGGGCTGCTTTAACTGACTTCTTTATCCCTCCTTTGCATCTCTCTCCAATCCCACATCCAGCAGCTTCCTGGGCTCTCCTTCTAGGAAACACAGATGATGATCTCACCCCATCTCTAGGGATCACGGCCGAGCTTCCACTGCCCAGAAAGTGTTTCTCTAACTCACTTTGGTAAAGGACCAGTTGGTTTGTTTTGGTTTCTTAAAAATTAATTCTCAGACCAGTGTGAGGCCCTAGTCTGCCTGACCTGTTCACAGCCTAAGCCACCCGAGACTGCTCACAGCACCTACCATTTCTCTGTAACCTGACAACTCAAGTTCATTGAATATGCGCTTGAATGTCACAGCAGGGTCAAATGGCTGAGTTTCTAACATCTGCTCTCGAGGACACTGGAACTTATTTCATGGGGGCCTGGCATTGGCCTGGAGGACGCACTTTGATTAGCACTAGTTTAGGAGCTACAGCAAGAGATGATGTGAGATTTGGGTTTGAACCCTGGCTGGGCCATGGAGCAAAGGTTGGGCGAGTCACTTAACTTCTCTAAGCTTCAGTTTATGTCTCTGTGAAACAGGGATGATCTGTAGAGTTGCAGTGACAATTAGAGAGGATGAAGTTAAACCACAGTGTCTAGCACACATATTCATAGCAGCAGTTGGCATTTTCATTTCCGACTTTAATACAGACTCCTTATCATTTTCCCACCAATCCCTTCTCATCTGGCCTTTGCCTGAATTTTTAACTTACTTGTCTGGTTTTCCCTCTAGAAGCACCCCACTTGACTTTTGCCACATCTGTACCTGACACATGATAGGAGCCCAGGGATGAATGAATGAATGATTGACTAAACGAGTGAACGGACAACTCATTTGAATGGAGTAAGTTCAAAAGGTCGAATAATGATCTCTAAAGCAAAAGTGTAGCTGATTATTTAGCTTTTGCCTTACTAAAATTGCTGAGACTATGGAAGCTATTGTTTTTAATTTTCAAGTGCCTCGTGTCAGCCCACACTAGTGAGACAGGCATAGCATTTAACCAAAAGAGAGCTTCCAATTGGAATGTAATTCACAACATGTAACCTAAAAGTGGCAAACTCAAAACAAACCAGACAAGATGAGAATATGGATGTGAGCAAAGGCTTTTTTCCCTGCTTTGCATTTCTCAGTATACAAAAGTTTAAGTGAAAATAATTTCACAGGCTATTCATTTAAATGCACATACATTACTTTGCCCCAGGGCACCACTATTCTCACTATTGTAACAGCCTTTTAACTACTACTGTATTTACCCCCTTGCAAACTATTCTCAACACAGCACCTAACACATAGCTCCTTTGGCATAGCCTCCCAACAATGCACCTCTCATTGTGTATAAGGACCTACAAGAAACCCTCTGAGGCAGTTTCCCTTTCCTTCTGTCTGTCCTCACAGCTACTGGCCCTCCCACTGCCCCCCTTGCTGCGGCTTCCAAGCATAGATAGCCATGTTCTGGCCCTCCGCTCTTTGCATTTGAGAATGTTTTCCCCTAGATTTCTACGTGGCTCAATCCCTTACTTTCAGATCTCTGACCAAACGTCATATACCACATATTTAAATTTGCCATTTCTTACTAAACCCGCACAAGCCCTAACTTCCTTCTCTGTTAAACTCACTAGTACTTCTCAGCATCTTGCTGCCGTAACACATCACCAAACACTTGGCAGCTTGGAACAACAGCAAATTATTCTTTCCAGATTCCATAAATCCACAAGCAAGGTGTTGGCAGAATGGGTTCCCTCTGGAGGTTCTGAGGGAGGGTTTGTTCCATGCCTCTCTCTCCTGGCTTCTGGCAGCACCTGGCAGCCTTTGGCATTCCTCGGCCATGTCACTCCAATCTGCCTCTGTCTTCACATGACCTCCTTTCTGTGTCTCTCTGCGTCTCCCCTCTTCTAGGAAAGACACCTGTCATTGGATTTAGGCCTTCTCTTCCAATCCACAATGATCTCATATCAAGAACCTTAACTTAATTATATCTGCAAAGGCTCCTTTTACAAATTAGATTGCTTTTATTGGCCCTGGTGTACCGGGGAGTAGGATTTGGAACTATCTTTTGGGGGGACACGTATCAACCCACTATGTTAAATTATTTAATTATTTGTTTGTTCATTCTCAGTCTCCCCTCCCCCATTCCAGTGTCAAGCCCATGAAAACAATGATTAAATATATATATATATATTTTGTATTTGTGACTGGACCAATTTCTGGCGCACAACGGAAGCTTAGTATGGGTCAAATAAATCAAAGAAGAAAATGTGGACAAGATATAGAGGTTATCAGTATATTTGTAACCAGAAGTAGACAAACCAGGGAAGGAGTATTTGAAAAAGGGGTCAGACTTTTGTGAAGGAATACAGAAAAGACAGGGGAACCTGAAGTCAAGATTGTTTGATAATTAGGGAGTGTTTGTCAAACGCCCGGTTGAAAGAGACATCAAAAGACACCTCCTATAGTATTTGTTTTTCTCTTTCTGACTTACTTCACTCTGTATGACAGACTCTAGGTCCATCCAGCTCACTACAAATAACTCAATTTTGTTTCTTTTGATGGCTGAGTAATATTCCATTGTATGTATGTGCCACATCTTCTCTATCCATTCATCTGTTGATGGACACTTAGGTTGCTTCCATGTCCTGGCTATTGTAAATAGAGCTGCAATGGACATTGTGGTACATGACTCTTTTTGAATTATGGTTTCCTCAGGGTATATGCCCAGTAGTGGGATTGCTGGGTCGTATGGTAGTTCTATTTTCAGTTTTTTAAGGAACCAACAGTGCAAGAGGGTTCCCTTTTCTCCACACCCTCTCCAGCATTTATTGTTTCTAGATTTTTTGATGATGTCCATTCTGACCGGTGTGAGATGATATCTCATTGTAGTTTTGATTTGCATTTCTTTAATGATTAATGATGTTGAGAATTCTTTCATGTGTTTGTTGGCAATCTGTATATCTTCTTTGGAGAAATGTCTACGTAGGTCTTCTGCCCATTTTTGGATTGGGTTGTTTGCTTTTTTGTTATTGAGCTGCATGAGCTGCTTGTAAATTTTGGAGATTAATCCTTTGTCAGTTGCTTCATTTGCAAATATTTTCTCCCATTCTTAGGGTTGTCTTTTGGTCTTATTTATGGTTTCCTTTGCTGTGCAAAATCTTTTAAGTTTCATTAGGTCCCATTTGTTTATTTTTGTTTTTATTTCCATTCTCTAGGAGGTAACACATATATATGGAATATAAGAAAAAAAAAGGTCATGAAGAACCTAGGGGTGAGACGGGAATAAAGACACAGACCTACTAGAGCATGGACTTGAGGAAATGGGGAGGGGGAAGGGTAAGCTGTGACAAAGTGAGAGAGTGGCATGGACATATATACACTACCAAATATAAAATAGATAGCTAGTGGGAAGTAGCCGCATAGCACAGGGAGAACAGTTCGGTGGTTTGTGACCACCTAGAGGGGTGGGATAGGGAGGGTGGGAGGGAGGGAGACACAAGAGGGAAGAGATATGGGAACATATGTATATGTATAGCTGATTCACTTTGTTATACAGCAGAAACTAACATACCATTGTAAAGCAATTATATTCCAAAAAAAAAAAAAGACACTTCCTAGTGATCTGAATGTTGAAATTTTGTCAGTGCCTGTGAAGATATTCACATCACTTGCAAATATGTTCAAAATCTGAGGTGGGTTTTCCTTATGTATTCTGGTGTCTTAGTGGCTGTGTTATCACCTTATCAGGAGTGACAAGATAGAACAGATCAAGGAGGAAATAATTTCTGTCACTGGATTAGAACTCATTGACCTTGTTTCTTAGTAGTATTTTGTGGACTCTCTTACCTGCTAGACCCATTGAATTGCCAGTCTACCTATACTATGTGTCTGGTACCTGAGGACCATTGGGGCTTATCAGTGTGTATATTATCTGCAGACTATCCCTTTTAAGCTGGATAAAAGTTTTCACTCTTATTAGTTGAATTTGCTAATCAACCCACACATTCTGTTGTGACAATTTGTAATATTCTTTTCCATTGACAGTACCTAAGCAATAAACTTAAAATAATTCAAAAAATCAAATTCAGCCTATTCTTAACAGAAGCATACAAGTTATTTATTAATAGTAAATAAACAGCAGTTAGATATGAAAAGTAAATATGTAGAGGTATGTGTTTTAATAAATAATTATGAGGAAAATGTATTAAGCATGAACAATAGTGGGCGTGATTGTCAGGTTCCACTTGCTGTTATGTGGCTTTTTTTCTAATAAAGAAAAACATCTAATCGCTTATATGTGAAATATCAAATGTGACCCAACTGAACTTATCTGCGAAACAGAAACAGAGTCACAGATGTAGAGAACAGACCTGTGGTTGCCAAGGGTTGTGGGGGGGAAGGTGAGGGGGGGATGGATTGGGAGTTTGGGATTAGCAGATGCAAACTATTACACATAGGATGGAAAAACAACAAGGTCCTACTGTAGAGCACAGGGAACTATGTTCAATATCGTGTGATAAACCACAATGGAAAAGAATATGAAAAGGAGTGTATATACATATATATGTGTGTGTATAACTGCATCACTTTGCTGCAGGGCAGAAATTAACACAACACTGTAAATCAACTATACTTTAATAAAAAAATTTTTTTTAAAGACAGACATCTACAAAATAATTCAGACACTTCAGCCCTGAGCACAATGGAGATAAGTTTATTCTGTGAAAATGCTTTAAGGAAATGACCTTAAAACACTCTTTGATGATTACAGTGAAATTTTTGAATGTATATAATGTACATAACCCACGTGTTACCTGTATATAACGTACATAACCCACGTGTTACCTGTATATAATGTACATAACCCACGTGTTACCTGGTGCAACTTACCAAATATAAAATGGTCCTTTTTTTTTTTTTTTTTGTGGTATGCGGGCCTCTCACTGTTGTGGCCTCTCCCGTTGCGGAGCAACAGGCTCCGGACGCGCAGGCTCAGCGCCCACGGCTCATGGGCCCAGCCGCTCCGCGGCATGTGGGATCTTCCGGGACCGGGGCACGAACCCGCATCCCCTGCATCGGCAGGCGGACTCTCAACCACTGCGCCACCAGGGAAGCCCTAAAATTGTCCATTTTTTGAAAATACTTCCGGACCGTAATATGTAAACATTATGTATTTAGGAAAATAAATTGCTTTCTTAAAAGCTTAAAAATAAATAAATAAATGCACATATGCTAAATAATGCGATTCAGCGGGAGCAATACGGGAAAGAGGTTTTTCAGCCATAATCAGTAGACCTGCTGACAGAAGGAGCCCTGGTTCTTGCTTCTTGAGGGGCTCAGTTTCCCTGACCCAGAACCTCCCCAGAGAAATCTCCTAAAGACTAAGGTTTACTCTCTCACCACCTACTCCTCTGTTCCCTGAGGTAAGACTCAGAGAATATCCAAGTGAAAAGACACTCAGCTTGGGAGATACTCGGAATGATTAAGTTAGGTGAAGGGCCAACTCTTAGATAAGTGCTTATGGGCAAGTCTTGGAACTATTCCGATTTACTACACTAATATTGTAGGAATATTGGCTTCTAGGGAGGACACAAACAAACAACGATGACAAAAAGAAACAAAACAAAAACCCTTGACTTGGTCACATAGCAATTTGGAATTTGAATTATATATATTTTAAATAGTAACATAAACTACTTTCAAATATTTAGAATAGCATATTGAAATGTCAGTGCCTTCTTTTCCACAATGCAGGAAGCGCATTTTTGGAATCTATGAAATGAGGTCTACCAGTCTCTGTTTTTATTCTGATAATGATGGTCCTTCTGCCTTGAGATTGGTTGTTGAACCTGTGTGTTTTCTGATTTTCTGTAACTCGTGCTTGTTCTAAAGGAGTAAACAATTACTTCAGGAATCACATATGTGGTGAAGGAGATCCAGGATGTTAATGCAAACTGGATTTGAGATTGGGTCATCAACCCTCATGGGAATTGAAATGTCTTCTCTCTGTTCTTACGTTTGAAGAGGACTTTCCTGACCTCACCAGACAACTTCTACAGCTACGAAATATAGCCACGTGAACGTAATGGGAAAAAATTTTTAATGTTCCTTTAATTAGAGAACTTTGAGAGCTTGCTCTAATATCACTGCTCAGAGTGTTTAACCATCACTAGAGGATAGATTTAGAGGTGTGTTCAGAACAGAACCAGACCGAGAAGTTGCAAAAGGCTGAGTGAAAGCTATTATTCACACTAAAAAATAAGAACGACAACCAGGTAAAGAACATGCTGTTAATTCTCAGAAACCTACAGAACTGAAGAAATTATAGGCACCTTTCACAGAGAAGAAATTACGTAATTGTATTTACATATGCATATGAAAAGCTGATTCGTACAAAGAGTTGTACAAAATCACTGATTTGTGTATATAACGTGCCTTGAATTTGAACAACTTGGGATTGAAAACCATTTGGGCCATTTCATCTTTCCCCTACCAGTTAGTAATCTGAGACCCACTGAAAGAAAGCCTTAGTGCTAAACAGTTGCAGTGTGCAAGTTCCCTCTCTGAGAGTAAACAGGAAGAGAGATGCAGCTTCCCAGGAAACCCAGCACTGGTCAGATTGCAAGCCTCCTTTTGGAGGACAGAGCAGTTTTGGATCAAAACTTAAAAAAAAAAGATGTTTATCTGAAATAAACTCCAACCCTTCCAAACTCATTTTTATTTTTATTCATAGTAAATAGCCTAGATGTTAGTTTAATTTTTAAAGTAATAAAAAGACCATTATTTTCTATCAGTGATTTATGATTCTGGCAAATATTCTAATCTTAAGCATTCCAAATCCATTATTTATATAAAATGGTATTATTTCCTTTTTTTTAGACCAAGGAAATAGATCTTGGTTTTAAGGAAACCTTGGCCTGGTTGGGCAAAATGATGAAATAAATAATAAACATCTGTGAGGAAAAATAAAAACAAAAAAAAATGAACTGACTAGGGTTGCAGTCCCTAAACTCAAGTTCATTTCACTTACTGCTAACTCAGAACTGATAAAAAAAAAAAAAGAGTCATCTGACCCTGTTTTACTTACTTCATTGAACAAATGCAGGATCTGGGGCAGGAAGACCCAGTCCAGGTCTTGGCTCTCCCCTTCCTGTGTGTTTTAACCAAATTACCTCCCTGGGGGAAAAACAGAAAAGATATCAAACTCACTGTGCTGTAAAGAGGAAGAACTATGGTAATGTCTATAAGTGTTTTAGAAACTGGAGAGCACACATCACTATGCTATTATTGCTGTTACTCTTTTTATCCTGGCTAAATCACAAAGTAAAACCAGAATTGGCCATCTCTTGTGACTCGTGTTGAATTTTCCAAAAAGGGAGCATTGGATGGCTGGATGCTGGAGTCTGTGAGCTGGGAAGATTTACATTGATCCCTGATAAAATTTAGAATGAGATCGTTGGGCAGCTTGGGTGAGGACAGAAAAAGTACATAAATAATGATAACCACCAATAACTTGCACAAATTAACTAGTAGTGAGGCAGGGAAATCCATGTGCTTCCTCTAGTGGCAGAACAAGGGAACATGTTGAATCATTCATTTTGCCATATTTTTAAACACAGAGTTTTGGAATATCTCAGAGGAAATACGTCTTTGGAAAAGTGGGCAGGCTGTTATCCAATTAGTTGCCATTGTGTGTGTTTAAACATCGTACCAGGCAACACTGATGCTGGTGATGAAGGCGGAAAGAGAGCAGGGCTCTGCTGACACACAAGAGCGTCTGCAGTTGTTCAGGTCCTGCTTGAAATGTTTATCCTTGGGGGAAACACACAAGCAGGCCGTATTGCTAAACTTCAGGTAATTGAATGGTGAGCCAGAGACCAATGAGATGATTCCACTTCAACAATCAAAATCATTAAGATCAAGAGATTAGGGAAAGAATAAAAATACTCACAATTAAACCTAGTAAGGCTAAATGTGAAGTTTTGTGTTAATATTTAAATACCAAAGCACTTCTGTGGTGCACGTGGGCAGGTAAGTCATATTTCTTAAATAAATTAATACATAAATCCATGAATGAGGGAGCAGAAGCATGGATGAATTTCACATGTGAAAGAAGAATTTACTTGATAGTAATTTACATTTAAAAATAAAACTTCTGAGAATTTTCATCTAAACAAACCCCTGGGAGACTGCGTACAAAGCAGAAGATGGGAAACCCAAGCCAGGCTTCGTCACAGGCAAAAGAGATTTGCAGAGGGGAATCCATAGTTTGGAGAAGTGGGGAGTGTTCCATGGTCTCTAAGCCAGAGCAGAACATGTTCAAGCTAAAAGATCGGCCTGACCCAAAGAAGCCCTGGTCAACGTTTTCCCATCACGTTGGGCCCCAAGGAGGAAAGGAAGCAAAGAAAGAAGGCGCCTTACGGACTACTTTAAATTATAAAAACATGGGCAGACTGCCAAAAATCATGTTCCCTTCCGTGTATATCGATTGCTCTTTAAAGTTTAAAAGCTCTTCCCATATATGACCTCATGGCCAACATCAAGGTTGGCCCAGACAAGTATTCTGGAAAGAAGTTCAAAGATGAGAAGACAGAAGACAGGGGTCTAAATGTCTTTCAAGTTCCACATTCTGCTCCCTGGAGAAAATTGCCGTATCGCAGTGGTTCTCAAATGTAGTAGCCAGCCCATTAGGAATGTGGATTTTCAGGTCCCATGCAGACTAGTGAATCAGAACCTCTGAGGGTGGGCCCAGCAGTCTGTTTCATCAAGCCTTGCAGGTCACTCTGATGTGTCAGAGGTGCAAACATCAGAACAGAAGTTAGACACGCAACGGATGAAGATAAAAATGAATAACAGATACATCAGTGTACCTGTCAAGGAAGAATAGGATCCTAGTCAGATGGTTTAAACTTCACAAAGCATGGAGTACACTTGACATACGAGACAGTTGCGTCACCTGCAAAGGTCACGCAGCCCATTAGGAGTTTAAACTATTAGGAGTTTAAAAACATATCCCGAATGACTACTGAGAATAGAAATAAAAAGTGCAACAACAAATAATAAATAGCAAGCTCTTCAAAATGCTAGGAATTTGTGAAGATCCTAAAGAGAGATTTCTCTGGCAAAGCAACACAGTTTGCTTTTTCTCTGTTCTGCAGTATTAAATCACGCTTATTTCAGATAAATAAGTCAAACTAGTGAAGCCTGAAAAGCAGTTTTTTTGCCTGTTGATCTGCTGAGAGCCCAGATGAGGCCCATCTTCTTCCTTCTCTGTTGATGTTTTTATCAGGCAAGAGTTCACTATGGTAATTATAGAAGAAAAAAATATAAACAAGTAAATATTTATTGTATTGCAGGTTTTATCTTTTATGGACACTATCCTAATAGGATGGAAACACCCTTCATGCTGATAAGAGCAGCCTGCTTCCCTACTCCTCTATCCAATGCTTTGCTTTGCTTTGCTGTTCATGTTTGGATGATAAAATTTATGTGAATGAAAGATGCGTGTGCCGTTCAGGCACAGATTCTGAGCTCCCAGCAATGAAGTCAATGCCAAATAAACTGTGAGGAAGATACCGAGCTTTTTCTAAAACTTAACTTTAGTTTGACTAATCAGAAAATATGATTTTAAACATTTAAACAAATTTTTAAAATCTGAGTTGCGAAGAGATACTTCAACACGTGATAAGCTCATAGGAAATGTAAATTTCATTTCAATGTAAATTTACAAGCCCCAGGCAGTGACTCGGGGTGCAGGTCTACAAAACCTCCTGAGAAGAGGCAGAACAGATCTCAGACCAACAAGGCTGGATTGTACCTGCTTGAAGACACGTACACAGCTTTAAATAGGATGTGGTGGCTGAGAGTCTGATAATAGCCTTTCAGAAAAAAAAAAAAAAAAAACCAGAAAAAAGACAGTCACAGCTGCAGACACTAATAAGCCAGTAGACTGAAGGCCTGTGATTGTTCCTTTGAAAGTGCTCTAGCGATGGCACACTAGACATGCTTCTTAGGTTACCCGCTTAAATTGCGTTCTGATTCTTTATTTCATCAAGGCTTGCTTTTGTTGCTTTTCCACATAGGGAAAGGAGAGCCCATGTCAAAGTACGGTGCCTTCTAATATCCGGGATAAGTTTTGTTTACTGCTGTGAATTTCCAACACTGACATTCCTGTTCATTTCATTCATTCATCCAAGCACGTCCTTAGTGTTTGTGGGGGGCAGGTAGGGTGCTTCCTGGGTTTCTCAGGTGGTGAGCTGGCTGGAATTGTTATAACTTAATAATGGAAAGTGACCCAGAAGGTGGACACAGCCCAGGATGAGACCTGCTGGGTCAGGGAGGATGCAGCAGGTACCAACTGCACGTCGGAGAAGATGATGCTTGAGCTCGCTGATTCTTAAATGGCAAGGACAGTTCATCCAGAGTTTTGATTTGTTTCTGTTTGTTGTCTGTTTGTTTGTTTTGCTGGGGAGGGGCAGGTAGAAAAGGTCTGGGAGGCAGGAAAGGTAGAAGAGGGGCAGACCCCCAAGACAGATTGCTCCATGGCTGTGTGATGAGAGAGGGACGTCCAGAGCTGTGAAGCCCAGGCTCTGGCAGCCGTGCCCAGGGTGGCCAGAGAAGGTGGGCTGCAGTGGCTCCCTGGGCTTTACTCACAGGCAGAGGGGCAAGACGCTGGTCAGTGGAGGCCTGTGGAGCCGTTCACTTAGTGCTGGCAGGTAGAGAAGCCTTGAACAGAGACGACCGTTAAAAATAGCCACACATGCAATTTCAAATTTTTCTAACATCCACACTCAAAAAATAGTGAAGAGGAGATGAAATAAATGGAATAATAGATCTGATGTAACACAATACATCCAAAATATTATCAATTCCCTACGTAATCAATTCAACAATTAATTAATATCATATTTTCCATACTTTTTTTACGAAGTCTTTGAAACCCAGTGTGTATTTTATACATACAGCAAATCTCAGTTTGGCTGCTTAAACTCTCATCTGAAGTACTCAAATTGCTTTAGATTTTGTAAAATTCACAGTTGAAACGTAGATTCACCTACTCAAGTGTTTCCAGGATCCTTAATAACCCAGTTTTCTAATAACTGAATGTAGCATGAGCTTTTTAAATGTAAAGAAGATGACATTAAATACCATTACAATTGTAGTTACTTGGGGCACCAGTCACATTTCCAGGGCTCAATGGTCACCACCTGTGGTCAGAGGCTATTGCATGGGACCATGCAGTGACAAGGGCTTAAACTGGGGAAATTGTAGAAGTCGAAGGATCAGCATGAGAGGGATCCTTGGAAGGCAAAATCGACCGCCTTTGGTGAGAGAGAAAGAGGTGTCAGGGAGGATGGCTGGGTGCTGGCATGGCAAGAACACAGAGCAGGGTGTGCTCCTAGTGAAGGTTGTTTCTCCAGGAGAAGCCAAGAGCTAAGCAAGAGGGTGGCACTCGTGTCGGACAAAAGGAGTCCACGGAACCTGAGTGGACTGTCCAGCCCCAGTAGGACCAGTTCTCTGAGGAAGGATGGAGAGGAACTTTGAGAGTTTTCAGCAGGTGGTACTGAAAGGACCCAGGCTATATGGGGTCTTTGCTAAAGAAAACCTGCCATCTGAGAGACAGATCTGCTCTAGTACAGAGAGAAAGTTAGAGTTTTGAACCTGAAAATCAGGAGAAGACCCTGACCCAGGGTAATCTGACCTAAGTCCCACTGCTGCTAAGGCAGCTTGGTAGGTAACTGGCCAGTGCCAAAGGGCGATTTCCTAAGGCATAACCTCGTTCCATATTTATCTTCCATATTTACAAGTGTCGGTGCTAATAGCCATAAACATGTAAGAAACAATATTTAAGGAACATGCTGCTTTCTGTACCTATCCCTGATACAGTAGCTATGTACCTTATATATGTTATGAACAAATTAAACAGGTATGAATGGTTGATCTCACTGAAGAAAGCTCTAGAAAATAGAAGTGGAATTATTTTTGTAAATGTGAAAGCTTACATTTTTAAAATGTAAGTTATCATTAACTAGTACAGGAAGTCACTGAAGCTTTTGGGGGGGTTATAGCAATAGAGAAATTCAATTTTAAGTTTGGATTTTAAAATTTCACATACACTGAATGTGTACTACTCTATTAAAAGAACTTCGGTGTCAATTATACTTCAATAAAATGGTAAAAATAAAACCATTTTGATCTTCACAATGGAAAGATATATTTATCTTTTTTATTTTAATTCCATATTTATATATGGAAGTAAAGTTCTTTCATCTTCGTTGTACTGTTTTTCATAAGAAATCAGGTGTAATTATCCATAAACACTCCATTAAAGCTCCGATTAGAGATAGAATACGAGTACAGCAGAGGGAGTCCTCGCAGGAACTTATATCCCATGAACCAAATCAAACAAAACAAAATATAATCTAAGTAGAAGGAAGGAACTGTTCCCTTAGGTCCAAAAACCAAACTCTGCAAGAACAAGGACCCAGAAGAGCTTAGAGGCTCACAGGGAAAGACCTTGGGCTGTTAGTTGAATGTGAGCTCAGAAGGAGTAAAGGATAATTAGCTCTGATGGCTGAAAGCCTGGAAGGCAGAAGGAATGTCTGTGAGCTCGTTTCGTGCTTGGTGACAAGGCCACTTTGCCACGGGACAGGTAATATCAGTGTTCTCAAATGTTAAAGAGCTCTTGTGTGGAAAGGTGGGGCTGTTCTGCGGGTCCCCACGCGGCAGAGAAGTAAGTTATGAAACAACTGTTGTCAAGGACTTCTGCTTCCGGGAAAGTAGGGGGACGTACTTTCTGCTAAATACAACTAACAACTCTAGACATTACATGCAAAACAAACAAAGAAACCCTGACAGGAGGCAGGAAGGAAGACCAGCTAGGGACCTCAGGACCCATGGAAGAACTGGAGGTGACGTCCCTGGGTGTCTTTTGCCCTCATAGATTCCAAGTTGGAGCTACAGTAGAAGGTAACCTGGAAAGACCAATGGGCGCAGACAAAGTAAATAAACAAAAACTCTAAGACGAGCTGGCTTTCTTTGGCAGGAGGACCTGGAAAGGCCTAGCAGGACAGAAGACTTTTAGACAACAAATACTCTACCGTAGCCAATAGCCAAATAAACAAAAGCAGCTCACCCCACCCTAGCCAGCCAAGTCTGGGTGGCATCCTGTACCTCCATCCACACCAGCTGGGGGTGTCACAGAATGCAGAGAAAGAGCCAGGGACTTACATCTCCATCTTTCCTTTATCCCAACCTCCCCAGTGTCAGTGGCGACAACACGGAAAGATGGGATTTAGGACACCACCCGGCACCCCTCCCAGCTCCACCGGGATAATGTCAAAGCAGACCTCTTGGAAAATCAGGAATTTCATCACTACCCAGTAGTAAGGAGACCACCTCGCCACCCCTGGTGTCAATGGAGGCCACAGGGGGAGCAGTAAAAGGCAACACTACCCCTCCTGGACAAGGTGGAATTAGCAGAGGCCTGATGGATATTGAGAACCCCTCCCCCAACCAGCAAACTAGGAGTCTCATCCCCCATTGGGTTGTCGTCCGCTCCCCTGGCAAGGTGGCCGTGGCCCGCTTTTCCAGCTGGAGGAGTTTCAGATGAAGCCACTAAAAGAGACACAGAGTTAAATAAGATCCAGCATTTCATAACATAATGCCAGAAATGTCTAGATTTCAATAGAAAATCACTGATCCTACCAAGAATCAAAAACATCTCAAGTTGAAAGAGAAAGTAAACCAATAGATGCTAAAAATAAGATGATAGAGATGTTAGAACAATCTGACAAAGGTTTTAAAGTATCCATCATAACAATGTTTCAAAAGGCAATTACAAACATGCACGAGACAAATGAAAAAGCAGAAATCTCGGCAAAAGAGGAAGATTTATAGTATGAACAGCAGGTATTACAAAAAAGGAAGTCTCAAATCAGTAATCTAAACTCCCACCTCAAGACCAAAGACCAAAATAAACCCAGAGCAAGCAGAATAAAGCAGAAAATAAAGATAAGCACAGAAATTAATGAAACTGAAAAGCGAAAACAATGTGAAAAATCAATGAAACAAAAACAGCAATAAAGTTGACCAACTTGTAGCAAGACTGACAAAGAAAAAAAGAGAGAAAGCACATTACTAATATCAGGAATGAAACAAGAAATATCACTGCAGACATCAAAAAGCAATAAAGAAATACTACAAACATCTCTAGCCACATAATTTTGACAACGTAGATAAAATGGAGCAATTCCTCAAAAAGAACAAAGTACCTCAACTCACTGAATGTGAAACAGATAATTCAGACAGCCCTGTCAAGTTAAGGAAATCAAATTAATAATTTAAAAATTCCCAAAAGATAAATCTTCAGGTCCAGATGGTTTCACTGGAGAATTGTATTAGGATTAAGGAATAATTAATATCAGTTGTACACAGTCTTTTCCTAATATTAGAAAAGGAGGAAACATTTTCCAACATATTTTATGAATCAGCATTCCCCTGATACTAAAACCAGGCAAAGACAGTACAAAAATTGAAAACTACAGATCAATATCACTCATAAATTAGATGCAAACATTCATACTAAGATGTTAGCAGTAGAATTCAGCAATATATGCAAAGAATTACACAGTGTGACTAAGTGGGGTTTATTCTATGGATACATAGTTGGTGTTTGAATATCAATGTGATTCTCCACAGTATGACTAAAATAAAATTACATGATAAAATCAGTTGATGCAGAAAAAAATCATTTGTCAAATTCAATAATCATTCATGAAAAAACTCAGGAAAATAAGAACAGAGAGAATTTCCTCAGCTTGATCAAGAACATCTGCAGAAAATCTACAGCAAACATCACACTTAATGGTGATTGATTTTCCTCCTAAGAACAAGAACGAGAAACGGATGTCTGGTCTCATTATTCTTATTCAACATATTAGTGAAAGTTCTGGAAAGGAAAAGAAATTAAATACATACATTGGAAAAAAGAAATAAAACTATCCTTATTTGCAAATGCCTTTATTGTCTATGTAGAAAATCCCTAAGGACTCTAAAAAACAAAACACAACAAAAACAAAAAGACTCCTAGAACTAATACATGAGTTCAGAAAGTCCACAAGATGCAGATTAATGCAAAAAAAAATTGTATTTCTGTAAACGAGAAATGACATCAACATTTTAAATACAATACCATTTTAAATACAATACCATTAAAAATTGATGAATAAATGAAATATTTATATATAAGACTAACAAAATATGTCTAGGATTTGCATTCTGAAAACTTCAAAACGTTTATGAAAGAAAAATTTAAAAATCTAAATAAATGGAGAGCCATACCCTGTTCATAAGTCAGAACATAAGTCAGTATAGTAAAGATGCTGATTTTTCCCAAATTACTAAACAGATTTATTGCAAATCCAATCAAATCTCAGCACAGTTTTTCGGTAGAGATAGACAAGAATGTTTTAAATATATATGAAAGTGTGAGGGAACTAAATCACTAAAACAATTTTGCAGAACAAGAATAAAGTGCTAGAAATCCATGTACACAAATCAAGACTTATTACATAGCTACGTTAATCAAGATTGTGTGTTATTGTCAGACAGATAGACACACAGATCAACAGAGCAGCATAGAGAATCCAGAAGTAGACCCACAGAAGGATGCCCATGTGGTTTTTGTCATAGATGCAAAAGTGATTCAATAGGGAAAGGATAGCCTTTCAAAAATGGTAGACTTGGGCTCTAACAAATGAAGTAATTGGACATCCATAGACCAAAAATAAAAAATGAACATTGACCTAAATCTCATACTTTACACAAAAATTAATTCAAAATGGATCATAGGTTAAATGTAAAATATGAAACTATGACACTTTTAGAACAGACAGAAAATCGCAAGACCTCAGGCTAAGCAGAGTTCTTCGACCAGACGCCAAAATATGATCCATAAAAGGAAAAAAATATATAAATTGGACCATATCAAAATTTAAAAGTTTGCTCTGTTAAAACCCTGTTGAGAAGATGAGAAGAAAAACTACAGACTAGGAGAAATAATGGGAAACCATATATCCAACAGAGGACTAGTATTAGGAACTTATAAAACACTTTTAAAACTCAACGGTAAGGAAACAATCCGGTGAGAAAAGGGGCAAAAGGCATGAAGAGGCATTTCACCAGAGAGGATGTACAGATGGTAAGTCAACACATTTAAATATGTGTAATGTTAATAAAACCACGATTATGAATCAATACATATCTATCAGAATGGCTAAAGTAAAAAAGAGGAAATGCTGGCAAGGTCAAGGCGAAACTGGATCATTCACTCATCGCTGGAA
This sequence comes from Phocoena phocoena, assembly GCF_963924675.1. NCBI lineage: Eukaryota > Metazoa > Chordata > Mammalia > Artiodactyla > Phocoenidae > Phocoena > Phocoena phocoena. Next base: position 8,158,701 of record NC_089227.1, read on the forward strand.
GAATGTAAAATGGTGCAACCACTCTGGAAAAACTGACAGTTTCTTTAAAACCAACACAGGAAGTGCACTTCTGGCATTTACCTCTGAGAAATGAAAACTTAAGTTCCCAAAAAAACCCTGTGCATCAACGTGTACAGTAATTTTACTCAAAAAACAAAAGCTGGAAGCAACCCAGATATCCTGTAATGAGCGAATTCTTCCACAAACCAAGCTATATCTTTGCTGTAGGATAGCGGTCCACAATGAAAAGGAATGGATTGGATGCACAGAAGCACATGGATGAATCTCTAGAGAATTAAGCTGACTTTTTTAAAAAGCGCCAAGCTTTTTATGGCTGAGTAGTATTCCTCTGTATATATGTGCCACATCTTCTTTATCCATTCATCTGTCAATGGACACTTAGGTTGCTTCCGTGTTTTGACTACTGTAAATAGTGCTGCTATGAACATTGGGGTGCATATATCCTTTTGAATTAGAATTTTTGTCTTTTCCAGATATATGCCAGGAGTAGGATTGCTGGATCGAAAAGTGATATAAATGAGCTTATTTACAAAAGAGAAATAGACTCACAGACGTAAAAAACAAACTTATGGTTACCAAAAGGGAAAGGGGAGCGGTGGGGAGGGATAAATTAGGAATTTGGGATTAACAGATATACACTACCATATATAAAATAGATAAACAAGGAACTACTGTATAGCACAGGGAACTACACTCAATATCTTGTAATAACCTATAATGGAAAAGAATCTGAAAAGGAATATATATATTTATATGTATATTTAAATATAATATATATATAACTGAATCACTTTGCTGTACACCTGGAACGCTGTAAATCAACTAAACTCCAATTTAAAAATTAATAACTTTTGAAAGCAGCCATCTGAAAAGGTTACATGCTCTATGATTCTGTTTATATGACATATTTCAAATGACAAAATCATAGAAATGGAAAACAGATGACTGGTTTCCTGAGGTTAAGGAAGAGTTGGGGATGTGAGGAAAGTGGAGAAGCTATTAAAGTGCATCATGAGGGATCCTATGATGTTAGAATGTTCGTATCTTGACTGTGCTCACGTTAATATCCTGTCTGACATATTGTACCGTAGTTTTGCAAGATGTTACTATTGGGGGAAACTGGATAAAGAGTGCAGGGGTGTCTTTGTATTATTCCTTATAACTTCATGTGAATCTGTAATTATCTCCAAATAAAAATTTTAATTTAATTTTTTAAACTATAGAAGTTTCTACCAGAATATAACCTATTTAGCGAGATTACATATCAGTTAGCTCTCTAAATATCAGTGGTTTAAATCTTTACCTTTAACTTGCTTACACGTGATGATTTTTTAAAGAGCAGTGAAAATATAAAATACTACCACAACCATCACCACTAGTAATCATCTCAGCGGCATCACCAGTCACCACCGTCATGATCATTGCTGTTATCATCAGCAGCAGCATCCAAGGCAGCTGCTAATTAGTGGGCTTGGTATTTCTGCTAAAAAGTAAATTTCCTCACATGGAGATATTTAGGCAGAGATTAGGAAATTGTCTTTCAGGCAGGTCTTCGAGTATATATATATATACTTAAATTATGAAGTAGACACTCTACTTCTAAGATTGCATGATTATACAAGAGTAATTATTAAACCAAAAGTTTGGTAAAGTGCAAAACAAGAAGCCTGAGAAAACATGAACAGAACATTCTGTCTGTTCAAGGACATACACTCCTAATGAGAGGGTCCTCCAACCACCCTGCTGGGAAAACCCAAAGGACAGGGGCAGATGCGAGCACTGAAACAAGAAAGGAATTGTCACTGTCACGTGGTCAATTAGTGGAAGAGATTGCAATTAACCCCGGAACTGTCACAGTTGCCTTTGTGCTCAGAGGTAAATGCACACCAACAATGAAGACAAACAATCATGACCTCGCTGAGAAGCTTAGATAGTAAGCAGGTCACCATCTCTCTTTTTGCATTTTCAGCAGTGGTCTGCAGCCTACCTTCAGTATCAAATTAAATATTTCAAAATAATGCACAGGGGTCTGTTCATTTCAGTGGATAAATGCAGATTTTGCAGAAGTACCTGAACACTAGGTTAGAAAACTAACCTCAAAATTATCCTGGATTTTTTTCTTCTTTTAAAAATGTACTCTGTCCCCTCTCCTTAAGTGCAAAGCTGGGCATAGTGACTTCTTTCCAAAGACCACAGCATTGAAAGGGAGGAAAGAAAAGTAACTTTACAGTGGAGAAACACTACCTCAGCCAGGAGGTCAAGGTTACCATCAACAGGGACAGATCATGTTGATAAGTCATACTGAAAGGGCGTTTTACCTCCGTGAACTTCATCTCCCAAATCCATAACCTCAGCCTAATAATTAGGAAAATAATCAGCTAAACCCCAACTGAGGGATAATCTACAAAAATCCTTATCTGTCCTTCTCAAAACTGTCAAGGTCATCAAAAACAAGGAACGTCTGAGAAGTTGTTCTAGCCCAGAGGAGCCTAAAGAGATATAACAGGTACATGTAATGTGATGGAACAGAAAAACGGAATTAGGGGAAAACTATGGAGATCTGAATAAACTATAGACTTTAATTCATAATAATGGGTCAATATTGGTCTCTTAATTGCACCAAATAAATCATATTAATGTAAACTGTTACTAACAGGGGAAGATGGATACAGGGTACATGAGACACCTCTGTACTATTTTTTCTATTTTTCTGTAAATCTAAAATTGTCCTAAAAATATATTTCATTCAAAAATTTAATCTGGGCCCATAGATCAATGAACTCCAGCGGTCTCATAGAAAAAGCGGTGTGGATGATTCCATGTTTACTCATCTGCAAGAGGTGGACAATAATATCTCCTACTTTGTCTAGTTAAAGTCTGTAGGAAATATTCTACGTAATGCATTTTGTAGAGCGCTCTGTAAAAGCACAGATGTCCAATGAAAGGTGGTTAAGGGTCACAAAGACCATTTAGTTCATGCATCTTCATACTCTGGCCAAGTGTTTGTGCAACCTTCCGACCTCAGTGCGTCTGGCATCCTTTGTGTTTTATTCTTTTGTGTACTCCCAGCCTCAGGAATATCACTGAGACTGTAGAGCAGTAGAATTAAAAAGCATGGGTGTGGTTTAGGTATGTACCACTAGTTGCCAGTTCTCTGCCACTGGAGGCGCTGGGGTTCTCCACTCTGGTAATCCCGCATGCGTGCGTCTCCCCAGGCGGCTCTCCCTCAAGCGTCCTCAGGGGTGCAGACTGGATTTGGGTAGAGTGACAGGAAGCACTATGTCACGTGTGCAGACGGTTCCTCTTCTCACTGAGTGGCGCCCCTGTTCTCTCAGGAGCCCACATCCTTCTCCCCTCTCTCACAGCCACAACCACTGCTTCATGAAATCCATGTCGGCTCTGCCTTCTACATGTATAAATCTGACTTCTTCTCAACTGTCCACATTTGGTGACTTCTCCCTCCTGTGTTATTCCAGTGGCCTATTTCCTTGTCCTCCCACAGTTTATGCTCCAGACAGGAGCCAGATGGTCCTCGGGGAACTTCAGCCAGAACATGGACCTGCCCAGCTCAGAACCCCACACACCCCGTGCCATCCCACCCTTCAGGGGATAAATGGCCCAAAGGCCCTGCAGAACCCTGCCTCTTGATTTTTGCCCGTGAGAGTCAGCTCACCCCACTGACCCCACTACTGTGCCCCAGCACGCAGGCACCCCCCAACAGGGCCTGTGCACAACTGTGCCCCGCCTGGAGGGTTCTCTCCCATTTATCCATGGGGCTTATTTAACTGAAGGCCTTCTCTGGTCACCCTGTTCTGCGTCTACAGCCGCATCCTCCCGCCCTGCCCCTCATACATCTTCTCACATCTCAGGTGCCCCATTTTAGCCCTCGGTTTCATTTGCTCTCTATTACAATCTCCACTCCCCCCAAGCATAAACTCCACAAAGGCCAGCATCCCTGTTTCACTGCTACCTCCTAAGGCCCTGCCGGATGCATGGAGAAAGCACATTTGGGAAGAAGTAGCTCTTCATCCCTGTAGGAAAGGCAGCAAGGTTCATATTCTTCAAATCTGGGTTATCGCACAGAGAATGCCTTTTCAGTTATTGGTGCTGGAATCAGGTTGAATGTGATACGGTGATGGGGGCAGAAGGTACAAAACAAAGAGCAGACGTACTGCCCTCCACAGAGACCAGAAAGTGAGCCTCCAAAGGGAAATAACTCACAGATGGAGACAGTGGGCAGGATGTCGAAGGATCCAAGGACACTGAAAATGTGCTTTGGAAAACTTAACTTGCTAAATAAATATAAGCCAATAGCACCTTGTGGTGATTTTAAACTAGTTTATAGCCTGCAATTCTCTCAGTGGCCATATATATTCTATTGTCTTTTCCTGAAGGGCCTTAGCACTTAGACCTCATTACGGTTTTCTGCCTTTTAAATACATCCCACATTACATGTAAAATAAGATAATAATTATTATTGGTAAATTAATTAATTCATTCAAAATGTCTGTGTACATTGCATCCACCTAAAGCAATAAAGTACACTTGGGAGTGAAATTTGTGAGAATCTAATCATAGAAGCTAAATTTGGGGAAAAGTCATTCAGAGTTTCCTACAAACACATTAACTTTGAACCTAAGAATAATTCTTGAACTATACAAATTTTCAGATCATTTTATCTTAGTCTTTTGATAGGCATTTTTTTGCTTTTTTGAGATGTATGTTTTAAAGTTTCCTTTTTTATGCATAAAAACCTCATTTGCAGACCCCAATGAGAAATCCTTGCTTTTCTAATTTGTATGAGAGAATCCAGTGGGTCTAAGAGGAAGAATTTTACTTCAGAGTCCATTTTTATGTAAATTAAATTAAAGTTGGGGCTTCCCTGGTGGCGCAGTGGTTGAGAGTCTGCCTGCCGATGCAGGGGACACGGGTCCGTGCCCCGGTCCGGGAAGATTCCCCATACCGCGGAGCGGCTGGGCCCGTGAGCCATGGCCGCTGAGCCTGCGCATCCAGAGCCTGTGCTCCGCAACGGGAGAGGCCACGACAGTGAGAGGCCCAAGTACCGCATTAAAAAAAAAAAAAAAAAAAAAAAAAAAAAAAAAAAAATTAAAGTTGGAATGCATTTAATGAAATGTGGGAAATAAGAAAGGTGCCACATACAGAAGCTAGCGGGTGTTATTTAAAACATGACTCCAGCAGTAAAGGGATCTTAAATCAAGGTTGAGGTGATTTCCTCCTGTAAAAGACTGGTCTGTCTTTACTCTCCTGCAGGCACAGATGTCTCAGGAGGAGGGCAGGTACCACAGCAAGCCAACTCCTCTTCTCTTCTCTTCTTCTCTTCTCTTCTCTTCTCTCTTTCTCTTCTTCTCCCCCCTCCTCCCCCCTTCTCCTGCCCCCCTGCTCCTCTTTGTCTCCCATCTGTAAAGCAAATTGCAGCCTTGTTCCCACAGTTCACACAGTGACTCTGGAGGTGGGCACGGGGGCGAAAAATAAGCTTCAAATTAGAGTCCTGTGTTCACATAGGAGGTAGAGATGCCTTGGTTTAATCTCTCTCCGGCTCTCTTTCCTCACTGTTAAGTAGGTAATATTATACCTTCCTAGCAGAAGTTTTTGAATGCCTCATTATGTATGGGGAAGTTTTTTGAACTTTAATATGCAAAGCAGATGCTTAATGTCTGGCATATATAACATAGTCATGACTCCTTGGTCACAGTGGCCTTCACTTCAGAAAACACTTTCTTTTGGTCATCAGTTCATGTACATGTGGCTCTCTAGAAAGTTCAGGTACAAATCAGGTCCTGTGCTGTCTGGGGAGATGCCTTTAAATGTTCCATGCAATGCTATCATGGCCAGTCACCAGCGAGCACATGGTATCTTCTAGCTAATGGTACCAAGGAGTGAACATGCATTAGCTCATCCATCCCTCACAAAACATATGTGTTGTGACTGTCTGTGTTTTCAGATAAGGAAACTGAGGCTTAGAAAATTAAGAATTCAGTAACTCCCTCTGTGAGTCAATGGCAGAAGGGGGATTCCAGGCCAGGTTCCTCTGGTTCCAGTCTATGAACTCCAGTTTTGCATTCTCACCTTAATCTCAACGTCTTCTCTTTCGGTGGAAGAGTTCCCTGATTCCACGTTGTGGAAGTTTCAGGAGCTGCACTGAGAGGAATGAGATAGAATCCGGTGGAAACTGAAGGAGGTAGGTAGAATCAAGTTCCTTTTCTCTTTCTCTTCCTCACACCCTCCAGGCCCCAGGTCCCCTGCCTCTCTGCTCCCTTCCTGCCCACTGAGGCCTCAAGTTCCTGCTATTAACTACAGTATCCTTCCCACTCTCTGCCCTCCTGCAGGCTCCAGTCTCCCTGGGCCATACCTTCTTCATCCTCCAGAGAAGTCCAGCCACTGAGGAGCTAAGTGCTGCCCCAGAAATATGAAACGTCTCATATATCTGCAGACTTTTGCATTGTGGCCGCCCTGTTCCCCTCCACACTAAGTCCCTTTCTCCTTTGGCCTGCAGCAAAGACACCTGTCTAAACATCAGTGTTAAACATGTCTTTTATTTTCTGCATTTCTGAGATTTTGACACCTGGGGTCTTGCTAACCCTGAAAAGACTACCTCTCCTAGGGCTAAGTAATTCTTAGAAATTTTAAACTGAGCCCACACCCCTACCACCTCTTCTGAGGGGCTCTCACACTCAAGGCCACTGACCCCCTGCCTTAATCACCCCAGGGCCAGGTACCAGACCACTAAATATAGCCCCTATGCCTCAAAGCTCACTGAAATTATTTAAACTAGCCAAACCAAGGTCTGCTTAATCTGTCTCACCTGTTCCTTCCCATGGAAACCACAAAACAGGTTTATATTCATGTTTACCCTTCACTCCTTCTGCCCCCTGACAGACCCTAGTGCTTCCCCATGTGGCCCTGCATGGAGGGCAGTGCCTCCTGTTTCTAGGGATCTGTGGGCATAAGCTTCTTCTTTTATGACAGTTATGTCCGTGTCTGGGTATTTTACCACACTTGATTAAAACAAATCCCAATACAATGAAACGATCATCTGTCAAACCCAGCTCATGTATCTGTCCTATGGCAGGCCTTCCACAAACTCTGAGGCTGCATCCTCTATGTACTCCTCTGTGTGCTGATCTGGTCCAACTTGGTGCTCACTTGCAGAAAGTAATGTCTGTGTCCACGTCTGGGTCTCTGCTAATCTGCCCACAAGATCCTCATGAGCGGTGAGAGCATCTTATACACTTAGAGGCCGTGTTCTTGACATACCCTCAGTTCAGATGGATGCTTAATCACTATTTATTGAATAAATGAATGAGCTGAATGGTGGGGGGGGGATGCAGAAATTTGTGGTTTTAAGTACATTTCTTCCTGTTTGGACTAAAGATTTAACTAAATGATCACTAACAACTCAATCAAGTTTTTCTTGGATACACACCGTATCTGTATTAAATTTCCTTTGCACGAAAGAAAGAAAACATCACTTGCTTCCAAGTGATGTCCTGTCTGGCCCCCAATCCATCAGAGTGGGAAGGAAGCCCTTCACAATTCTCTGTTTGAAAGTTCACCCTGACCCATGCAAATAGTGTCCCATGATTCTCCGCAGAAATTAGAATAAGGGTTTGGAACATGATTTTTGATTTATTTCATATGTAAGATCTGAAAAGTTTATTTTTTCTCTGCAAACAATGCTCAGAGCAGAAGGAATTTGAGAGCATCCAAGAAGGCATATGTCTGCATGAGTTTTTTCTTGACAGGAGAAGAAGCAACCAGAGCTAATTGAGGCAAAACAAAATGTTCTCTTGGATGGCCTAACAGACAATTCTTCTGAGTGTACACTTTATTATTATTACTATTATTATTATTAGTCCATCACCACCCTATTTCTTTTGTCTAAGCTTAAGGCAACATTCTCCCTACTTCTTAGTCTACTAGTGAGAGAAAACACTCCTGTTTTGAGTGCCACATGGAGATCTCATTTAAGCGTTTGTATTATTAAGAATCTTTGCCTACTAGTGTGTATGCAAATTCCTGGTTTCCATTAAAATAATTGTTTTACCCTTTCATTAGTAAAAGCTTTCCAGTTAGTAACTTTAGTTTGCATCGTCATCTCATTTTATCCAGCCCTCATCCTGGAGGCGGGCTGGGACAGTCTTCCATTTTCCTTAAGAACATTTGAATCTCTGAGCATGATGGGTTGTCCAGTTGTAAACAGGACAGGATGGGCCTGATTCCGTGTCTTTTGCTGTCAAATCCCATGTTCTTTCCTCTCTACTAATTCATGACCAATTGTTTATATTTCATCCTAGGCACTTGGAATTCTCGAATGGTCATTATGTGTTCTATTTGAGAAAAGTAATGACTAGGAAATAAATATGTCTGGTTCCTAGTGACCTTGGGTTCAATCCTCCACTTGCCTTTTCACATTTTTTACCTTTATTTAAATATATTCAGTCCCCTACTTGTTTACTTGTTTCATGTCTTAATTTCTACCTTCATTTCAGTATCCAAACACCACAGATATATTTATCCATTTCATTCAACAAACAGTAATCTAGCATCTACCACCTTACCTGTGGGTCACATAAGTAGGGCATATGGACCAATGACAGCACAAATGTTTACCCTGATGGAACGTTGTGTCCAGAAGGGGTATCAATGTGCAAAGGGGGTGATGGACACACGTCATCAGCTTGTTACCACAGAACTGCAGCAAGGGGTCATCCTGCCCTGAACCTGCCCAGCTTCAGTTTGGCCAGGAAAATATGTATAGGACTGTTCCCCTGGCTAAGATCCTCTAGTGATTTTCTACTATTCACTGGGTCTGTTAACCACTGGGAATCTGCTAAAACAGATGAATCTTCTAAACAAAGAAATGCACATAGGGGTATACACCCAGGATTTTGCAAACACTACTCAAGAGTTTTATGATCCTACAGACATCCACTGAGCAAGCCTCACTAAGTATCCTCTGCCTACAGCAGAAGGTCCAAATGCCGCCAATCAGCGTGTCGCTCCATTACGAGCTGTTCCTCAGACAGGGTCTCACTCTCCCTGGCCCCAGCCTCGGCACAAACTGCTCTCTCTGCCCTGCATGTCTTCCTCGCTGCCTGCAGATGGTGCTGGTTGTGTCGTCTTGCCTGGACCGGTGTCTTCATCTATATAATTGGAATAATAAGAGAATCCACTCCAAAGGGTTATTGTAAGGATTATACGAGTGTATTAAAGGCCCCTGACTCACAGCAAGTGCTGCAAGAAATGCTCTCTTTACTCATCCTTAAGGTCTCAGCCGGGCTGCTTCCTCCTCCACAAAGTGTGCTCTGGCTCTTCTCCCTGAAATGTGGTTAGAGGAACCCCTCCGCGCTTCCCCGCACCCTGTGCCCAGCTGTGCAGCCATTCACAGCGTACGTAGCTCCCATCCTAATTCTGAGTTCCCAAGCTCAGAAATGCTGTCTTCCCCCTCTTGGTTCCCAGACAACCCGCTGCCGGTCCTCACCCAATAAATAAATAAATGAATATTGAATGAGGGGGCAACATAGAGAACACACACGGTCTTTCCAAAAATAAAGAGCTCTGCACGTCAGTGTGTCTGAATAGTGAAACATATACTCAGTTTAAGTGATTTGCCAATCAGTGAGATCTTTGTGGCAGCGTGTAACTTTCCCCTAACCATTGCTTTCTAGCTTACCTATATCCTAGCAGTCAAGGGGTAGTGAGTATTGAAGGTTTTTGACAACATCCACGAGTTGATTTTGTTTTGAAGGCCCTGTGTGGTTACAAATACGAAAATGAACATACACACCCACAATGAGCATGCATTGGAAGCAGAATCCCATTATATGAATGTACTTTATGTTAAAGGACAATAAATCCAGATTAGTTATTCTTGGCTGGAGCCCTCTTAACTTCCCTGCGTATGTGTGACGATTTCTGACCTTGCGACTAGAATAAATAAACTGTGTTTGAACCATCACTGCTATTGTATAGTTGAAGGACCAAGGATAAAGCATTTATTGCTGCAAATCTCTGTGTACCCATTTATAAAATGGGAATGATCACACCAAAATTAACACCATGTTATCCTAATTCAAAAGGCTGGCATGATATAAAAGAATGAAATTGGATTTTTGCCATATACCATATAAAAATTAACTCAAAATGGATGAAAGACCTAAACTATAAAATTCTTAGACAGAAACATAGGAGAAAAGCTTCATGACATGGAATTTAGCAAAGATTTCTTGCATATATCACCAAAGGCACAGGCAACACAAGAAAAAGATAAATTGGACTAGATCAAAATTAAAACTTTGCACATCAAAGAATTGTGTTATCAGAGTAAAATGGCAACCCACATAATAGGTGAAAATATTTTTAAATCATGTGTCGATAAGGGATTAACACACAAAAATATAAAGAACTCCTACAACTCATCAACAGAAAAACTGATAACCCAATTCAAAAATGGGCCAAAGAATTGAATAGACATTTCTCTAAAGAAGATATACCAATGACCAAAAAGTACATGAAAAGATACTGAGCATCACTAATCATTAGGGAAATGTACATTAAACCGCAAATACACTTCATACCCATTAGGATGGCTATTATAAAAATTTTAAAGAAAAAAAACCTGAAAATAAATGTTGACAAGGGTGTAGAGACATTGAAACCCTTGTGCCTTGCTGATGGGATTATAAAATGGTATTGCTGCTATGGAAAATTGTCTGATGTTTCTCAAAAATTAAGACTAGAATTACCATACCATCTAGCAATTATACTCTTAGGCATACACATCCAAAGGAATTGAAAACAAGGACTCAAATAGCTGCATGTATATTAATGTTCATGGCAGCACTATTCACAACAGGCAAAAGGTGGAAGCAATCCAAATGTCCACTGATAGATGAATGAATAAACAAAATGTAGTATAAACATACAATGGACTGTCTTTAATCGTAAAAAAGAATGAAATTCTGGTAAATACTACAACATGGATAAACCTGGAGGACTTTATGCTGAGTGAAATAAGCCCATCCTCAAAAGACAAATATTGTAAGATTATGCTTATATGAGGTATCTAAGGTAGCCAAATTCATAGAGATAGAAAGTGGAATGATGGTTGCCAGGGACTGAGGAGAGAGAGGGAAATGGGAAATTGTTGTTAGATGGGCACAGAATTTCCATTTAGGAAGAAGAAAAAGTTCTGAAGATGGATTGTTGTGACGGTGGGACAATAATACAGACGTACTTAATGCCACTGAACTGTACACTTAAAAATTAGAAGTCAGACAAAGACAAATATCATATATCGCGTATATGTGGAATCTAAAAAGCGGTACAAATGAACCTATTTACAAAACAGAAATAGAGTCACAGATGTAGAAAACTAGCTTATGGTTACCAAGGGGGAAAAGGGAGGTGGGAGGGATAGACTAGGAGATTGGGATATATACACACTACTATATATAAAATAGATAACTAGTAAGAACCTACTGTATAGCACAGGGACCTCTACTCAATATTCTGTAATGACCTATACGGGAATACAATCTTAAAAAGAGTGGCTATATGTATATGTGATTCACTTTGCTGTACAGCAGAAACCAACACAACATTGTAAATCAACTCTACTCCAATAAAAATTAATTATAAAAAATGTAAATTTTTATGTTATGTATACTATGCCACAATAGTTTTTTTTTTTAAAAGAAGATGAGCATCTCATCTGTGTTCATGATCATCTGGATTCAGAAACTTTCACAGAAAACATTAATCAAACTGAACCAGAAGCAGCACCGTGGCACATCCTTCCCAATTACATAGCCATTCCAACACATCATTAACTCTTCCACTTTTTCTGAAGAGTTTTCTCCATTGTGGAAGGTGGGAAATCCTGTAGATGTTCATATAAGGACATCACTCAGAGTTAATCAGTTCTTGAAATCTTTTTCCTACTCTTCCATCTACACCCTTTGGTGGGTGTTCCTAGTATAAGACAGGTAGGGAAGGGGAAGGTCCTAAAGTTTCCGAACAGGGATAGATCTACACTGGGAAACTGCTGGATGAGGATGGTATCCTGGAGGACTTCATAGGATGCTACAGCCTGTTACAGGGATGATGGATTGTGGTGAAGGCCAGAGGCATTCTTGGGGAGGTGATGGAGCAAGGTTGAGTGATGGCAGCCTGAGAGAGCTCTGATCTGGATTTTGTTTCCTCCAATAATGGGAATGGCTAATGAACTGGAAATGATGAAACAAGCATTTGAGTGGGCAAGTGGAACCCGAGTTAGGTGAAGATGTAAAATTCAATTCAGACACGCAGGTCTTGTCGGATCTTGCCATAAGGATATGTGATGTGGCAGTCAACAGTGGGTGAAAATCATAGAAAATGAAAGCATCTCAAAATAGAAAAATGTAAGTTTTCAAGACAGATAACTGAAGACTTCTGAAATAAACAAGAAAGAATGGATATAGATGAGAGTAGTAAGCAGATATGTGGTGACTACTTAGAAAAAAAATGTAGTGGTTTAAGTTCAGGCCTCACTAAGGTAACCATATTGACATTAAAAAATATCTTACTCCAGGGGCTTCCCTGGTGGCTCAGTGGCTGGGGGTCCGCCTGCCGATGCAGGAGACATGGGTTCGTGCCCCGGTCCAGGAAGATCACACATGCCACAGAGCAGCTGGGCCCGTGAGCCATGGCCGCTGAGCCTGCGCGTCTGGAGCCTGTGCTCCGCAACGGGAGAGGCCACAACAGTGAGAGGCCCACGTACTGCAAAAAAAAAAAAAAATCTTACTCCATATGTGTACTGAGGAGCTGTTTTATTTTGTGGGTGCTTCACCTCACCCCTCCCCAAAAAGGTAGGTTGACTTAGAGACCCAGATGTACTAGGTTCAGAACTAGTTCATCTCAGTGGGCTCAAATGGCTTATGGTCCATTTCTTATCTCCTTTAAATTATAATGTATTATTAGAAAATTTGAGATATAGTAAGGCCAACAGATCAGAAGACAGTTGCCATTAAAAAGATAGTTTTTCACTTGCAGTTCCCAAGAGGAGATAGCCCACCTTGCCAGGGGGGTCACACAGGACAGTGCCAGGGTCAGTCAGGAGGCAGAGGAAGAGGGGGAAACTTGGGAAAGACCCTTTATTATGATTTCTGCAGGAAGAAACAGGCGAGAAGAAAGGTAAGCAGGCTTAGGATGTCTTAGTTTGAATAATTTCGGAGGACTCTGGAGCCCAGGGACTCCCTTTGTTTGTATGGTGCCTGACCCTGGGGTGATTAGAGCAGAAGGATATGGCCCTGTCCATCCAGGGTCAGCAGAGTCCCAAGACACTCAAGCATCAGAAACACAGAAAATAAAAGACATGGTTAAGAGACCATCTGAACGGACTGAGCACCCTACAGACAAGGGAGACCCTGGGGGGCTAGGGCTGCACCAGGAATACAGTCAGCACTGATCCCCATGGCAACCCCTCCTCCACTCACATGCAGATCGGGATTTGTTCATAGAACACTCATTTTGTTTAACTTTTCTCAGTGGGTGTGTAGCACAAGAACACATGCACATACTTTGCCCCACAAGCTTCTGAATTGAGTCCTCTAACCACTTCTTGGCTACATATTTTGTAAATCTTGTCAACCAATAACTTTGGAATTTGATATCTACATGTTTCAGCCAAAAGTTCCATTTTAACATCTTGTTACACTCATTCTAGGGTAATTTTTTGCATGCTCATAAAATATCAAGAATCATATTTGGCTCAAGTTTCTGTATCCGTAAAGATCAAGTGAACTGCTGTGTCCTTTAGTAACACTGTTATTAGTAATGTTAGCGGTAGTATTATTTGTCTATTATTTGTTTTTGATGACCCCAGCACACATCTGCGGCATTCTTTTTTTTTTTTTTTTTTTTGCGGTACACGGGCCTCTCACTGTTGTGGCCTCTCCCGTTGTGGAGCACAGGCTCTGGATGCGCAGGCTCAGCGGCCATGGCTCACCCGCCCAGCCGTTCCGCGACATGTGGGATCTTCCCGGACCGGGGCACGAACCCGTGTCCCCTGCATAGGCAGGCGGACTCTCAACCACTGCGCCACCAGGGAAGTCCATGCGGCATTCTTAAAGTTCCTCAGAGAGAGCCAATTACTGTGGTGGCTATGATGATAAAGCCCAATAGCAAGATTTTATCATAAAGATTTATTTGTGTTACTCTACCTTCCCCTTATGTGAGATTATTTTCCTCTACAGTAACCAATCCATCACAAATGTCCTTGTGTCTTTGAATTTCCGATTTTTCTGCTTTTTCTTATATTTTTCTTGATTTAAAATAACATATGCCCATGAAGGAAAAACTACACATCATATAACTAAGAGAAAACTGTGTTCCTATAGTTTCACTTTCTGAATCAGTAATACTGATGACAGTTCTTTACATTTTACATACTGTTCTCATTCATGATTAGCTTTATTATTTATTCATTTGTATTAAATAGTAGAATCACTGAATATCGAGAAATTAAGCACATTCTTTCTAGAGACCATGGCTAAGCCTAGGCTGGCATTGGAAGCAAGGAACTTGACCAGTGAGCAACTCCACGGCCCTGTCAGGACACCGCTGTCACCTCAGTGACACCGCGGACGCCTCACAGGACTGTTGTGCACTTAGCTCGCCCTTCATACACTTTGTCTGGATCTGCAGCTGAACCTTTCCCTCGGGTGCTTCTGTGACTTGTGGACACCTCCGGGCTGGCTGCCCGTTTCAGCACCTCATAGGCCTGACCCGTGTGCTGTGGGTCTGTATTTCCAGTTCCAGGCCCAGCACCTGGGCAGAAGAGAGGATTCCTGTGAATTCTTTTTTTAAAAAAGTAATTAATTAATTTATTTCCTTGGCTGCCCGGGTCTCAGTTGCAGCATGCGGGATTTTTAGCTGCAGCACGTGAGATCTAGCTCCCCGACCAGGGATCGACCCCGGGTCCCCAGCATTGGGAGTGCCGAGTCTTACCCACCAGACCACCAGGGAGGTCCCTCCTGTGAGTTCTTGAGAAGCCAGGAAAGCCCAGCAGAAATGAAACTTGATAACGTATTAGAAGACAGAGATTGGTGTGCAAGTCGAACCCAAGAAGGAAATGAGTCAAATGGCAGGGAGGACCGGACCCCTGGCCAATTCCAGCACCTTGGTTAGAATCCTGGGCAGAATCCATCAGTACCCTTCCATGCCTCACACTTTGCACTCCTTCAGGTCTATGCAAGAACTGTCGGCAGTCCTGAGCACTATTTTATGAGGTGCAGTGACACATTGGGATGTGTCTGGGGGAGTTGGGACCCCCCATGGTGAGAAGTTTCAGGCCGTTGAAGCTGTGGCAGACATCAGGTAGGGTAAGGGGAGAATGCACTCACTGCCCAGCATCTGAGGAGATCATGTCACATTGAGGACTGTTCCCAATTTGGGTGTCTTCAAAAGATACATTTTTAAGACATGACAAAATAAGATTGAGCATCTCATGAGAATAACTCCTAAAGAAGTAAGTTTTCCAAACACGGGATGACTACAAGCTCTTAGCATTTGTATTCACAAGCAGGTTGGGAAACAACCTGTGAGGAAACAATAAATGCAGCTTCTATAATTGGAGGAAGAGAAATTAAACAAACCGATCATATGATCTCAAACAGCTTTTCAATGCTATATTACCAAAATTCAGTGAATGATATCCTATTATAGAATATGCTTCTTTGTTATAAGTTATAAAAACATAAATAATATTAAATAAAATTACTGATTAAAAAATCACCCATCCTCTCCAGTCAAAATTCTTCTCATTGCCCACAGTCCATTGCAATCTTTTTTAAAAATTCATTCCTTCAACAAAACTTCACGCTCTCTTGACTGAAGACACTGTTCGCATCCTCTGAGTCTGTCCACTGCTTTGGCAGATGTACCCCCGTGGCTCCCATCTCAAAGACATGCTACTCTTCTTCACAAGTGGGGACTTTCTCTCAGGCTGCAGCCTGCAAGCCAGGCAGTCCAGAAGGGCAAGGACAGCCCTTCAACAATGACCCACAAGAGGTAATGGATAAATACTCCAGCTTCCCTGATGAATGTTCCAGATGGCTCCTCAGATGGCCCCTGGTGCAACAGAGTCCCAGTTGCCTGCAGGAGTGACCTACTTACAGTGGACCTTTTATTAGCTTTCTATCTCCCTCATCTGTTCCCTGTTCCTGCTCTTGTGCTTCTTATGAGATAATCTTCTGTGCTTAAGACCTTGTTTCAGGGTTTACTTTTAAGTGAAATCCAAACTAAGACATCTATCACTGCCAGGTGTGGAGTTAGGTCCCAAGGGGAGTCAGTCATGGTCCCTGCTCATGAAGAATGAGGCCTATTTGGAGCAGAGAGATATCACGATACAGAGGGGCTACGGCAACATTTGGATAAGGGCACCTGAAGCAGGTGTAATTGTCTCCACTCATGATGTGCTAGGAAGACTCACAGAAGTGTCTCCTGGAGCAGAGACCTCAAGAATAAGCAGAAACTGATGAGATTTATAACAGAGCAGCAGTGTTCCTGGCACAGGGGTGCCGTGTGCCAACAGAAGGGGGTTGGAAGCCACCATGCTACAACTGGGAATCATGCACAGTGTGTGTGGAATGCAAGAGTGGGATGGGGGTGACGCTGCAGGTGGTATCAGGGGCCAGGCGCTAGCTATGGAATTTCATTGTTGAAGTATAAGCAGTGGGAAGACTCTTGGAGGATTAAAAAAAACATTTTAACAAAAACAAATAAGAACAGAATGATGTAATCAGAATGTCATTTTAGAGAAAGATAACTTTATCTGCAATGTGAAGAACCTGAGCCGTAAGCAGAGAGATCAGACTAGGGTATGAAAATTATCCACCTGAGAAATGATAGGGCCTGATGCAGGTTAGGGAGAGAGGGAAGAAAGATAAGAATACATTGAAGATACACCCAACACCACCTTGCATGGATTGAAGGGGTGTGTGTAGGCGTGGTGGTGGTAATGCATCCATAGAAAACATTAATACTGACTCCTAGTTTTCACTCTTGGGGGACTGAATCAACTGGAATAAGTGAGGAAGAAAAGATGGAGAAGATGAGATAACTCTTATATCTGTCAACTCGGAGGTGGAAATGTTGAGAAGATAGCTGGGTACATCTCTGCAGCCCAAAGACAGTCAGACATGGGCACATAGATTTTCCTTCATTCTCTGTACACAGGAAGTGAAAAGAGAAAGCATGTCAATAACTATAAAGAACATTGATTTAAGCATATCTGAGACATTATTTTAATGACTGCAAGATTTTATTCTTTTTAAATTTGAAGTATAATTGACATACAATATTATATTAGTTTGAGATGTACAACATAATACTCAATATATGTATATATTGTGAAGTGATCACCGCAATAAGTCTAGTTAACATCATCACCATATACACTTACAGGACATTTTTAATTGTGATAAATTTTAAGAACTCTTCTCTCAGCAACTTTCAATTATGCAATTGAACATTGTTAACTGTAGTCACCCTCTTGTATGTTACATCCCCAGAACTTATTTATTTTATGACTAACACAGACCCCCGCCTCCGGCAACCAACAATTTGTTCTCTGTAACTATAAAGTCTTTTTTATTTTCCGTCCACAAATAAATGAGATTATATGGTATTTGTTTTTCTCTGTCTGACTTACCTCACTTAGCATAATGCTCTCAAGGTCCATCCAAGTTGTCACAAATAACAAGATTTTATTCTTTTTTAATGGTTGAATGATATCCCATTGCATATATATACCACAATTTTTTTATCCATTCATCCATCAGTGGACACTTAGGTTGTTTCTGTATCTTGGCTGTTGTACATAAAGCTGCACTGAACATGGGGGTGAATATATCTTTTCAGGGATAGTGTGTTCGTTTTCTTCAGATAAATTCCCAGAGTTGGAATTTCTGTATCCCATGGCAGTTCTATGTTTAATTTTTTGAGAGACCTCCATACTATTTTCCATAATGGCTGCACCTATTTAAAACTCCCAGCAACAGTGCACAAACGTTACCTTTTCTTCACATCCTCACCAATACTTACTTGTTGTCTTTTTGATGATATCTATTCTGCCAGATACAAGGTGGTATCTCATTGTGGTTCTGATTTGCATTTCCTTGATGATTAGTGATGTTGTGCATAGTTCCATGTACCTGTTGGCCATCTGGATGTCTTCTTTGGAAAAATGTCTATTCAGGTCTGCTTATTTTTTAATCAGGTTGTTTTTTTTTTTAATTTTTGCTTTTGTTTCTTTGACTTTTGGTGTCAAATCCAAAAAAAAAATCATTGCTAAGACTTATGTCAAGGAGCTTAATGGTCTGTTTTTTCCTAGGAGCTTTATTGTTTCAGGTCTTACATTCAAGTCTAAACCATTTTAGGTTAGTTTTTGTATGTGATGAGATAGGGGTCCAGTTTCATTCTTTACATGTATAATTTTTTATTACATGAATATCCATGAACCTTCAGAAAATAGACATTTGAGGTGTTGCCAAATGTTTCAACATATAAAGAACACAAAAAATAACATTCTTGTATATGTGTCTTTTCCAGTGTGTGAAAGTATCTTCTGGAGATATACATTCATAGATTAGAATTGTACATGTTCAGTCTGATATATACTGTTGTATCAATTAGTCCTCTCTCTCTCTCTCTCTTTATATACACATATATATATATATATATATATATATATATATATATATATATATATATATGTTTAGGGAGAAAGAGTTTTTAAGGGATTCATCTTGAATGAAGCAGATAAAACTTAGTCATAATTTCTTCCTTTTCCAACAGATGCCTAGAATAATTGTTGAACTGACTTTTAAAATTCAATAATCTTTATCCACATTAAGACAAATGACTTTTTGTAAATAAAGTTATAATAAGTATAAAATAACATGAGAAATGTAAGAAAGTGCAGAAAAAAGAATGAGAACGAAAAACTAAACTGCCCCAATCCATCTGTTGACCATGTTACATGGACAGAACATGACCCATCAAGTTTGCTATCCGAAATCACGTTCTCCATGACTGATGAAGGCACTTGTTGGAAAAGGTGATTAAAGCTTAGAAGAAAGGGACAGAAGGGCGAGATGGAAAGATCATAAGACCCAGGATAGCATTCCAGGAAATGTGTCTTTCATCACTGTGTGATTTTGGACAAGGTCAAAGTACAACCTCTACCTACCAAAGTGCCTGGCTTCTAGCCTTCACTAAGATGTTACTTTCACTTCCTGTTGCTCAGAGATAAAACAAGCATCTGATATCATCAATGTTTTTGTAAACCAGGGAAAATATAGAGTCTCATGGTTATAATTGAGTCTTAAAATGGTCACATAGAAAAATAGTCATAATTGGTTCAATTTTCTTGAATAATGTCATTATTAAAGATAGCATAATCTTCTAAACTCTATTTTCCTTTAAGCCTTTAAATGGTTATGATCTTCAGAAACTTCAAAAAGATGACGTGTTTCTAAATCTTTCCCTTTGGTCTTGGATTTTGGAAGAGCACAGATTTGTTGTCACACTAAATCACATTGATGTAATATTAAAAACACATTTTCTAAATGGGTTTTTTCAGCTGAAGATTTTACTTGGATGAAGATGATCACTTTTACCTTGAAGTTCTCAGATCCAGGAAAAGAGGCAAAAAGAGCATTTTATTTCTCCCTTTTCACTTAGACGGCTGCCAGCTATTGTCAAGCCCAACCTCTATAAGTCAAGCCTTCCCTGGTGTGACCGAAGTGGAGTCTCATTCTCTGTGTCAGAAAGCATAGATGTTGTACCTCATCTTGAGTTGGAGGGAGCTGACCCCTCCTCCTAACCAAAACCAGACCTTGCTCAGAATAATGACCCACATGGAATGAGCACATTCTGTGTTGCATTACATGTCTTTCCTCACTCAGCTTTCATAAACATCCTAGGAGGTGGGTGCTATCATTATTCCCAGCTCACAGATGGAGAAAGCGAGGCACAGAGATCAAGTTAACTTACCCAAGGTTTCCAGAAGCTGCAGCCAAGATAAGAACTACACTGTGTGGCCGCCACATTTGGGCCTGTAAACCACCACTCTCAGCCTCCTCTCATGCCCTGCACGAAGTGAAGGATTCAGTGTTTGCCTATGAGGAGAGGCCAGGGTGCTGCGGGAACACGCTCGCTCTTGTGACTCACCTTTCATTTTCTTTTTTTTTAGCTTTTAACATCTTTATTGGATTATAACTGCTTTACAATGGTGTGTTAGGTTCTGCTGTTTAATGGATAAAAAAGACGTGTCACCTTTCATTTTCTAGAGCTCTCATAAAAGCATTTGTTTCACTTAAGTTTGAAAATGGTTCAACCTTTCAACGGAGTGCTAAGTGAAACGGTGTGGCTTCCCACAGCCAAAAAAGATCCCAGAGCAGCATCCAGGGCAGCAGTCAGCAAGATTAGTTCCACAGTATCCATGGTGGGGGGTGGAGAGGGGCGTCCCCTGGGGGCTGGCCATGTTCAGAGCCTGGGCACACACAGGGGCAGAGCAAGCAGGAAGCCTCCCCTTTCAGTCAGAGCAACTCCACATGTGTGTGCAGGTGTGTGTACATGCGTGTGCACCTGCATGCCTGTATTCGTGTGTATTTATTTGTTTGGCAAGAATTTATTGAGAATACCACTGTCCTGGGCCCAGAGTAACAACTGTAAACGTGTGACTGAGAGCGACATGCTTGCTTCCCTCAGGGGCCTCACTGTCTAGTGGGGTAAACGGCAGCTGTGGCCAGTGCTGTAAAGGTGAGTCACAGGAAGCAAGCAATCACAAAATACCCAGACCGAGCTCGGCCAAATTCCTCTGCTACAGAACAAGCATAGGAGTGAGCACACATCCAGCTATCTGCCTATCTATAATCTTATCTATCTATCTATCTATCTATCTATTTATCCTTCTATACCATTTGAGAAAATAATGCTTTGGCCTCAGATCTTTTCTTCCAGCGTGTGGTCACTGGTAGAAGGTTGACCTTGGTCAAGTTCCTTAGACTTTCAGACATTGTATTTGGTAATAGGAAATAGTAAATATCTCTTGCAGGAAAGTTATTTATTAAGTGAAAAAATATTTATAAAGCACCTGATATATATAGAGAGAGACAGAGACAGACAGAAAGAGACAGAGAGAGAGAGAGAGAGAGAGACAGAGTCAATTATTATCATTCACAATATTATGTTCTGTAAAGTCTCCATAAGGACTGAATTAGTGAACACAAAACCATGGCTCTTAGGGGAAATACAGGGTTTGGTTTCTGCAAGCTTCAGGTCACAACATTCTCCTCAACCAATCAATACACAACCTGTTTTATATGTGTTTCTGTTTGAAGCCTCCTTATTTAATAGTTAGTGCTTATTTATTGATATTGAGCTCAAGGCCAACAGCACTGGATCTCATCCCTGAAGGAAACTTATCTCCATAAGGCACATGGCAGCCTTCCTGCAGTTAGGAACACCAAGCAGCACGTAAGTGCTGTTACCATTTTAAACAGCAGAATCACAAGTTTTAAAAAGTCACAAAATGTGTAAATGTGGTACTAAACATACCGTGTAAAGGGCATGTGTTCACTGTGTGAGAAACAATAGGGCCAGCACCTCCTTGTTCAACCCCAGCTGGGAGCAGGGGGCAGCTCAAAATTCCTCAGCATGTCTGCAAAAGACTGTGAAAGCACCATGAGTATTGATTTTGAGGTTACAAATTCCAAACTGATTTTACTAAGCAGTGAATTTGTACATGCTGAATCCCTGAATAATGAAGCTTGACTGTATTTCTTAATAAAGAAGACCACTAAGGTTTTCCCCAATAGATCAGTGATCTGGTAATGTTGAAAAATCTTTTTATAAAGAACCAGTGGCAAGATAATTTTCATCTTTCCCCGAGTTATTAGTTTTGAAGGAAATCATTTTAGGAGATCTATCGTCTTAAATATTTTGATGCCCTCCTTTGATGATGTATTTTCAGAAATTGAGTACTAGCCTCTCGCGAGAACTGTATCTTCTCATCTGTACAGTGGCCAGGACTTGGGGAGTTGCCTCTAAAGAGAAGGTGTCTCTGAGCTGCCGGATTTGCCTATGACGACGCATGGAACACAGAAAGGAGTCACAGCATTGGAATTAGATTTTGTTTTTGTTTTTTAACAAAGGTAAATTTGTAGAATATGAATGCAGTTGGCTCCTCTTTAGCCTCTGGGTACAGAATCTGTCCCAGTTTATGAGGGTGAGCTGTAGCCTCAATCTTCATAAAACCCCCGCTTGGTCCTGAGGAGAGCGGAGGCAGTTCTTCTGGCAAAACCAAGTGTTTGTCCACAGATGTCCTGTTGCAGAATAACTAGATTACTAATAACTAAATAACTAATATTTATCCAGGCTGTAAAGTAGAACCTGCCCTCTGGGACCATGACTACTTGGATCCATGTCTCTATTTTCTTACCTGCCAAGTCACAAGGCCATATATCAGACTACAACACCCTGTACCTCCCTTAGAGACTGGGTTTAAAGCATATGGTGAGCAAAAAGAATGTCTGTGCTGACCACCCATTAGCCCTTAGAGCAATGAGGCACATAGAAGCAGAACCAAAAGGTTCTTTATGTCTGGTGGGCATGGCACTGGTCAGTCCCAGCATCACCAGTGTGGCTGCACCTCAGCCACAAGCAAATGTTGGCTGTGAGACAAACCCAACATAGAAGGGAGCTGGCCCTTCCCCGACCCAAGAGGGTGGATCACTTAATACTAAGCGTCACACATTGAGAAGGTAGGGGATCAGCTGATGCTTTGTCTCTCTTGAGGAAAAGACTGAGTCAATCTTAGGGCAACACAAAGTAGAATGATGGGAAATCATCCCAATTCAGCCTGTCAACAGACATTTATCAATGCATATAAGGCATTGTTCAAGCCTATTAGACTTTATAGTGGCAAAGCAGACAAAGACCCCTGTTCTCCATTTGCAGCTGCTCCTATTTTAATCCATCAACAACAAAATAGTTGGCTTTGTCTTTCAGACTGGTGCAAGCTGGAATTTTAAATCAGAACATTGAATGTACAAATGTTCTCTGCTTTAAAACCTCTTCAGAAAAGTGTATATTTTAGAGGTCGCTTTCCAATCTAAATTTCCAAATCCCTCCAAGTGTCAGAAGAAGAAGAAAGAAAGGAATAGAAGAAATATTTGAAAGAATAACAACTGAGAATTTCCCCAAATTAATGTCAGACACCAAATGACAGATCCAAAAAGCTCAGAGAACACCAAGCAAGATCAATGCTAAACAAAACTACACCTAGGCATATCATTTTCAAATTACAGAATATCAAAGATAAATAAAAAATCCCTAAAGAAACTAGAAGAAAAAGCCACATTACCTATGTTGAACAAAGATAAGAATTACATTTGACTTTTCAGAAACCATGCAAGCAAGAAGAGAGTGGAGTGGAAATATTTAAAGTATTGAGAGAAAAGAACGCCAACCTAGAATTTTATGCTCTGTGAAATTATCCTTCAAAAGTGAAGGAGAAATAAAGGCTTTCTCAGACAAAAACTGAGGAAATTTCTTGCCAGTAGACCTGTCTTGCAAGAAATGTTAAAAGAACTTCTTTAGAGAGAAGGAAAATAATATGATCAAAAACTTGGATTTA